>NC_041409.2:4436524-5050274 GCF_900747795.2 Erpetoichthys calabaricus | reverse complement strand
GTGCACAGCTCGCTAAACACCCGACAAAACAGTCACAGGCACAGGTCTCTGCACACAGACGTTTATTATTCACGTGGGGAAGCACTTTCCCTCTCTCCCCACTGGAATGTACAGTACATATAAGCACCAAAGGCACAATGCAGCACACCACTTTTCTTCTTCTTTTTCTTCTGCCTCGTCGTCGTTGTCTCCCTCTCTTCTTCTCCTCCACAGGTAATCTTCGTCCACCTCCTCCCAACTCTGGCTCGTCTCTGTGAGGCAGCTTACTCCTCTTAAGCTGCACCTGGAAGCATCAAGGTAGCTTATTAAGGAGGTCTGGAATTACTCCCAGGTGTGGAAGAAGCCCAAAGTAGGATTCTGCAGCTCCCGCAAGTTCCCAACAGGGCTGAGCCGATCAATACCAACTCCCATAGAGACCTGTGAGTCTCCGAGGGGTTGTTGCACCCCAGGGGGGCTGCCAAATAACAGTTTGGGGGTGATAGCACCCTTCATAAGTCATCGCTCCCTGTCCTTCCATTACAGAGGCATCCCAGACAGGTAATGGCAGGGCCGCCATTGGTCACACTTTCCATACTCTGCATGGGTTCCTTTTATGGCCAACTTTTCACAAGAGTTATACCCCTTCTGATTGTTCAAGGAAATCCCAAAATCTTTCTTTGTTAGACCTTCCACGGATGTTACGATACTTTCTGACTTTACTTGTAAATGTATGATAGTTAATGGCATTAAAATAAAATGTGAACAGTGATCTTCATTCACAGATTCGTTCATTGCTCAACCTGCTTTTTCTAATCCAGGGCTGTGGAGAAGCAGCTATCTTATCTTGCTAAAGTTTAGATCTGGCATTGACAGTATGTAGGACAGCTCCTACATGAATCTTTTAGTTCAATGGTGAATGACGTACAGTACTTGAGAACACTGGTAGAAGTTTAAAAGAACAAGCGTTTGAGATGAAGCACTAAATCCTTCTGAGAAGCTTTGAAACATAAAGCTGATAGTCCCACTTGGTCAAACGTATGCGTAAACTCCCATTTGAGTTCACACACGCATTAAAGAAAGCATAAGGGACTTTTCCAGTATAAAGGTGTTTTTGCAATACTCATTCTTTTGATCACTATGTTGCCTCATAAAGAGAGGTCATGTCCACTCCTGTCCCTACTTTTAACGGTCTAGTATAAGTGTACAAGGTTTCACGTGTCAACTACTTTTAATAAAGGCAGCAGAATAAAGTGTCAAAGCCTAAATCTTACTTAGGGTACTGTGAACAGTTTATTACATGTGCTGTCATTGTGTCTCCTCAGGACACTGGCCCAATACACCGTGTATTATTTAGAGTGCTCAGCATAAATGAGTACAACCCATATGAAAATTGAAACTATAATTTGTAGAATTTTGATAAAACTGAGTTTTATTAAATATTTGCTTCATTAATGACATAAACGTTTGATTACCATCATCATTAGGATAAGAAGATAATAATTTTTTTTCAAATAAAGTGTTGCAAAAATGAATACACTCTACACTAAATTCCAGCAGATGTAATATTTTGTATGGCCATCATGATTTTAAAGATCAGCACCAACTGCTCTGGACATGGAATGAACGAGTAGGTGACATGCTGCCACATCTATCTTTCTTCATTCTTGGAGAATGAGCTCTTTCAGAGCCTGGAATGCTGCATGGAGAATGATACTCAACCTCTATTTTCAAGTGTTGTGTTGGGTTGAGGTCGGCTTGGCCACTGAATCAATTTCACGATGTTCTTCCTCAGAGATGTAGCAATGGCCTCTTGTATAAATGTATTGAGTCATATCATGTTGAAGGACCCAGGCTGAGGAGAGATGGTAGCATCTTTTTCTTCACTGTTTCACAGCACATCCGTGAATTCATGACACCATCAATGAAGTACAGCACTCAATCAACCCTACAGAAGAACACTGTCAACACCATTTTATCCTGTGGGTAGCATGCATTTTTCATTGTACTCTTCATTCTTGCGATGCCATACAGTTTGGATGTCATCAGTTCCAAAGAGAATTCCATTTGTCTCATCACCCCAAAGTATAAGAGTCCCAATAGTCTTTGCCTTTGTCAGCATGGGCCCTGGCAAATGCTAATTGGGTGTTTTTGTGCCTGGACTTTAGTAATGGATAACATCACGAACGACACCTTTGCCATGGCACTTCTTTGGAACGTACATTGTACTGTGTCACAGAAAACAGTCACTCCAATTTGGCTTTCTACCTCTTTCGTTAATTGTGATGAACTTACATTTCGATGTTCCTCAACTCTTCTTATCACAAAAAGCTCATGTCGACGTGTTAGCTTCTGTGGATGGTCTGGATGTCTCAAAGTGCTTGCCACAAGTCTATCCTTTTTGAATTTGTGAATCACTTTTGCTACTGTATTCCGACTGATTAGCAATGCTTTACTCATTTTCTGGTAGCCTTGAACTTTTGCGTAAAGAACTGACTTTCTTTCTCAAGTCCTGTGACGTTTCTATTGGTGACATTATTGTCAATACTGAATTGGAAGGAATTTTTACTTGTTAAATTCCACTCTTAAGGGTCATTTATCTGGTGGTCGACTACCTGTGTAATGGCTGGTTAGATTCATCTGTTCTTGAATTCCTGCTAGTTAGCATTTTATAAAGTGTTATTCCTATAACTTCATTGGAGTGTGCTCATTTTTGGACCATGGTCTAATACAGTTTAGTACAGTTGTTTAATACTGACAGATCTCATTTGCAACCAATAAACCAGATTTGTTGGACTGTTTTATGTCATAGGACTGCATACAAAGTATTAATTCTAAGGGGAGACAGAAGTTTTTCTGAAAAATATTTTGGGGTATACTCATTTATGCTAAGCACTGTAACAATAAATAACTTTTTTAAAATGTAAGAATTGGGGAAACTCCTTTCAACCTTGCTTGGAATGTTCTGAGCTACCAGTAAGAGAAGACTGTTTGCTTCCTCACACCCTCTCGCTTGCTACTTCCGATATTGGATTATTTACTTGTTGTTTATGATCCTTTTATTCATGGCTCTTTTGGTGGCATATAGAAATGTACTACTTCAGTATTATATAATTATTCATCAAGCACGTCTTTACAATATTTATTAGTTGTTCTACATTTAATGGCTTTTAATCAACGGGGATACTATTTTAATCTTTCAGTTCTTCCATGTTTCTTCTACTACACTGCGTCTCTTTTTATTTTTTAAAGAAGCGCCTCATGCATTTTTTATTTTTACCCAGGTCTTGAACTCTGCTTCAGAATTCAATTTGTTCTGTTAGTAAAACTGTTCTTGTTTAGGTTTTTAATTTCTGATCTTTCGCTTTTGTATTGTATGCACTGTTTAATACTTCTCCTTCCAGTCTTCTAGCTTTATTTGTTCTGCTGCCCAGCTTTCCATTTCCTGATTTTTCTTTTTCAAATTGGCTTCTTTTCTTTAAATAGGTTTCACCTTATCTTATAAGAGCCACTCAATTGATGTGAAATTTCAGCAAATTCTTCTCTACCTTTTATGCCAATTTAGGCCAGATGTATTCATTTTTTCAAACCACTTCCTATGGCTTCATCACATCCTATAGTAAGGTTTTCCACAACCATGCAGAAGTCTAAAAAACATATACTGCTATTTTGAAAGCTGTTAGCTTTAACATTCCTTTAACGTGTGGAGCTTTAACGTGTGGAGCCTTCCCGTGCAGCTGGAGTCTTATGGGGGGTGGAATGTGGTATAGTAGGTCCACAGCTCCCATCAAAGTCCCGTTTTTAAAATAAATAATAAGCGAGGGGGCGTGGTGGTTGTGTGGCTGAAGCGGTTCTCAAGGCGATTCGCGGTGTGAGCACCTAAGTGCACAGGTGAGAGATCGCCCGCATCCGTGATTGTTCCTGGAGCTGCTAATTTGCTACAGCTGCCATGCCCTCTTGATAAAATAGAAGCGCAAGTCAGCTAGGAGAGAAAAAGAGAAAATGAAGGGTGCAGCAGTGGAGCCGCCAGAGGAAAGGAGACACTGGGCTTGTTGTTGTTGTTTTTTTTAAAAAAGGAATGCCTCCTGCATTATTTTAACCTCGTTGTTTTTAAGAAGAGATTTTTCTAATGGATTTTAACCTCCCAGTTTCACGTTTGTTTTAATGGATTATTTATTTAAGAATGATTCTTTTTGGAAGGCACTGTACTTTATTTATTTGAACACTGTTTTGTTGTGTTGTTTTAATAGAAGCACTTGACACTTTTGCACCATCCCCTTGCTATGTTGTTTCCTCACTGCTTAGCTCATTGGTAACATTACCGACGGTGTCGGGTTAAGGGCTCCCGGACAGCAGACGGAAGCATGCAACAAACCCGCATCGTCACAGGGATATACAGTAGATTGACCGGCACAATGAAAGCGTTGTCTGACAGCTTATCTCTTATTTCACCACCACCACCTGGTATAATCCCTACAATACTGCTGCAGTTCTGTTGATCCATTAGTCAACCTCTCCACTATCTTCACCACAAGACAAGACCCAGAGGGCCCTAAGAACAAGTGGAGGATAGCTGGAGACATTAATTCACTGTTTCTCAGGGGAGGACCAGGTATCTTAATGTATAAATGGTGCATACACAGAAAAATGTTGCCTGGTTCCGTGCTCACGTCGATATCTATAAATACTAAACTTGACATAAAGCCATGCACATTTTAATGGCAGCCTCAGACCATACATTTGCATGTTTCAGCTCGATTTTGTAAATGGGCGGCACCCAGCGTCAAAGCAGTGCTGCCGTTTCTGCTTGGTTTCCTTTTCTTTTTTAGATATGCATCAATGACACGACATCTATCAAATACAGTGAAATTAATTGCATATCATTTACAAATTTAATTCACTTCATTGTAATTGCTCTGTAACAATATAATGATGCATGGAATGACCAAACTATTCCAACTACCATGGCTGCTATAGCGTTGTTAAAAGATATCACAAATGGAAGAATTAGAAGAGATCACATATTTATAGATGATGATGACTGGCTTCTAAGTCAATTTTGATTTCCAAGAGCTATCCCTCTTGGTGCCGGCAAACTCTGAGAAATTGTGCTCTACCTGCTCCTTTGCAAGTTCTGCCCACACTTGGGTTTTTAGCCAAAGGAGCCTTTCAATGTGAACTGGCTAACCAATCGGTATTTCTCAAGTCATCATGCAAGCTGTATGGGATGGTATTATCCTCTTGTTATTCAAGATATGTAAGATTTCCTTACTCTGGGTTTCAACTGCACACACATTGCTATAATGGTGCCTTCAGAGAATGAATTTGTGTATGCAAATAGAAAGTTTTTCTACTCTATTAATGTGAAAATTATCTGTGATGCGAAAATGACTCATTAATGTTGTGGCAAGATTTATAAGTATCTCGCCAATTTAGATGGTGGACTGCGACTGACTATATTGCGTTGACTTTGATATCTGACCACTTCTTTTTTATTTCAGGCAAAGTGCGACTTTCTGAACTTGAACCTTTGAGTGCCTTCAGCACACTGTGCCACTCTATCAGTTTCCTTTTATTGCTTATACCACTGCTTAAGCCACCAAACAGTACAATCTTCCTTGCCTCCACTTCACTGAGCAGGATCTCCATTCTTCAATTCCTCTTTTTCACATGTGCTTTTGCCATTGTCTTTTAACAATATACTGAATGGAATGGGCTATTTATATTGATTTGTGTACTCAGATATGCAAGGAGTCGGGTTGGGGCTGTAGGCGTGTGCATGCATGTTAAAATTCATGTAGACTAGGATTTATAAAGGTAAAGTGTGTGGAACTTTGCTTACGCTCAGTTTTATACATCTGAATTTTTTTGTGTGTATGCACATTTCTAGTTTTGTCCATACACCAAGTTTTAATGTGAATTCTACTCAAAGTGTTATACACGAGGCCCCAGGAGATTAGAATTGGACATTGCTTCTGAACAACTGTACTGCATGCTGGTAATCACAGCCAAACGAGAAGAGGAAAAGATAAACATCATCCACAAGGAGTAGAGACAGGGGACAAAATGGCATGCAGTGGGCCAAGGACACAATACACTAGTAATGTTCTGTATTTAGTGTGTGTTAGTTTTGTATTTAGTGAGACTTCTTATCTATTTTTGCATTTTGCTTTGCAGGTTGTACTGTTATGTTGTATTTCTAAGGTGGCAATGATAGGTTGGCCATCTAGCTCAGTGAAGAGGACTACTTGTGTCCTGTTTTGTGTATTGTATTGACCTCATTATTTTGACATCCATTGCACATCCAACCTAACTAGAAAAGGATCTCTCTCTGAATTGCCTTTCCCAAGATTTTTTCCAAGGCTGGGGGGCTGTCAAAAAACAGAGCCTGTTAAAGCCCATTGTAGCAGTCCTTGTGTGATTTTGGGCTATACATGAAATAAATTGTTGCTGTTGTTGTAAATTCCTCCATAAAATACTATAGGGAACATGGGCATAAGTCTGCTGTAGAACCACAGAGCTTAGAAAGAACCTTAGTAAAACCTTTGTTTCAAACTGTTATATGGTTGTTTCCAACCTTGTGCTTGGTGCTGTCAGGGTGAACTTCAGCACTTGTCAGTCTGAACTGGAGTCAGTGGACCAGAAAATAAATGGACTGATCTGTATTATAGATGAGCTGAAGGACCAATGTTCATATATACTGTATATATAATATATAGGGCGGCACGGTGGCGCAGTGGGTAGCGGGTCCTCCCTGCATTGAGTTTGCATGTTCTCCCCGTGTCTGCGTGGGTTTCCTTCGGGTACTCTGGTTTCCTCCCACAGTCCAAAGACATGCAGGTTAGGTGCATTGGCGATTCTAAATTGTCCCTAGTGTGTGCTTGGTGTGTGGGTGTGTGTGGGTGTATGTGTGTGCCCTGCGGCTGGCTGGCGCACTGTGCTGGCTGGGATTAGCTCCAGCAGACCCCCGTGACCCTGTAGTTAGGATATAGTGGGTTGGATGATGGATGGATATATATGTATATATATATATTGTGGCAGGAGGCTGGGGTCCAGACCCAGGAGGCAGGAAGGCAGTTTATACATTGTGGCAACCGCCCTGGATAATGAGGGAACCATGAGGATGGAGCCAGGATGCTCAAATCCATTGGGGCTCATGGCCGCCGCCAGGGGGCGCCCCGAGCATCGTGGAGCCCGGGAGATCTGCACTTCCACCACACCTGGGAAGGTGGAGGAAGTATCTTCCAGGGACACCCAGAGTGCTTCCGGGTGCTCGTGTGGCACTTCCGCCACACCAGGAAGTGCTGCTGGAAGGGCATCAACAAGCACCTGGAGCACATCCGGGTGACAATAAAAGGGGCCACCTTCCTACAATCAGGGAGTGAGAGTCGGTGCTGAAGGTAGACAAAGCTCCAGTGACGGAAGGAAGAAAGGTGGCCCAAGGACGGTTAAAGGCCCGTGGAAGGGCATTTTGGTGCTGGAATCACTGTGTGTGTGTGTGGGACTTGTGTCTTGGGGGACTTGTGTCTTGTCCGTCTGGTTGTGTCCTGGCTGAACTCCTCACAATATATATATACACTAGACAAAGAGCCCATTTCGACAACGTAAGATGAAACGGGCACGAGTTTGTGTCAGCAGTGTATGAAGAACAAATGATAAGTAACGAAGAAGTTGTTTTGTAATGATTGTAGTCCGCTTTACTCATTACTGTACAGGTTTGTACTGTTAGTTGATGAATTTTCCAGGCCTATAGTATAATATTGAATGATGAATGTTCCAGTACAATATGGAATAGTAATAAGTCTAAGCACCACAAACCTGATATAGGTGTATTGAATGAATGCGTAATTGAATCAGAATGCGTAATTAGGCCTCGAGCTGTAGTCGAAATCGCCTTTCAGGCCTCTAGAACTTTAATCGAAGTCGCCTTTCTGTTTGGATTTTTGCGGCCGTAAATCCGCCGCTTGCCGTGATGTTGGGGTTGGATGTCGGTCTCGTAAGGTTTTTCGGGCAGCTGTACAGAAGGCGACTGAGAATTCGGCTTCGTACGGATGTGAGTGAGTGAGGAGGCAGGCGAATTATGTATTAAGGTATATATATATATATATATATATATATATATATATATATATATATATATATATATATATATATATATATACTAGTCATTTAGCCCGTTACAATAACGGGCGCTAGAACAGTAGTGCATAAACATTAGTAGGAACAGTCTATATTAAATGGCAAGGGACTTTGACCTCATTCTTTTTGTTGGTCGTATTTTTCTTTCTTTCAGCCTTTCTTTTGTTGATGTTTACTTGCTGAGCTGACCGTTCTTCGTGGGCTGCCGCCATGTATTGTGTGTCTTTAATTTTCTGTGACAGTAATACTGTCTTGTACATCCGCTGGCTTGTACGTCCGTAATATACCTTTAATTTTCTCTGGCGGTAATACAGGCGTGCGCGTCGGTAATATGCCTTTAATCTCCTATGACAGTAATACTGGCTTGTATGTGGCTGTAATATGAGTCACTGTATTCTGTACTTTTAATTTCCTCTCGCAGTAATACTGGTTTGTATTTCCGCAAAACGCCTGTAACTTTCTCTGACAGTAATATTGCACATCGCACGCATGCGCACTTTACCAGAAGACACACACACACAGACACCTGGATGCACACAGGGATTTTATTAAAGAGGATATACCAGTAACAGTGGACTACATGATAACGTTCAGTGAGTACACTTGACTTGAGCATTCCTAGTTTTATATATTTTTTTTTCTCTGTATGTTTACCATTCGTTTGCTCAGAGGTTGATGCTCTTGCTGTTTCCTGAGCAGCTCTTCTTTTCTCCACTCTAGCGGCCCGCTTCTTCTCTTCTTCTGTCGGCATCTTTTCATGTTAAAACTAATTAAGTCAGTGCTTGTGTTGCAATTACTTAGTACAGTTTTCTTAATTTTTTTTTTTTAAAAGTGTTCAATCTGCCTCAAGAATGATTTAGCCGTACGCATGTGCAGCATAGCATCCCTGCTGCTGAGAGTTGATTCTACATTAAAATAAAATAAAAAGAGTAATAAAAATCATCACCCTGAAAGCGGACAGTAGACGTCACGTAGTATATGTGTACCAAATTTCAGGTCAATAGTTCAAATGGTCTGCAAGCTACAGGTGATTTAAAATTCTGGACAGACAAATGGACAGCCACGGTAGAGTATTATATAAGAAGATACATCTGTGGTCATTGTTTGTCTTTGAATTGTTCTCATCTTTGAAAAGAATGCTACATTCCTCCTTTATTAAATGTTGTGATAATAGCAGCTTTGTGTTTACACACATGTTCAGACATATCACTAGTTAACCCTCAAAGCTCATCTGTGTTTTTTGGACAATCCTTACCATGGTGACATTTTGAAACTTGAAGATCATGACTTGCAGTAGAGGCCACTGACTCCAGAACATTTCAATTACAAAATGTTTATTCTAGTAATAGTGTTAAGTACTGTGTTTTATGTAAACTTATGTTTTTGTTGCTCTTTTCATATTACTTGAAAATTCTCAATGGATTTATTTTCCGATTACAAAACTAAGCACAGGCATATTGTGTATGACAGGAGATGGAGTGAGTTGGAGCCTGGCTAGGAAGAGATTGCCAGGGCAAACCTGATGGCAGAAAGGCGCAAGATGGGTTAAGAAAAATGCTGGGCAAGAAACAAAGTCACACTGGTGCCACTTTTCCTTAAAGTCTTATGGGGGAGCACTGCACTCTTGCCCAAGATGTGCATTTCTCTTTTTCATTTAGATGTACTGAGAAGTCAAGCAAAATGACACCTTTTATTGGCTAACTAAAAAGATTACAATATGCAAGCTTTCGAAGCAACTCAGGCTCCTTCTTCAGGCAAGACGTAATGCAGAAACTGGAGTTCCCTGTGTTTATATACACACTAGAACAAGTAACAACATTGGTAAATCTTTAAGTGAGGCATCTTAAATGTTTAAAAAATAATTAACCTCTTCAGGTAATTTTTGTGCATTATTTCTTTTTTCTCTTTATATGCAATATTTAATATTTCATGTTGCTGTTATTTTTTTTTACCATTTTTGGTGACATCACTGTGCAATGGTTTTGTGATTGCGTCACTGGGATTGATGTACAGTGCCAGTCATGTGATTAATGATGACATTAATAATAATAATTCTTTACATTTATATAGCACTCATTAAGTGAGACTCTGAACTTTAAGGAATGGTGGTACACTCTGTTTAGCATAAAAATGTCTGGATAAAAAAACCTCTTGAAAACAACGTGTTTATGGAAATGCATTTAAGGCTGTCATGGCTTTACTAAGGTTATGGCTACAAGTTTCATTTAGCATTTAAATTTTTGACAACTGCTTTTTTAACCTCTTGATTAAACCCTTTGCTCATTTACAGGTTATTATTTGATTGCCCCATTTGGTCCTTTCTTTCATTTCATATTCCTCAAGTCATCCTTTAGCTCTTCTGGATGAGCTTACCAGCAGCTCACACCACTAGGTGCCTCTGTGTAATGTCCGTTTTGGAATATGCCACGCTCTCTAGTAGCCCTTATATTCTCAAACTGGCATTTGCAGGACCTCTCCTACATGTCTCAGCTTGCCCTTAATACCAGATACGCTTAAATGATTTTTTTAATGTGGCGTGTGTTACAAATTGTAGCAATGTTTGTTTTACTAGTGGCAGTCTGAGTGAAAATAGCTGAAGGTAAGATTTAGAATTGTAAAGGTTCAGTGACATCCTTGTGTTCTTGTGTTGTGCATCAGCAGGTACAGTACACTTAAGAAGAAAGAAAGAAAGAAAGAAAGAAAGAAAGAAAGAAAGAAAGAAAGAAAGAAAGAAAGAAAGAAAGAAAGAAAGAAAGAAAGAAAGAAAGAAAGCTTGCAGCTCAGGTAGCACAGTGATGCAGTGGTTGCCACCATTGTCTGAGAGATTCTAAAAGGGACGTTCAAAAACTTTCCACAATTGTTTAAACTCTATTTATTAAGAATTTCAAAAACAAATGACATCACCTTGTACATAGTCGGGTCCTCCCTGCGTGGAGTTTGCATGTTCTCCCCGTGTCAGAGTGGGTTTCTTCCGGGTACACTGCTTTCCTCCCACAGTCCAAAGAAATGCAGGTTAGGTGAGTTGGCGATTCTAAATTGTCCCTAGTGTGTGTGCCCTGTGGTGGGCTGGCACCCTGCCCGGGGTTTGTTTCCAGCCTTGTGCCCTGTGTTAACTGGGATTGGCTCCAGCATAACCCTGTGACCCTGAAGTTAGGATATAGCGGGTTGGATAATGGATGGATGTACAGTAATCCCTCGCTGTATTGCGCTTCGCCTTTCGCGGCTTCACTCTATCGCGGATTTTATATGTAAGCATATTTAAATATATATCGCGGATTTTTTGCTGGTTCGCGGATTTCTGCGGACAATGGGTCTTTTAATTTCTTGTACATGCTTCCTCAGTTGGTTTGCCCAGTTGATTTCATACAAGGGACGCTATTGGCAGATGGCTGAGAAGCTACCCAACTTACTTTTCTCTCTCTCTCTCTTGCGCTGACTTTCAATGATCCTGACGTAGGGGGTGTGAGCAGGGGGGCTGTTCGCACACCTAGACGATACGGACGCTCGTCTAAAAATGCTGAAAGATTATCTTCACGTTGCTACCTTCTGTGCAGCTGCTTCGTGAAGCGACATGCTGCACGGTGCTTCGCATACTTAAAAGCACGAAGGGCACGTATTGATTTTCGATTGTTTGTTTTTATCTGTCTCTCTCTCTCTCTCTCTTTGTCAGCTCCTGACGGAGGGGGTGTGAGCTGCCGCCTTCAACAGCTTTGTGCCGCGGTGCTTCGCATACTTAAAAGCCAAACAGCCCTATTGATTTGTTTGCTTTTCTCTCTCTCTCTGACATTATCTGCTCCTGACGTGCACTCCTTTGAAGAGGAAGATATGTTTGCATTCTTTTAATTGTGAGACAGAACTGTCATCTCTGTCTTGTCATGGAGCACAGGTTAAACTTTTGAAAAAGAGACAAATGTTTGTTTGCAGTGTTTGAATAACGTTCCTGTCTCTCTACAACCTCCTGTGTTTCTGCGCAAATCTGTGACCCAAGCATGACAATATAAAAATAACCATATAAACATATGGTTTCTACTTTGCGGATTTTCTTATTTCGCGGGTGGCTCTGGAACGCAACCCCCGCAATGGAGGAGGGATTACTGTACCGTTTATACTCGCGTATAAGTCGAAAAATTTATGCCTTAAAATTCATTCAAAAAAACAAGGCCGACTTATCCACGGGGCAACACAATTGTCCATAGAATTTGGGTAATGACATTGTACACTCAACGCTTCACGGTGTTAAGTCACCGGTCATCTGCCGTTTCCCATGGTCTTTGAAATAATTATAAGCCAGCAATACTATTGCTAATTAGCTAGTTTTTTTCTAATTTCATTAAATAATTCTTTAATCTGTGAAATACTTGAATTTGAGCATTAGCTTTTGCAGGTTTTGGATAACAAACATACCATTAACTGCCACATGCAACCAGATTTGGAATCAAAAGAACCAAGGCAACGCACACTATCAATGCGATGCAAGCGCAGCCTGCGATTCAAAAAATTTCTCTGCCTACCTTTTTGTCTCGTCTGACAGTAGCTGAAAAGCAGCATCAGGAGAGAGCAGCCTGAAGTAGTCCAGCAGCGGGTGATCTGTCGTGTCCAACATCAAGCCATGCTGTCTTGTGAAGTCCGGTAGCCAGTTTGGCTCCCACGGATCAATGTCTGGGTATTCCTCCCACGCGAACCTTGCCATAGCTGCATCGGCTGCGCGAATGCATTCAGCTGGCAGCCGATCAACTGGCGCGGCATCGGCTGGTGTCCGATCAGCTGATGCCAGCTTCTCACTGTCTTGCTCGATTCCTGATCACTGTCAATAAAATCTGATTCTGAAAAATCAGAGTCAGACTCAGCGATAATGTGCAAAACATCGTCTGCCGAGTGTTTTCTTTTCTGCACTCGCTTCGCTCCCTTGTAACATATCGATGCCATCTTGCCTTTGTTTACATTTCCCAACTCACGCACACGCAAGGATTAGTTGCCGAGTCAACGAGTCTAGCATTCCTCCAAGCACAGAGGGAATGCCTGTGATGTGACAGTGAGTTTTGTCGCCATTAACAGCTGATTGTCGCCCTCTATCTCTG
The DNA here is from genome assembly GCF_900747795.2 of Erpetoichthys calabaricus. Taxonomy (NCBI): domain Eukaryota; kingdom Metazoa; phylum Chordata; class Cladistia; order Polypteriformes; family Polypteridae; genus Erpetoichthys; species Erpetoichthys calabaricus. Next base: position 5,037,081 of record NC_041409.2, on the reverse strand, counting down.
ATAGCTGTCAAGTTTTACCCTTGACTTATACGCGGGTCATAATAAATTTCGTAATTTTCAGCTTAAAAATACACTTGACTTATCTGCGAGATCAACTAATACGCGAGTATCTACGGTAATTTTCCCAACTTTTTAATGCCCAATTACTAGTCCTCCTGCCTTCACCGTTTCCAACGAAAATATAAAAGTTTTTTCAACGTCCCTCGTATTTCCTAGGTTTGAATCATGTGCTTGGTTGCTGCCCAGGTGGAGTTTTCATTTTCTCCCACCTTCCCAAAGATGTGAATGTTATTTCAAATGGTGATGCTCAGTTGGCCCTCAGTTTGCTTGCGTGTCTGAGTATTGTACAGGACTTATGGTGGAATGTTGCCCCATCCAGAGTTGTTAGCCTATCTCAAGTCCGATGCTGCTGGGATAGGCTCCATCCTTTGCCATACTGCATTGAACTGAGTTGGTTTATATGGTAGTACTGCATGGTATGCTCTTTACATCACACTTTAATGTAGCTCGCTCTTCTTAGAAGGATTGCTCATCTAGGAAAAGTAGTTGAAAATGGTGTGACTTTGTCAGGCTTGTCATTTTTAGATGCTCCTCTGCAGTAGACACTGAAACTGATCATCAGAATGAAGGAATACCAGTTGGTGACTCGTCACTGATGCCATCTCATTCTGGCATTGGGTGCCAGGATCATTTTCAAAAGCCACCTATTCCAGTACAGTTTTTCAAGAAGCAGAATGAGGAACAAGGTAGCAATAAAGCGTGGATGGAGTACAAGCACTCTAAGCTCAACACTCACTAACCCCTCCATCTACAGTGTGTCCAGAAAGTATTCACAGCGCATCACTTTTTCCACATTCTGTTATGTTACAGCCTTATTCCAAAATGGATTAAATTCATTTTTTCTTCAGAATTCTGCACACAACACCCCATAATGACAACGTGAAAAAAGTTTACTTGAGGTTTTTGTAAATTTATTAAAAATAAAAAAACTGAGAAATCCCATGTACATAAGTATTCACAGCCTTTGCTCAATACTTTGTCGATGCACCTTTGGCAGCAATTACAGCCTCAAGTCTTTATGAATATGATGCCACAAGCTTGGCACACCTATCCTTGGCCAGTTTTGTCCATTCCTCTTTGCAGCACCTCTCAAGCTTCATCAGGTTGGATGGGAAGCGTCGGTGCACAGCCATTTTAAGATCTCTCCAGAGATGTTCAATCAGATTCAAGTCTGGGCTCTGGCTGGGCCACTCAAGGACATTCACAGAGTTGTCCTGAAGCCACTCCTTTGATATCTTGGCTGTGTGCTTAGGGTCGTTGTCCTGCTGAAAGATGGACCGTCGCCCCAGTCTGAGGTCAAGAGCGCTCTGGAGCAGGTTTTCATCCAGGATGTCCCTGTACATTGCTGCAGTCATCTTTCCCTTTATCCTGACTAGTCGCCCAGTTCCTGCCGCTGAAAAACATCCCCACAGCATGATGCTGCCACCACCATGCTTCACTGTAGGGATGGTGCCAGGTTTCCTCCAAATGTGACGCCTGGCATTCACACCAAAGAGTTCAATCTTTGTCTCATCAGACCAGAAAATTTTCTTTCTCATGGTCTGTGAGTCCTTCAGGTGCCTTTTGGCAAACTCCAGGCGGGCTGCCATGTGCCTTTTACTAAGGAGTGGCTTCCGTCTGGCCACTCTACCATACAGGCCTGATTGGTGGATTGCTGCAGAGATGGTTGTCCTTCTGGAAGGTTCTCCTCTCTCCACAGAGGACCTCTGGAGCTCTGACAGAGTGACCATCGGGTTCTTGGTCACCTCCCTGACTAAGGCCCTTCTGCCCCGATCGCTCAGTTTAGATGGCCGGCCAGCTCTAGGAAGAGTCCTGGTGGTTTCAAACTTCTTCCACTTACGGATGATGGAGGCCACTGTGCTCATTGGGGCCTTCAAAGCAGCAGAAATTTTTCTGTAACCTTCCCCAGATTTGTGCCTCGAGACAATCCTGTGTCGGAGGTCTACAGACAATTCCTTTGACTTCATGCTTGGTTTGTGCTCTGACATGAACTGTCAACTGTGGGACCTTATATAGACAGGTGTGTGCCTTTCCAAATCATGTCCAGTCAACTGAATTTACCACAGGTGGACTCCAATTAAGCTACAGAAACATCTCAAGGATGATCAGGGGAAACAGGATGCACCTGAGCTCAACTTTGAGCTTTACGGCAAAGGCTGTGAATACTTATGTACATGTGCTTTCTCAATTTTTTTATTTTTAATAAATTTGCAAAAACTTCAAGTAAACTATTTTCACGTTGTCATTATGAGGTGTTGTGTGTAGAATTCTGAGGAAAAAAATGAATTTAATCCATTTTGGAATAAGACTGTAACATAACAAAATGTGGAAAAAGTGATGCGCTGTGAATACTTTCCGGATGCACTCTATACTGTGTCCTGCCTATTCCAATGTAGATTTATGAGGAGATGATGCCTGTCTGCAAAGAGTCAACCCTGGACAGGACAATAGTCCATTAAGCAGCATGCTCGCTCATGCCAGACTCCAGCTTCCTGTAATCTTAAACTGGATGAAGAGGATCCAGGAAACTGATTCATTGCTAGAAAGATGGAGATGTGAAGACAGAATTGCTACAGCAGCTTCATTTAAGCATAGAGTCATCAGTTAACTTATGGAGTACCGAGATAAAACTCAAGTAAACAAGGAGAGGACATGCCATCGCCATATAGGTAGTTGCTAGGCTGGGACTTGAACTCAGTATCCTGGAGCTGTGAAGTATCACCCACTGTATCACCCTTCATTTTTTATTTTTTTTTAATTTAATGTCAATCTTGGACATTGAACAATACTGGCGTAGAAACACTGGCCTCAGTGATGGTAAGCACAGCATCAGGTCATCAACACTTAACAGGGCTGCAGGATGTCGTAAAGCGGGGGTCCCCAACTCCAGTCCTGGAGGGCTGCAGTGGCTGCAGGTTTTCATCCTAACCCTTTTCTTAATTAGTGCCCTATTTGTGCTGCTAATTAACATCTTTTGAATTCATTTTAATTGACTTGTTCTTTAAGATTTGTTCCCCTGAATTTCTTCATCGTTCCTCTGAATTGCTTCATTTCTTTCCTTAAATGGCACCCAAACAGAAATGAAATATGAAGTGAGTGAGCCAACAGAAGACCAAATAAGTCAGGGCCTCAAACTCACACCAATTTCACTCCAACCAGTTGCTCAATGAGGCGCCGAGTCTTGTTGTTCATTAAACCCGTTCTTTAATTCAATGGCTTGTTGCTGCTCTCATTGTGCAATAGCAAACATTTCTGAATTTCTAAGAGCGCTGTTAAAATGGGACCTGACCAGATCAGCGTTCCTGAGACCTCCACCCTTTTTATTTTCAGATATTGTATCAGGGACACAGTTTGCTGGTCATTTTTTGGTTCATTTTGTATCTCACTATTGTTTGGTTGCTGAGTAAGGTAAAAGAAACAATTAAGGGGTCTGAGTCTTCAAGAGCAAGTCAATTAAAGGAATTCAAAAGAAGTTAATTAGGAGCAAAAACAGGCCACTAATTAAGAAAAGGGTTAGGATGAAAACCTGCAGCCACTGGGGCCATCCAGGACCTGAGTTGGGGACCCCTGATAGGACAGCAAGGTGGATTTGGGCAGCCGGATTTTGATGCTTTTTGCTTGAACCCAATAGCCATAAACCTCAGCAATGAGGCGCTCTTAGGACACAAACCACTTTTAACAATTCCATACTGAAACATGTACACTCCACAAAAACTAAACCTGGGTGTTCAGTGTTTGGGTTTCCTTTTTGATCTCACTAAAGTCTGTTTTATCATTATCGCTGATGCAAAACTGCCTGCTTGCTCTAAATTCTCTTTGGAGTTTATCAAGTTGGATTGTCAATACTGTCTTCCACGTGGGCTATGAAGCTTTCCCTGAAATGGCTGAGTATCTTCCTGGTGCTCTCTTGACCATGGTGGTAGCGCCTGACAGAGGCACTCAGTTGAAATACAACCTTGCACTTTTCTTTTTTTCTCTCACATTGAAGTCTCATTTCTTTTCATTAGTAACGTATTATTCTGTTTGCTCGCCTTGGTAAGTGTAATAGCATGATGATTCATGGCAGGGTTTACGGTGGTGAGAATGTGCTCCCTGAGGAGGTGACTGCCAGTAAAACTGCAAATTAGATAAAAAAAAAAAACAGAAGGTGTGGAATTGCACATCACACCAGTCCTTCTGGTACAGAAACCACGTGTTCTAGTAATGGCCTGTAGAGTACAAGGAGCTGCTTTTATAAAAGCTAGGAGAAAAGAGAAGATGCATTCTAGTGGTATCATACAATAGGAAGACCTCATCTTCATCAGTTTAAATGAAGCTACTGCAGCACTTCTCTATTCACCACTCCATCCATCCATCCATCAAGTTTTTGGTTACAGGGAGCTGGATTGTGTCCTGGTAGAAATGTAAGAGATATTTTAGAGATAATGTAGATAATAGTTTGATGTAATACATTTAAAGTATAGATATAAATAATGTTATTATTGTATATAATTCAGTTCAGTTGTATGTGATCTCTTAATTCATTGCTTTTTCCATGGTTAAGGTAAATGTATTAGTTGGGTATGGAAAGAGAAATGGAGGAGAGAAAAAAATGAAATGTGTTTTGGTACACAAGAAAAGTAAAGAAAACTAAAAGTTAAAAAGTCAGCGTCTTTATTCATCCCTTACAAATGTACGAAAAGTAACCCCAGACAGGGTGAAGCTCCATCACAGGAGTCACTCACACCATTCTCATATGGGGCTGCTATATTATCATTTATCAACCTAACACTTCCATCTTTAGGATGTGGGAGGAAAAGACACTGGGAGAAATTGCAAACACTACACAGACAGACGACAGTCAGGCTTATGATTCAATGCCAGTCTCTGGGCCGGTGGCAATGTTAAACATTTGTATGGAACACAAATTTGGTTGTTACGACCACAGCAATCCATTTTTTACACTTACTGTTTCGATTACATCGAGCACAGATCTAGAAAGAACCCATTGAATTGCTAGGTCATGTTGTAAGGAAACTGCAGCCTGACTGCTTCAGATTCGATTTGTTCAGTCTCACGTTTATCTGAGGTTAGATTCATCCTTTGAGATTCACATGCTTTATTTCGAGTATTTCTTTGGGATTGACTTTGGCTCTGAACTTAGACATTCATTTTTGGGTTAGCATTTCTTGTTTAGTCGTTTCTCTCTTTAATCTCCGGTTCATTTTCTTACCGCGTCTTTTATTTCTGCTCTTTTCTCATTAATATTTCCAATCTCTTGTCGAGGTTAGTACAAAATGAAAGACCCTAGAAAAGGACAGATTTTTGCATTTGCACCCTCCCCCACCATAATCTATCATCCGTAAATGCCAATAGGGATTCTGCTCTGTTGGGCCCTTCAGCAAGGTCCTTAACCTGCAATTGCTGAGCGCTTTGAGTAGTGAGAAAAGCGCTATATAAATGCAAAGAATTATTATTATTATTATTATTATCTATGGTGGAGGATTGAAAGCTTTAGATTCGTCAAAAATGTCGATCTCCAGTTTATGATGGATCTCAATGTTTTAGTTTCCCCTGATATCGATAACATCGATATCTCGATGATGGGTGTTGTGTCTGACTCTGTGTGTATCACAGTTTCTGGAGGACAGTCTAGAGCTAAAATGGCTGGACGGAAAAAATACTAAACTCGAAACTTAAGTCTGTTATGAGATGATGATGTGCTGATTAGTTTTTGAGCCAAATCAAGCAAGAGAAAGAGGCACTCTAGAGGAACCTTCAAATACCGTAATTCTGTAATTAATTAGGAACTCTTCTCATAAATTGCTATCGTAAAGACCTATTTTATGATGAGAAAAATCACCAAAAGAGTGGTAAATAATTAATGAAATGTTATAGAATAATTTGGGTAACTTGGTTCCTAGGGCGCAAAACCTACTGACACTCACGTCCAAATTTATTTGGGATGACACAAGGAGGTGAACAATTTAAAGGAAAAGGTTAAAGAAATTTGCCTCAGATTTGTACAACAGCATGTTTGATTCAGTAGTCTCTCTAGCCAAAGAAATAAGTGCTTTGAAAATGATAGCAAGAGTGTTAAATATAAAGGGTCTGTCAGTGCTGGGGGAAATTATGTTTAAGCAGTAACCCCTATTGCAAAAACGTCTTTATAGTGCCACAGAGGTTTCTACGTTACTTGATTGTGGGGCAGGTGAAAATGTTATTAGTGAGACTTTACTAAAGTAATTAAATATTTGTCCCATTTCATTAAAGTTTAAACTGTGGGTTCAGTTCAGTCGATGGTAAACCAATTGGTATTGGATTACTGGGGTTCATATCTCCTCCATTAAAGCTTCAAGTAGAACTATTTCATAAAGAAAAGATCACCTTCTTTGTTGTACAATTGTCCATCTCGGGTGTGCCTTAGTTAGCAAAACTGTCTCTGGATTGGAAAACCAGGAATATTCAAAACAGAATTTTACAGAAATTCTAAGTATTAAATTACAAGTTCCTATCCCTGTCTCAAATGTCAATATTCTCCAATCTGAATTTGATCAATTTCATGATGTATTCAGGAAAAGTCTGTCTCAGAAATTGTTCCCTCACAGGGAATATGACTGTTCAATGCAATTATTATCCAATGTGGCTCTCACAAAATGGAAAATTAATGCTCTTAACTGTATGGAAACTTTGGCAATGGACGGATATATTGAAGAAAAGTTAGAAAATAGATTTAATGTGCGATCTAACAGTCCAGTGGGAGCTGACTGTTTCTGGGGGTTTAAGACCATGTACTGATTACAGGGAATTAAATAAAATGAATGTAAAAAACAACACTCCTCTTTTCCTAATTTCATCTCTTCTTTATACAGGCGATGGTTTCGATGATTTTCTCCAAACTTGATCATAGAAGTTCATATAACCCAATCCAAATACAGGGTGGAGATTAGTGGAAAACTGCTATTAATACTTCCACTGAGCACTACGATTATACTGAGTAATGCCATATGGGCGTACCGATGCACCAACAGTTTTTCAAGGTTTTGTTAATGACACATTCAAGGATGTATCGGTGGCGTAGCTCGAGTTCGTGCTGCTCGAGGCGGGGTGGGGCGGTGCTTCAATTTGCTGCCCTCCAACATGTCTGAATATGTTAACCTATTTAAATAGAAAATTAAAATGACATATAGAGAAAAATTAAGATACATTTTGCATAGATTTATTCATATATAGAGAAACAGCAATAATTTTTCACATATAATTATATATAAGCATCAACTACATAAGAATATACAGGTGCTGGTCATAAAATTAGAATATCATGACAAAGTTGATTTATTTCAGTAATTCCATTCAAAAAGTGAAACTTGTATATTAGATTCATTCATTACACACAGACTGATGTATTTCAAATGTTTATTTCTTTTAATGTTGATGATTATAACTGACAACTAATGAAAGTCCCAAATTCAGTATCTCGGAAAATTAGAATATTGTGAAAAGGTTCAATATTGAAGACACCTGGTGCCACACTCTGATCAGCTAATTAACTCAAAACACCTGCAAAAGCCTTTAAATGGTCTTTCAGTCCAGTTCTGTAGGCTACACAATCATGGGGAAGACTGCTGACTTGACAGTTGTCCAAAAGACGACCATTGACACCTTGCACAAGGAGGGCAAGACACAAAAGGTCATTGCTAAAGAGGCTGGCTGTTCACAGAGCTCTGTGTCCAAGCACATTAATAGAGAGGTGAAGGGAAGGACAAGATGTGGTAGAAAAAAGTGGACAAGCAATAGGGATAACCGCACCCTGGAGAGGATTGTGAAACAAAACCCATTCAAAAATGTGGGGGAGATTCACAAAGAGTGGACTGCAGCTGGAGTCAGTGCTTCAAGAACCACCACACACAGACGTATGCAAGACATGGGTTTCAGCTGTCGCATTCCTTGTGTCAAGCCACTCTTGAACAAGAGACAACGTCAGAAGCATCTCACCTTTGGACTGCTGCTGAGTGGTCCAAAGTTATGTTCTCTGATGAAAGTAAATTTTGCATTTCCTTTGGAAATCAAGGTCCCAGAGTCTGGAGGAAGAGAGGAGAGGCACAGAATCCACGTTGCGTGAGGTCCAGTGTAAAGTTTCCACAGTCAGTGATGGTTTGGGGTGCCATGTCATCTGCTGGTGTTGGTCCATTGTATTTTCTGAGGTCCAAGGTCAACGCAGCCGTCTACCAGGAAGTTTTAGAGCACTTCATGCTTCCTGCTGCTGACGAACTTTATGGAGATGCAGATTTCATTTTCCAACAGGACCTGGCACCTGCACACAGTGCCAAAGCTACCAGTACCTGGTTTAAGGACCATGGTATCCCTGTTCTTGATTGGCTAGCAAACTCTCCTGACCTTAACCCCATAGAAAATCTATGGGGTATTGTGAAGAGGAAGATGCAATACGCCAGACCCAACAATTCAGAAGAGCTGAAGGCCACTATCAGAGCAACATGGGCTCTCCTAACACCTGAGCAGTGCCACAGACTGATCGACTCCATGCCACACCACATTGCTGCAGTAATCCAGGCCAAAGGAGCCCCAACTAAATATCGAGTGCTGTACATGCTCATACTTTTCATGTTCATACCTTTCAGTTGGCCAACATTTCTAAAAATCCTTTTTTTGCATTGGTCTTAATTGATATTCTAATTTTCCGAGATACTGAATTTGGGACTTTCATTAGGTGTCAGTTATAATCATCAACATTAAAAGAAATAAACATTTGAAATACATCAGTCTGTGTGTAATGAATGAATCTAATATACAAGTTTCACTTTTTGAATGGAATTACTGAAATAAATCAACTTTGTCATGATATTCTAATTTTATGACCAGCACCAGTAGTATAGACTGTGGTGAGTGGCTGGGGTTGGTACCCAGCTGGGATGCCCAGGAGGACCGGAGGAGGTCCTCCAGACCACGAAGGGGCGACCACCCTGGTGGCTTTGGGACCATGGGAACAGAGCTTAGTAGCTCAACCCTATAGTGGCCCGTGGTCACCGCCATGGGGTGTCCCAATGCCTGAGGAGCCCTGGCCCTCAGCACTTCCGCCACACCCGCAAGTGCTTGGGGGAAGAATACCAGGGACACCCGGAAGCTAATCAGGAGGCACCTGGAGCACGTCCAAGTGTGTATAAAAGGGGCCGCCTCCCTCCATTCGATGGCTGGCGTCGGGTGGAGTGGACGGAGCTTGGAGGAGAGGAGTGGAAGTGGTCAGAAGACAGAGAAAGGCATTGTGAAGAGGCCTGGACTTTGGGGTGATTGGTGCTGCGGCACTGGGTTTGTGCGTGTAAATATTGTAAATAAACGTTTGTGGATTGAATCAACGATGTCTACCAGTCTGTGTCTGGGCTGTTCCCCACAAGACGCCCTAATAAGCCATGTTCTGATTATTAGTTTAATATAATTATGTTGCTAAAACCAGAACCAGGGTAGTGTAGAAGTGATAGGTGGGGATGTTTTCTGCGCAGAGCAAGAACGCATTCGGATTGATAACGAAATTAAATTATAAATTGTTTATCTTCCTAGAAATTATTATTGGTGTAAAGTTTATGTTTATTTTTGTTATTGCCTCATAAATTTCAACTGCTGTGTCACAGAAGGACAGTCAGAAAATTATTTTTGAAGCATTTGTGGATAAAAATCTGAGAATTTTACTTTTTTCATTCATGAGTGATATTTTTCCAAACCCTGCTGCTTACACACAGATTGTACTGAGCCTTTTGGCCAATAATGCCGCCCCCAAAAAATGTGTCACCCGGGCCGGACTGCCCCCTCCGCCCGCCCCTAGCTATGCCACTGGGACGTATTGGGTATACATGTATTGTTGCATATCGATGACATTCTTATCTTTACTAAAAACTTGTAAGCTCACATCTTGCATGTTAAATAGGTGATAAGAAGCTACTAATCTTCTTAGCTAAGAATCTAATAATTCCATACTGACAGGGTGTTATTTCTGGGATATGAAATTTCACAAAAATGGTTGGCTATGGATCAAATGAAAATGTCTGCAATTTTAAACTTGAATACACCCAAGAGCGTAAAGCAAGTACAGTGCATTGTTAGGCTCACTGACTATTTGTGACATTTAACTTTCGCTCTGTAATCACTCCCATTACCTCTCTACTCAAAAAAATCACAGGAGATTTTTGGACTTTACAGGCGCAAGAGGCTTTTGACAGGTTAAAAGGGTTATTCACCAGTGCTTCTATCTTGAGACACCCTGACCCAGACTTTCAGCTAATTTTAGAATTAGACATGTCCAGTTTTGGTGTAGGAACGGTATTTTCTCAAAAACATCCTGACCGTGAAATGGTATATTCTTCTCAAGAAACTTTTCTCCCATGGAACACAATTACAATGTAGTTAATTGTTAACTTTAATCTATAAAATTAGCGCTAGAGGAGTGGAGACACTGGTGGCAAACAGTAAAATACCTGTTTCTCATCTGCACAGATCACAAAAGTTTAATTTATTTAAAATATGCCAAATGAGTGAATGCTTGTTAAGCCATATGGGCATTATTTCTAGCATTTTGTGATCTCCTATCACTCTGGGAAAAAGAATGGCAAAGCAGATGCCTTGTCCTGCATTTTTGAACCAAATGACAGCCTGGGTGAGCCAACGTCATTCTTATCATCTGATAAGCTTTCAGATGTCACTAATTCATCTACTACCCCACCCATTGACACCTAAATTCAAGGAGCTCAAACTTCTATCCCTCCCTCAATAAAATTACCATCTGGGGTGTATTATGTTTCCATGCACTAAGGTAGCTAGGTTTTGAGTTGGGCTCACGGTAGTAACATGATTGGGGGTTTTACAGACATTGAATAAACTGAAGAGGTATTGTAAGAGCCATTTGCTAGTTATTTAAGTTATATTAAATGTTTGCCTATATATTAGTGCAGGGGTGGGCAGATTCGGTCCTGGAGGGCTGCAGTGGCTGCAGGTTTTTGTTCCAACCCAATTGCTTAATAAGAAACCCTTATTGCTCAAGTAACACTTCAGCTTCATTTTAGTTGTCTCGCTCATTAAGATTTGGAACCCTTATTGCTTATTTTAGTCTTAAACAGCTGTATTCTTGGTTTTTAATTGCTCCTAATTAGCAATAAGATGCAAATGACAAAAGAGACCAGCATTTCTCCATTTAGCTTGTTTTCATTTACACCTGTGTGTATTTATCGTGCACTATTTGGTTTAATTAAATACTTGGAAGGAAAGTGAAGAGAAAAAAGTGAAGGATTGAGAATTACTCATCTGTTTTAGACTTCAAATCATTTGGATGATATCCTTAGAAAGGAAAATAAAACTAGGATATGAGAATGACCTGACATGGCAGAGTTAAAGCACCAGCAAGCCATGCAATTAAATAATTGACAAGGATTGGTTTTTAATTAAGCAACTGGGTTGGAACAAAAACCTGCAACCACTGCGGCCCTCCAGGACTGAATCTGCCCACCCCTGTATTAGTGCATAGTCTATGGGAGGTTCTTACAATCCCCACAAGTTGAATTGAATTAGTATATTGTCACAGGTGTCTGGTCACACTTATAGGTAATCTAACTTAGACACCATTAAAATATCCGACTACGCCACCCAGTTTTATGAAGAGACTGGGAACTCCTGAAATTTACCAATAATAGCACACAGGTTTCTTTAAATTGGGCGGTGAGTAAACACACAATGAAAGACACAACAGTAATTTCAGAAAAAGGCAACAGTAAGTTCTATTGTACAAGACAATATAAGGTACATCAAAAAGATAAACGAACATAACAGAACCTAAACATATCAGGAATTAATTTCCTTTTTTTAAAAAGGAAAAATACACAGTCCACACTCTAAAAGTCCGTAAAAACAAGAATTGTAGGATACAACCTTTAGTGGTGCAGAGTCCAGTTTGGGCACTGTGTTACCCCAACGCTTAATTGCTCATGGATGCACTCTGTTCCCCGGCAGAAGTTGTGTCAAATTGTTGACTCCCTGTCAGCGTCTCTTCGTTGTTCCTTCCACTCTGGGCTCCTTGTGTTGCTGGGACCTAGGCACGCCTCATTCCTCGTCTGTCAGCTTCGCTTGGTCCTCTCATGCGGCTTCCCTCTTTCGCTGGACCCACAACTGGCGTCTCCTTGTGGAGCTGTCTCTTCCTCCCTGGAAGTGTTGCCGTCCTTGTGCCTCACGTCGTGCCAGCCAGGTACCCTTGTCTGCCTGCGAGCCCCTGTGCTCTGTCCGAGTGTCTTGGCAGCGTTTCCTCTGGACTCTTCCTCCTGCCTTCTGCTGGCCAGCAGTTTATATTTACTTCACCCCTCTGTTGTCAGTCCTGGACAAACAGTTTAATCAATGGCACATCTAAATTGCCTGGGTTTAACAATTAATAAAAACACAAGTTAACAAAATGTATGGTTACCAAACATTAATAAGTACAGATATGCTGATTAGGAACCAATATTTCCAAGCCAGGTAAATACAGACATTGTACCAAGGCCAGACTTCAAAGCAGTGACTCCCTTGCAGGACAGCAAATACCATTAATAAGTACAGACAGCCTTTTAACTTCTCACCCCCCAGTCCCAACAGTGGGTGCCTAATGGAACCACCCAGTGCACAAAAAAATGTAAAAGTGTCCCCCTCTGACATCATTCTAACTGTTACTTGCCTCTCTGACTGTAGATTAGCCTCAGTTAGTGACCTGCCTTGCCGTGTGCTATGTGTAAGGCATGGAGGGCACACGGTTTTAAACCTTGCCTTAATGTGCCTAATAGTATGAAATGTAACATGCTTTATTGAACGTGCAGTGCCGTATGTTTAGAGCATAGAGAAGGCAAAGTAAATCATCTTTAAATATAGAAACAACTGAGGTTTGATAAGAAAATCTAAGTTTAGAAAAGAGACATTTTTCCCATTTTTTTGACTTTTATTCTACGTGTGTAACTACCTTTTTTCTTTATTCTTGTGTGGAGTGTTTGCTTTGAATTTTCACTAAATCTTTTTAGTACTAGGGTGTTGTACCGTGTTAGCCATTATGAATGTAGAGAAAAGCCAAGCAAAATGACACCTTTTATTGGCTAACTAAAAAGATTACAATATGCAAGCTTTCGAGGCAACTCAGGCCCCTTCTTCAGGCAAGATGTAATCTTACATGTGAGTTCAGAGCCGGCCTTTGGGCGAAGCGAACAAAGCGACTGCTTCGGGCCCACAGCTGGAGGGGGCCCACTGCGCCTAAGGTTTTTTTTTTTTCCTGTGATGCGACACTGCTGCGGAGGGCCCAATGGAGCAACAGATTCCTTCACTCCAACCTCTATTACTAATTTTTTTATATATATAATGCACGGGCAACATATTCCATCACCTAATTACTCCACGTGGACATCTCCACTCGGCATTCCAATCTTCATTACGCTTCACTCAGGCCCGCGCGCCTGTTGCCGCCTCCATGGCTCATCTGTGCCTCTGTCTTCAGTAGGCGGCCACTTACGCTTCAGTCAGGGCCGCTCCGCCGCACTGCATTCTCGACAGAACATAAAAGGGGCCCTTCTCTTCGTAAAGCCATCACTTTCCTTCATATCAATATATTTCCATTTTGTTAGCAAGAACGTCTTGTAGATAGTAGTTAGGCCTTGCCGAATTTCCACAGTTTGAAATTATTGTATTCCAAATGTCTTCAGTTCCACCGCCAAAGAAATATAAATCAGGTGCTCAAAAACGTAAAGAAAAAGCAGCGAAAGATGAATTCTTCGCTACCCAAAAAGGCGCTTTGCAACACTTCCTAACGAAAACGGTCCGACCTCCATCACTCATACCCTTCACTCAGGGCCTTGTATGACAGTCTGCACTGACAGCCTGCATATTTGGCTCCTGTCAGTGTGTTACGGTTGTCAGTGTCAAACAGAAATCGTCAAAAAGTGATGGTTGTAGATGCCGGGAAAACGCATTTCTGCAGTCCAGAGCTCTGCCCCCGACCCCCTAGCTGCAGTATCAGTTTGCTTCGAGCCCGAAATTGTCTAGGGCTGGCTCTGCTGAGTTGCCTCAAAAGCTTGCATATTGTAATCTTTTTAGTTAGCTAATAAAAGGTGTCATTTTGCTTGACTTTTCTCTACACTAAATCTTTTAAAACAAACTTTTGGAGTGAGAGATTTCTTTCGGCACGCGTTTGACCCATTCTTGATCCTGCCTTATGCACCACCAGCTACAGTTATTTTAAATGGGAGAACATGAAAAAAGAAACCAAAGAATACATTTCTACATGTGAGGTCTATTGCTGTGCTAAGTCTTCTCAAGGGTTACCTACTGTATTATTACAACCTGTACCATGTCTGTCTCTTCCCTGGGAAGCAAAAACTATCTGAACTTTATCTCAGATCTGTTGACCTCTCATGGTTTTACCACAATTTCTACTTGAAATAGGCCCATTTTAGTCTTCTAAAGAAACTTCCCTCAGCAATAGAACTGGCTACAGGATTTCTTAAACATGTTTTTAGTTTACATGCTATTCGTAATAATAAGTTCAATTTTTGGAGAATTTTTTGTAAACATCTGGGTTGTTCTTTATATCAATTTTCTTGAAATCATACAAAGAATAATGTACAGATGGACAAACAAATGATGATTTGGAGAAATATGGTGCATCCACTACACAATAAATGTCAATCAAAATGAATGGAGTGACTTTTTGCCTTTGGATGAATTTGCCAGGAACATTCTTTATCGGTAAACACTGTTTTTAGAACATTAGAACAACTTGGATGAGACTAGAAAATTTTGCTAAACAAAGCTCACCAATCCTATCCACATAATTCTGCCAAAATAACAATAAGTTTTGAAAGGACCTAAAGTCCTACTGTCTACCACACTACTTGGTAACCTATTCTCCGCATCTGTGATTCTCTGTGCGAAGAAAGATTTCCTAATGTTTGTGCAAAATTTACTTTTAACAAGTTTCCAACCGTGTCCCCATGCTCTTGAGGAACTCATTTTAAAGTGACAGACAGGATCCACTGTACTAATTTCCTTTCATAATTTTAAACACTTCAATCATGTCTCCTCTTAATCTTCTTTTACTTAAACTGAAAAGTCTAAGCTGTTTTAACTTTTCCTCATAAATCATAACATTCCTGTAGACCTGGAATGAGCCTAGTTGATCTTCTCTGGACCTTTTCTAATGCTGTTATGTCCTTTTGGTAGCCTGGAGACCAAAACTGCACACAGTACTACAGGTGAGGCCTCACCACTCCGCTATAAAGCTTGAGCAGAACCTCATTGGACTTGTACTGCACACATCAAGGTGCTATATAAACACACATTCTGTTAGCCTTCTTAATGGATTCTGATCACGGTATTGGAGTTAATAGTAACAGGCCTACTACGACTCTTAAATCCTTCTCAAAAGGTGTACAGTAATCCCTCCTCCATCGCGGGGGTTGCGTTCCAGAGCCACCCGCGAAATAAGAAAATCCGCGAAGTAGAAACCATATGTTTATATGGTTATTTTTATATTGCCATGCTTGGGTCACAGATTTGCGCAGAAACACAGGAGGTTGTAGAGAGACAGGAATGTTATTCAAACAGTGCAAACAAACATTTGTCTCTTTTTCAAAAGTTTAAACTGTGCTCCATGACAAGACAGAGATGACAGTTCTGTCTCACAATTAAAAGAATGCAAACATATCTTCCTCTTCAAAGGAAACAGAGAGGAAAGCAAACAAATCAATAGGGCTGTTTGGCTTTTAAGTATGCGAAGCACCACGGCACAAAGCTGTTGAAGGCGGCAGCTCACACCCCCTCCGTCAGGAGCAGGGAGAGAGAGAGAGAGAGAGAGAGAGAGAGAGAGAGAGAGAGAGAGAGAGAGAGACAGAGAAAAACAAAGTCAAAAATCAATACGTGCCCTTTGAGCTTTTAAGTATGCAAAGCACCATGCAGCATGTCGCTTCAGGAAGCAGCTGCACACAGAAGGTAGCAACGTGAAGATAATCTTTCAGCATTTTTAGACGAGCGTCCGTATCGTCTAGGTGTGCGAACAGCCCCCCTGCTCACACCCCCTACGTCAGGATCAGAGAAAGGCAGCGCAAGAGAGAGAGAGAGAAAGAAAGTTGGGTTTCTTCTCAGCCATCTGCCAATAGCGTCCCTTGTATGAAATCAACTGGGCAAACCAATTGAGGAAGCATGTACCAGAAATTAAAAGACCCATTGTCCTCAGAAATCCACGAACCAGCAAAAAATCCGCGATATATATTTAAATATGCTTACATATAAAATCCGCGATAGAGTGAAGCCGCGAAAGGCGAAGCGCGATATAGCGAGGGATCACTGTACTCTCGATTTTTAGACCTCTCATTGTGTATTCAAACCTAACATTTCTACTTCCTACATGTAATACTTTACATTTACTTGCATTAAATTACATCTGCCACAAATCTGCCCAAGCCTATAATGTATGAAACATTTTTAAACATGTTCCACTGCTCCTCAACTGTCTCCAAACTTAAAAGTCAATCCCAATTCATCATCCTTAGACTGCAGCAGCATCTGATCAAAATTTGCCCTACCAAAGTTAAACTTAACAGTTCTGGTCTTTGCATCTTCACTCTCCTAAAACGCTAAAAATGGTATTATATTTTGGCCACTTGACCCTAGCGGTTCAATCACCTCCACACTCTCAATTCTGTCCCGATTATTACAAAATGCTAAATCTAGACAGGATTCCCCAGCTTTAGTGCTATAACATGCTATGCTAAAACACAGTGACTTGTGCTCCACTATTTGCAAACTTGGTCCAGTTAATATTCGAGTAGTTACAATCACCCATTATTGAAATAGTCCCCTGTAATCTTGCCTTGTTAATATTACTTAAAAGATGCGCATTGAAATTACTGTCTGTATTAAGGGGGTCTATAATACACTCCTAAAATTAGGCCTCTTTTCCTAATGCTTTCCAAATGAATCTAGATGTCCTCACTAAGATGGGAATCTTCATCCAACTGAAGACCTGCATTTAAATTCTGTTTGATATAAACAACAACCCCTCCCTCCTTTTCTGTTCTGTCTATCCTTCTGAAAAATGTGTATCCCTCTATGTTATACTCATCACCATCTTTTTTATTTAGCCAGGTTTCTGTTATTGTTATAAAATCATAATTATGCTCAGCTACATTCAACACTAACTCACCTGCTTTATTTTTGATACTTGTAGCATTAGTGCAATCTATAGCTTAAGATATCACCTTTTGAAAGTTTATATGGGTTTCAACCTCTTCAATTAGATTTGCCTTCTATGTCGTCATTGGTAAACAGTGTAACTGAATGTAAGAATGCTGTATGCTGTACTTGGTCACTGTCTTTACTCTGCAAAGCAATTTGTGGATCGCAGAAGGAGAGCTGCTCCAGTGTTTAAAAATGGACAGAGTTCGGTTTCCCTCATATGATATGTGCCAACAAATTCCATCCTTTAAAATGATGCCTTGATATATTAGACCTTATGTGGTTAGGACATGTGTGGGTCCAGGGTCCTACAGCGTTGCATTGCCAGCTCGTTTTAAAATACATCAAACCTTCCACATGTTCAGAATAAAACTGGTAGGGCATAGTCCGTACTAGTTGAGTAAACTTGCCCCACCTTCTATTTCAGTACCTGGGTCGGATTAATATGAGGTTCAATCTATTACTGATTGTTGTGGTAGAGAGGGTAGTTTGGATTATTTGGTACATTGGAAGCATTACAGGCCTGAAGATCATTCTTGGGTTAACTCTGTGGATATTAATGCTCCTAGACTATTGGCTAGATTTTATGCTTAATTTCTGACTAAACATGATGGGTCTGCTCGGAGACTATGCCCTAGACAAGAGGTTATGTTATAATTGCTGTTTGCACTGAAGTGATACAAATAATACATACATACTGTATGTTCTAGGGTTTTCTAATCTCCCAGGAATTCATTTCCTGGCCTAAGTTTTTTATTCAGATTTTTTACTTTTATAATCCAATAATGACTGCTGCAAACTCCAAGGCTATTCATTGTAGTAAGACCATGTATGCTGGCCTTTTAAGGCATAAAATCAATATGGCTTACACTAGCATTGTCTTGAAAAATTCCCCGCATGGTCTTGGCAGCATTGGTTTGAATGTTGAATTTGTTTGATGCTGGTGAATCACCATGCATCCAAATTTTTAATTGTAGCTTAGACTCTGGACTATAGTGATGTTTCCAAGTTTTATGTACAAAATTAAATTTCACCCAGACCAAATCTATTGGCTTGATATTCTCTTTGGAATATCAGAGGCGGTGATGTTTAATTTCATGAGATGACATTCTGGGAGACCAAAAGAACTTGATCACTTGTCATTGTTTATGAAGTATGGATTCATAACTAATCCAAATAGCATAGGCTCTCTTGTACACTGTGACTCTTTGACTATCCACTTTAACGCAGTCCATGTTGGCAACATTTTCTTCACTTGGTGATGTTGAAGGGAGATGAACTACACCATTCTGTAGCCTATCTCTTGACTATAACATTGAAGTGGCCTGGTTCTGGCATGCATTGACTAGGTGATTATTAGGTAATAATAAGTCTACAAAGGTGTACTACTCCCCTACATTACAAACACAATGATAGTACTTGATTCTGATGCATGACGTCAAGTTTCACCATTCATATTGACTTGGTTCTGAAACAAGAAACATACCCTATAAACCACAAATACTAGACACTTTGTTCTGAAGGATTTGTGTGACATACCATGTAAATTATTCGGTTTGGTCTACTACTGCACCTCAGTGTTAAGATTAACACACACACATACACACAGTACACATAAAGGTCCAATCCAGATAAGCTCTCTGGTAATGTCAATTTCCAGTCACTCCACCATATTCCTTGTAGGATTCCCTTCACACACATGCATACAGAGGTCCTAGCCAGCCAAAGTCTTGAGTGGTACCAACTGCCAGTTAGTCTGACTGCGATATTCTGCATAGGATTCCCAACATGGGGTCTAACCATTACCAGTGCTAACAAACATGCCTTAGTCTTCGCAATACACACAAAAGCACAACTCTTTTGTTTATATTCCATTTACCAGCCAAACAATGTCATATTTTTACCACAGTAATTCTAATTATTGAGGAACGAACTCAAGACCTGAAAGAAAGCAGCAGTCTTCCCATGCTTGTTACCCTTTTATTATTTCAATCACTCTGGATAAAGAACAAAGCATAGAAAATATAAAAGCAACATGGTGTTTATTAATGTATAAAAATACCAGATAAAAGAAAGTATAATAGAAAAAAATGCATACCAAAGCCTGGATATAAATAGTCTTAGAAAAGCTTACTGAAAATCAGAAATGTCAAGTAGTGACTGTTGTCCTGGGAAGCTTTAGATTTAGCAGTCTGTGTTATTCATAGATTATAGTTAGGTCCATAAATATTTGGACAGAGACAACTTTTTTCTAATTTTGGTTCTGTGCATTACCACAATGAATTTTAAATGAAACAACTCAGATGCAGTTGAAGTGCAGACTTTCAGCTTTAATTCAGTGGGGTGAAAAAAACGATTGCATAAAAATGTGAGGCACCTAAAGCATTTTTTAACACAATCCCTTCATTTCAGGGGCTCAAAAGTAATTGGACAATTGACTCAAAGGCTATTTCATGGGCAGGTGTGGGCAAGTCCGTCGTTATGTCATTATCAATTAAGCAGATAAAAGGCCTGGAGTTGATTTGAGGTGTGGTGCTTGCATGTGGAAGATTTTGCTGTGAACAGACAACATGCGGTCAAAGGAGCTCTCCATGCAGGTGAAAGAAGCCATCCTTAAGCTGGGAAAACAGAAAAAACGCATCCGAGAAATTGCTACAATATTACGAGTGGCAAAACCTACAGTTTGGTACATCCTGAGAAAGAAAGCAAGCACTGGTGAACTCAGCAACGCAAAAAGACCTGGACGTCCACGGAAGACAACAGTGGTGGATGATTGCAGAATCATTTCCATGGTGAAGAGAAACCCCTTCACAACAGCCAACCAAGTGAACAACACTCTCCAGGGGGTAGGCGTATCGATATCCAAGTCTACCATAAAGAGAAGACTGCATGAAAGTAAATACAGAGGGTGCACTGCAAGGTGCAAGCCACTCATAAGCCTCAAGAATAGAAAGGCTAGATTGGACTTTGCTAAAGAACATCTAAAAAAGCCAGCACAGTTCTGGAAAAACATTCTTTAGACAGATGAAACCAAGATCAACCTCTACCAGAATGATGGCAAGAAAAAAGTATGGAGAAGGCGTGGAACAGCTCATTTTCCAAAGCATAGCACATCATCTGTAAAACACGGTGGAAGCAATGTGATGGCTTAGGCGTGCATGGCTACCAGTGGCACTGGGACACTAGTGTTTATTGATGATGTGACACAGGACAGAAGCAGTCGAATGAATTCTGAGGTGTTCAGAGACATACTGTCTGCTCAAATCCAGCTAAATGCAGTCAAATTGATTGGGCGGCGTTTCATGATACAGATGGACAATGACCCAAAACATACAGCCAAAGCAACCCAGGAGTTTATTAAAGCAAAGAAGTGGAAAATTCTTGAATGGCCAAGTCAGTCACCTGATCTTAACCCAATTGAGCAGGCATTTCACTTGTTGAAGACTAAACTTCAGACAGAAAGGCCCACAAACAAACAGCAACTGAAAGCCGCTGCAGTAAAGGCCTGGCAGAGCATTAAAAAGGAGGAAACCCAGCATCTGGTGATGTCCATGAGTTCAAGACTTCAGGCTGTCATTGAACATTTTATTTCCAGTTATTTAATTTGTCCAATTACTTTTGAGCCCCTGAAATCAAGGGATTATGTTAAAAAAATGCTTTAGTTGCCTCCCATTTTTACGCAATCGTTTTGTTCACCCCACTGAATTAAAGCTGAAAGTCTGCACTTCAACTGCATCTGAGTTGTTTCATTTAAAATTCATTGTGGTAATGTACAGAACTAAAATTAGAAAAAAGTTGTCTCTGTCCAAATATTTATGGACCTAACTGTATGTTCTCTGGTGTCCAGATGAAACGGTTAGACTTGTCCCGATCTCTGATGTTGATTCCTCTTTTGCCCTTCTGTCGCCTCTTTTGTTATATTTAAGTTAAAATTTCCACGGGGGATTTCAGGACATGTATCATTGCACACATTTGATTGGCTATCTTGTCCTTATGACCAATAATTCTGATTAGAGCATCTGGTCTTTTAAGTACTTCCATATTTCTTCTGTTCTTAAGGTATAAAATAATTCTGTAACTTCTAGTTCTGCGGCGTTCATCCGTTTACGTGTTGTAAACTAATTGAAACAGGTTTTGTGGTTGTGTGGCGTGTACTTGTGTTTTATCTCTCCACCATTAAGTTTTAAATCAGTTAACACAGATGCATTAATATTATAATTTACTAGTACAAAAAAGGACGAATGTATGAGAAAGAAATATTTTTCAATGTGAATTGCCTCTGTAGTTAAAGTGGTTTTAAGGGTCCTGTAAATTCAGTTCACACTGCTTCATTTCAGCAAAATAATTAAGACTTAATATAAGCAGTCTGCACTTCAAAAATGGAAGATTTATCAACTTCAGAACACTTGCAATTCATATATTTTTGCACACAAGAACTAAACTCCTAAAATCAGAACCACAGAGTACCCCATTAGATTCAGTATCAACACTTTCTGAGCACTCCTCATACGTATCGCAGAGATTTTAAATACAGAAAAACCAAGAGCACCGTTACCGATAGCTCCACCTGATGGACCTCCTTTATCAGCAGAAGCTTGGGGGAGCCTCACCATGTAATTAGATAAGATTAGTGCGACAAGTGCTCTAGAGAGGAGAGGAATGAAGGTCAGTAGGAACAAGACAGAATACATGTGTGTGAATGAGAGGGAGGTCAGTGGAATGGTGAGGATGCAGGGAGTAGAGTTGGTGAAGGTGGATGAGTTTAAATACTTGGGATCACCAGTACAGAGTAATGGGGAGTGTGGAAGAGAGGGGAAAAAAAGAGTGCAGGCAGGGTGGAGTGGGTGGAGAAGAGTGTCAGGAGTAATTTGTGACAGACGGGTATCAGCAGGAGTGAAAGGGAAGGTCTACAGGACGGTAGTGAGACCTGCTATGTTATATGGGTTGGAGATGGTGGCACTGACCAGAAAGCAGGAGACAGAGTTGGAGGTGGCAGAGTTAAAGGTGTTACGATTTGCAATGGGTGTGACGAGGATGGATAGGATCAGAAATGAGGACATTAGAGGGTCAGCTCAGGTGGGTCAGTTTGGAGACAAAGTCAGAGAGACGAGATTGCGTTGGTTTGGACATGTGCAGAGGAGAGATGCTGGGTATATTGGGAGAAGAATTCTAAGGATAAAGCTGTTGAGGAAGAGGAAAAGAGGAAGGCCTAAGTGAAGGTTTATGGATGTGGGGAGAGATGACATGCAGTGTGATGGGTGTAATCAGAACAAGATGCAGTGGACAGAAAGATATGGAAGAAGCACCCCTAACCGTAGCAGCCAAAAGAAGAAGAAGAAGTGCGACAAGGCTGGAGAATATGACAAAGTAATGATCCTAAGTAAGCTACCGTATATACTCGTGTATAAGTCGGGTCTTGAAACCCAAAAAATCGATCATAAAATCAGACCCGACTTATACGCCCATTCAAAAATACGACACATTTTTTTTTACATCTTTTTGAATCCTCCAATCTCACACCATTTTCTCAGACACATCGAATTTTGTTGCAGCAGCGCAGTTACCAATTTCTTTCACTACTTCAACGACTTTTAATTTAAAACCAGCTCCATATTTTCTCCTGATCGAACGCTCCATCGTAGATAAGTGATGCTCTTACGATAAAGGTACATGAGGGTGTGAGATACAAAAAAACACAAAACAGTGAAAACGTCGCTTCGGAATAGTTCGGGTATTACCATGTGGTCATGTAGGCACAATAAAGAGAGAGAGAGAGAGAGAGGTTTGGAGCACATGCTGATACAGCACATTGCCACATCCACATAGAAAAAAAGGCCTTGTGCTCCGCGGTGACTCTCTCAGGTGGGCATTACCATATCGTAATCCCTTGGACCAGTAGCTTGAGTTTTCCGCATTCGACTTATACAACCGACATTATAAAATACCAGAAATTATACAGTAAAATCAAGCCCCGACTTATCCGTGGGAGAACTTAAACACAAGTATATACGGGAGGTTCATTTGCATAACATAGTCAAAGAATATTCTTTTTGCACCAATCATCTTACTGACAGATAAACTATAATCCTTAACACACCTACAGTATCTCGTAACATTCTATAAATGTCCTAAAATAGTTGAAGAGAGTATTTGGAACCCTAACCTTAAGACTAACTTCTTATTTATGAATTCTTACTAAGGACAAAATAAATAGCATTAATTATTATTATCTCATTGTTCCTGTGGTAACTATTTAGGACACGAATGGTACAGAAAATCTTAGTTACACAGAACAGGAACAGTTAGAGACATCTCACAAATTCATACAGAAATTTTTTTTCTTTGCATTTCAAGGATATGCATTTTAAATTACTTAACGACTCTTTATTGGCCCTGGATGAACAAGAGTGTGTGTGATTGTGACGTGTGGTGGGCTGGCGCAACGTGCAGGGTTGTGTTCCTTGTACTTGATTCTGCTAGGAGAGCCCCCTCCCCTGAAACTAATCTTATTATTTTACATGTTCTTTATTTCTTACAAAGCACTGTTCTAGGTGTAAATATCTCTCGTTTCGTGGACTGTTATAAAAGCCCATAATTGTGCTTGTTAGGTAATTTTCATTGGTTTGACTGAGTTGAATTCAGTTCTAATATTTTGAGATTAATAATGATACCAGTGTAAGAACTGGCCTTCCATGATGGTGAGTTCAATATGCATGTTACAAAACGGATGGATGGCAGCAGTGTCTCCCTTATCTCACTAGGAGTTAATTATATAACAACACATGAAAGAATTCACTGCTTAATGGCAGCAAATTCATGAACAGGACTGCAATACCGTGGGGGAATGAATGATGTTTTGTGGTAAAAAGTTTTTTTTTAATATCATGGTCTATTTTTTGATTATTACAAATAATATGAAGTAGAAAGTTGCAAGAGAGTTGTAAGAGAATATTTATCATTAATACAATATGAAAAATCATTATAGAAATTCACTTAATTAAATTCTGGGTAATGGAGGGCCACAGGTCACCCTGGCAGCATCCGAGACAGAGCAGAAACCAACCCTGGGCAGGAGACTCCTCCACTGTAGGGCACACATCCACACTCCAACTTTCACAGTGCCAAGTTAGTATCTAAACACACACATATTTATTGATGTGGAAAAAATCAGAGACAACGTGCAAAGTCCAGAAAGGCAGCACGCAGGCATGGGACACAAACTCCGGCCTCTGAAACGGTGAGAGAGAAAGCAACAAGCAGTTCATCACTGCGCCACTCACTCATTAATGTAAGTTTAAAAAAGAAAATGTGTCAGAATGTCAACAGATTTAAGCTGATATTTTGTTGAATGCTTATTTACCATATGATGTAAACATATGTCTTAAAATATGTTTATTTAGTCAACTCTGAAAAATGTATAGAAAATAGAGATAAAGTTTCATTAAGATACAGAACAAATAAAGAAGAAAACAAAGCGGGCAGGTCATAAGAGATTTCTAATTACAAAAAAATTTGTTTGGCTAGTTTAACTTCCTGTCTTACTATATGGTTGTGAGACATGGACGCTATTCAGTGACCTGAGATGAAGACTGGACTCCTTTCGTACTCTGTCTCTCCGGAAAATCCTTGGGTACCTTTGGTTTGACTTTGTGTCGAATGAGCAGTTGCTCATGGAGTTCCGAATGAGGCACATTACCTGCATTGTGAGGGAGCATCACTAACAGAACTGCGGCCATGTGGTGCGTTTCCTCGAGGGTGATCCGGCTCATAAGATCCTCATTGTTGGGGACCAGAGTGGCTGGAACAGGGCAAGGGGTCGCCCACGTAACACCTGGCTGCGGCATATAGAGGGTCATTTCCGGAGGGTAGGACTGGACCGTGTGTCTGCCTGGTGGGTTGCCAAGCTGTTTTGACATGTAGTGGGTGCGCCATTGCATTGTACCAGTGCATGCTCCCCAACTTGAATTTGACTTGCTAGTTTAACATAACATAAAACACTCATACCCAGTTAATTGAGTGGCAACATCGATGCAAGGAAGGATCCAAACTCCGGACAGGGCCCCAGTCTGTCTCAGCACATAACTAGTTTCATTTAGAATCAACTTGGTATCACCGGATAACTTAACCTTGTTCTTGTATCCTTACTGAGAAAGAAATGGCTTGCATTCACTGTACTCTGCAAGCCAGAAACAATTCCTGGACAGGGCACCATTCTATCACAGGGTGAACACACACGGGGCAATTTAACAATGCCAATCCACTTAACTTGAATGTCTTTGGACTGTGGGAGGAAACCTGAGCACCTGAAGAAAACATTTGGGGGACATGGGAAGAACATGCAAACTCCATGCAGTCAGGACCCAAGATGTGAAACCCTGCTCTCCTCATGGCAAGGCAGCAGCGCTATCACTGTGCCACCACACTGTCCCCACTTTGCTCATGTCACCTCTTAAGCTCTGTTTGCGTATACTGTCCTTATAGCTCATACCTCTGTTCCCTGAATTAGCATAGTCACTCCTTTCTGAGCTTTCTGTAGTGTACAGGTGCTGGTCATAAAATTAGAATATCATGACAAAGTTGATTTATTTCAGTAATTCCATTCAAAAAGTGAAATTTATATATTAGATTCATTCATTACACACAGACTGATGTATTTCAAATGTTTATTTCTTTTAATGTTGATGATTATAACTGAAAACTAATGAAAGTCCCAAATTCAGTATCTCGGGAAATTAGAATATCAATTAAGACCAATGCAAAAAAAGGATTTTTAGAAATGTTGGCCAACTGAAAGGTATGAACATGAAAAGTATGAGCATGTACAGCACTCAATATTTAGTTGGGGCTCCTTTGGCCTGGATTACTGCAGCAATGCGGCGTGGCATGGAGTCGATCAGTCTGTGGCACTGCTCAGGTGTTATGAGAGCCCATGTTGCTCTGATAGTGGCCTTCAGCTCTTCTGAATTGTTGGGTCTGGCGTATTGCATCTTCCTCTTCTATGGGGTTAAGTTCAGGCGAGTTTGCTAGCCAATCAAGAACAGGGATACCATGGTCCTTAAACCAGGTACTGGTAGCTTTGGCACTGTGTGCAGGTGCCAGGTCCTGTTGGAAAATGAAATCTGCATCTCCATAAAGTTCGTCAGCAGCAGGAAGCATGAAGTGCTCTAAAACTTCCTAGTAGACGGCTGCGTTGACCTTGGACCTCAGAAAACACAATGAACCAACACCAGCAGATGACATGGCACCCCAAACCATCACTGACTGTGGAAACTTTACACTGGACTTCACTCAACATGGATTCTGTGCCTCTCCTCTCTTCCTCCAGACTCTGGGACCTTGATTTCCAAAGGAAATGCAAAATTCACTTTCATCAGAAAGCAGCAGTCCAGTCCTTTTTGTCTTTAGCCCAGGTGAGACGCTTCTGACGCTGTCTCTTGTTTAAGAGTGGCTTGACACAAGGAATGCGACAGCTGAAACCCATGTCTTGCATACGTCTGTGCCTGGTGGTTCTTGAAGCACTGACTCCAGCTGCAGTCCACTCTTTGTGAATCTCCCCCACATTTTTGAATGGGTTTTGTTTCACAATCCTCTCCAGGGTGCGGTTATCCCTATTGCTTGTCCACTTTTTTCTACCACATCTTGTCCTTCCCTTCGCCTCTCTATTAATGTGCTTGGACACAGAGCTCTGTGAACAGCCAGCCTCTTTAGCAATGACCTTTTGTTTCTTGCCCTCCTTGTGCAAGGTGTCAATGGTCGTCTTTTGGACAACTGTCAAGTCAGCAGTCTTGCCCATGATTGTGTATCCTACAGAACTCGACTGAGAGACCATTTAAAGGCTTTTGCAGGTGTTTTGAGTTAATTAGTTGATTAGTGTGTGGCACCAGGTGTCTTCAATATTGAACCTTTTCACAATATTCTAATTTTCCGAGATACTGAATTTGGGACTTTCATTAGTTGTCAGTTATAATCATCAACATTAAAAGAAATAAACATTTGAAATACATCAGTCTGTGTGTAATGAATGAATCTAATATACAAGTTTCACTTTTTGAATGGAATTACTGAAATAAATCAACTTTGTCATGATATTCTAATTTTATGACCAGCACCTGTATATACATATATTTTGCAGCCCAGAGAATAAAACTGTACATAAGGAGGCCTCACTAGTGCGTTATAAAGCTTAGCCATAATGCCCCTTGCCTAGAATTCTACACATCATGGTGTGTAATCTAACATTCCGTTAGTTCTCTTAATGGTTTCTGTACACTCGATGTAAAGTGCTTGAGAAAAGCTGTTCACTCCTGATCCCTATGAAACCTGCAAGACCTTGAACAGTTTGGGGGGAAAACTGGTAGCAGTTGCCAGGATGTGCTGAGCTGATAGAGACAGACCTGTGCACACAGACTGAAAGCTGTCATGGCTGCCAAAGGAACAGCTACTAAACACTGACTTGAAGGGGTTGAATACTTATAACGATCAGTTATTTTGTGTGTTATATTTGTAATTAATTTAGACAACATTGCAGAGATCTACTTTCACTTTGACACCAAAGAGTATGTTTTCTGTTGATCAGTGTTAAATAAGCCATATTAAATCCATTGTGATTCAATGTTGTATAACAATAACATGTGCCAACTTCCAAGGTAGGTGAATGATTTTCATAGGCATTGTAGATTGTGATGATCTACCGTGACTCTGAAATCCATCTCATATTTTTTTTTACTTCTGATGTGTGTTTACTTCTTATTTAAATTTATATTCAAGTCATTTATGAGTATTAAAAAAGCAGCAACACTGATCCCTGAGGGACACCAAATGTAGCTTCATTTTCTTCTATAAAACATTCCTGCTGCCCACAGTGAAAAAGATGAGAGAAAAATAGGCCAATCTGATTGATATAATGATATATTCTACACAAAACAGCAATACAATTCACAGTCTCAATTCATTTTTCAGTTAAAATTAGATGGCTGGTTTTAATATAGTAAGGTTGAAATGAATACAGTATACACACTGCAGCAGTACAGTAAAACACTTTCGGCGGCCATTATAACAAAACACAGCCTCTGAAACATATTAACGTGGACTTGTCTTCACTGAAGGTCATCAATGCAATTTGCCTGACAGTTGTGAAAAAGCTTTGAGCGTGCAGCATGACACATTTAAAGGAAAGGCTGGCTACTGATTTGGATGACACTGCCATGTTTCAAAGTTGTTTGTGTGCATTACAATAAACCCACAAGTCAATCAAAAGCAATAATGGTATTTTTACATACCAAAGTGTATCTTCTTTCAAATAAATAATTAATAAATTCCATGTTATCTGCTCTCGTTCATTTTTTTAACTCTTTGGGGGCCTAAAAACACACAAAGCAATGGTTTCAAACATACATAAACATAAAACGTCTGTGGCTGTTGTCGGCACCCATTCACCGTCTCTCGATGGCCAACAGGAATGCATGATGGGCTGGCTACCTGGCTGTCTTTGTGTACTGGGTGGGTGGCAGCGGGCAGTCGTAGTGCAACACTACCTGGTTTGTACCTCTTGTCATCGTATCAGTCCTCCCAGGCAAACATTGCCGTACGCACATCAGCTACACGTTCTGCACTACGATCAGCTGGGGACCGATCAGCTGATGGCAGTGCATCAATTTTGTTTTCGATCTCCGTCTCCAGATCACTTGCATCAAAACCGGACTCCAACAAGTCAAAGTCCCATTCAGTGATAACACGCAGGAGTATTTTGTTTTGCGTAATTGCTTTGGTCTCTTGTCAGATATCGATTGTTTGCTCTTCTTGACTCAAACACGTGCAGGAAGGCGAGGTCAAATCAATGAATCTAACTTTCCTTCTAGCAAAGAGAGTCAAACTAAAACATAACAGTTCCGTCACCATTTACAACTGAGTAGCATCCTTTACCCCTGAAGTTTGACAAAAGTCGACATCCAGCCTGAAAGAGTTAATATAAACAATTTGCACATGTATGCTCTGAAGCAAGCAGCGTGTCACAGCTGAGTTAATCTACTTTTATCAAATATCCCATCTACGTCGAGCTGCATACAGTGAAAGGCTCATTACCATTGGGCAGCTGAGGTTCTGAGCATTATGATAATGTATAGCTGTCCATGATTGGTCATTTGTAGTACACATCACTGCTGTGCCTAAATATAGTGCATATGTAACGGCTTGTCTTTACGTACTATTCCACATTGTTAATCACAAAGCTTGAGTTAGAGACTGAGCAAAGTTTTGACTTTACTGAGAATAACATGTTTGATGAAGGACTTGAGGCTACGTTTGATTTGTAAGTGCTGCTTACTATGACTTTGAAGTGTAACTAAGTGCAGTTTTACAGCTCTGGCACCATGGGTTCAATTAGCACAACCGGAGGCTGTCTACTGCAGTTTCTCCCTATGTTAGCTTTCTGAGCAGTGCTCTTTCAGTTTCAGCACAGAGTACAGGCAATGTTTCTTCTAATTATGCTTGCTTCACCACCGCCCCCGGCTCCCCTACCAACACCATCCAGAGGAAGGAAGAAAATAAATCAAACAGTGCCTGGACAGTCAGGGAGGTTGAAGGGAGTGCGATTAGATATGATCCCTTCGGTGACATTGGGGAGAAGAAGTGTGTAGTTGGCAGAGTATAGAGTGAAAAAGTCTACTATACTTGTGAGCCAGTGATGACCACCTGCGGCTGAGAAATGGCTGAGAATCGCTGGTTTAGATGTATGTTTCTCTACAGTATCACTGCATTTCCATTTTGGTTACGTGCACCATAGAAGTGACACTTTTGAAATGTTGACAAAACACAAATGCCAGTTCTCTGTGTTTCCATTGAGTGATTTTATGAAAATAGTTTGTTTCATCAACTAATATTGAAAATGGGTGTTGATTCTGTTGTTTCAATTGTGTCTACAATTGCTGTGTTCGTTTTTAATCGGAGGCGACAACATCGAGTGAATACAATAAAGGGAAGGCAAATTCCCGATACTTGGCAGAGGCCACCTATTAGGATTTCTTTGAAATCATCTGCAGTGATTTTACTGAGGAACAGTGGGTACAAATTTTTAGGCTTGGCATCTCAATATTTAAAAAATTATGCTGTGCAATAAGCCTCTGGTATTCCCCGCTGTAGCATAAATGATGGAGGCTTTCCTGACCAAGAAACACATAGCCATCATGCTTTATAAACTGGCTACCTGTGCGCAGTAAGGGGTTGTTGTCGAGAATTTTTATATGAGTAAAACTGGTGTGTATATGGGATGTGTCAGGCCATTGTGAGATATGGCCGGCCATTCATCCCGGCCAATACCCCCAGGCCACTAGATGGAGTCCTCCTTGCAACGTGGAGATGCCCCGAATTCCAGCAGGGCATCATGAACTATGGAGTTTTAATACACAGCCCTGCTGGATAACGTCGGGGCCGCCAGGAATCGCTGCAGGGAGGCCCAGAGATTTATATTTTTCATATAGCCCGGAAGTATTTCCAACTCACGGAAGCGGAAGAAATGATATACTGAAGAAAAAGAGAAGGGTGAAGAAAAGGAGAAGTTTTGCCTGACCTGGAAGTGATAGAAAGTCACATGGACTGAGGGACAAACACTTCCGGGTCATGGACTATAAAAGGACCATGGGAAATCCCAAACAGTGAGCTGAGCTGGGTGGAAGGGTGGCAACACGTCTGGGAGAGGAGGATTAGTGTATTGATTATTGATTATTGTGTATTGTATGTGTAGTGTGGAGTGGAGGGTGTTTTGTGCACATTATTATCATAAAATAAATAATAATTGGAGTATTACCTGGTGTTTGGAGTGGTATCTGAGGGTTCAAGGGAGCTCTAGCGCCCCCTACTGTGACACCAT
The DNA here is from genome assembly GCF_900747795.2 of Erpetoichthys calabaricus. NCBI lineage: Eukaryota > Metazoa > Chordata > Cladistia > Polypteriformes > Polypteridae > Erpetoichthys > Erpetoichthys calabaricus. The sequence goes on along the minus strand of NC_041409.2, from coordinate 5,005,937 downwards.
ATTCTCCAAACTAAGTGCCTAACTTTACTGGATGTGGAAGAAATTTTGCAGCGCAATTACGCGGCACAGAAAATACCTCAGGTGTATGGTGTAATCGATGGCTCACATATCCCTATTCGTGCATCAAGTGACAGATATCGGGATTATGTTAACAGGAAAGGCTGGACAGCTATTGTTCTGCAGTCAGTAGTTGACAACAGATTAATAATCAGGGACGTTTGTGCTGGGACATCCTGTAGTGCTCACGATGCTCCTACAGTATATTCACCACATCACATCTGCACAAGGATTTGAAAATGTATTTCATGTCATGTGACCTAAATGCGAAAAAAAGTGTTTTTACATTTCAGTTATGTGAATTATTGCTTTGTTGAATCGCCTGAAAAACCACCTCAAGCGAACACAAACTTTTTTGCGAATTTTGAGAGTTTTTTCAAAATTCATGTGTTTCCGTTACTGGTTTTTTGTTTCATAATTTCAAAATGCGCCATTAAGGAGGTTTATGAAAACGTGGTTCATGACTAGCTCTATGCTCAGAGCTGCCTGTTCCTGCCCTGTGCCTTGGGCTACCAGAAAAGACATTGTCTTCACCCCAGTAACCCAGCACTGGAAGACGCTGGTATGAAAATGTACCGTGTACTTTGTTTATTCCAGAAGTGAAATGCAAGGAAAAACAGCAACACACAAAACAAAAAAAAAACATACATTTGCAGGGCCAACTACAAAAGGACTCAAGAGAAGATGGGTGAATTGCAGCACAAAATACCCAATTTAGTGTACATAGTGGTAAACAGAAATTGTTTCAAGTATTAGTATGAGAAATAATTTTGAAAGTAAAGGTCTGAATGAGCACATTATTATATGTTGTAAATGATCCACACAACATGGAAAGAGGTTTGGGGGCAGCCAAAAATGTAGCAAAGATGTGCTTCAAATTGATATAGATCAGTCGATAACAAAGAACAGCAAGAACAGGGAAACATGACGCTTAATATGTAAGGTAGATGGGAAATTATGTCATCAGGCAGGAACCGGAAGTGACGCCATTGGGCCCAAGCAGAATTTCCTGTGATCGGTCTGCTAATGGGAAAGAACAAGGATTAGTGCACTCTGCCATCCTCTGGGGTTTTTGAGTCTTTTAGCTGCCTCCAATGCGCATGTGTGTGACAATGTATACCTCTCTATTATAAAAGAAAATTTTGAGACGAGACTATTGCCAAGAGATTTTTTCAAGTCCCGCCCTCCTCTCAACCATTTTCAATCATGCCCATGGTCCTCTCACCTCTCATTCTTGTGAATGCTTTTGTCAGACACACTTCCTGCACTCCATCCATTTTCCAACCCGCTGAATCCGAACACAGGGTCACGGGGGTCTGCTGGAGCCAATCCCAGCCAACACAGGGCACAAGGTAGGAACCAATCCCAGGCAGGGTGCCAACCCACCGCAGTCCTGCGTTCTCAACTCTTAAAAATTTTTACGTTTTACTCACTTTAAGCTTCCAATAAAAGAAGACTTAATATGTCCAAATCTTATTGATGAATTTCATCTTGAAGGGTTATCAACAGAAGAAATGAATACATGGGCAATCCTAGCACTGAGAAATGATGAAGTCAAACGAATTAATGTGAAAATTAGCGATCAGTTACATGGCAATTACATGTAAAATTTTAACAGGCGACAAGAAAGGTAATGTAGTACATCTTCCACGGATAACATTAGACACCAAAGGAGATCTTGATACACCATTCATATTAAAACATTTACAGTTTCTCGATACAATAGCTTTTGCTGTGTAACAAACATTACACAAATCACAGGGACAAACATTTGAAAAAGTCAGTTTATTTATTAGAGAAAAAGAAACGATATTCACTCATGGGCAATTATACATTGCGTTGTCACGATGTAAGTCCAAACACGTAATCAAAATTCAATGGGATATTGACGAAAAGTTAATTCAAAAAATTGTTTTAACTGAAGATTTATAGTAAAAGTGTAAGTTTAAAAAATATTTGCGTGTTAATTTCAAAGCCAAACAGTACGAAAATGTATAATGCAACGAATACCTTCTAACGCAACATGAAACATAATTTTCTTCCAATTTATTATGTTTTACTATTTTTTACTATGGTTAATTATTCACTGTAATGTAAAATAGTGAGGTCCTTTATGCATATGTAACAATACCCATGAAAATAACAATCTGTTGTGAGGGATGGCCGGCCAAATATTCCGGTCCACACCTCCAAGCCGCTAGATGGAGCTCTCCCAACAACATGGAAGTGCCCCAAATTCCAGCAGGGCCATATGGACATTGTAGTTTTTATAAACAGCCTTGCTGGATACCATGGGGACCACTAGGAGCCGCTGGAGGGAGGCTCATAGAGGGCTACGTGCCCTATAACCCGGAAGTGCGTCATGAACACATGACTGAACAGAATGGCGTGCTTCCGGGATGAAGTGGAGTTTTTATATGACCTGGAAGTATTCCGAGTCACGTGGACAGAGAGGGCGAAACACTTCTGGGTCAGGGACTATAAAGGACTCTGGGAAACCCCAGATGAGTAAGCTGAGCTGGGTGGAAGGGTGGCAACGCGTCTGGGAGTGGAGGATTGGTTATTGATTTATTGATTGTTTATTGTGTTTATTTGAAGATTGTGGAGAAGAGGGTGCTTTGTGCATGTTTTGTCCTAATAAATATAATATTTGGACTTTTACCTGGTGTCTGACATGTAGTCTGAGGGTTCAAGGGGTCACGGAGACCTTAATCTGTCACACTGTTTAACTTGTACATCCGCTTCCCCAACACGTGCGGCAGAGCCGTCAAGTGGCTAGCACGTAGCGACCCCCGGGGGATGGCGAGCGAAGCAAGCAGGGGGCAGAGCCCCCTAGTAGTTATAAATTGTTTACTTGTTGCTTCATAGTGATAGTGTGTGTATATATTTTTAATATTTTTTATAACAAATATATAACTGCAATACTTGTTTTGAGAGGACTGTTTAGGTGCAAGAGACTAAATGTCATATAGTGTAACTTTGCAGTGCTATGGGATATGACATGTAAACTTGGTACAGTGACAGCTGACTGACTGGAGCACAAACTAAACTTGAATCCAGGGTTGTGCATCATAAAATGTCTTGGTTATGTACTGTAAATTCCAGTTTTTTGAAGAGCATTTCCTAAAGCACCATTTTTTTGTGTTTTATTCGTTGATATTGGTGTAAATAAATGCTTTCTTTTCAAAATTTGAAATTGTACTTGCTAGTCTTCTCCAATTGCAGCTCCTTTATTTTCATGAAGAGAGTAATAGCAGTTTATTTGTTTGGTATGCAATTTAGGTGCTGCATTACCGAAAACCCCTTAGTGTATAAGTGGTTAAAATGCTAGACAAAACCATTATCTGTATCCCAGCAGGGTCAGTGAACAAAGCAGCAGTTTCCATCCTTCAGCTACAAAAAGAGAGACAAAACTGATGCCAAATGGTCTGAAGACATTTTTCTGAAAATTGTGTTTTCTTCTGAAGTAAGAAATTCACACACACAGATGAGTGCACATATTGTGCGCGCTTAGTAAAGTTGGCGGGGTCTCTACCAACTGCTGCAACCAGTGAGGCAGCCAAGGACAACATCAGTGAGTGACACTTGAAATCAAAATGTAAACCATGTTTAAGGATGAAAGTGAATTTTTAAATAAGTAACTTGAAGAGGGTAATAAAACCATTATGAAGAAGACAGTAATCATGGCCAAACCTGGACATTACAACACATCGATCAATTAATTGCAGCTTCTGAGATGACAAACAGTACCTACTGGGTGGTATGGTGGTGCAGTGGTTAGCACTACACCCTCACGAGCCAGCATCCACAGTATAAATCACATATTTGAAATTTTACTGTGTGTAGTTTGCACTTTCTCTGCTTGGTTCTCTGGCTTTCAGCCTTGTAGATGGATTAAGTCCACCACTACCAGAATGCCTCACTTGCTCATGGTGTAAACAGGAGTGCACAAATGACCAGTTTTGCCTACACTTATGTGTGATTCTTGTTTGCTCCACATTGCAAGTCTGTAAAGACACAACAAAACAAAAATGCATACAGGTACATTCATTATGTAGCAACGAATGGCTGCTGTGGTTACTTGGGTGTCCATCAAAACAGCTGAGTTTGGTTGAGGACTCAGCAGGGGATCCACGTCATCAATAGCAATGAGCTCAAGAAGACAAGGCAGTGCATTATTGGCCAAAGTTTGTAATGAGCAAATAAGACTTTTTTATGTAGGAGAACCTTACTTTTCATTTATGCAGCTTCATTATTATTCAAGCTGAAAGTTAAAATTGCAAATGGTGTTATTTCATTTTATTTTTAATTTTTTTGCAGCATCCTTGCACAAAAACCTTGAAAAATAAATGGCAAAAGAGAGATTACATTTCCATCCATCCATCCATTTTCTAACCCGCTGAATCCAAACACAGGGTCATGGGGGTCTGCTGGAGCCAATCCCAGCCAACACAGGGCACAAGGCAGGAAACAATCCTGGGCAGGGTGTCAACCCACCGCAGGACACACACAAACACACCCACAACACACTAGGGCCAATTTAGAATCGCCAATCCACCTAACCTGCATGTCTTTGGACTGTGGGAGGAAACCCACGCAGACACGGGGAGAACATGCAAACTTGCAAACTCCGCGCAGGGAGAGGATACGGGAAGTGAACCCGGGTCTCCTAACTGCGAGGCAGCAGCGCTACCACTGCGCCACCGTGCCGCCCGACATTACATTTTCATTTTATAATTTTTTTTTTTGCAGAAAATACCACCCATATGAAAACATGGAATGGTATGGTAAAAATATGATACAAACTACCAAAATAATCCAAAATACCTGGTGATTATTTTGACCCCTATGCCTTGTTTTTGATTTTGCTTTCTGGATTTGTGTTTTTTGGGACTTTAATTTGCCTTGAAGTGTCTTTGTTGTTTAAGGTAACTCCTTCTGGGCGTTTGTGCTCATTTGTGCTCCTCAGAACTTCTTGTGCTGCTTCTCGGTTTTTTAAGCCAAAGGCTGACGGATTCTTCTACTCATACGGCTTTTTGCCACAGTTTTTGGGAACGAGTGTGCAAGAAAATTATGAATACAGACACCCCTCATGGGAATGCCCCGATTTAGGCAATAAAACTCAGGCAGGAGAAAGTGTCAATCGTTAATGTTTATCTAAATCTCGCAAGAGGTAACAACTGTATTACATGTTAACCACATGTCTCTTTATTATAATAAAAAAATCCTGGGACGAGACGAGACTTTTTAGCCTGGGGTGAGTCGTGACTTTTTCAAAGAGATTCTTTCATGTCCTGCGAGACGAGACTTTGTAGCAAAAGATTTAACCACTCCCGTGGCTGGAAATAAAAGACAAAGAGTAGAAGACAAAGTAGAACGCCGTAAAGAATTCAAAAACGTTGGAGCGGTACACATGTAGAGCAGGTTACAGATAATGAAAGTACAAAAATTCGAAAGTCTCAAAAAAATGTCATTAAAGATTGCATTAGCGCAAACAAACAGAAATTATTACTCGGTGAAATAATGGAACAGCAAAGAGAGATCGAATATATTGTTCGGATTTAAACTTTAAGTCGGAGACTTGTAGATCGTCTAATTCGTGTTGCAATCAGGGAAAAGTAGTGTTTCTTCCCAATGAAGAGGCATACCCACGAGAATAGATAGATAGATAAGAACTTTATTTATCCTGAGGGAATTTCTTTTGTCATATACATGCTCAGTGCAACAAGAGGAATAAAGATAAGGTAGTAAAGAGTTAAAAAGATCAGTAGTAATAGTGCAAACATAATAACAAAATAACTCTAAAGAATTAAAAGATTTGTTTGGTGAAATCCACATACACGAGCGACAGAGATGTGAATTTGCTGGTGCGTAGCACAGGCCGGGGGGTTGGCGAGCGAAGCGAGCAGGGGATGAAGCCCCCTAGTTAGAAAGAAAAAAGTGTCCTCTGTGCTATATTTATACAATTCATTGATTAGGTCACTATTCAAAAAAAGAATTCATTACATAATCAGAAGACTTTTAACATCATTGGTTACACCTAGTTGCTAACGGGACATGGCAGATGTTGATACCTTAGATGACCACAATTTGATTGATAGTCCTCTTTGCTTAGGATGTACATGACATTTTAAATGTGTCATTTTTATTCTTATTTTAAAAGATGTGTGAGTTTCTCCATGTACACCCTGTTTTCCAAAAAGTAAGAGAACAATGGCCTAATTTTTTATGATCCAGCTGGGTACAAAAAACAGAAACCTTAGTACTATAGAAGAATGGTTATGCCATAAATATAACATTTTCTCTTAACGGGTTATATAAAATAAAAGAAATACGTTTATCATAGTGAATAATAAAATAACAGCATCAGCTTTTAAGCATAATCTCAGAAGGATATGAGAGTCAGACAAATGCTAGGTGCACATTGGCCCAGGGTTCAAATTCAACTCTTACATGAGTGAATGAGGGAGTTTGTGCGCGTTTGGGGAGGTTTAGGTAGCTGTTCTGCTCCGACCAGGCCTAAGCAGTTTTTGCTATGTGAGAATTTAGCCTCAGCTCATACAGTATGTGTGCAATGACCCCACTGTGCTTAGTTTTTTTATGTTTTTTAGTGATCTGCACTGGCAATCGGAAGGTTGCTGGTTCGAATCCCATAAATGGCAATAGGGACTCTGCTCTGTTGGGCCCTTGAGCAAGGTCCTTAACCTGCAATTGCTGAGCGCTTTGAGTAGTGAGAAAAGCGCTATATAAATGCAAAGAATTATTATTATTATTTTTTGTGCTGCAACACCATATCAGTTCATATCCCCTCCAAGAATAAAATTCAAGTCATTGCTCTTCAAACAGAAAACAAGTTGAAGACTCCAATGTAAATTATTGAAATGAACATTACCTCAACTGAAATTCGACTGCAGGTGTTGTAATGTCAACTGGGCCTTAAGCCTCATTTATTAGACTATACCCCTCTGTGTACCACCAAGCCCTCACAGCCTTACATGCATTTCTTCATTTTTAATGCCTTATTTTTGTTTCAGTATCAGTGGCACTTGGCCAGTTTCTGTTATCCTTGTTGAGCTCTATGGGTAAATGTACTCCTTCAGACAGGTTTATAAAAAAAACAATCCAAACGTTTCCTACTTAACCTAACTCGCCTTTGTCTTTTCACAGATGGTACTGCCTTTAGACTGATCCACCTTGAGGTATACTGCTAACCAAACAATGCCTCCCCTCTGTATTCTCGATGGCTCTTCCTTACTCGATTCTTACTTCCTTCCTACGTCCACCCACTTGATTTTCCCAAAAGCATGTCATCTGAAACTCTTGAACTGACCGATTTCTTCTGGTGGCTGGCTCTCTCAAAGCTTTCCTCTTTTGTTTCACTGCCTAAGATCTCTTGCCTCACAAGCATGGCTACTGTTCCAAATGGCCAGATTTGCTCAACACTTCATTGGACGTTGGACTTTAGCCAGAATCTGGGCAGCCTACCTCCTTTATCAGCTGATCTATACTCTACCCTTTTTCCTTAACTGTTTATCCCTTTAGCTCGCGCCTATAGTTACATAATGGCATTTTCTTGATTCCCCCACCTCTCACCCCTTTCTGCACTGTAGGTTTCTACTGTAGATCAGCCAGTGTTTCCAGCCACACCTTGTCCCTCTAGAATCCTTTTATATTTCAATAACCACTTGTTGTCTTATTTCCCTCTCTCTTTTCTCTCTCCTTCACAGAACAGAAGTTTTATTATGACAATGGCTTGTAAGGAAAGCTTTTGTCTGGTGGCAAAATGTTTGAGAGAAGATGGGTGGTGGTAGTGGTGGTGAGAGAGAGGGGGATGGATTTTAGAAACCACGAAAGACAAGTAACTTCTTTGATGGAGAAAGAGGGAGAGAAGGGGAACCCTCAAAGGAAACATTGATCATCTAACTGTGTACACTTTTGTTTGGTCTCAGATGGGGTGGTCCAATCCCGCGCCTCACCCTTGGCCCCACCTCCCTATGTGGTCGTCCTGATTTCGGGCTCTGGGCTCTTCTCCTTCGTCTTGCTCCTGCTGGCCTGCCTTTGCTGTAAGAGGGGTACCGTTGGCTTCAATGTAAGTATCAGATTTATGTCATTTTGGCCTAAAGGGTGCTGAGGTTCTCTTTAAGCTCAGGTACCATCCTAGTTATTTTTTGAGTGGAGTTTGAATGTTCTTCTCTTGTCTGTACTGTATAAGTTTTTCTTGTGGTTTGTTAGTTTTCTTTCCAAATGGAATGCAGGTTGGATTATTTAGTAGATCCTGTATGAAACAGAGTGAGTCAAGTGTGCCCTACAGTAGACTGGATGGCACCCAGAGATTCCAGGATAGACTCCAGAACTCTGCAATCCCTAATTTCATTGAATCTTACAGTACATATGCTTTGCATTCATTCTATATGCATATAATAAAAAGCTATTTGCTCATTTATTTCCTTGGATAATAATATTATGTAATAATGGGTATTAAGCTTTGAATGACTATTGCTTACCCATTTTCTTCTTATCTATGATCTGAAATTTCTCAGGTAAGGAAGGCAGAAGTTTTGGTGTATGTTTGTTCTAACCTTTAAATCATTGTCAAATGGAGAGTGGCAACGTGTTGCATGTTGATTAATACTTGCAAGTAGGAATTTTACTGAACTCTATAAACTTGACAATAGGGATCCTATAAACATGTAATTCTAAAAACTAAGGGGTGAATTTATCAGTGGCCATGCATGGCTTTAGCATCTAATTCCACCAAAGCCTTACTGTGTAGCTCAGAATAGGCCTTCTAGGAACATAAGCGGAATGCATATTGAATTCTTGTTCACTAAAATAAATACAAATAATAAATAAATATACTCTACTTTTCCCTGAATACCGAAGATAGAGCATTTTAGGTCAATTTAGGTCTATGGTGTTCAATGCTGTTCTGAGGGGCTCTCCTCTTCTGATCTTAATTGAAAGTAAGAGAATATGTGATCTTCGAAGTCATCCACTTTGATTCTGTCTTTTATACAGTCACTTTCACAATGAGCACCATCTAAACCAGCTTCACTTCAGCATTGAAGTAAATATATCAATCCATGTTATCTTATGTGATACAGTGATTCATTGTGCTTCCTTCAATCTAATAAGCTCTTGTCCTTTAATGCAATGACCTTGGCTATGTTTTACGTCTCATATGCAATGTCACTAAAATCCTTTGACATGCCATTCAATTAAAGTAGTCTCAAGTCCCTGATGGTCACGGTGTCTTAGAGTTTTCTGCATGCCTTTTGGCAAACTGTAGTCAAAACTGGATGACTTTTTCTTTCAAGAGTAGCTTTTGTTTTCTTTTTTACTTTCTCATCTACAAAGTATAGGGAAAGTATTGTAATCATCCAAAAATTTGATTTCGAGATTTTGACGAATCTCGATATTTTAGACCTCCCTGAGTCAGATTTACTTTCTCATAGGGAAAGTATTGTAACTGTCCAAAAAATTAATTTCAAGATTTTGATGAGTCTCGATGTTTTAGAAGTCCCTGAGTCTTATTTACTTTTTCATAGGGAAAGTACTGTAATCGTCCAAAGCAAAAATTTGATTTCGAGATTTTGATGAATCTCGATGTTTTAGACCTCCCTGAGTCTTATTTACTTTCTCATAGGGAAAGTACTGTAATCGTCCAAAGCAAAAATTTGATTTCGAGATTTTGATGAATCTCGATGTTTTAGACCTCCCTGAGCCCGATTTACTTTCTCGTAGGGAAAGTATTGTAATCGTCCAAAAATTTGATTTTGAGATTTTGATTAATCTGAATGTTTTAGACCTCCCTGAGTCCGGAAATACCATTTTTGGAATTATGTCTGTGTGTTTGTCTGTGTCGGTGTGTGCGTGTCTGTGTGTGAGTGTAGATAGATAGATAGATAGATAGATACTTTATTAATCCCAATGGGAAATGTAAACAAGATAACTTGAGTACCCTTTCACTTTGGTCAACCAAATTTTGCATACAAGTATTAGGTACAAAACATAGATTTCTATCAACTTTTGAGCTATTTACGCTAACCGGAAGTGGTACTTTTTTATTCATGCAACTTTTCTTTTATAATAATTGTTCAATATATTATTAATTTTATTTGATTTGTTGTTGATGGTTCTTTAATGTACATAATATAAAAATCTAATAATTTTCTTGCGGTTTACTCCTCATATCCATCCCTATATCTGAGTATACAAGAAACTCTAGGGGAGACCACTCCGGATTTGTTTTTTGTTCTATTCTTACCTAAGCAGCCTACTTTTCACCTATAAATGGCTATAATCCCTTTATAGCTGCCCAAGACCTTCTGGTAGCCTCTAAAATGTTCTTTACATTATATTTTTTTTTATAAATTTGGACTTTTGTACACTTTCGAACATGCCATGGGATTTTAGTGGCAAAGACTGATTTTTTATTTTAATTTTTATAGTTGTTTTATAGGTAAAAACGTACAGTAGAGTATCACCCAATCAGTGATCTTCTGCAGCAAAATGATTTGAATGTAGAAATAAAGATCTCATTACTTTTGATATCCTTGGCTAGGTTCTACAAGTGCTACAAAAGTTCTGGAATAACCCTTTTATCTTTACTGAAGACATTTTACTTTTGCATACCTCTTTACAATACATTCAGAGCTCAAGTAGAATGAGAAATTTTGTTCAGAGATGGAAGAGGCAATCCAGCTAGCGGTTTTGTGGAGTTAAGTGCATCACATGTGACTCTAATGAAATTATGAGCCTGTAAACCTTAGCAACTACAGGGAAGTGCCTGTGTGAGCCCCCTGATACCCCTTTGACTGGTCTATGATCATCACGTTAAGGGCCAGTATTGCTTCTCTTTGTACTGCCACCTGCGTTCTCACTGTAAATTTTCATAAAGAGTGGCATGCAAAAGTTTGGGCCCCCTTGCTTGAATTGTCTGTTACTGTGAATAGTTAAGTGAGCAGAAGATGAAAAAGGCATCAAGTTAAAGATGACACATTCCTTTTCTGCATTTTATGCAAGTCTAGTGTATTGTTTATGTTTTGTATAACTGTACAGTGAAAAAAGCAAAGGAGCACCATGCAAAAGTTTGGGCACCTCAAGATATTTGAGGTCTCAGATAACTTTTCCTAAGGTGGTTTCAGATCTCCATTAGCCCATTAGGACAATGGCTTGTTCACAGTCATCTTTAGGAAGCCCCAGGTGATGCAAATTTCAAAGCTGTATAAATTCTCTGACTCCTCAGATCTTGTCCCAGTAATCAGCAACCATGGGCCCCTCTAAGTAGCACTTAAAAATAAAATAATTGATGCTCACAAAGCAAAGGAAGGCTACAAGGAGATAGCACAGCGTTTTCAGGTAGCTGTTTCCTCAGTTTGTTATATTATTAAGAAATTGAAGTTAACAGGAATGGTGGAGGTCAAGTTGAGGTCTAGAAGACCAAGAAAACTTTCTAAGAGAACTGCTCATCGGATTACTAGAAAGGCAAATTAAAGAAAGGCAAAAGACCTTCAGGAAGATTTAGCAGACTCTGGAGTGGTGGTGCTTTGACTGTTCTACTATGCAGCGACACCTGAACAAATATGACCTTCATGGTACAGTCAACAGAAGGAAACCTTTTCCTGCATCTGAGCCTCAAACTTCAGTGCCTAAAGTTTACAAATGAACATCCAAACAGGCCTGATGCATTTTAGAAACAAGTCCTGTGGACTGATGAATTCAAAATAGAATGTTTTGGCCACAATGTGTAAGGTATGTTTGGAGACAAGAGGGTGCCGAATTTCAGGAAAAGAACACATCTGCAATTATTAGAAATGGTGGTGGATCGATCAGGCTTTGGGATTGTGTTGTAGGCAGTGCCACAGGGAACACGTCGTTGGTAGAGGGAAGAGTGGATTCAAATATAAAGTATACCAGCAAATTCTGGAAGCAAACATCACACCATCTGTTAAAAAGGTGAAGTTAAAAAGAGGATGAGTCCTACAACAAGATAATGATGTGAAATACACCTGAGAATCTACAATGGAATACCTTAGGAGGCATAAGCAGATGGTATAGCCATGGCCCACACAGTCCCCCGACCTAAACATCATTGAAAATCTGTGGATAGATCTCAAAAGAGCAGTGCATGCAAGATGGCTCAAGAAATCTTGCAGAATTAGAAACCTTTTGCAAGGATAAATGGGCGAAAATACCCCAAGTAAGAACTGAAACACTATTAGCTGGCTACAAAAAGTGTTTACACGCTGTGATACTCACCAAAGGGGGTCTTACTAAGCACTGACCATGTCGGATGCTCAAGCTTTTGCTTCAGGCACTTTTCATTTTTTTGGTATTTTGTACCTGCAAATGATGGAAATAAAAATGTAATCTTGCTTAAAATATGAAAGAAAGAAATGTGTCATCTTTACCTTTATGTCTTTTGGTGATCAGGCCAACTTCTGCTCACTTAACTATTCACAGTAACAGACATTTTAAGCAAGGGGACTCAAAACTTTTGCATGCTACTGCATTATATTATTATTCATTATTAATTGTTATATTATTATTCATATATTATTTATGTCTGCCAGCTTTTGATTTTTGCTGTCTTGTGCTATCAACTTCACTGTACCAGTGGCTCAAACAGTAATTTATTTGGGTTCAACTGATGGTGGGCTGCATTTGGTGTGAGGTCCTCCATCACTCACCTTGAGGCTCAGTTCCACAGACATTCACAGCTCTTCCATTTTGTTTTCACTGGCTGTATAAAGGATTTTCCTGAACCTTGCAGACTGGTGCTCTCCAGTATCTTGCATTTTATTTAGCACATGTGTGGATTCGCTTGTTAGATTTTTTTTTTGTGTCGATATGAACTTTATGAGCAGAAAGCTGCTGTTTTTCCAAATGATCAGATTTGCGCTGCTAATACTTCTCTACTTGTACCACTTCTTTTTATGTATCTCAGTCCTCTGATTTCATTGGAATTATGATGTTTAACATGTGTGTGCTGTTTACAATAAGGGGCACTATATTAAGAAAAACATATCCACACACATATTCAAGAGTTTAGCTGCCCACTCTGCCCAGTGCAGGGTTCTTTATGAGGGCTGATCTGTACCATTTGCACATCTTTTCATATATTTATTTAACATCTGTTCTGTACACCTGCCTTTAACAATGCATTGTATGATAATAAAGCTAATCCTTGGCTCAAAAAAGTTGTTCCCGTCATCCCACCAACTATGCAACATTTATTTTCATAAGAACACAAATTAAAAGCAATAGGGAGACGTGTTTGGCTAAAATGTAATAGAAATCATGCTGACCAGTTGACCGCTCACATGTCTTCTCACCTGGCCCTTGTGTCCCTTCCTTCAGTGCTCTCTCCCTCTCACTCCAGTTCATCTCAATAAGTTGCTGATGGTTGATGTTTATTCCTTCATTTGTTTTTTCTCAAGGGTCACAGTACCCAAACAGGCCTGCAGATCTTCATTTCTAAGTCCTGTTTGACCAGTTAGTCAGTCCTTAACATCCAAATGCCCTTTCTGAAACAAATCTAAATGAGTAACCCATTTGGTAATATAAAAAACAATAACAAAGCTTAGTTTATATAGCTAATTGGTATAGTGGGCCCAACCAATTTATGTTATGTCACTTACTGTGACTTCCTCAGGATTACTTAATTACCAATGTGGATGCTAAGCCATCAGCCTTACAGTCCGAAGCCTTATCACATGGGTGGACAATTTGTATGTGATTCATAGTAAAATGAACAATGTATGGGCCACCTCATCTGCTTTACCAATTTCTGTTTCCAGGGAAGTCAGGTTTCCTCAGCCTTATGCCAAGAGAACAGGCATGTCTTTATGTTGCTTGTGCTTGCACTTTGCCACGCTGCTCAGTACATTATGCGCACGGTATATGTTGGCAGATGTGCCACCTGTAATGTTCCTCTAATAAAATTGGCAAGTCTTATACTGGTAGTTTGAAAATCGCCACAGTGACCTGTACATGGGTAGCCCAGTGGTTAGCATTTCTGCCTCTCAGATCCAGCTGTCATGGTTTTATATCCATCCATCCATCCATTTTCCAACCCGCTGAATCCGAACACAGGGTCACGGGGGTCTGCTGGAGCCAATCCCAGCCAACACAGGGCACAAGGCAGAAAACAATCCTGGGCAGGGTGCCAACCCACAGCAGGACATGGTTTTACATGTGTTTATGTATTTTATTATGGTTTTTGAGTTAATATATGTTTTTATTTTTACATATTTTCTGCATACACTTTGGTTTATATATACCTCTGCTTGTTCTGTTATGTTCATTGTGTTTTGTCGGTGGTTCCCCAAGAGGCAGCTTTACCTGCTTAGGGACTGCCTTCAACCCTAGAAAGCTGAAGAAAAACAAACAGTCGCTTGATGATGATAAGCAAGTGGCCTGCCTCTTTTGGGACCACCAACAAAACACAAGGCACATAACAGAACAAGCACAGGTACAAATCAACTGAATGCGCTTGGTGGTTTTGGCGACTTCTTGTGATTTCCTGTGTGGTTGCATGTTTCCTGGGTTTTGACCTTCATGCTCTGGGTTTGACCATTCTTTCTGAAATTTTTTGTTTTTGGGATTTGGCTTGCTTTGATATATTTGTAACAGATCTTCATCTGCCCTTTGTCTTCACAAGCTGAAGGTTAATGGATCCTTTCACTTGTGGGGGCTTTACGCTAAGGTACTACAAGGTTTATGAGTCCAGCATCTTGGCTTTGGACCAACAGCTGGTTGTTGTCCATGTCAAATCTGCACGTTCTCTGTGTATCTGCATGGATTTTTCCTCCCTGATCCCCAAAGACATGCAGGTAATGATAATATGCCCTCCTAAACTGGCCCCAGTGTGAGGGCCTTGTGCCCAGTGCTGCCAGAATAGTCGCTGGGCCCCACGGCCCTGAATTGCATTACACAGCTTTGAGACTGAGTGGTCAATTTATTATACTGTACATGCATAATTTAAGTGAGAAGCATGTTTTCTTTCTAATGAATGGGTTCTGTGTGGCAGTGACTATTAATTTTTGTTACTTTTCAAAGGGTGGGGCTTCCATCCCGGCGGAGTGTTTTTCTGTTACAGGCCATATATTGTGTAACTTTGTCCTAACCATCAAGCAAGACTTGCTGTTGTCTTTGTGTTACTCCATGTTTATCATGTCCTAATATTTTTTTGTTTAGTTTTATATGGGTGTTATATTGCCTCTCAACATTTTGTCTGTCTCCTTTAGGAGTTCGACAACCCTGATGGTGATGAGTTTTCAGGTGACTACAGCCCCCCAGCTGAGGACAGCTCCTCTTCACAGTCCATTCCAGAGGTGTACATACTGCCTCTGTCTGATGTCAGCAATGCAGCTTCCCTGCACTCCAATGCTGGTATGTTTAAAACATCCAAACTCCAGGTTGGCCCATTGTAGATCCAATCAAACGCCTCATGATGTTCTTCAGATGTTAATCACAAGTAGTTGGGCCAATGGCTCTAATACAAGTTGAAAATGAGGTTAAAGGGTCATCATTACTTTTGGCACAGGAGTACAGCTGATGCCACTTCAGTCCAGGCTATGTGGCCTTTACTACCAGAAAGTGGACGGTTCTTACAAATACTCACATGTGACATTTTTCAACACTGTCATAAACAGATAAATGTTTCCCAACCTCTATCCTCCCGTCTGTCATAATTTTCCCATCTTTTAGTTACAGTAGCCTTAGAAGAGAAATAACAGCAAAGGTAACCAGATGTACCTGTTGTTCTCTCATGCAGTTGGAGGTCCACATGGCTTCAGCAGACACAGTCTCAGTTACCTTCAGGAAATCGGCAATGGTTGGTTTGGAAAGGTGAGTCAACAAAGCTGATGAAGAGTGAAAAGGCAAACACAGTCTGTCTGGTCTGCTCAGAATTCAGCTTCCTGAACTTTGGCTGCACAACTGTGAATGTTGGAAAGCACGTTGTATGGTGTAGGCCCTGTCCTCCTGTGTTGTGGCCTGAATGATGGGACGCAGAAGGAGATGATCACAGCATGGCACTCAAAGCAAACAGAGGTTAAAATCCAAATGTGAATATTACATGGAGACATCGTCTTAGAATAGGCCTTACAGCTTGAAAGCTCTGGGGTTCAAATCCAAGTCTACTCAGCATCTATGTAGAGTTTGCATGTTGTGCTGGTATCTAAATTTGTTTTCCTCCACATCCCCAAGGTGTGTTAGAATAATTGGTGACTCATACTGGCACTGTATGTATGAGTTTGGGTGGGTGTGTGATCGATTGGCACTCCATTCACTATTATTTTCTGCATGGCACCCAGTGCTGCCAAGATAGGACCTGGTGCACCACATCCCTAAAATCATCTAAGAAGGTTTGATGGAACATAAGACACTAAACTGTGTATTCACTAGACTGTTAGATGATAAAAATCCTGCCATCATAACACTTTGCTTCACTTCAATGTCATGTGAAAATGTAAGCACACCCCATGAAAACTGCCACAGATGAAGGAGATATACTTGAGCAAATGACTCATAAAATTGACATGGTGTATTCATTCTCATAATCAAAATTATCAAAAATTAATAAAATTAACTTAAAATCCATAAAATTCAAATCAGGTGTTCTAGATTAAGTGTGTTATGTGTGCCGAGACAAAGCCTTTGATGTCCAAAGAGAATGCTAGAACAAGACTACAGTTTACCATTGAACATCTAGGAGAAGACCAGGCCTTCTGGAACAATGTGCTCCAGACAGGTAGATCAACAACGATACAGTTGTTTAGCCACAGTAAAAGTAGAAAAAATGAAGAAAGCATTTCAGGAGAAGAACCTTGTACCAACTGGGAAACATGGTGGTGGAAATGTTATGGTTTGAGGATGTTTTGCTACCTCAGGGCCTCGGCAGCTTGCAGTTATCAAATCAACTATGAATTGTGCGTCATATCAAAGTGTGCTTGAGGAGAATGAGAGGCCATCTGTCCAAAAGTTGAAGTTGACCTGGAAATGAACATTTCATCACTATAATGATCTTAGCGAATCCACCAAGGAATGGCTCAAAAGAAAAAATGAAGGGTTATGGTCTGGCCTACTCAAAGCTCTGATTTGAATCCCACTGAAATGTTGTGGGGGGATTTGAAGTGGTCAGTACATGCAAGAAAGCCCACAAATATTTTGCAACTGAAAGAATTTTTCATGGAGGAGTGGTCAGAAATTTCACCGAGTTGATTGCAGACTGTTGGGCTGTTATGCAAAACACATACAACAAGTCATTTCTGCTAAAGAAGGCAATTCCAGCCTCTGAGGCCAAGGGTGGACTTATATTTCCCCAGTAGACCATTATATCTATTCATATTTTTGTTGAATAAATGACTGAAAAGGCATATTTTCCTTGTGCTTTGACTCAAGCATATCACGTTTATCGTTAAGCACTTTTTTGCATGAAGTTGTAATGTTTGTCTATTCAAATATATCAGAAAAATAGACAGTTTCCAGGGTGGTAGACTTACTTTTTCACATGTGGTTTAGAACTCGGAGCCTCAGCAAATAAGGCTCTTTTGTTGAGCCATACTGTATCCAGAAGTCAGTGGAAAACCACATGGATCCTGTAGCTGTGGACTAGATAGAGGAGACATGACACCAAAACAGGTCAGCTAGCAAACTTTCAATGAGGCAAACTTTCTGTCATTTCTTCCATAGGTCATCCTGGCTGAGATTTTTTCAGACTCAAGTCCAGCACAGGCTGTGGTCAAGGAGCTGAGGGTCAGTGCTAGCCCTCTGGAACAGCGGAAATTCCTCACTGAGGCTCAGCCTTACCGGTAAGTGTCCCAATTTAGATGCCATAAGTGTTACTCCACTGGATGTATAGGTGCTATCTTCAACGTTCTAAAAATATGAATTTGGTTTATACTCAGCATTTCCATCACAGACTAAAGTGCTAAAACCTGCACCTTTCATGTTTACATAGTTTCATCAGTGGCAGACCGTCAGGGCCTGCAAGGCCTTCTCTGCTGGCCTACAAAAAATATCTGAATCACAAACTGATGTTAATTATATTTTGTCCATGAATACTTATTAAATAATTCCAAATAGTCTGTCCGCTTCCTTTCATAGCGTTTCCGATGGTTGTGCTGCTTCCAGACATGTATTTTCGTATTAAAGCATTTAACCAATCACATTTCAGCCATCATTTGTTGCCAGGCAGGGTCAAAGTCAAAGAAGTCTGCCCGGAGGCCTTCACAATCCATTCTGCAGGCCCTCTAATACAAAATAAATGTTGAATTCAACCAATCAGATTTTGAGTTGGTTTCACTAGGGCCCTCTAGCAGGCGTACGGCAAAGTCACCGTATTCAGACCCATTGATTGGATAGAGAAGAGAGATGCTCTAAAGGAACTGTTTCATCACATTCTGGAGCATCATGACGAGTATGATGAAGACACAGTGCGCTCTGCTGATGGATTTAAAGCACGTCTGGATGATTTTGAGTTTTCTTTTTTGCTTCACACATTCAAAGGCATTTTTGAGTATTCAGACGTGCTCTTTTCAATACTACAGGACAAAAAACTGGATGTGCAGTTTTGTCTGGCTAGGATAAAGGAGTTCTGTGACGCTGTTGAGCGAGATAGAAGCCGATACGAGGAACTCTACGAGGCCACTGAATGCACCGCAGGCGCTCTGAGCGCACGAATTGGTCAAGCGCAAGATCCTCACGTGCACTACCGCCAACTCCATGGCAGGATTCTGGACAATATTATTTGCCAGACACAGACCAGATTTCAAGACCACGAAAAACTGATGTTTGTCACGCTCCTCGACCCCCAGAAGTTTCGGGAATACAAGAAAGATTTCCCGCATGCAGCCTTCTCCAGTTTAACACAGAGCCACGGAGCACTTTTTGATCTGTCTCGGCTAAAAACAGAACTGACTGTAATGTATGCCATGGATGATTTTGCAGGAAAATCTCCCACTGATCTCCTTGACTCCCTTCATCAGAAAAATCTGAATGTCAGCGTGGGGCAGCTGTACACATTAGTATGTTTGGCGGTGACCATTTCTGTGTCCACTGCTTCTGTCGAGCGGACATTTTCAGCCCTAAAGTGAATTAAAACTTATGCCAGAAATACGACAGAGCAGATTCGACTTTCAACATTAGCTTCGATGGCGATAGAAAGGGACTTCGTGATGGAACTGAAGCGCACGGATAATCTGTACGACAGAGTAATTGAACTGTTTTTGAGGAAAGAGAGGAGGATGGATTTTGTTTACAAATAATCCGAATTTTTGGTGAGTAAAATGTTGCGATTTTCCTAAATAATATTGCAAGTTTCTGAGTTATTATTGATGTTTTTTATGTGTGTCGCGGCTGTAGCTGCAGTAGAAAGGAACTTGTTCACCCCTGGTTTGTCTATTCAATAAAGGCATTTATTGTGGCTACAGGAGTTATCTATCTGCGATGCAACGGCTCTTTATACTGTATTTCTGCATATTAACATGGTTTTTATAACCATGAATTAGTTTTTGAGGGGCGGGTTGATTCAGACGGAGCACTACTGAAGGCCTAGGTGTGAAATGCACGGTCCGTCACTGAGTTACATCAGGAGCTGTGACCTTTCTATGGATATTTTGTCAAACTCTATCTAGGCATTAGTAATAAGTCATGAAGAGGGATTGTCAAGAAGGCCAACACATTGGGATATGCAACTACAGGATCTTCACACATTTAATCGATTTACTTGATTAGATTTTACCCCTTTGTTTCTGAATTTCTGGAAAACACCAACAAATTTATAGATGAGACAATTCAGTTCTTCAAGCTTTTTTGTTTAATCCAGACATTTTCAAAAAGCTCTTGTCACCTCTGAAACTCAGTAGTTTGTGCCAGTTTTCCACAACCCACAGTGTGTAGACGTGCGCCATGGAGACCCTCTTGAATGTACTTCCTGATAATTCCCAATAGGTGTCCTCAACTCGCTAGGTGACTCAAAGACTTTGTCGGGTTGTTCTTATCTGAGCCCTGCAAGGGCCTTCTCTGCTCAACAATAAACACGTTTAATTTCTTTAGGGGATGTTTAAAATTGAAAAGGATTCTGTTGAAGAGGATGGCAGGAAGACTCCAGGTTGTCATGAATATGATTCGTTTCTCATTTTTCTCCCTAATTATTCAATCTATTTCTATGTTTTTAAGGGTTTCTCCATATATGAAACTCCTTTTCTTACCTGTAGTAATTTTCCGTGTGTGAAAAACATTTTGAGTTTTGACGTGCTATCAATTTGTTTTCCTTATGGAGTGCCATTATTTTGAGCTGCTTTGCTTATAGTTGCTATGCATCTGCCATCTTCCGTTGCCCAGGGTTCTGAATTTGTTGCAGCTCACTAGTTGTTTTCAGAGTTTTAATTTTATTATTTGGCAAGCAGAATTTGGCAACATTGGCAAACAAATTGGTTTAGGTACTCGTATCGTTTTTGACTTCCTTGGCTTTGACCATAGCCTATCCCTAAACTTTGTTTCAGCGTTTTCCCAGCTCCTGGTTCTTTTCCTAACTTCTTGGCTGTCTGCCTTGCCTGGCAGTACATAGGGGACTTGAGATGTATGGAGGGAAGTGTTAATAGTTGCTCTCAAGGCGCATATTTAATTTTTGTTTCTTGTGTCTATTTATTTTTTTGTTATATATGTTGTGACCAGTAGGGTCACATCTCCCCAAACTTTAGACACAACTTCACAGACACCAGTTTCCTGTAAAATAAAACCTTTTCTTATATCAGTTACCTTGTCAAAAGGCTGCAACCATAACATAAATCAACACAATTCCAAATTTGCTCCTTTCCTCCTTCTTCTTCCAGTCCTCCAGGCGAGCTTTGTCCACTTCTGCCCGACTCCAACTCACCTGGATGAGGTCGAATGGTCCCTTTTATCTTGGATCAGGGAATACTACTGGGATAATCAGAAGTCCCACAAAGTAGGGATTGTTAATCCCTTCAGCTCCCCCCGGTGGCTCCCACAAAACCCCACAGGGCTGCATCATGGGACTACAGGTTCCAGCATGCCCTGCAGGAGTCTGTGTAGGAATCTTAAACCTGGAAGGCTGCCACTTAACGTTTGGGGGAGAAAGTGTCTTGAAGGAGTCCTTCCGTTATATCGGCCTCCCAAACGGTGAAGGATACCTGTTCAGTCCTGGCTGGGATGCCAGTCTCTGCATGCCATCCATTACAATGTATATTATTTATTTTTGAAAAGTTAGAACACTTTTGACAAGAACAAGCCACCCATTGCTTATACATGTGTCAAGAGGGTCTCTTTTGTTGCTTGAATTTCTCCAATACCCCACCTTAGTGGCACTTTTTAAATTTTTTTCTGTTCTCCCAGCTATCGGACCTTACTTTGTTCTTTGTTATTTAGTATTGCGTAATCTTATTTTTATATTTTTATTTTTTATAAACTTTTCTTTCTTCCTCTTGTAAAGCACTTTGAGCCACATCATTTGCATGGAAATGTGCTATATACTGTATTTAAATGATGAAAAGGGAACGTCATTAATTCTGTTTGCCAGGATTTGGTGACACAGTAGCTTTCTCATGTTTGTGATTGTCACGGAGAGCAGTTCCAGAAGTTTCATGAATTATAACCTAAGCTTGATGGCTTAAAGATCTATGTGAGTATCTGAAATTGATGAATTCTTGATACACCTTTGCATTTTTTCGTTTTTAAAAATACATTGTTAAGATCTAAAGACGTTTGCTTTACTTTTTTCTAGTATGATTTTTGCATTATGTTTTGGGTTTGTAGATCTCTCTAATAGTATTCTTGTTATGATTCATTGGTTGTTTTATAGCTCCTCTCCTGGTCATCCTAATTATTTGGTTGCATTTTGATGTCAACCTTAACAACAAGAGCAAGAAGAAAAATGGAGATGGTGACCACAAACAAGATGGAAGGATGTGGTAGTGAAGGAAATGCAGGCGATATTATAATATAATAATAGTGGAAAAGAAAGGGCTAAAAATAGAATACCATGGAAATGATAGACGTACCTCCACTGTGGCAACCTCAAATATGGGAGAAGCCAGAGGGAAAGAAGAAGACAAGGATGTCCCTTTGGATGACAGAGCAGCCCTAGCATGGATGTGGTTGCTCTTCTCTCCACAGTCTCTAGTGCTGTTATGTCTTTTTTTGTAGCATACTGAACAGAACAGCACATGCAGTGCTCCAGAAGTGGTCTTAATAGCAACATAAAATTATTGACGCCAAAGCTGCTATTATGTTTTCCAAGTTTTTTGTCAGATTCTGAAGATTGTCCACAACTTTGAGAAATGATTTGCTACACTTGCAGTATTTGTTATCCCAACAATTGCTGGACACTTGTCAATTTAGCAAGCGTACTCTATACAGTATACTGTATCGGACCCATTGCCATTCATTTAAATTATAAAGTGTTGTGGCACATGCACTAACAGACTCCACTGATGACCTCAGCCTATTCTCTCCTTATCTGTCTTTTAACCTCTGAAGCTTTCAATTGGATTTTGTACAAAATCAACCAGAATTCTGAGACCTAAATCTCCATATATAGAAAAAGTCTGTCTGTATGTGTGTCTGTCCACTTTTCACGAGAGAACGACTTTTTCTATAATTTGCATGAACATTCCGGTTGATTTTGCGACCTCTCTCATCACACTAAGTATCATAGTTTGCTTGCGGTACCGATTTATTTGTGCGAAACTGAGAGAGCAGCTGGGGGCCGAGTGGAGGGGGGGGGGGGGGGGTGCCCTCCTCAGTCACACTCCAGCCTCAGGGTGTGTACCTTACCTCCGCTTAACTAGCGAATGTGAGAACTACTTAACGGATTTAGAATGGGTTTTTTTCTAGAATTTGCTTGAGCATTCCGGTTGATTTTGCGACTTCTTTCATTGCGCTAAGAATCATAGTTCACTTGCAGGAGCGATATATTTGCGCTAATCCGAGAGAGAGGCAACAGGCCGAGGGGAGGGGAAGCATGATGTCAGGAGTGGGGAGTCGATCTACTTCTGCGTTTTGGAGTGTACCTTACCTTCATTTATCTAGCAATACCTTTTTGTTTATTGATTTTTAAAGTTTGTCCTGTTTCACTACTACACGGGTGGAGCTGCGGGAGATGGGTAGTTGAGAATAAGTCGAGTGTATTTTATATTTACTTTGAGTAATGTTTGCAATATCCTTTAACATGTGGCTTGCTCTTATATAAGATGGTAGCCATGAAGTTATGCATACTTATAAATAAAACAGCATCACAAAAATAGCCAAAAAACGTGGAAAGGCCAGTGATATCATCAACACCTGGCAAGAAAAATGGAGTCAAAACAATGAAAATGAAAATTAATTTCTTTAAAGACTGAGCAAATCCATAAAATTACAGCCTAAAGCAGGCCAGAGTTTACAGCAGCTGTTGTCTTTCGTGGACATGGTCACTAACCCAGTGTGGTCATCTTATCGCTTCATTCCCAGCACTGCTTCTAACTGAACTTTGTCTCCGTGTTGTCACTTATAGTTACCCTACTGGAGTTTTTTCTGAGATGGTGAGAGTGGCTGGCAAGATTGATAAAAGGATGATCAGAGGGGTAGAAATCAAGAGGATAATGAAGCTGTACCATAATAGACATAAGGTCATTAAATGATCTGTTAAAAAAATAGAAGTTTAAGAAGCAGGTGAGGGTGCATTTAAAAATGGCCTAAACACAAAAAAACTGTGGACCAAAACAAAATCACAGAATGTAGCAAAGTTCAGAAACACATCTATCACCGAGATGAGCATAAAAGTCAGGAGCCTGGTTACTTACAACAGCGGTGGTCCACGTCACAATGAATATGTGAGACATAACAAAAGGAGTGTGGCAAGAGACTGGACAAATAAATGGAGGTAAAGGCCAAGCACGGTATGGGCTAAGCACAAATGAGCAGCACACACTGATTACTGGACTTTTGCATTCCAGCCCACTGAAGCCTGGCCCTGTGACAGCTTTCACCTTCTGCTTCTACACCCTAAGTGGATGTGTCACTCCTATTGGATATTAATGGTCATTAACTTTGCTATTGTCTTTGTTCTGTCTGCAGGAGCCTCCGACATCCCAATATTCTCCAGTGCTTGGGTCTGTGCAGCGACACCATTCCTCTTTTACTTGTGATGGAGTTCTGTCAGCTGGTGAGTCACAGAATTCAAGACAAATGAGATGCTGATCTAGCAGGGGGATGCATTTGTGATGTGGGAGCCATTAAGAAAGAAATGTAGGGCAGGAAGAAGCTGGAGGCTGATCCATTAGTAACTTGAGTGATTTATATATATGGCATTGACTGTATGCACAAGAGGCTGATGTAATAATGTCCATTGTGGATTGAGCTTAGTGCTGGGGGGATTGTGGGTGGCAAGTCACGTCTTGATCCACGTTGTGGACGCATGTCACTCGTTTTTTCAGGGAGACCTGAAGCGATACCTTCGAGCACAGAGGAAATCCGATGGCATGACTCCTGACCTTCTGACTCGAGACCTTGCTACTTTGCAGCGCATGGCGTTTGAAATCACATCAGGGCTGTTGCATCTCCACCAGAACAACTATATCCACAGGTAATGTTTATTTGCATTTTTTGTTCAAAAACTCTGCTGGCCTGCCCTTTATAGCCATGGGTTTACATAATCCCATCCCATAATCAACACAATGCTTATATTGGGAATCCTTCACTGTTCCTGGCCTTATAGTTACTTAATGCATCATTTTCATCTTTCTTGCTGTATAAAATGTTTCTTTTTTCTCATTTCCATAGAGTCTGCTGTTCTCCACTCTTGCCCAGTAAAATATTCTTTCTTGAAAATGGTTCCCCATTGGACTTAGTTGATTTTTTTTATTGATGTTTCTGTTAATCCCAATGTTCAAACATTAGAACACTTTTGATGATAACAGGCCACCCATTGCTTATGCACGTGTTGCTTGAACTTCTCCCGTACCCCACCTTCGTGGCACTTTAACCCTGCAGCTTGCTTTGCTCTTCTCATGGGTCTTCTGTGTTAACTGGTTAACAGACCACTATGAATGGTTCTCTCCATTTTATCCTTTTTGTCTCTGTCTTGCAGTGATCTTGCTCTCCGGAACTGTCTACTGACTTCTGACCTCACCGTCCGTATTGGAGACTACGGGCTGTCACACAATCACTATAAGGTACATCCGGTGTGCGTGTCCAAGGTGCTTTGCCTTTGTGCTGCCTATCTGGTTGAATGTCTGTGGCTGTCTTGCTCAATACAATTTTTTTGTGCATCCTAAGAATTGACAGGTAATTGTAACCTGTGTTAGATTACAGTTATGAGCCATCATTTTATATAGCTCCCTTTATGGTGGGTTGCACTATGTAGAATACAACACAGTCATCTTTAAAACAGAGGTTAACTGGAAAAATGTTAGCATTTCAAATCTACTTCCTAACTTACTAGACCTCAAAGTGCCACCACACCACCATCATTTTTAGGCGTATTTTCTTGCCATTCTTTGTATTAAAGTTCAAGATGAAGGAAGGCGTAGAGTATTTCACCAGCAACATATAGTTTTCCTTCTAAGAGTTTATCAGGTTCAGCTATTAGAGTTCTCCAAACTCATATGACATGCAGAGATCTGAAGCTAATCCCTGACCTCACTAACCTAAACAGAAATCACAGATTTGACTTACAGTCACATTACATTCATCGAGCAGCACAGCTAGTGCACCGTTAGACCTCTGGTTTTATGTTCCATGCCTGGCCATTATCTGTGCAGAGTTTTCATGTTCTCCCAAATGTGAGTTTTTCTGCTTTGTATACTGTCTTTCTACCCACATCAAAAGACATGCAAGGTAGATTAGTTGGCAGGCCTTATATGTAACCAGCTCCATGTCCTAAAACAGACCGGCTAACTGCCCTGGCCCAGTTCCCCCCCTTCAGAAAGGTTTCTGTCAGGCCGAACTACAACTCTCTCTTTTTAGAATTTATCCAATGCTCTGATACACTACACTCTGCTGATTTAAATAGTGGGGACAAAACAAAACAATGCCCAATCACGTGCTTAGCAATCAGATGATGCCATCGCTATAAACAATAGTGCTCATACCACAGATAAATGGCAAAAACCTAACCAACATGGCATTGAGGTAACAACACTTTCACAGCAATACAATAAACAGAAAGTAAAAAATAATGCATCAAAAACATCTATAAAAAAAGTTAATTTTAGAGTAAGATTTGTCATGGGCAGAGAAGCCTCTTTTTTTCTTAGTAGACTATGTTCCTTTCATGTGGATTGTGACATCCTTCACATCTACAACTCTGTGATGGCCAGTGCCATTTTCTACATTGTATTGGGCTGGGCTGCTAACATAACTTCAAGAGAGGCCCATCGAATCAACAAGTCAATTTAAAGGGCAAGCTTAGTTATGTGTAGTGAAGGACAGAATTAAAACAGAACTGAGTGCCAATATGAACAATGCTGCACATCCTCTATCTGACACACCAACATCAAGAACTTTCAACCAAGAAATTATTCAGTAGAAGTGGGTCAAGAAACGTTACTGGGACTCCTTCATACCTACGGTAATACAACTTTATAATGGCAGGACTGGGACTGCCCTCTTGTCTTTAGCTAAGACAGTAGTTTTATTATTTTGTTTTTAATTCTTGTATCTATATTTTTGAGTTTCTCTATCTATCTATCTATCTATCTATCTATCTATCTATCTATCTATCTATCTATCTATCTATCTATCTATCTATCTATCTATCTATCTATCTATCTATCTATCTATCTATCTATTATACAGTGTCTTTCACCATCTACCTATCTATTATATAGTGCCTTTCATCATCTATCTATCTATCTATCTATCTATCTATCTATCTATCTATCTATCTATCTATCTATCTATCTATCTATCTATCTATCTATCTATCTATCTATCTATCTATCTATCTATCTATCTATCTATCTGTCTATTATATAGTGCCTTTCACATCTATCTATCTATCTATCTATCTATCTATCTATCTATCTATCTATCTATCTATCTATCTATCTATCTATCTATCTATCTATCTATCTATTATATAGTGCCTTTCACATCTATCTATCTATCTATCTATTATATAGTGCCTTTCATCATCTATCTATCTATCTATCTATCTATCTATCTATCTATCTATCTATCTATCTATCTATCTATCTATCTATCTATCTATCTATCTATTATATAGTGCCTTTCATCATCTATCTATCTATCTATCTATCTATCTATCTATCTATCTATCTATCTATCTATCTATCTATCTATCTATCTATCTATCTATCTATCTATCTATCTATCTATCTATCTATCTATCTATCTATCTATCGTTCTTTGCTGTGGTTTTCCTAAAGGCTTCTTCTTTCTTGCCCTTGCTCATTGTCTTTTGCTCACCATATACCACACACCTTGTATTTTGTTTTCTTTCCTCTTTCTGTTTCATATATGCAGGGTTTGTCTTTCTTCTTTGAGGACTGCAGAGGTGACTTGTCAGCATTTCTTGGATTACTTACGTTGTTACACAATGGAAAGTAAGATAGAAGAACTAGTAATAGGAATAAACTAGTGATGAAACTCGTAACGAATGGTTACTCACATCCTTCAGTGAGGCATCACTGTAAATGAGTTGCATGACATAGCATCACATCTCATAACACAGTATAACATGATGTAACATCACAGTCTATGAGATGATTAGAGTCAGGCAAAATACTCAGTAAATAAAGAAGAGTCACGAGTGACTGTTGTAAATAAAATTGAAAATGGACATCATATTTACACCACGTGGTGGAGCCTTGTCATGTGAGCAGCTGAGTTCTCCATAGCAAGACTGATCCATCTGACCAGAATAGCTTCCTTTCCTCAGTTAGGTTCATATACTGTCCTATAACAGCTATGAAGCATTTCAATTATGCCAGTCAACACACAGATAAATGGCACGTTCCTTAATCATCCCTGTGCTATTATGTACCATCCAAAAGGACCCAAAATAGTTAATCATTTAAAAGTCTTGCATAATATCTGGCTCATGGAAATATGATTCCTTATATCAAAAAACAGGGTCTGTTAAAGACAATTGATGCATTTCATGTATAATTTGGGCATATACAAGAAATAAAATGTTGTTGTTGTTATATGTAAATTATTAGAAAACAAAAATATGAAGATAAAATGTTATATGAGCTCTAATTAAAATGCACTGGTACAAATGATGTCAGAATGTCCTAAATAAAAAGGCAAACAGTTTCAAGCACTTTTCCCCTTACACTAGCCAAGGGATCAAATAAGCAACCTAAAAATTCCAGGAATTTGAAATCAGAGCTGAGTTTAAGCACCATGTCAAACCCCAAAATGGAGTAATATTATATTGTGTTTCCACCTATCTTCTTCAGGAAGATTACTATCTCACACCAGATAAATTGTGGATTCCTCTTCGATGGATTGCACCAGAAATTTTGGACGAGTTCCATGGCAACGTGGTGGTGACCGATCAGAGCAAGGAGAGCAATGTGTGGTAAGATGAGAGTGTGGGGTCTTCACACACAGGGGTTAAAGAGGGAGTTGGGGGAGTGAGAGCACCTGGACTCACTGTTACATCTTAATGTGAACATGTCTGTCCTGGCAGGTCGCTCGGCGTGACAATCTGGGAACTGTTTGAATTTGGAGCTCAGCCCCACAGGCATTTATCTGATGAAGAGGTGTTGACCTTTGTGATAAAAGAAAGACAAATTAAGCTGGCAAAGCCACGGTTGAAACTTCTGCATTCTGACTACTGGTATGTAAAAGTTCTTGTACTAAAAGTAAGGAGGCACACAGAGCTCTTGGGATGCTGTGTGGGGGGCACAGCTCTGCTGTCTGAACATTTGTGGAGTCCATAATGTATAATGTACATTATATAAAATCAGAGTGTTTTCTTGCCTTTGTCTTAAAGCTTTAAATACTCCAGAGCTTAGCTTTGGATGAACAGTGATTAGGTGGCAAGTTAGAACACGAGTTAGAAAATCTTTCCCCAATGATGACTATTAGGTACATTTTAAAAAAGTAAAAGAAAAATCGGGAGTGTGCTTCCATCGATTTTCCTGTATAATGTGATATCAAACTTTTGAATGGTAGTGCATTTACTATGTTGACTGGCAGCACACAAGATACAAATCATTTTATCACTGCCCACATGAATCATCAGGCTACTTTTTAAACACCCT
Source organism: Erpetoichthys calabaricus (assembly GCF_900747795.2). NCBI lineage: Eukaryota > Metazoa > Chordata > Cladistia > Polypteriformes > Polypteridae > Erpetoichthys > Erpetoichthys calabaricus. Next base: position 4,976,631 of record NC_041409.2, on the reverse strand, counting down.
AACCTGTTAAAGTTTGTGTTTAAAAGCTGTCGTTGTGTCTTTATTTATTTATTGACTTATTAAAGAAGTTACAAACATTGTGCAACATTAAACTAAAGACAAAGCTTGCAAAATTTAAAAAGGTTATATTTTTATCAAATGACTGGAAGAAAAAAATTGGTTATTTGAATTAGTATATTTGAAATTCGAAATTCTGCAGTGGGCTGGCACCCTGCCCGGGGTTTGTTCCCTGCCTTGTGCCCTGTGTTGGCTGGGATTGCCTCCAGCAGACCCCCGTGACCCTGTAGTTAGGATATAACGGGTTGGATAATGGATGGATAGATGGAAGTTGGAAATTTTAACATATTATATCACAATTTACATTTAGTCTGAGTATATTTTTACCATCTCCATCTCCAGTAACCCAATAACTGTTTCCACCTCCAATTCCAAAGCCCTGTTATGGAGTATGCTCCCCTGAATGTCTCACATATAAGACTGTAAAAAGCTAGATCATTAACTTGTATGAAAAAAAATAACTTGACATAATATTTTTATTACTGCTCAACAATAAATTAAAAAAAATCGGGAGTGTGCTCCCCTCGACATTTCTCGTATACTGAGATAGAGGAAAAGGTCATCTGAACCACTTCTAGTTTCACAATGTTTCTTAAATAGCATATGTCTTTGTTTCTCATCATAATGAATTGGTTACATCAATACGCAATCATTTATCACTATTTATAATCAAAGATTTTATTAAAATGATATTTTTGCACTTAGGAAGGTCAAAAATGGTGCTGGAATTTTTTCATGATCACATATGCATTACCTAGATGACGTGCAACATAAAAAGAGTTATAGTCACCTAAAAACATTGAAAAAGTTTTAGTATTGTATAATATTTGCTGCAATAAATTGCTATAGGTAAAACTGCATTTAGCTAAATTTAATTATGATGATGACGGAAATTAAAAAAAAATCATAAAATTAAATCTATTACCAGGAACACGATAGGGACACAGCAGCTTATAGATAGATAGATAGATAGATAGATAGATAGATAGATAGATAGATAGATAGATAGATAGATAGATAGATAGATAGATAGATACTTTATTAATCCCAATGGGAAATTCACTTATTGTTCCCTTTACATCTTTATATTTACATGGCATGTTTAATGTTTACATGTTATTGTTAAACTAAAATTAAAATAAAATTAATAATAGTTAATGAAAGAATATGTGTTATATTGAGTACAGCTTTTTATATTGTGTAAACATTTATATTTCCATGATACAAGAAATTTGGATGGTTGTTTAGATAAAATACTACTTCCAGCTGAGTGATTTTTTTCAAATTTCATATCTGTCTGATTTTTATCATTATAAATATCTATACAAAATTTGAATCATCTATCTGTAATTATAACCATAGTCTTACTTTAATTCACGAAAGAATTCAGTTAAAGTAGCACTTCTGGTTGGTAGAAGTGGCCCAGAAGTTGATAGGATTCCTTATTTTTGATATAAAGCAGGTGTACAGAATCTCAGTGACCGAGGTCCAAGTGTTTTCGAGTTATCGTGTTTACACACAGACACAGACAGAGTTTCAAAAATGGTATTTTCTGACACAGGAAGGTCTAAAACATCAAGAATCATCAAAATTTCGAGGTCAAATTATTTCCCGATTCTTATGTTTTCTCTATACTATGTATAAAAGAAAGTAAAAAAGAAAAAGGTCTTTCAGTTTGTGATTGGGTACATTGGGCTACACTGACAGCCAATTGAATAATTCAGTTAAATTCGAAGACTTCTTATAGTAATCATTCGAGTCCAACCAAGGAGTGCATTGTAAATAGGCTTCGGAGGGCGAATCCCACCATGGCACAAGCAGATATTGTTATGATTGATAATCAGTGCTAATTTTTGTACACTTTTTCTACACCTATTTTGCTGTATTTTTTATTAATTTTTAGATTTTTGTAGTCACAGAGTTCAATTCTGACACTGTTTTCTTGCTGAAAGTTATTTACAGACTTTTGGTGTCTTTTTCTGACACCGCCTTGGTTTTCATGGGTGCTGCCATTTTAAGCAGCATTTGCTACAATGCAACAATACTGGGAGGTGCACAGTGCTGACATCATTATGGGAAGGAATTAAAGGTCAGTGTCGTGCACTTCCTGGTCATCCAAGGTTTGTGGATATATATAAAGATATTTTTGCTTGTTCCTAGTGTTAGAAGTCCCTTTTCTGGCTTTGATTTTTGGTTTATGATTAGGTTTTGACAAAAGATAGGATGGCCTTTCAGTTATGATCCATATACTCTATGTAGCATATAAACGGTATATGTTGTGGACACTAGGGGGCATTACAGGCCCCAACTCTCAGACTACAACTACACAGACACAGCTCCTGGGTTCAAATAGACTCTTATTTTGATCAAAAATAACTTTTCACAGACTTTTTCACCAAATACAGTATTCTTTTAATTTCTTTTGTCCTCCACTTCTTCCCAGGCAAGCGTTGCCTTCCTCCTGCCTTCAGTCTAAATCCCATGGATGGATTGGAGGGCTCTGTTTTAAGCCACAGTGTCATAGCCAAAAGATATTTCCAGGTCAGGTGAAACCTGGGAAGCCTATTCCCAAAAGTTTCCTCCAGCAGCACCCATGGACCCCTGCCCTTCAGAACTACAACTCCCATGCAGCTTTGAAGATGTACAAATGGGAGCTATGTCTAAGGGGATACTGCCACCCAGTGTACTGAGGGGCAGACTACCCCTGTCTTCCAATTATACTGGTCTCCTAATCACGAAAGAGAACAGCAACAATCCTAGCCGGGATGTCGATCTGTCTGTGCTGTCCATTCATTAGGTCCTCCTAACAAGGAAAGGGAGCATCCATATTTCAAACCAGAATATTTATCCAGCCAGACGATCACTGCTTTAGAAACACACTTCATCAGTTATGGCTGGGATGGTAGTCCACCTATGTCTTACATTACTATATACAGTACAAGGGGGCTTCGCCCCCTGCTCGCTTCGTTCGCCTACCTCCGGCGTTTTTGAACCCGTGTCCGCTGGGCAGCCAGGTGTGAGGATGACGCATGTTTAATACGGAGCGCTCGCCCGTGTCACTCTGGGGCTCTCCACTGGTAATCCGGAGTCCCATCCGTACCATTTATGACGTTTTACTTTGCTTTCCACTCTGTCTTTCATTTGAGACCTCGCTTTATTCTGTTTTTGTTATTATGACACCTGGTCCGTGGCGATTTTATTTGTTTCAGTTCGTATATCATGTAGTCGAGCTCTTTCTTTTTGGAGGAGTCTCTGCCTGGTTTGCGTCATTTCAGACGCACGTTGTAGGCACTTGCGTTCATTAATTATATCCAGGCAGTTGCGTGTTTGTATCTCGGGCACTCGAGCTGTGTCGTGTTGAACCCGTGCCTGCTTTGCCTATGCAGTTTGAGACGCGCGTTGTAGGAGTCCACGTTCATTAGATCTACGCATTAGTGCCACTCACAATATGGCGGCGACGCCTGCGCCTTCCGTATTATGTCGGTTCTTACCATGCTGTGCAGGCGCCTTTGCCTTTTGTACTTCACTGCGCGTTCTGACGGCCGATGTAGGCACCTGAACCTTCAGGGTCCGCATCCGCTGTGTGGTGTGGACGTTAAACTGTCGTTGTTTCTGCTTTTATATTCTGTATCCTGGTCTGCATGTGTTTAGTGCCCAGGTTTGTTTGTAGCTGTCGCATTCCAGTTTTCATCATCTGTAACCCGCTCTTCATGTGTTCGTCCCCGTTGTTTAATCCCTTTATGAAGTTTTACTTCGTTTCCTACTCTGTGTTTTATTTCTGAGGGCTTTGTTCTGTAACCTGCTCTTCATGTGTTTGTCCCTGTTCTTTATCCTCTTTATGACGTTTTATTTTGTTTCCTACTCTGACGGTTCATAGTTTCTCCCGTTTTGCTCTGGTGCGGGGGTGGGGTGGCTTTGTGTGGCACACGTGCGTAGTCTCTCCCATTTCACTATGGGGGGGGGGGGCTTTGTGTGGCACCTGCGCACTATGTCTTTTGCGTCCACGGCCCATGTCCCTGCGTCCATCCGGTTTACCATTCTCGTTTAGTAATATGGATATAACAGGAGAACTGCCAAAAATTCCCAGGTTTGATTAATAGCATGGAAGTAGGGTGTAGTTATCAACTTTGCTGCTAGGTATCTCATGCCTACAGTCTTATTAATCAGTCTGCCAAGTGGCATTGTTCTGACTTGATTGAGTTGCATATTTCTGACATTTATTCTACAATCACACAGGTGACTTTGTCAATTATTTATTTCTCCAAGCAGAAAAAAGCACATATATATATTGTGATGGATGACACACATGGACAGGCGTCCTGGCCAATAGGGAGTATGGTTCCTTAACTGGACGGGAGACCACACCTATGCCACTCCTAAAAACAGGTTGAAGAACATCCTATCATGCCCAGAAGACAGGAAAAGGATGCCGATGCCAGAATGGATACACTGGCGTCCCAGCTGGGGTAGTTTCAGGAATAATACCTGGCTGGGAGGCCCATATAATAGAAGGACTGGGGAGGACAATTGATTTGGTACATTTCCTCCCTGGGGCAGGGCATGCCAGAACCTGTTGTCCCTCGATGAAGTCCTGTGGTGTTCTGAGGGGACTGCCAGGGAAAAATCCCTATATAGAGGGACTTACGATTGACCCGGAAGTACTTCCATCGGACTATCCCCTAGCACCGGAAGTACTTCTTGATCTAAGATAAAAGAGGCCACTCAACCTCGTTCTGGTGAGTCACATTGGGTAGAAGTGGACAAAGCTCGCCTGGGAGGTGCAGAGGAGGAGAAAAGAGAGAGAAACTGAGGAGAATTGTGCTTATTTTGTTATTGGAACCTTTGTGGAAGGTAACAGTGAAGATAAACCAGTTTTAATGAATGGGACTTGTGTCTGTGAGGCTGTGTCTGGGGTTTGGGGGCACTTTCTCTAAATATAGTTACATATATTTTTACAAAATACCTTACACAAAGGCTTCAAATGTATGGTAAATACAACACAGCACAATTCTTCTCTCTCTTTCCTCTCCTCCACTTTTCCCAGGGGAGCTTTGTCTTCCTTCCACCTGACTCCAACTCGCCTGGATGAAGCCAAGTGGTCTCTTTCATGTTGGACACAGGAGTACTTACAATGCTATGGCAGAGACTGATGGAAGTATTTTTATGTCAGTTGGAAGTCCCACAAAGTAGGGAATGTTAATCCCTCTAGCTCTCCCTGGCAGCTCCCACAGATTCCAACAGGGTTGTATGATAGGACAACAGGTTCCAGAATGCCCTGCTGGCATCAGTGTGGGGGTCATAACCTAAGGAGGCTGCCATATAGCGTATTGGAGGGGAAATTATTTAGCAGTGCTCATCTCCCAAAGTCCTTCCATTGTACTGGCTTCCCAGCCAGGTAACAATCTTTGTTCAATCCTGGCCAGATATTTATACAGTATATCTATGTTCCTGCCCTCACCTATGGTCATGAGCTATGGGTAGTGACCGAAAGAACGAGATCGCGAATACAAGCGGCTGAAATGAGTTTTCTCCGCAGGGTGTCTGGGCTTTCCCTTAAAGATAGGGTGAGAAGCTCAGTCATCCGGGAGGGGCACAGAGTAGAGCCGCTGCTCCTCCGCATCGAGAGGAGTCAGATGAGGTGGCTCGGGCATCTGATCACGATGCCTCCTGGACGCCTCCCTGGTGAGGTGTTCCAGGCATGTCCAACCGGGAGGAGGCCCCGGGGAAGACCCAGGACACGCTGGAGGGACTATGTCTCCTCGGCTGGCCTGGGAACGCGTCGGGATTCTCCCGGAAGAGCTAGAAGAAGTGGCCGGGGAGAGGGAAGTTTGGGCATCTCTGCTCAAGCTGCTGCCCCCGCGACCCGACCTCGGATAAGCGAAAGAGAATGGATGGATGGATGGATATATATATATATATATATATATATATATATATATATATATATATATATATATATATATATATATATATTATATATATATAATATATATATAATATATACATAATATATATAGTATATACTGATTGTATGGGTGGTTACCTACCAGGTAACGCATGTGGTTGGTCTGCAAGTTGACAAACATCCACCATGGTGCCCTCTTCAGTTGCGAGAAGCAGATCATAGAATGTTACATAGTTTACTGTGAAATAATGCAAAGAGTACACGACACGTGTTTCGCCCTTATTTGGGCTCATCAGGCATACACACTCCACTGCATCCCCTTGCGGAGATCGAACCTTGGATGTCAGCGGCGAAGCCCCTTTACGTTGCGCCATGCCGTGTGGTTCATTTATTTGACAGCCTGGAGATCGGAGTAATTACATTCATAGCATTCATAGTCTGAATCACGATCTGATTGTATGAGTGGATACCTACCAGGTATATACTGTATATATATATATATATATATATATATATACAGTAGAAATGTCTGTGCTGGGATACCATAATCAGGGTAGAGAAGTGGCAGAAAAGCTTCTTGCTCCCTTATAACTAGGTTCTACCTCCCTGTGTGTTTAAATACTTTCTGTCAGGGTTTTCTAACTTTTTGGTGCTTGGTGGCCTACAGGCTTGTACTGATTAATACCTGGGGCTTCCAGGGGGAGCTTTAAGGACAGGAAATTCATGGTTGGGTCCTAAAAGGACTTTTTCTTCACAAGCCAAGAGAGCTTGGAGTAGAGGCAAGGGCTCGTCTGACTCATAAGTGAGTCTTGTAGTTTCAGGAGGGCACGGAGGTGAGAATAGGAAATAGTGGTAGGCACACCACTGGCTAGACAGGGTGTGATCTGTTTTGGTAGACCCACAGGGGCAGTAGGAATTTTCTTCACTCGTTCATTTCTTAGGTTGTATTCTTCATGTACCTAAATGTCCTTTTGCTTTGTTAATAAAACACCCATATGTTATTATTTTTAAAAGTATTTTTGTTTATTAGAGTTCATAGGACAGGGTCCTAAAGCCTGTGTGTACAGTACACTCCACAGTTCACTATATACAGTACATGTATGCACAGGATGGTATTAAGTCTTGTATTTGATTATATGCAGCACATTTTACTTTTTATAAAACTGTTTATAGGTTCATATGGTCTTTATTGTCAGAGTACAGTGAAACTGTTACTAGTATGTGCTTGTCAACACTAATCACGTCACCACCCCCCCCCCGGCACCATGATTAAATATAGTATTGTCGGACATGTAGTGAATTTATGTGCTTTTCAATGAGCATGAGTAGAATATTTAGCAGACAACTTGTTTGCACACCAGATGATAAAATAAGCTACATTTCAATTTCACACTCCTAAAGATAACACCTCATGTCTGACACAAACGTAAGTCAAATTTAGATGCAGTGTGAGACATTAGAAGCTATTTAGTGAATGCACCTCCAGTAGCTTAATTTTACTATTAAAAGCCTTATATCTGCTGAATGTGCTCCTTGGCTATACAATAGTCTTGTGTGAGGTGCCATTTAAAAGCTGTGCTAGAAAAAGATAATTTTGAAGATACCTTGTCCTTAAATAGGTTTTATTTACATTTACTAGGGGGCTTTGCCCCCTCCTTGCTTTGCTCGCCAACCCCCAGCCTGCACTACACGCCAGCTGCTTTGCGTCTCTACCACTCGTGTATGTGGATTTCACTTTCACCAAACAGCAAATCTTTTAATTCTCGCGGATACGCCTCTTCATTGGGAAGAAACACTACTTTTCCCTGATGGCAACACGAATTAGACGATCTACAAGTCTCCAACTTAAAAGTTTAAACCCAAACAATATATTAAATCTCTTTTCGCTGTTCCGCTATTTCACCGAGTAATAATTTCCGTTTGTTTACGCTAATGTGATCTTTTCTATCATTTTTTTGAGACTTTCGAATTTGAGTACTTTCATTATCTCTAACCTGCTCTGCATGTGTATCGTGCCAACGATTTTGAATTCTTTACGACGTTCTACTTTGTCATCTACTCTTTGTCTTTTATTTCCAGCCCTGGGTGTGGTTAAATCCCTTGGCACAAAGTCTCATCTCGCGGGACTTGAAAGTATCTCTCTGAAAAAGTAACGTCTTGTCCCAGGATTTTTTTATATAATAGAGAGATGTTTTCAAAAGAGATCTGCCTGAGAAAGAAAATGGCAATAACACATAAAGTCCTATGAAAAAGAAATAACATCCCCACCTTCAATGATAAAGCTTTACAAATCAGGGCATACCTAACAGTCATCAATAGTTCTCACCAAATTTTAAAATTAGATCAATCAAACCTCAGGTGACAAACAGCACATAACAGATTATCAATAATTATTGAATAAAAAACAAGCAAACATGCAAGAGCTAGGTGTGAAAATTGCCAATTACTTCTTCTGTAACAGTTAAGATGGTAACTCAAGACATGTGCACTACATTAGTAACAATCAGAAGGACCACCACCTTGACATAAAGGCAGAACTTTCAGTAGTTTGCTGTGGAGCACTGAGGATTGATGTAACACCATGCTAAGGTTAAAAGACATATACAATGGTTAATTTAAAAATGCATCAGTTTGTGTCCTTTGTTATTGATTGCCGTCACCTGATAATTTCAGTAATATTTATGAATTATAGGAATACAGGGCACTGACAAAAGCACCCTGTCACAAATGCATGGAAGAAAAATGTGCACTGTAATAAATGCCCACAAATGTTTTAGCAAATACCAGGTAAGGTAATCCCCTTTAGTAATAACTTATAAAGTACACAGCTAATAACATTTTAAAATGGAGGTGAACCTTTTCTTCATTGTTTTAAATTGTTCTCTAATTGAAATTCCTGCAATTTTCACTTCAGTGACTGCTTGGCATGGAAGAGTCAACCCACTAGCTGTTGGCAGTGCTTTTGTAAAACACACTTGGCCCATGCCACCGGGAATTACATTATGAGTACACATTTAGATTTATTAGAAATATCAGTTTTCTTCTGTATAGTAAAATGTGAGCAGAAAATTTTATACAAGCTGTGGGGAACAGCCCGGACACAGACAGACAGACATCGTTTTGTCACTCAACACACGTTTAAGTTAGGTTTAGGTTTAGGTTTCTTTATTTAGTCATGTTTACACAGGAAAACATGTTTATTTACTGTATACTATTTACAAAGTTATTGTGCCACACAACCCACAGACTCCCCCAAAGTCCAGGCCAATACCACAATGCCTTTCCTTCAGACCGCCTCCTTCTCTCTCCTTCCAGACCTCGTCCTCTTCCACCCGACTCCAGCCTTGAATGAAGGGTGGCGGCCCCTTTTATCCCTACCCAGATGTGCTCCAGGTGTGCACCGGCAATCTTCCACCCAACACGCCCCAGTGTGGCGGAAGTGCCGGCTGTCTCCCCAGAAGCACTCCGGGTGTTCCCTCTCTTCTTCCCCCCAGCACTTCCTGGTGTGGCGGAAGTGCTAGGGTCCAGGGTCCATCAGGCACGGGGACGCCCCCTGGCGGTGACCACGGGCTCCTACGGGGTTGAGCTTCTAAGCCCTGTACCCGTGGCCCCCAAAGCAACCAGGGCAGTTGCCCCCTCATGGTCTGGAGGAGGCACAAGCCCTCCTCCGGTTCTTCTGGGCATCTCGGCCGGGCATGAGCCCCGTCCGGGTGCCACAAAGCATTATTTTCATACAATTACATTTTACATATTGCTTGCTTACATTTTTTAATATGTGCTAATTCTTCATGTGAGCTTGCTTTGCATGCCCCACAGGTTTTAGTTAGTGAGTGTGCTCCTTGATGGACTGGCGTCCAGCTTAAAGTTTGCTAGAATGAACCCTGACCTTGTCTCTCCATCATATTCACCAGAACAGTGAAGGGATAGGTGCTGTATACAGAAGCTGACAAGTAAAAAGTGATTACAAGAAATGAAAATGTAATTGAATACTGCTGATAGTTTCTAACTACTGAATGAGAGGAGAAATGTGGTGAATAATTAAATAAGGACATTGATATTTGCAGGGTGAAATTGGCTTTGAATTAGCAATGCTGAACTGGGACTTAGGCTGCTTCAGTCAGGGAACACTGTGCTTTCATGTAAAATACTATATCAAGATAGTAACAACGTATAATTAATCAAGACTAGGCTGTAAATTTGGGGAAGAGATAGTTCAGGGGTCTCCAACATGTCGCTCACGAGCTACAAACCCTTTCCAAGTAGCTCGCCAAAGGGTTAATGAATCCTACATAAATTTGAAAACTTGATTAGTTAAATTAGGGGTGGGCGATCTTTCCAAAAAATCATATCACGATCCTTTTAACACAAAATCACGATCCACAATCTGAATTGCAATCTATCTTTTCAATGTGGCATACACTTAAGAGAATATCGGACTCAAACTTATCAAGACCTAAGTAGCATTTTATTTTAAATATCAAACAAAGTTGAATTCAATCGTTCTCTCGTTTGCTAGCTAAGCTAAGTTAAGGAACATGCCCCGAAGCTGGCGAGTGAGTGAGGAAGGACCCTCCCCTGTGTGTTTCTCGGATTCACGCTAAATAAATCGTTACTGCAAGCAAACTATGATACATAGCAAAATGAGAGAAGTCACAAGATCAACCGGAATGTTCAAGCAAATTATAGAAAAAAAAGATCTAAATCCGTTAAGCAGTTCTTTCATTCGTTAACTAAGCAGAGTTAAGGTTACGCCTTGAGGCAGACGTGTGAGTGAGGAGGGCCCTGCAGCCTGATGAGTCTCTCTCGGATTCGCGCTAATAAATCGGTACTGCAAGTGAACTATGCTACTTAGCGCGATGAAAAAGTCACAAAATCAACAGAATGTTCAAGCAAATTATAGAAAAAACTTGATCTAAATCCGTTAAGTAGTTCTCTCGTGAAAAGCAGACAGACATACAAACGGGTCTAAAAAACTATAAGAAATTTTGCGCTTGGACCACGAAATTTTTTAAACTGTTTCTTAGCGAGCACTTATGGGCCAAGGATAACCTACATTGCAAATTTCAAGTCCCAAGTCCTCGTGGTTCAGGAGATTTTTTGATGAGTGAGTCAGTGGTATTTGGCTTTAATATATATATATAGAAGATTAGTAAACCAACAAAATGATGTGCAGTTAAAGTCTCAACAGCATTCTCAGCATTTCTGGAGCTTAGTAGAGCCAGATAACTATAAGAATCTTCACCAAGCAGCTCTGAAAATGTCTGCTTTGTTTGGGTCTCCATACCTCTGTGAGTCTGACATGAATGTCATGAAATCAAAGTTCAGAACACGACTGACAGACGAACATTGAAATGACTCCATAAGAGTGAACCTCAGTGGCTCCACTCCACCAGACACCTGCCTCTCTTGTTGACTCCATGCAGTGCCAGTCATCTGAGTAACTAAAAAACACATCACACATGCAACTGGACCTGTGAATAAAGTGACACAGTGACATGGAACAAAATGACAAATGAATAAGGAATATCTGTACATTTGGAATTGCATTGTTTTGTTATGACAGCATTCATGTTTTAGTCTGAGATACACTAAAAAATGCATACAGACATACAAAATGCACTTACAGGTGAACTAAATATTTTTTATGATGTTTTAATGCAAAATGTTAGTTGTGGACACCAACATTTTGTAAATGTTCAGGCAAAACAAACAAGCTTATTCAGGTGGTTTGGGTTGAAATAAGCTATGAGAATAAATGTTAGAAAACATGAGTAGCTCTCGGCCATTTTCATTTTGTAAAAGTAGCTCTCTGGGGAAAAAAGGTTGGAGACCCCTGAGATAGTTCTAGTAATGCATTTAAATAAAGATGCAGATGAGTATGTGGCCAAATATGCAAGCAGATTTCCTATTGCAGAACAGAATGGAGGGTGCTCTTACAGTATCTCTCTGCACTCCATAGGCACCTTAAGAAACTCTTCATGGCTTCCAGCGTTGATTAAAAACTCGGCTGCTGTGATGTTACAAGAAAGGAAAAGAATTCATTACAGAAAAGAGCAATATTATGTTATACTATCATTAGATTGTGTTTCCTTGACCCATTCTACTCTTTAAAAATTTTTGGCCACATCCAAACTGACAAAAAATATCAAGTTCTAAAATTACCCAATATCAGCACTGTGTTGCTGTTGTGGAAAGAAAACCGTGCAGCTAAAATAAAATGCACAACGATTATGCACATACAATTCTATTGTCAGTGTGACTGGATAAAAAGTCCCAAGGAAACTTCCACCCATCCATCCATTGTCCAACCCGCTGAATCCGAACACAGGGTCACGGGGGTCTGCTGGAGCCAATCCCAGCCAACACAGGAACCAATCCTGGGCAGGGTGCCAACCCACCACAGGACACACACAAACCCACCAAGCACACACTAGGGCCAATTTAGAATTGCCAATCCACCTAACCTGCATGTCTTCTGACTCTGGGAGGAAACCCACACAGACACGGGGAGAACATGCAAACTCCACGCAGGGAGGACCCGGGAAGCGAACCCACGTCTCCTTACTGCAAAGCAGCAGCACTACCTCTGCACCACCCCCCCAAGGAAACTTAACAGAAACAATTAAACTTTCAGTGTATAATGTCATTTGTGCTCCTACAACGTGGGGGGAAAGAGAAAGTTTAGTCTTCTGAAGTAGGATAGATATTTGATACAAAGGAATGGACTTCGGCAAAACAAACTTGAAGTCAAGAAGAAACCCCCGCTTTCCCAGTCAAGACTCTTGAATAAAGCAAAAACTAATATTCATATTGTTAATATTTATTTCGACTTAGTTTTATGTTAGTGGCTTTTCCCATGTTAATTAGTTACATTTATACAAGGCATTTTACTCTATCTACCTTTAACTACAGGATAGGGAGATGAGTTCTCCATAGTATGCTGCAGAGTTTATTTCCACACTAGGTGGTTTCCTTTTCAGTTGCTCAAGCATAATCCATAGTACCTCCATGGAATGACAAGTCAGCGTTGCATATGCTGCATGTTACAGTTTTATCTTTTTTTTTAAAAAAATGTTCCCATACTGGGCGCATGGTGGCGCAGTGGTAGCGCTGCTGCCTCGGCAGTAAGGAGACCCAGGTTCGCGTCCCGGGTCCTCCCTGCGTGGAGTTTGCATGTTCTCCCTGTGTCTGGGTGGGTTTCCTCCGCGTGCTCTGGTTTCCTCCCACAGTCCAAAGACATGCAGGTTAGGTGCATTGGCGATCCTAAACTGTTCCTGGTGTGTGTGGGCTGGCGCCCTGCCCAGGGATTTGTTCCTGCCTTGTGCCCTGTGCTGGCTGGGATTGGCTCCAGCTGCCCCCTGTGTTAGGATATAGCAGGTTGGACAATGACTGATTGAATTTTACCATCACGTCAATAAGCCACACTGCACAGAGATGAATAACCTATCTAACTGATGTTTTAGAAGTGTTATGAAAGTCAAGGTCTTGTTACTTAAGATTAAATGTGTAATAGGTGCATTTTTGCATTTCCTAAAGTGTTACTTTGAATTTTTTCCTCTGTGTTTTACTTCCCCTCTGCCAGAGGACCTTCTTCCATTCCAGACTTGCTACAATTCATCTCTCCCCTTAGCATTCCCAGAAACTGGCAAGTGTAGCAAAGTCAAAATGGTAGGCGGTCATTGTAAAAGAAGGTTAAGTCACTGAGCCCTGGGAGTGCAAGACCTTTTGAATCACAGAAACGAAAAACTGACAATAGAAAAACAATCTTTTTTTATTGTAATCATTTCTGCCCCATTTGTGACAGAAATTGATTAAATCAAAAGTCAAGAGTTGCTTTTTGTTGTGTTCATTTTACATATACTCTTTCTCTTTTCTTCTCTTCTTTAGGTATGAAGTAATGCAGTCTTGCTGGCTCCCTCCTGCTCAGCGTCCAACTGTAGAAGAGATCCATCTCCTCCTTTCATCTTTGCTTGCTGCAGAACGAGGCATGGGTACAGAAACCGATGACACCTTTGAACAGCGCTGGGACACTCTTAAGCCTCCTCCTCTTCATCACTTCTTTTCTACGCCTGAGGAAATCCAGGGTCCTCATGCTCATTACATCTCCAAAACCTCTTTCCCTCTGCTGGAGCAAGTGAGTTCCAGCTCTGGTCCCATCACTACTGTGACTGTTGACTTGGACGACATCTTGACTGTCACCGAGACCAGCAGAGGTCTGAATTTTGAATATTTGTGGGAGCAAGCTCGTCGAGGGCGTGGCCAAGCAACTAGAACCCGCCCAGCCACCCATCCCATTCCAATTACAGGATCCACTCCTCACACTCAGGCCAATCTGCTGTCCAGGACACATAATAGACATAGTCTGGATACCCCAACAGTGGTGCCTGTCATCAGTGCACGAAGCCCCTCATTGGCCAGTGAATATTACATTCGCTTGGAAGAACATGCTCCTAATCCTAACTCTCCCCCACCAAACCAGAATTCTCTTGTTCCCACACTTGCAGGCGAGAAGGGTCATATGTCTTCTGACTTACAGCTTCAGCATTTCCAGTCTCAGATTTCACCTCACAGAAACAGTCGATTCTGCATCAGCTCTCCGCCTAAAGGACGGTGTACCCTCACATACTCCCCTCCTTTGATGGGGTTGTCACAGACTCACAAATATCGCCACCAGTCTGATTTTGCAGGCAAAATGTTACCCTCAGCCAACAATGAACAGAAAAGGAGTATGGGAAACGCTTCGAGTGACCTTGAACTGACAGAGATAAAGCCACGAAGTAATGATCTTGAATTTGATCACATGAGATTGTCAAAGACAATACCAAGTAAGAACAGAGAAAATGCTGAATTGAGGCAAGTGAAAGTTATGGCGAGACCCAATAATATAATAATGACCAGAGGACCTGAACTGATCACTACTGGACAAGTGTTTTCTGAGCAAATCACAGCTGAAGCAGCTGAAATACTCTCTCTGGAACCTAAGATTATGCCAATGGACATTTCAATGCCTAGAGAATGTGCACTTTCTAGCACAAGGACGAGTGACTGTGGCCTTGTGGAAATTACAGTGCCCAACCATTTGCAATCTTACGTATCTCCAGCTAAGAGTGGACGTGGGTTGAAAGAAAGGTGTGCACTAGGAAATGCTCAACAAAAAACAGGACGTTACTCCCACCAAGCTCAATTGGCAGTAGAACTCGATCACTCACTTCCAGCTCTCATTCCCAAACCAACCTTTGATAATATAAAAATGACGTCTGCATCCTATTTACGCAGTAGACCTCTTCCAGCCCCTCCTCGATGTGCATCGTTTACATCAGATTCAGCTGAACTAACCACATTTCATAGGGTATATGGAAGGAGACTGAGTCTTGAAGAAAGTGAATCCATGGATTGCCTGATGCGAAATGTAAACAACCAAAGCATGCTGAGCAGCAGCCTTGACAAATCTTGCGGACTCCGAGACGTTCGAAATCACCAAGCTGTATCCACCTTTCGCTCAGGAGGCTGTCAAAGTAGCATTCATGAATTTACCGACCCCTTGATGGGCACTGCCATCGGATCATTTGACCCTCTTGGTTTTCAACGTCAGCGCCGTCCAGTTGTTGCTCCACCTTCTCCGTCTCTGTCTCCTTCAATTCCCCCTTCTTCCTCCATGTCTCATTTGTCTATTCCACTGACTCTCTCATCCCGTCCACTCCCTGCCCCACTCTCCCCTTCTCTGCCTCCACCACAGTCCTCCCCCCCACCACTTCCTGTAGCTTATCAGCTGGAAGAAGAGCTGCCCAGTCTAGGCTTTGCAGAAGGCCTAACGACAGATGGAGAACACATGGAGGCTGCATCAAATCAAAAAACATCCTCACATGGGCTGTACCAACATTCAGAATCCTATCAAGAATCTCAGTCAGACAATTGCTCTTCTCAAAACATTTTAAATAAAATAACCTCAATAAATGTGACTGAAAACATTTGGAGTGAGAATGTAAAAGACTCTAACATCAAAGAAAACAAACCAGGGGAATCAGAAAAATCTGAAATGACTCCTTGGGTGCCTATGGCGGAAAACCAAATGCAGAAAGAGTCAGCCCAATCCAAAGAAATTAGTGTAATCCAGAAAGATTTTGTGAAACAGGCAGAAGCCACTAGCTCTCAAGAACCTCTCACAGATAGTGTGATGAATTCTGAAGCTGAAAGCCATAGTGCAGCCGTTAAATCGGGGGAGTCTGAGCCAGCAGCAGAAGGTTTTGATTTTCAGGTAACTACAACCAAAGGGTCTTTGTTTACCCCAGGAGCTGCAAATACATGCCGCGTTAGCCAGTCAGCCCACATGGACTCTTCTGTTTCTGTGTCACCTCTGGCTTCTTTCACTGATGTGGATCCTGGAAGTTCTTCCTCCTTAAAATTGTTGTCACTTTGTCATGGTGTGGAAGTGCAGGTAAAGGACAATGACAGCTCTTCAGTGGAAGAAGAAACTACCAATTACATTGAAATAACATCCAATAGTCCCCTTTTGACCGACGCTAGTAGTCTATATACAGTTGAAGCAATGGCCAGTACTCCTCCCCACACAACATTAGCTGATAATCCTCAGTTACCTGAAACAACAACTGAATTACCCATTTCTTCTGAAAAGGGTGATATTTCTGATGACCTAGCATCCAACAGTTCATCTCTGCCAGAAATAATCACCCCTACTCAGTCTTCAACAGAAGTAACTTTGAAGAGTCCTTTCCCAGCAGTAAGTGAATCTCCATCTCCATCATCAAAGTTCAAAAACCTTCCCATCATTGAAATAATTCCCTGCAGTCCGCTTTCTACAAAAACATTGTCAAGAAGCACAAGTTTAATAGAAACATATTCTAGCAAACTTCCTTCTCTTGAAGTGTCATCCATCGGCCAATGTGCATTTGAGCCAATCTCCAGGATCTCCCACTATGATCTAGTAGACCCCAGTGACGTGCCATCATCAAAAACAAATCACAATATCTCATTGTCAGCAGAAACAATACCCATTAGATCTCAATCACCACAAAGAACATCCATAAGCAAGTCTTCAGAAGAAAACCAGCCCAGTCTACCATCATCTACTAAAATAAGGTCCAGTGATCCTAAGAAGGGATCACCATACAGCAGGTCTTTTTCTGTTGACACAACACACACCCCTAACTGGCCATCACACAAACCATCTGCCGACTTTGTTTCGAGAAATGCAACACCTGAAGATGCTGCTTTAGCTAATATAACACTTCCTTGGTCAATAACATCCACAGCAATTTCTACTAGCCAGTCAAGTGTCGATGAGATACATATCATAGGGACCCTTCCACAGGAAGTGCATGTCTTTGCCTCTGGGAGAACAGTAATGATGAACAACGGTTCAGATACAGAAGACACAGCCTCTCCTCATATGCTCTCAGATTCACCCTGTTGTTCAGCAATACCTGAGGATTCAATGCAGAGTGAAGCGGTGCTCAGCAGCCTATCACTGGCTGAAATAAATAACCCAGAATCTACAACACTGGATATCACCTTGTCAGAACAGTCTTCATCGGCTTTTACTCCAACAGATGGCACATTCTCCCCTTTGTCATCAACTCTAGATTGTATGACTCCTGCTGATCCGGTGGAGGGAACGGGTGAATTTAGGATGTTGGGAACTGATACCCCTCACAGAGATTCTGCCTATTTTTCTGATGGAGAAAGCGATTTAGAGAGGGGAAGGAGAGGAACCACTGCAAACAGAATAGGTAGTGCTGAGGATATGGAAGAGCTGCAAGGTAAAAAGCAACAGCAAAGGTTGGAAGGAATACCAGAGAAGCTGGAAAATGAGGGTTCCCTGTTGAATTTTAATGACAAAGAAGTGAATCAAAAAGACTCAAATCAGGTCCTTAGGTTGGACAATCTGATTTTATCAGAGGATCTGGGAGGAATACTGGAGAACCGCATAGAAAAAGATTTTGGAAAAGGACAGGGGGAGCATTTTGATAATACAGCTTTGGATGAGATGAGAGAAGGAATGGAGTTTGATAAAGATAAGTTCAGGATACACAATAAGTCTACAGAGGTGCAGGAAATCCAAGAGTATTCTAGACAGAAGGAAGTTCAAAATCAAAACTGTAACGACACAGAGAGACAAAACATTCAGAATATTTCCAAAGCAAATCCTCAATTGATAGCTCTCCAAGCTTCAGATGTTTTACAAATGCAAAAGGAAGTACTGCTCAAAAACACTGGAAATTTGACAGAGCAGCAGGTTATTAACACCCAATTTTATGCTAACCTGGAGAGTGACATTCTAAGAACACAGCTGCCCAAAGAAGAGGTGTTAGATGCAGATTTAGAGAAATTCAACAAAAGGAATTGTGAAAAGTCACCAACTGAAGTTCAAAGTACATGCCTAAAATCTCCACAGATCTACCAGTACATCTCTGAGAATGACTCCCAGGGCTCCTGTATATTTAAAAGCTACAGTGATACTGGACTCTTTGAACAAACTGACCTCCTAGACAGTTCTTCAAGTCTCTCCTCAATCCATAGTTTTAGCATGGCAGAAGAAGAGAGAACTCTGCTCAAGAACTTGAGCGACCTGGACTCTCTAAAAAAATTAGATCTCCAACAACAACTTGGGAATTACAGCATGTCTGATGTGGAATTTTTAGCAGACAACTTTGAGATCCAAGACCTTGAGCAAAACTCGATCTGGAGTGATCCAGAATCTCAACATCGGGATCCAGAGCAGGACTCACTAGAAAACTTTGAAAAGCTAGAAATGATATGTCTTGAGCAGAATTCCCTTGAGAACTACGAGAATGCTAGTTATACAGATTCACAAGGATCTGCAGAAGACATTTTCAAGAAATTAGATATGAGTGAAGATCGGACTATGGAAATTATACGTATGCAACAGCAGTCCCTAGAAAAACTAAAAAAACTCAGACCTCATTGACTCTACATTTTACTCTTTTCAAAACCTTGAGAGCTCTGATGTACACAGAGGTGTGATTAGTTGTACTCAGGCCAATGCAAATATTTCAGGCAGACTAGCAAATCAGAGCAATATGCAAGTACCCCGGATCACAGAGGAGACTATTTCACAGATCTCTCAAGGTGTTTCAAGCAGAGAGCAATCGGTGGGTAAAAAGAGAGATCAAAGGTCATTGTCCAAGAAACAGGCAGAAAATGGACTCATGGTGCAGGTGAGTGATGGGTTTATTAGAACAATTAAAAATGATATTCTGGTGCATAGTTTTTTAAATTTAGAACTTTAAATGTATTATCGACTTTGCCTATGATATGATAATGAACTCTGACATTTATAAACTAATCCAATTCCTTATGAAGGTGTGGCTCAAAGTAAAGGTGGTGATTTAACCAGCAAAGAGAAACGATGCTGTTGTCAGCACCATCCACCTGATAGCAAACCTGTGGTGATGATGTTTAAGCGATCTAGGACTAAATAGACTTCCAGAAAGCCCCCTGTTAAACACGTCCCATGAGTACCCTACACACATTAATATGTTAAAAATAAACATAGCCTGTTGCATGGGAAGAACAATTACGTAAAACCAGATTATACTTTGGCATTTAAAGACATTGCTGGACTTATAGTTGCAGGGAATGATGCATTCTCTTGCTGGGTGTAAGGGGTCTCTGACGCTCACAGTTATGACAATACAGCTGAAATAAACGTGTGGCTGAAAGAATCGGTAGTAACATCCATGAAAAGATTAACTGTAGAATTTACATTCATGCTAAATGGTGTACCATCACACTCGGTTAAAAAGGAAGTGAAGTCCCATTAAGCGAGGTCTTTTTGTTATTGATAACAAAGAGTCACAAGAGATGTAGATTTCTGTAAACAACACATCCAAAATAGTAAATGTGCCAAATGACTCTGATACATGAAGGACCATAAATCATGGATGAGGCGGCACAGGATCCAAGTTCTATCTGTTCAGTTAAAATTACTGTCTTAACTTTAAATGCCAAAGATGCCATACCAGAATATATACAGACCACAATACTGAATTGAACAATATTCTTAAGGCATCCATTTTGAAAGGTTATCATTAATGTTGCCATAACAAATTCAATAAATATTGCTAGTCATCATAATGTTGCTTCCGTTGCATTTTATTTGTACCATGAGCATCACAGTGCATAGACTGGAGGAAACTGGGGGTGGGTTTTTAGAAAGAACCTCTCAGCCGCAGCTTTGGCACTGTCCACTGCCAAGATTTTATCGAGTTGTTCCCAGATGTAAATTCTTGTTCTGTGATGTCAAGCCCCACAAGACTAAGTAGAAGGAGCTTATACTCCATGAATTAATATATTTTGTAATTTCAAGGAAAAAATTTACAGTGCATCCGGAAAGTATTCACAACGCATCACTTTTTCCACATTTTGTTATGTTACAGCCTTATTCCAAAATGGATTCAATTCATTTTTTTCCTCAGAATTCTACACACAACACCCCATAATGACAATGTGAAAAAAGTTTACTTGAGGTTTTTGCAAATTTATTAAAAAATAAAAAAATTGAGAAAGCACATGTACATAAGTATTCACAGCCTTTTCCATGAAGCTCAAAATTGAGCTCAGGTGCATTCTGTTTCTCCTGATCATCCTTGAGATGTTTCTGCAGCTTAATTGGAGTCCACCCTGTGGTAAATTCAGTTGACTGGACATGATTTGGAAAGGCACACACCTGTCTATATAAGGTCCCACAGTTGACATTTCATGTCAGAGCACAAACCAAGCATGAAGTCAAAGGAATTGTCTGTAGACCTCTGAGACAGGATTGTCTTGAGGCACAAATCTGGGGAAGGTTACAGAAAAATTTCTGCTGCTTTGAAGGTCCCAATGAGCACAATGGCCTCCATCATCCGTAAGTGGAAGAAGTTCGAAAACCACCAGGACTCTTCCTAGAGCTGGCCGGCCATCTAAACTGAGTGATCGGGGGAGAAGGGCCTTAGTCAGGGAGGTGACCAAGAACCCAATGGTCACTCTGTCAGAGCTCCAGAGGTCCTCTGTGGAGAGAGGAGAACCTTCCAGAAGGACAACCATCTCTGCAGCAATCCACCAATCAGGCCTGTATGGTAGAGTGGCCAGATGGAAGCCACTCCTTAGTAAAAGGAGTCTGATGGTCTGATGAGACAAAGATTGAACTCTTTGGTGTGAATGCCAGGCGTCACGTTTGGAGGAAACCAGGCACCGCTCATCACCAGGCCAATACCATCGCTACAGTGAAGCATGGTGGTGGCAGCATCATGCTGTGGGGATGTTTTTCAGCGGCAGGCACTGGGAGACTAGTCAGGATAAAGGGAAAGATGACTGCAGCAATGTACAGAGACATCCTGGATGAAAACCTGCTCCAGAGCGCTCTTGACCTCAGACTGGGGCGACGGTTCATCTTTCAGCAGGACAACGACCCTAAGCACACAGCCAAGATATCAAAGGAGTGGCTTCAGGACAACTCTGTGAATGTCCTTGAGTGGCCCAGCCAGAGCCCAGACTTGAATCCGATTGAACATCTCTGGAGAGATCTTAAAATGGCTGTGCACAGACGCTTCCCATCCAACTTGATGGAGCTTGAGATGTGCTGCAAAGAGGAATGGGCAAAACTGGCCAAGGATAGGTGTGCCAAGCTTGTGGCATCATATTCAAAAAGACTTGAGGCTGGAATTGCTGCCAAAGGTGCATTGACAAAGTATTGAGCAAAGGCTGTAAATACTTATGGACATGTGCTTTCTCAATTTTTTTATTTTTAATAAATTTGCAAAAACCTCAAGTAAACTTTTTTCACGTTGTCATTATGGGGTGTTGTGTGTAGAATTCTCAGGAAAAAAATGAATTGAATCCATTTTGGAATAAGGCTGTAACATAACAAAATGTGGAAAAAGTGATGCGCTGTGAATACTTTCTGGATGCACTGTATATTGCACCTCATTTACCTAGAGAATACTAAATGCAATATACTGAACAGAGATCATATTGCACATTTTAGTGTGGACACATAATTTCAAACAAGGAACCCTTACACCTGGAAAAGTTAACAAGCTAATGAGTGCGGTTAAGACATCAATAGGCAGTCAGCATGACAGTCCTCATCCTGTAGTCCTCTTTTGACCTCCAAAAAGCTCTCCCCTTGTTGCTCTTCTTTCCCTTGTCTTATGTGCAAGAAGGAGAAAAAAATAGATGAAAGCTGAAACATTTAAGAATTCAAATATGAACGTGAGCAAGTAATCCTGTTTTGAGTGGTTGTAATTACTTTTGTTCATAGAGCATGTTGGAACATAACCTACCACTTTCTCCCCTTAAAGGCTGTTTTGTTTTGATTCCAATGTATGGTGGAGGTGAGGTGTGTCAGGAATAATAAAGGGGAATTAAAATATACAGTCAGTGAAGTAGCAAATGCTCTAAATTCACATTTTTCTGAGGTCTTCACAAGTGAGGAAGTAGATAACCTCCCAGCAGTATCAGGGACTACTAAGGAGGTCCTGAGTGTATGCACAGGGAGAAGTACTGCTTAGATTAAATAGGCTAAAATCAAACAAATCACCAGGACCAGAAGACATTTATCACAGAGTGCGTAAAAAGGTTAGTGAGTACAGATATAAACCTTTGACATATTTTTTAGAAAACACTACACACTAGGGAAATTTTGAGGGACTGGAAAATCGCAAATATAATCCCATTATATAAAAAGGGTGTTGGGAAGATCCAAGCAGCTACAGTATAATGTGCATTACAGGTAAATTAAAGGAATGAATTACTAAGGATAAAATTGAGCATCACATGGCAAGAACAGGAGTTTTTCTGAACAGTCATGTTGGGCTCAGACGAGGGCAATTGTGTTTTACTAACATGCTGGAATTTTATGAAGAAGCACCAAAAGGATGCAATCAAAGTGATACATCCAATGTTATTTATCTTGATTTTCAGAAAGCATTTGATAAGGTCCCACGTGAGAGGTTGAGCATCACACTAAATGTGTGTATGGTGTATAAAAATGGTTTTAAATTGGCTAAAAAATGGGACGCACAGAGTTATGGTGTGAGGAACCTTATCAGAATTTTGTGATGTTAAGAGTGGTGTCCCTCAGGGGTCAGTGCTATGGCCACTGCTGTTTTTAGTATATTTAAATAATTTGAATAAGAATATAAATAACTAGCTGGTCTGCGGTGGGTTGGCACCCTGCCTTGTGCCCTGTGTTGGCTGGGATTGGCTCCAGCAGACCTCCGTGACCCTGTGTTCGGTTTCAGCGGGTTGGATAATGGATGGATGGATGGATAACTAGCTGGTTAGATTTGCAGATGTTATCAAACTAGGAGGACTGGCAGATAATCAAGAATCTGGAGGTCTTGGAGAGCATACAGGCTTGGGCAGATTTGTGGCAGATGACATTTAATGTAAGTACATGTAAAATACTACACGTAGGAAATAGAAATATTACATTTGAATACACAATGGGAGGTCTGAAACTTAAAGGTACAGTGCATGAGAAGGACCTAGGAGTTGTACTGCGCTCACCACTATCAACCTCCACTTTTCAGAAGTCACTAAGAAGTGACTGGTGAAGTGACTGAACACACTGGTGAGGCCTCATCTGGAATCCTATGTGCAGTTTTGGTCTCCAGGCTACAAAAGGACATAGCAGTGCTAGAAAAAGTTCAGAGAAGAACAACTAGGCTGATTCTGGGCTACAGGGAATGAATTATGAGGAAAAATTAAAAGAGATGAGCCTTTTCAGTATAAGCAAAGGAAGATTAAGAGGAGACATGATTGAAGTGTTTAAAATTATGAATGGAATTAGTCCAGTGGATTGAGACTGTTATTTTAAAATGAGTTCATCAAGAACATGGGGACACAGTTGGAAACTTGTTAAGGGTAAATTTCACACAAACATTAGGAAGTTTTTCTTTACACGGAGAACCATAGACACTTGGAGTAAGTTACCAAGTAGAGTGGTAGACAGTAGGACTCTTGGGGCATTCAAAACTCAGCTTGACTTCGTTTTGGAGGAATTAAGTGGAAAAATTGGTAAGCTTTATTGGGGTGAATGTCCTGTTTTCATTAAAAGTTTTTCTAATGTCCAAACAATTGGCAGGCATTGTGGTGTAGTGGTTAAGGCTGTGAACTTCGAGGTTGTGGGCTCAAATCCTGCTACTGATGCTGTGTGACCTTGAGCAAGTCACCAGACCTACCTGTGCTCCAACTGGATAACCAAAAGAAATGTAAGCAAGTGTGTGATAAATGTTATAAGTCACCTTGGATAAAGAAGGCAGTCAATGTATTCCTCTTACAGGATGGTAACAATTGTGGCTGCTTTCATTTTCCACCGTTGTGCTTTTAAATGATAAGCAACAACTTACAAATCATTGAAAACTACTGTATGTCAAAGAGAAAAGCCCTGGTCTGACATGTGTCATCACAAGTTAAGAAAATATCTTTTTATGTAATACCATTAGATGCATTAAAAGTAGACATTTTGGTAAACTCCAAGTAGTATTTACTTTCTTAAGTAAGAGTTCCAGTGCATTCCATGGCCAATAATGTGAAGTAGTTAGATATTGGATCTTTCCACCTTTAATCGAATTATAATAGTGAATAATAATGTGAATTTCCCTTTGGGATTAATAAAGTATCTATCTATCTATCTATCTATCTATCTATCTATCTATCTATCTATCTATCTATCTATCTATCTATCTATCTATCTATCTATCTATCTATCTATTATATAGTGCCTTTCACATCTATCTATCTATCTATCTATCTATCTATCTATCTATCTATCTATCTATCTATCTATCTATCTATCTATCTATCTATCTATCTATCTATCTATCTATCTATCTATCTATCTATCTATCTATTATATAGTGCCTTTCACATCTATCTATCTATCTATCTATCTATCTATCTATCTATCTATCTATCTATCTATCTATCTATCTATCTATCTATCTATCTATCTATCTATCTATCTAATACACTGATATTCTACCAAATGATTATTTACAGAGCAGTTGAAGATGAAATTATTTTGTTATAACATGACTTGGCTAGATAATGGAAAAAGATCTTTACTGAACACAAAACATGTTATATAAGCAAGTCTGCTTGTGGTTTTATGATACAAAAGACTGTATTCTCATATCTATCTAAAATTTCACAGGTTTGTGAGGAAAGGCTTCAGTTCTCTCTGAGGGAAAATGTGAATCACAATGTTCTCTCCAGTGGCTGTATAACTGAGAAGGTTCATCTTCAACCTTGGCATAAGTCCATAGCAGCTGGCTTGCCTGAGACAGAAAATCAGGACAAGAAACCTGGAACTCCTAAAGGCTTGGAGGATGCAAGTGCAAATGTCACAGAAATTGTTGGTCAGAGCAGTAACCATGAACACTGTGAAAAGGACACTAGCTCAAACGATGCTGATATACATAAGAAAAGCTGGACTAACGAGTTCAGCCATCAGCCCGAGTTGCTGTCTGGTCCAGAAACTGGCGAAAGTCAATCAGTTTCAACTTCTGCGCAGTCCATTAAAGGTATGTAGACACATATTTTATGTTGTTGAAGGCAGAATGCTGACTGGCAGTACAATTCTCTCCCTATAATAAAATAAAACACTCTGGTATGTCTCTCCAGCAAAGCTAGCCCGGCTCTCCCTTGCTCTACCTCCTCTGGCTTTTGATTTCACGTTGACCCCCATCCCATCCAGAGATCGTGGACAGGAAATAAGTTACCGAGGATCTATAGGAGACCAGGGTGAGGAAGAAGAGGATGATGAAGACGAAGGGGAAGAGCCTGTGATTGTGGTCACGGAGACAGAGACGGAGCGGCGTTTAAGCTTACGAAGTCTACTCAAGTCACCTCGTTCTCTGGAAGAACAAATGGAGAAAGAGAGTGAAAGAGAAAAGAGGCGTAATGTGTCTTTCTTTGATGATGTCACTGTTTATCTTTTTGACCAGGTATGAACTAGTTCTAATAATCTTGTGTTTTTTTTTTGGTGTTTGTGACATCATTTTGATCTTTTATATTTACTAACATTAAAGTGACAGCAAATCCCTGTAACTAATGCATGACTGCCTTACCTACAAACTAGCTATGCTACTTGGACTCACTTGGGAATTTCCTAAGACGATGGGCCTCAGTTATGGTATTATTAATTGAATGTATCAGAAGTACTGTGCAACTGACTGAGTACTTTTCTGTATACGGTATTTGCTATTTTTAACAGGGGTTAATATTATTATATCACTAGAGCTGCTTACTCTTGAATATCCATCCATCCAACCATTTTCCAACCCGCCATATTCCTAACTACAGGGTCACGGGGGTCTGCTGGAGCCAATCCCAGCCAACACAGGGCACAAGGCAGGAACCAATCCCGGGCAGGGTGCCAACCCACTGCAGGACACACACAAACACACCCAGACACCAAGCACACACTAGGGCCAATTTTGAATCGCCAATCCACCTAACCTGCATGTCTTTAGACTGTGGGAGGAAACCGGAGCGCCCGGAGGAAACCCACGCAGACACGGGGAGAACATGCAAACTCCACGCAGGGAGGACCCGGGAAGCGAACCCAGGTCCCCAGATCTCCCAACTGCGAGGCAGCAGCACTACCCACTGTGCCACCGTGCCGCCCTACTCTTGAATATGCTATATAGAATTGGCCAGGAGTAAAACATTTGTGCCGTAGATTAATTCTTGCTTTTCCTAGTGTCTGACCTTTGCTTTTGTAGATGATCAATGGAAATTTAAAGGAAACCATTTTCTTCTGAATTTAAACAGATAATTAAAAACAGGAATTTGGGCTGTAGCTATAATTTTATCCAGTAGTACATCCTGTAAAAAGGTAGCTTAACTCAAAACTGAATATAATGCTTTGATCTGTAATCTTCTACTATTACAAAGTTTTGGAGGGTTTAGATCAAAAGCAATATCGCAGTTTACTTATCACATACAGCATTAACATTTACTGGCTGCATGCATTTTGCCGAATGTTTTGAGCAATGCACAGAAAAGAACAGATAAAAAGAAATGATATTGTGAACTATGTGCAATGTCCCAGTCCTTGAAGTGGAGCCAAATTACTGTCAGTACTGTGATTAGCTAACGTCTTGCTCCTCCTCAACTTCTTAGTCAACCGGGAGTGAAGGAGGTCAGCGCACTGCAATACATTAACTTTCAGTCGATGAGCCACGGGGAGTGGGGGGTAAACACTGGTACACTAAGAAACGTTTCTCATATTCTGAGTAGAAATTAAAAGAGGTGCCAGCCCATTAAGAAGCACTGCAATGTCTACCTCCTGCATGTTCTATCTATGGAGGACTCAATTACTGAGTTGAGAAGGCTTTTAAACTTTTCAAGGCTCCTGGATTGCATTGTACCCAAGGGTTGAAGTGGGCCTGTATTCTGTACCACGTTGTAATGAGCAAGAAGAAGCTGACAGAATAGCCAGTACTGCATGTGCCCAAGGATGGAACTTGCTAAGAAGGTCTTCTTTGAGCTTTGCAAACCTTTTATCCTTCTCTCTCACTTCTGGCAGAGGCCTTCAGTTGCATAAAGCAGCAGCTCCAACTTCTCAGTGCGATTCCTTCCTTTCCTTCTTGGGGCTCAACAGAAAAAGGAAGCGGTCCCTAAAAATAGCCCACTCTCTACAACATTATTATTAAGAAATATTGACAAATAGAAATAACGTGTCAGAAATTTTCTGTAACATCTCTAAATTCCAGTCAAATCAGCCAAAATATTTTTCAGATTATAATGTATTAGGTTTTTCAATTGTTGAGGGGATTTTACCCCTAAATATTGATATGTAAAAACATTCTTTCTTAGAAGATACCTACTAACTTAGATGTACCTTCCTGCCAAATTTCTACTTTTAACTAAACAGGAGATAGTGTTTTTGTTGATGGGTTATCTGGTGATTGAGGGAGTGAGGGTAAATGAATAAATAAAAGAATGATCAATATATATATATACTAGCAAAATACCCGCGCTTCACAGCGGAGAAGTAGTGTGTTAAAGAGGTTATGTAAACATATATATACATATACATATA
Organism: Erpetoichthys calabaricus; assembly: GCF_900747795.2. NCBI lineage: Eukaryota > Metazoa > Chordata > Cladistia > Polypteriformes > Polypteridae > Erpetoichthys > Erpetoichthys calabaricus. Next base: position 4,948,594 of record NC_041409.2, on the reverse strand, counting down.
TGCATATATATATATATATATATATATATACACATCCACTTATATATATATATATATATATATATATACACAAATCAACATATATATACACATACATATACACACATACATACACTCACACATATACATATATACATATACACATACATACATATACATATATATATATATATATATATATATATATATATATATATATATATATATATATATACACATACAGACACATATATATATACATATACATATTTACATATCTACATATATATATACATATCTACATATATATATATATATAGACATACATATATACATACATACATTCACATTTTTAAATGTTTATTAAGAAGAAAAGAAAACCTTTTTAAATTGAGGGAAAATATACCAATAACAATTTGTTAAGGATCTGTTTTTTTGTGAAGCTGCCTTTACACAGCCGCTCCGCTGTTTTATAAACGAACGGCATATAAGGCCGTCCTTTCTCCTTGCTTAGCGGTTCTGTATTGTTTTGTGTGATGTTGCGATGTCCACGGCTTTATTTAATGTTAGCTAAGACCCGGCACTTAAAAGTTTCTCGCTACAGCAATTTTAACTCCGTTACAAAGTGATCCAAAGTCTCGTTTATACCTCGTGTCTTCTCATTAAACTTGTATGTCGCGAATATGGTATTGCAAACGGCAGCGGGAGCGTTTCTATAAACTTAATTTAAACTTACGGTTTACACCGTGCTTTGTTTCCGCAGTAGCTGCACTTATGAATATGCTTGTATGCGTCACTCGCTCGCTTCTTATTGTTTCGCTGCCTTCTCAATTGTGTAATGAATGTTTTCTTCAGCGCTCTTTGGGGCTCTTCCTTGTTTTCTACATACTGCGTTCACAGTCAGTTCACGTGATTACATGGGAGGCGTGATGACGCGATATGCAACTCCGCCTCCCACGGCCATCGAGCTGCAGTCTATTACAGTATATGGACAAAAAAGAGGTTCCAGTTATGACCGTTACGTGTAGAATTTCGAAATGAAGCCTGCCTAACTTTTGTAAATAAGCTGTAAGGAATGAGCCTGCCAAATTTCAGCCTTCCACCTACACGGGAAGTTGGAGAATTAGTGATGAGTGAGTGAGTGAGTGAGTGAGTGAGTGAGTGAGTGAGTGAGTGAGTGAGTGAGTGAGTGAGTGAGTGAGTGAGTGAGTGAGTGAGTGAGTGAGTGAGTGCGTGAGTCAGTGAGGGCTTTGCCTTTTATTAGTATATATATATATATATATATATATATATATATATATATATATATATATATATATATATTTATATATTAGTGGCCAGATGTAGGAATGACAGGCTGCTGGAAGATAATCTGGTGTGCCAACACAGTCGTCCTGTTTAATAAGAAGTCAAAATAAACAAAAGAAATGTTCCTTAGGTGTAGTTGCCCTTGTCTCTGGGCTGCAGATTACAAATGAAAGACTTAGCTTCTTAGCCGTGGATTAGGGTCAGCTTGCTTGGGAGCTCCATCCGGTGGTTAACTGTTGCCAAAATGACTCCCTATTGGGAAGCTTGGAAAGGGACGGAGTCAGTTGCCCTTACTAGTCGGTTTCTGTGTGCTACAAGGATTGAATGAGAAGACAATTTTACCGAATGCACCCTTTCTCATTCTGGGGGGTTATTACATACCTCGACAGAGACTGTTAAGGAGATCCTCCAACATGAATGTGTAACAATATACAGTATATACTGTATAGACAGATAGACTGATAGATAAATCCTTTCTTTTAACCTTAATTTTTTTCTTTCATGTCACTTCTTAGGAAACTCCAACTAATGAGCTCAGCTCTGGTTCTGCACCTACAAGTCCTCCTTCTTCCCTTGATGCAACAACTTCTAGTGCCAATCCTGAAGACAGACTTGGTAAGTCACTGTTGTGAAGACATCGAGCCTCACCCACTTCTGCTTAGTTTTCTTTCAATGCTGAAACTTTTAGCAGTCCAGCATCTTCATTGTGGGTTGACCATGTCACTATTTTTGTGATTGATGTCTTTAATTAATGCTTCGTGAGAATTTCTGAATGGAGTATTACAAATTACACTGCTCAAAAAATTAAGGGAACACTTAAATCAGACATCAAATCTTAATGAATGAAATATTCAAATGGAAAATCTTTACTGAGCAATACTATGTAATTTGTTGAGAACAAAATGATGTAACAACTGTCAATGGAAACCAAAATCACCAACCTACTGAGGGCTGGATTCAACATCACACCGAAAGTTAAAAATTGAAATCACAGGCTGATTCAACTTGTGTGGATTTCATCACGGCAGCTCCTAATGTGACACAGTAGTGTGTATGGCCCTCACGTGCCTGTATGCACTCCTGTCAATGTCTGGGCATGCTCCTAATGAGACGGGGGATCTCCTCCCACACCTGGTAAGAGCTTCAGTGAGCTCCTGGACAGTCTGTGGTGCTACTTGGTGGCATTGGATGCACCAATACATAACGTCCCAGAGGTTCTCAATTGAATTCAGGTCTGGAGAACGTATGAATGTGCCATCCTGGAGGAGCTGGACTACCTGTGAAACCTCAATCAGCTGCAGGTACTGTATCATGCTACCAATAGTAAGAAGGACACTAGCAAAAGGCAAAACTAGAGAAGAATCACTCAGGAAGGACAAGGAGAGAGCAATTGTCTGTCACCACCTGCAAAACCACTTCCTTTTTGGGGGGTGTCTTGCTGTTGGTTCTCCAATGCACATGCTGTCACCTTCATTTGTACCAAAGCAGATGAAGTCAATTCACCTTCACTTATGTTTCCTAACTGGACAGATTGATATCCCTGAAACTTTACTGACTTGTTGTTAGACTGTGACGATTAAGTGCTCCCTTCATTTTTTTGAGCAGTGTATATGTCTGTTTTGGGGTTTTGATAGAAAAAATCCAATTCTCATGTTTGTTTCTACCTAACATTTTTTTTAAAAAGTTGCAAGTTTTTAGCATTTATCCTGTAGTGCTATTTTCTTTGATTATGGGTGCAGACATTTCATAGCAATGGCATTGACTGTTGGTACAGCAATTATACCAACAACCACTCAGGAGTGTGAGGCACATGACATCATTAGTTTAATAGTATAAAAATTTCCTGAATGATCAGAATTTTTGTTCTGCCTCAGGCAGATTGAAAGGGACCAGAAGATGAAACTTAGAAAATCAAGCTGGGTCTTTACCAAAAAAATCCAACAGATTTATTTTCAAGATTAAAATATTAATCAAAAATCAAAGACCTCAATTTCAAAACTGAATTTGCTTACCCAGAGAAAGTTTACATTTCAAAAATCACACACCAATTGCCATTATTATCCTATAAATAACTGATATCACAATCTATTTTCCCAATATTAATGGAAGATTTTATTTCATTGCTCTGCACTAGTATGTCAAATATATTGCAGTGTCTGGCCAGCTGAATTCAATTCACTGCAACCGCCAGTTCCCCTCCCAGCACCAGGCTGGCCTAGGGGGTAGTATTATAGACTAGAGAAGCAACCAACTATCAACAAGAACAAGTATACGCAGAACACAACGGATCGCTTGCGCAACCCAAACAATTTTGTGCAGCAGACAAGCTCAGTGCCTATGATGGGGTCAAGGGAAAACGAAAGGACTTTGATCGCTAACAAAACACAAGGTCTAAAGGCATCAACATTCAGACTCTGAGAAGAAGATCAACTACTAACTGGATAAGAACATTTCAACATCAAGATATTTGTCATACAAAAGCAGAGGCAAATTTCCGATGAAACCCAACTCTGTGACATCAAACAAGAAGGTTTCAACATTGCAAATAGCTGAAAATCCTCTCTTCGGCCAATGCCCAAGGAATAGGAGGTGTAGTAAGCTACCTCAAAAAGAGCCTCTCAAAGACACTCATCAGCACTCAGAAAGTGTCTGACCAGATCATTCATCTAAATGGTAATCCAAAACTCACATTCATCTCAATATATGCTGTAACCCTGACCACACTCAAACAGACAACGTCTACATCGATCTAAAGGCAGCTCTAGAATTCATCTCTCCTCACAATCTCGACTTCATCCTCAGCAACTTCAATGCAAGAATTGGCCATGATTGTCAGACTTTACACGTACCATAATCACAATGAGACAAATGACAATGGACATTGCATGACTGAATTATGTGAGAGTAAGAATCTACATCCAGCTTACAGTTGCTTGAAGCGTCATCCAGGCAAATTATGGAAAGGGGAGAATCCAAACATGAATGTCAAGAACTCATACTCACAAATTAACCACATACTCATTAGCAGCAAATGACTTAACTCACTTAAGAATCGCCACCCCTATAACACAGTCGATATAGGCTCTGACCCCCAAATAGTTTCTGTACAAATCAGAGTCAACTTTTGCATGACAAAAGAACATCAAACAACAACAACAACATTTATTTAAATAGCACATTTGATACAAATGATATAGCTCAAAGTGCTTTACATAATGAAGAAAGAGAAAAAAGACAAAATAAATAAGAATAAAAATTAGGGAACACTAATTAACATAGAATAAAAGTAAGGTCTGATGGCCAGGGAGGACAAAAAAAAGCAAAAAAAAAAAAAAAATGCCAGACGGCTGGAGAAAAAAATAAAATCTGCAGGGGTTCCAAGGCCACGAGACCACCCAGCACCCTGTAGGCATTCTACCCAACATAAATGACCTCAATCAGTCATCATTAAATTTAGGGTTCTCATGGAAGAATTTGATGATGACGGTTATGTGGACTTCTGGCCTTTAATCCATCAATGTAGGGACATCATGGTGCTTTGATTAGGTTTTCTAGAAAACTAGAAAAAGAACAGAAGAGAAAGTAGGGGTTAGTACGGATTTTGGAGCCACCATGAATAATAATGATAATTATACAGAGCATCAGGATTTAATTAAGATGAAGCTATGAGAAAGCCATGTTAAAGTAATGAGTTTTTAGCAGTGTTTTAAAGTGCTCCACTGTATTAGCCTGGCGAATTTCTATCGGTAAGGTATTCCAGATTATAGGTGCATAATAGCAGAAGGCCGTCTCACCACTTCTTTTAAATTTAGTTCTTGGAATAATGAGCAGACACTCATTTGAAGATCTAAGGGTATGACTTGGAGTGTGAGGTGTAAGCCATTCTGAAATATAATATGGAGTGAGATTATTTAAGGCTTTGTAAACCATAAGCAGTATTTTAAAGTCAATTCTAAATGACACAGGTAACCAGTGTAGTGACATCAAAACTGGGGTGATGTGCTCGGATTTTCTTTTCCTAGTTAAGATTCCAGCAGCTCCATTCTGCACTCGTTGCAATCGATCGTTGATGTGTTTTTTGGGTGGTCCTGAGAGGAGTGCATTACAGTAATCTAGTCGACTGAAAACAAAACAGTGAACTTATTTCTCAGAGTCATTCAATGATATACGAGGTCTAACTTTTGCTATATTTCTTAAGTGAAAAAATGCTGTCCTAGTAATCTGATTAATATGTGATTTAAAATTTAGGTCAAAGTCAATAGTTACCCCTAAATTCTTTACCTCCGTCTTGACTTTTAATCCTAATGCATCAAGTTTATTTCTAATAACCTCATTACATCCATTATTGCCAATCACTAAAAAACAAAGCAAAGAAAATACAATGTGGAACTCCTGAAGAGCACTGAAACTCAACGGAAATTTAACCTTCAACTACAAAATCAGTAGAGTGCCTTAACAGAATCAAATCAGGAGAATACAGAAGACTCATATAGCTCATTGGAGATAGCAATAGAAGAGACTTGAAACACGGTACTGGGCACCAAATGCATGCAATATATGCACAACTGGGTCAACGAAAACACAATCAATTTGGCAGAGGAGCAAGACAAAAGATAGAAAATCTTTCCATGCAAGATGAACTGCCAAAACACGCAAATGATGGCAAGATGTAGTTGCACAAATCACATGTTTATATCAAGCAGATGAAAAAGCTGACCCTGATAAACAGTTGCAAAAGCTCAAATTCACAGCTAGAACTTTAAAGCAAAGCAGAATGTGAAAAACAGTCAATGACCTAAGTGGGAAAAAAGAAGACAAAACACGCAGCAGTCAAGATGCTTAACAGAAGTAAACCAGAGGCACCAAAAGATTTCCTCGAACAATGGAAATGGAACTTAGATAAGCTGCTGCATGGTAAACTCTCAACCAAAAGCAACATCTCATCAGCTCCAGCAACTCACGATCTAGAAATTGACACTGAAGAAGAATTTGACAGAGCACTTGAGCAACTTCATGACAACAAATCACCAGGCATTGATGACACAGTCACAGCAGAGGTTTTGAAAAGTGGCTGCAGATTTATTCATGCACAAATTCTAAAGATATGCCAAGATGTGTGTGAGACTCGCATGCTCCGAAACATAGTGCCCATGCCTAAGAAAGGCAATCTACAACTGATGACGAACTTTTGAGGCATCTTACTAATGTCAGTTAGAGAAAAGGCATATAATACCATGTTTCTAAATTGCATCTATCCAATCCTCAAGTTACTGTACTCTATCCAAATCAAGCAGGCTTCCAGAAAGGTAGAAGTTGCATTCAACAAATTCACAACCTACGCCAAGTATTTGAATGAGCAATTAAAGAACACGTACCTCCATACGCAACATTCATAGATTTCAAAAAAGGCTTTTGACTGGATCAAGTGTGACATTATATTTACAGTGCTACGTCACTACAGAATCTCGTAAAAACTAGTACAAGCAATAAAAGCTCTCTATGAAAATTCGAAAAGCAGAGTCCACATAGAGGGAAAGTTGTCAAATGAGTTCAGAAATAGAACAGGAGTTTTTCATGGTGTCATTCATCATTGTAATCAACTACTGTATGTCATGCACAACTTTGCAGAACAATTTGACTTCATTAACCATTCCAGAGAAGGCAAACGAATACCAGTACAATGGCTCAATGACTTAGACTAGGCCGATGATATACAGTACTGTGCAAAAGTTTTAGGCAGGTGTGAAAAAATGCTGTAAACAAAGAATGCTTTCAGAAATATAAATAATGATTGTTTATTGTTATCAATTTACAAAATGCAAAGTGAGCGAACAAAAGAAAAATCTAAATCAAATCAATATTTGGTGTTCCTACCTTTTGCCTTCAAACCAGAATCAATTCTTATAGGTCCACTTGCACAAAGTCAGGGATTTTGTAGGATTCTAGTCAGGTGTCTGACCAACCAGTTCTACCAAACAGGTGCTAATGATCATCAATGTCACACGTAGGTTGAAACACAGTCATTAACTGAAACAGAAACAGCTGTGTAGGAGGCTTAAAACTGGGTGAGGAACAGCCAAACTCTGCTACCAAGGTGAGGTTGTGGAAGACAGTTTCATGTCATGGCAAGATTGAGCACAGCAACAAGACACAAGGTAGTTCTACTGCATCAGCAAGGTCTCTCCCAGACAAAGATTTCAAAGCAGACTGGGGTTTCAAGATGTGCTGTTCAAGCTCTTTTGAAGAAGCACAAAGAAACGGGCAACGTTGAGGATCATAGACACAGTGGTCGGCCAAGGAAACTTAGTGCAGCAGATGAAAGACACATCAAGTTTATCACCCTTCGAAATCGGAAGATGTCCAGCAGTGCCATCAGCTCAGAACTGGCAGAAACCAGTGGGACCCAGGTACACCCATCTACTGTCCAGAGAAGTCTGGCCAGAAGTGGTCTTCATGGAAGAGTTGCAGCCAAAAAGCCATTCCTCTGATGTGGAAACAAGGCCAAGCGACTCAAGTATGCACGAAAACATAGGAACTGGGGTGCAGAAAAATGGCAGCAGGTGCTCTGGACTGATGAGTCAAAATTTGAAATATTTGGCTGTAGCAGAAGGCAGTTTGTCCGTCGAAGGGCTGGAGAGCGGTACAATAATGAGTGTCTGCAGGCAGCAGTGAAGCATGGTGGAGGTTCCCTGAACGTTTGGGGCTGCATTTCTGCAAATGGAGTTGGAGATTTGGTCAGGATTAATGGTGTTCTCATTGCTGAGAAATACAGGCAGATACTTATCTATCATGCAATACCATCAGGGCGGCGTTTGATTGGCCCCAAATTTATTCTGCAGCAGGACAACGACCCCAAACATACAGCCAAAGTCATTAAGAACTATCTTCAGCGTAAAGAAGAACAAGAAGTCCTGGAAGTGATGGTATGGCCCCCACAGAGCCCTGATCTCAACATCATCGAGTGTGTCTGGGATTACATGAAGAGACAGAAGAATGTGAGGAAGCCTACATCCACAGAAGATCTGGGGTTAGTTCTCCAAGATGTTTGGAACAACCTACCAGCCGAGTTCCTTCAAAAACTGTGTGCAAGTGTACCTAGAAGAACTGATGCTGTTTTGAAGGCAAAGGGTGGTCACACCAAATATTGATTTGATTTAGATTTCTCTTTTGTTCATTCACTGCATTTTGTTGATTGATGAAAATAAATGATTAACACTTCCATTTTTGAAAGCATTCTTTGTTTACAGCATTTTTTCACACCTGCCTAAAACTTTTGCACAGTACTGTAGCTCTATTAGAAGACAAAAGAGAAGGAGTACAACAACAACTAGGAAAGCAAGTCAAGCAGCAGAATGGGTCAGTCTAGAAATAAACATAAGTAAGACCAAGCAAATTATAATCAGCCCTGAGTACGGCCCGCATCTTCCTCTGCAATTCTCTCTCATCTTCTCTACAAATAAATGGAGAGCAGATTGAAATAGTAAATGACTTCAAATACTTGAGATCAGTGGTTGCAAATAATTTTAAAGATGTAAAAGCCTACAAAGCACAAGCTTGGGTAGCCTTCTGGAACTAAAGAGTATGTGGCAAAGCAAACGTGTTTCTGCTGAACTCATGCTTGAGCATTCTCCTATACGGCAGTGAAATACGGACCCTTAACGAACAAACCAAGAGAATGCTACACAACACATTGTTCGGAATAAAACATAGCGACCGTGTCTCGAATAAAACAATATACAAGCAAGTCAAGCAGGATCTAGTCCTGAAAATCATCATCAAAAAACAATTGACCTGGGTAGGACGTACGTTATGAAGAGACCCAAAAGAACCCATTAGAAAATATACGCTTTAGAACCCATCAGAGAGTCTCAAAGTGCCAAAACAAAGTCATCCAATAAAAGTATATCAGTAATACACAATCAACACTATCAATACTGTAATCTGACTGTCCCCAAGTGCAATCGAAAAAGGGGACTCAGGACCATGAGAAGTGACAGAAACTTGTTCTTGACCACAGAAAGTCTGTCACTTAATGGACAGAAAATTGCGTGGCTGACCAATGATGATGATATAAGTCAGAGGCCAGGTCAGACACTTGTCTCTCCTAACATTTGTTGTTCAGAGTCCACTAACTCAACCCTAGATATTAACTGCTCCATCTTGGGCTCTGTCTCTATCAATGTAGGGCAACCACACCACAACAAAGCAGCCCCAACAAAAACCAACATGATGCCAAAGAAAGACACAAATACTGTGTTGTTAATTTACGTTTAATGGCTTTGGGCAATCAGTTCAAATTTTAACATTTATTTATGATGCCAATGGATATAAATGATCATAAGAATCACAAGAATAAGAATCATCTAATTGGATAATTACAGTGTTTGGTGTGTCATTTTTGTGATTTAAATTTTTCCTGGTTAACAGATTTATTTTTTGCATAGAGGTCGTTAATTTTTGATTAACGTTCTAATCTTGATGACAGATCTGTTTGATTTTTTGGTAAGAACCCTGGCTTGATTTTCCGACTATGTTTCATCTCCTGATAGTTTTCGATAATAATCCACGCATCCTCATTCTGAGGAAGGCCAACTATACTGTTCAATGCAGCCTTTTCCGTTCTTAATTAATTTACACATTCCTTAATTTACATTATTACCATTGTAACAGGTTTCTGCCATATTTCCATCTGGGCTCAAACCAACAAGTCATCACAAAGCTTCTTAGAAAAAAAATGAGCAAGACGGCCAGAACATTTCTGTAACTCAGAATACTACAGTCACTCTTTTTACAGATATCATTTGGTCTTTCCATGACTTTTACAGGCAACTCAATAAAAGTAGTTTAGACAGAAAATCAGTCTATTTGAACAGCAACCAAAGCAAACTGACAAAATGAGTAAGCTGTCAGAAAAGCCTTGAAAAGTAACTTTCAGAGAAACTATTGTTCAAAGGGTAAATAAAGAATCTTGTGTTTGGAGCCAACTACAGACAATGGCTTAGGATGAGGCTCGCTTTTAAATAAGGTAGCTGCCATGACAGCACATACACACACACATGGACATGGGACACACCTCTAGTGACACTCGACCTCATGACAAACAATATTCAAACTAGTGGAATGGATGATGCCTCACTGCACAACAGAATAAATGGGCAAAATAATAAAGGGAAAATAAAGAGTGTTACAATGTTCAGCTGAATTGTCAGTTATGTCACTAAACAGCATAATGGCACAGGTTCATTTTTCTGCGGTAGCTAGAGACACCAAGGCTTTTAATTACTGTATATACTCACGTATAAGTCGGGTCTTAAAATCAGACCCTGACTTATAAGTTCGTTCAAAAATGCGACACTTAACATTTTTTTTTTCACATCTTTGTGATGTTATGGGTCCACAGTTCTCCCAGCAAAGGCCAGTTTGTTTTTAAATTAATAATCACCGCGCTTGCGGCTTAGCGAGGGGGTGTGGTGACTGTAACGAGCCGCGGGGCGATCTGCGGTGTGGGCGTTTCTTACCTAAATGCGCAGGTGAGAGACTGCCCACATCCGTGACTGTTCCTGTGGCTAATGGGCTGCAGCTGCCATGTCCTCTCCGCATATATAGAGAAGCGCGAGCCGGTTAAGAGAAGGAAAAGGACAAGAAAAGAAAGGAAAGAGAACGGGAGGTTGTAGAAGAAAGCAGAAAGCAGGAAACAAGAGAAGGAGAGCGAGTGCACCGATACGAGTGAGCGAGCATGAACAAGCTCACAGCAGCTGAGTAGGCAACCTGGGTGTTAGGCCGACACCCCAGGCGTAGTAGTTGTTGTCGCTCCCGCAGAGTTTTAAGAAGGACGGGAGTGACTGGAAGGTGGATGATTCTCCACGGATGACCGCGGGATTCAGGACTTGGGAACTTGGTGTCCTCCACATGAGAGCCTTGGCCGTTGGTGGGATTTCCCAGGTCACTGTCAGAGGAGCCGACCGGAGCCAAGGATTGGAAAGGCGACTGACAGTAATAGGAGCAGGTAGAAGGCCAGCTGCAGAAAGAGCGTCTCCCCTGTTGCAGAGCCCACATGGGAGAAGCAGGTGAGACGCTAACGCCAGTAGTAGAAGGATGCACCGGAGTTTTAAAAGGACAGCTCCCAGCATGGTTTTAACCTTGTTGTTTTAAAGGATTGTTGTTCTATTTATTGATTTTAACCTCCACATGTTTTATGGATTATTTATTTAGAAGATTTAAAGATGATTTGAATGCACTGTTGCACAGCACTTTACTTTGAACATTGTTGGAACACTTGTTTTGATTGTTCTTTTAATAAAAGCACTTTTGCACTTATACATCATCCCCTTGCTCGTTGTTATTGCCTCACTGTCTAGCTCATCGGTGACATTACCGACGGTGTTGGGTTCAAGGGCTCCCTAACAGAAGATGGGAGCATGGAGCCGAACCCGCATCGTCACAATCTTCTTGCCTCCTCCAATCTCCCATCAGTTTCTCAGACGCATCGAATTTTGTTGCAGCAGCGCAGTTACCAGTTTCTTTTGCTACTTCAACAACTTTTAATTTAAAACCAGCTTCATATTTTCTTCTGATCGAATGCTCCATTGTAGATAACGGATGCTCTTACGATAAAGGTGTGTGAGGATGTGAGATACAGAAAACAGTGCAAACGTCACTTCGGAATAGTTTGGGTATTACCGTGTGGTCACGTAGATGCAATAGAGAGATACAGAGAGAGGTTAGGAGCGCACGCTGATACAGCACATTGCTGCACTCACATAGAAAAAAATGGCCGTGTGCTCCGTTGTTACTCCCTCAGGTGGGCGTTAGCATATCATAATCCCTTGTACCAATAGGGAGTTTTCCGCAATCGACATTATAAAATACCAGATTTTACACGGTGAAATCAAGCCCCAACTTATCCATAGGAGAATTTATCCGTGAGTATATATGGTAACTCGATTAACATTTTAAGCACTTTCAGCAACATTATTTGTATGAAAATGTGCATTATAAATAAATGTTATTGTTGTTTAAAATACTAAAATCAAATTATATTTTTCTTTTGTTGCTCTGCTTCTGTTTAACATTATTGATGAAAATTAAGTGAAAAACCTTTATTGCATCCTTTTCCAATCCCTTGATTTGCCAAAATTGTAGGAGCAGAAGTGAAACTGAACAGAAAAAAAAAACCATGAGACGCTACAACTGTAACAGACTCTAACTGCTCAAATAAAGACTCTTGTTGTCACATCACAAGAAGAAATCCCCACTTGAACGTTTTGCCAAGAAATAACTACATCATAAATTAATTACTCCTTTTCTTTAATTATTTTGAGCTTGATTTTTTTTTCTTTGTCATACCTGTAGGCTGAATTTTATTAGAAATTACTTTCTGTGAAAAATGTCAACATCCTTTTTATCACTCAGACTGTGGAAAACAATCATCTGTACTGTACTAACCCTCTATACATGATCATTTTAAAGCATATCACTCCATTCAAGGCAACCAACTCACCGGGAGTCTGAGTCGCACTGTTAGCCCTATGTGTTGCCCTGCTGATATTGTTTTTTAGCAGCACTCTCATTGGCGCTTATCTTGTGACAGCTCAAAATCCTCATCTGGCAATGCAGAATCTGAGTCATCAATAATACACAAAAGATTTTCTGTAGAGAATTTCACTGAATGAGAATGACTGCAAGTATCTGATGCTGTGCGCAAGGAAAATGAAGAGCAGTCAACTTTGACTCATAGATTTTGCTGCCATCTATTGGAGAAAACTAAATAATACATTCTAGGTGATTTTCCTCTGTGTTTTAGCCTTGTACCCTTTAACGTGACTACAGAAATCCCTCCTCGATCTCGGGGGTTGCGTTCCAGATCCCCCCGTGAAAGGTGAAAATCCGCAAAGTAAAAACCATATGTTCATATGGTTATTTTTATATATTTTAAGCCCTTATAAACTCTCCCACACTATTATAAACATTTCCCGTACAATTATACAGCATAAACCCTTTGTATTCTCTTAGATATTAGGTAAGATTCATTGAAATTATGCATGTAAACACACTGTTTATATACAGTAAAACCTAAATATTATTTTAAAGATATCGAGCGTCTCCGATATCACATATGTTACAGCCATTACGACAGACAGGCCACCAGCAATAAATACGTACAATGCAAGAAAAATTGTATACAGTAAAATGTGTGTACAGTGATACTAAACTATGTACATGTAATAAGTACTGTACGTAGAAAGTTAATTGTTACTCACCAACAATGACATGACGACTTGTTCGATAACGATGAGTTTAATTTTACTGCACAACAAAGGATAGCGTTACAGCTCTTCTAAAGGAGCCTCTTCAGGCGACTGTGTAGCAGCGCAGTTGTTTTTCTTCTGGCACTCTTCAATCCAAATCCCTAAAGCAGATTCCATCTGGACTACTGCCTTATTACATCAACTTACAATTCGTTTTGCGCCCTGGTTAAAGGACATTGTGCCCATATATCTTATATTCTTTTCCTCCTTTTTAAATAAAAAAGAATCGTGGACTCATTGATGCCGTAATGGCGTCCTGCAGTGGTGTAGCTGTTCCCTTCCTTCAACATATCCAAAACTTTTACCTTTTCGGAAATCGTTAGCATCTTCAGTTGGCGCTTGGCGCATGGCCCCTGAAGCAGTAGCAGGAGCACGTTGATGCTGAATGAACTAGACGAGTCTTCCTGGTTAACGCAACAGAATCGAATTCTGTGCTCTGTCGCTGAGCCAATCAGCACACAGGAACTTAACTGCGTGCTCTGATTGGGTAGCTTCTCAGCCATCCGCCAATAGCGTCCCTTGTATGAAATCAACTGGGCAAACCAACTGAGAAAGCATGTATCAGAAGTAAAAAGACCCATTGTCTGCAGAATCCCACGAAGCAGCGAAAAATCTGCGTTATATATTTAGATATGCTTACATATAAAATCTGCGATAGAGTGAAGCCGCGAAAGTCAAAGCGCGATATAGCGAGGGATTACTGTGTTGTCGACACATGTCTTGAAAGTATTAAAGAAATTAGAAGTAAGAAATAAAAAAAAAGTTGAGAAACTAGAATAAAAACAGAAGCTAACAAAAAGGAATAAACAACTCCATAAACAGAAAATGCAAAACTCAAAAGAATTAGAACAAACTCTAAATTGAAATTCTTAATGTGGAATAAAAATAATTCAATAATAATATACAGCATATGGCAAGAAAAATAATCTAGAAATAGAAATCTTAAACACAAATTGAAAATTCAAAATGAATTACAAACCCAAAAACAATACTCTGGAGCAAACAAATCAGAAACAAAAGGGAAAAATAAAATTTCAATAAACTAAAAGATAAATACTTGACAGAAGGCCATTAGGCTGTAAATGTATAGGCTGCAGACAAATATGAGGGCCATAAATCTAATATTTTTGTACGTAAACTATTGGTTTACGTGTTGTCACAGGAGGCTGGGGGACAGACCCAGCTGGGACACCTGGAAGAACCGGGAGGTGGCTTATATGTCCCCCGGGCCACGAGGGGGCAACCGCCCTGGATCTTGAGGAGACCATGGGAAAGGAGCAAGGGAGCTCAAGCCGATTGGGGCCTGTGGCCTCCGCCAGGGGGCACCCCGAGCCTCATGGAGCCCGGGAAATAGGCCCTTCCGCCACACCTGGGAAGGTGGAGGAAGATCCTTCCAGAGTGCTTCCGGGTGCAAGGGCAGCACTTCCGCCACACCAGGAAGTGCTGCCAGAAGAGTGTCATCAGGCACCTGGAGCACATCCGGGTGAGAATAAAAGGGGCTGCCTCCCTACAAATAAGGAGCTGGAGTCGGGAGTGGGAGCAGGACGAAGCTCCCGTGAAGAGAGGAAAGGCGGCCCACAGACAGGGAGAGAAAGGACCGTGCTGGGATTGATTGGTGCTGGGAGCACTGTGTGCTGTGTGGGACTGTGTTTCAGTAATAAACGTGTATTTTATAAAGAAGCGGTGTCTGTCTGGTGGTGTTTTGGACCCGGGTTCTCACAGTGTGAACACTATTGGTTTATGAATAATTACTATCAGTTTGCATGCATACTTGATTGGTTTGCGTGTGAACAATACTGGTTTCATTCATGGCCTGTTTGGCCCCTCATAGACAAAGAAACCAAGCACAGCCACTTAATGTCTGGGCTCTCTTGCGCTCTGTCTTTCTTTTGTGCACTCGAGCAATCTTGTGCTCTTTCTGTCACTTTGCTCAGTAGGGCTCTCTCATACTCTCTCTATTTCTAACGCACAGTGGGGCTCTCGAGTGCTTTCTCTTCCTCTTGCACAGTACAGCTCTCTCATCTTGTTTCTGTTGCTTGCGCTGTGGGGTACTCCATGCTCTCTCTTCCTCTTGAGCAATGGGGTTCGCTTGTGTTGTTTCTGTTGCTTGCGTAGTTGGGCTCTCTCGTGCTCTGTCTTTCTCACATGCAGTGGGGCTCTCTGGTTCTACCTCTTCCTATTGTGCAATAGGGCTGTGTGGTGCTGTTTCTGTCACTTTTCACAGTGGGGCTCTCTCATGCTCTCTCATGTTGTTTCTGTCACTTACATAGTTGGGATCTCTCATTCTCTCACCGTCACTCATGCAGTGGGCTGTCTGTTGTTCTGCCTTCCTCTTGAATAGTGTGGCTATGTCTGTCGCTTGCACAGTGGGACTCTCTCGTGCTGTTTCTGTCACTTGTGTAGTGAGGCTCACTAGTGCTCTCTCTTCTTCTTGCGCAACTGAACTCTATTGCGCTGTTTCTGTCTCTTGTACAGTGCCAGTGGGGCTCTCTCATACTCTCTCTGTCGCTCGTACAGTGGGGGTCTCTTGTACTCTCTCTCTCTTGTGTAGTAAGTTTCTCTCATACTCTGTTGCACACACAGTGGGTCTCTCTTGTGCTCTCTCTGTCACTCATACAATGGGGGTCTCTCGTGCTCTCTCTTTCTCTTATGTAGTAGGATTCTCTCAAACTCTCTCTGTCGCTCGTACAGTGGGGGTCTCTCGTGCTCTCTCTCTTATGTAGTAAGTTTCTCTCATACTCTCTCTGTCGCTTGTACAGTGGGGGTCTCTTGTACTCTCTCTCTTATGTAGTAAGTTTCTCTCATACTCTCTCTGTCGCTCGTACAGTGGGGGTCTCTCGTGCTCTCTCTTTCTCTTATGTAGTAGGATTCTCTCATACTCTCTCTGTCGCTCGTACAGTGGGGGTCTCTTGTGCTCTCTCTTTCTCTTATGTAGTAAGTTTCTCTCATACTCTCTGCTGTCGCTCGTACAGTGGGGGTCTCTCGTGCTCTCTCTTTTTCTTATGTAGTAGGATTCTCTCATACTCTCTCTGTCGCTCGTACAGTGGGGGTCTCTTGTGCTCTCTCTTTCTCTTATGTAGTAAGTTTCTCTCATACTCTGTCTGTTGCTCACACAGTGGGTCTCTCTTGTGCTCTCTCTGTCGCTCATACAATGGGGGTCTCTCGTGCTCTCTCTTTTTCTTGCCCAAGGGAGGCTGTATCCTGTTCTCTTTGTTGCTCATGCATGCTGCTCGTAGCCTTTTTTATGCTACCCTGTGTTCCACCCAGTAATGCTTCATGTTGCACTGGTTGAGAACCACTGGTCTAGATTGTAGTGAGCAAAATGGTGGAACAAAAAGCAAAATTAAACAAAAAGAAGGATGATTAAAATTATAAAAACATAAAGTGCAAACGTCCAACCAAATTAAGTAAATTAGTAGAAATAGCAAGAAGAGTGTCAAACGAATAGTTATACTTGCCAAAAAAAGTCAAATCGTTTTATCTTTTTAGATGTTTGATGCCACATACATTACAAGTCACATGGTAATGCATAATGGAGGGAAGAGGAGATAGATAATAAGCAATAGATAAATACAAAAAAGCACATCAAAGCAGCTAGAAACGCTCGCAGTACGTTACAACTATGAGATGACAGCTACAGCTTCATAGTGCTTATGACCCAGGCTCCCTCCTGGATTGGGATACTTGGGGGGTTCTTGCTGCTCTGCAGGTTTCATGATGATTGCTTTTGCCTCACTGACCGGGTGTGTTTCCTGTGATAGACACTCATGTACTGTAAATCCATCTGCTGCTACTGTAGCTCGTTTAAAGACTACCTGAGATTCAAGTTTCTGCTCACTGTTGAAGTGCTTGGCATTTGGAATTAATAATCTGACACAATATTTTCTTTCTGTTTTTCATTAACTTCTAGAAGAGAAAGCAAATGTGGAAATGAAAGAAGACTCACCTGTAAAAAAGGAGAGTGAATCGACAGTTTTGACATCGTCACGCTTCACAGTTAGCCCGGCCCAGGATCCACCTTCACCATCCAGAAAATCAGACTCTACTTTAGAAGACTGATAAATTACATTATATAAACTGAAGAAAGGCGCTCAAGCCATTCTGTGGCAGTGGATCTGGTTGAATTTTACACTCAGTGAAATTGCAGAGCTCACTTTGGGACACCAGAATGGATTTTAATACAAGTGTATGAACAGAGTGACTTTTAGCTCTAGAATCCCAACATTATGTGTCTGTGTATCCTCTTTGTATTTTTGAATCATTCCTCCTCATCCACCTTTCCATCTTTTTAAGAACGCAGAGCAATTCAGCAAACTGCCACAGTTCAGTGCACTTATTAATAAAGTGCCGCCTGTAATATAAGAGGTTCCAAAATAAACCAGGAGAAAGGATCAGTATGGAGATGCAGTTCAGCCAGTAAGAGACGGAACAAAGCATAACGTGAAATATGGTTGCATTTGATAAGGAAGACTTCTTCAAAGGAAAGCATACAGTACAAAAGGTGGTGTCTGGCTGACAAAAATCCAAAACAGTTACCTTTAAAGGAAAGAAGTCCGTGCAGTACGTCAAAACAAAGTCTGAAGACGAATGAAACAAAAAAAGGAGCTGACAGACTCCCCTTGTAAATGAAAATGGAAGTGTTTAATTGGTAATAAAAGCTATTTTAAAATATGTCATATTTGCTTGATTATATAAACATGGCACAGACCCAGTTGATTTCAAGAGTGTGGATGTGCTGAGGTTTCTCCAGCCTTCCATTTGTAATTCTCCACCACAAACTAATGAATACAGATTGATTTTGAAAACTGATATTATACAGGATCACTTTGGGCCATAATAATCCAACACCACAAATTGTCTGCCACTTGTAAAAAGGTCACATTAGCAATGGGCCAATTAATATTTTGTAAAATTACCTTTCAAAACCTGTGTCACCTATTATGGCCAACACAGTACAAAGCAAGTCGAGTCATTTTTGTTTAGTGCTCTTCATCCTGCACAGGCTCAGGGTGCACTAACTTTGCAATATTATATACTGGAAGAAGAAACAACAAAACCAAGATAAAGTTTTGCAGATCCACCCCATATACTTGAAAAAAAGGGCAAAACAAACGTTTCAGAGTAATATTAACAGACTGAGTCCACTATAGAACTGAATGGAGTGGGATGCCATGGGGACGTTATAGTGGGTTGATAGGAAAGGGAATGTTTCAAGGGCTGTAACCAGAAGGGAGATCAGGTGGGTTTACCATCTGAGGGTCTGTAGAAGAAAGAAAGAAGGTGTCAGGGCACATCGCCACCTCCTGGTTCGGCAATGTCCATTGACTGCCTCCCGTGAGCACGTGTGTGGCAATACAAACATATATACAGATTAGAGTAAGCATATGTAAAATCAAGCAGATCCATATATTGATATTATAGTTATAAAACTGGGGAGAGGAAAATGAAAACTCCAGTCAGTGGCACTACTAAGGAAACTTCTCACCATGGTTGGTTATAATCCAACGTCACAGACGCTGCTGGAGATCCCCTTCCTGGGCATTGTACAGTATAATAAAAGACTGTGCTGTCTAGTCTAATAAGACCACCAAATCATTTTTTTCTCTTGTTTCTAAAGCTCCCGGTATCTCTGGAGTCTTTCCCAGGGGCAGAAGTAATGGCTGGGCAGTACAGCAGTGGCAGTAAGTGCCACAGCAACACAGCGAGAATAGAAACACAACAGAGGATGCTTATCAGCAGCTCATAATTCTTGTAATGCTTGTAATTTTAAGTAAATGACAAATAGAGCTGCATTATGCACAGCTAGTCCACAACTCTAGTCAGACTAAAGTAGCGAGTCTTCAACCGGGATTTGAAAGCCAAGAGTGAAGGAGCATCTCTTATACAGGCAGCTCTAGGGGCCCTGTAGCTAAAAGCTTGACCTCATACTGCTGTTTTATTAATCCCTGGATTCTTTGCTTAAATGTTTATTATAAAATTGTGATAAAGATGAAATCTTTGACTTACATTCTCTGTGAAGGCATTTTAAAGACTAAGAGATGACAGTCCTTTAAAAGAGTAAGCAAAAGAATGGCCAGTAAACAGGCAGAGATCAGAGCACAGGAGCATTCAATACCAAGCTAATGAGTGCAGCAAACTGAGATTATACAGGCCTATGAGATTATATGAGCAGCTGTATCCCACAAATCTGACACTTGTAAAATGATTTGTAATAAACCAATTAATAAAAAAATAAACTAAGTATCACCTATTGTGGTTAAGATGGTAACAAGCAAGCCAAGTTAAGTAAGCTGTGCCAATATGTACTCAAAACAAAGCCAAAAAGGCCCAAAATCCTAACTAAATATTAATTTCAGGAACAATAGTAAACTCTCTGAAGCTTGTGCTTTTATTGAGTGGATATAAAAGCTAGGATACAAGCCACCATGTTTTATTGTGTTGGTGTGATGACATCACAGGTCGTGAACCGTGTGACCCCAAACAGTGGGGTTGTTGCCATAAATAACATGAAAGCACCCACAAAAACACATCATAAAATATCAACAAACTAAAGACACCCACAAAAAACAAAAATGAATAAAAGGAAAACTCATAACCAATATAACAAGAGATGATCACTGAAAATCATAAATTATCATACAAAGAAATTACAATTAGAGAAGGAGTCAATAAATGCTGTAAAACAGAATACCTAATGCACTGGAAAGTAGGATTGAATTGTAATAATAAATAAAATGACTTTTCAAAGGTGTATATAATCAAAAGATGATATTGGTTTTGAGTTAGTGATCTGTCTATTTACAAAAAGCAGCTCATGTCTAGTTTTTTTATTATAATGTCATCATTTATATATTGGACAAATGCTATGAGTTAGTCATTCTCGCATCATTTTTTGTACACATTATTTATTTTACCCGTGATTTGTATTGAATTTGACTGAACTTTTAAATAGTTATCTTTCAAAGTGCATTATTCTTGTATCATTCAATAAATGGCTGTGAGTTTTATAAATTTATGAGGTATCTTTCTGGAATTGAATGATACTGAACGTTTAGAAATAGTTCACTAAAATTCTTCTTTTTTAAAGTGCATTCCTTTTTTAAAATCAAGCTGTGCACCACTGAATTCTGATATTAAGTGTATTATGTGCTCAGGAAATTCCAATAAATGCTCATTTATAAAACTAATCAAGGCTGTAGACTATTTGTAACTAACACAACTGAAATACATGCCAGGAACCCCTATTTTATAATAAAACAATACTTTAAATGATGACCAAACTTTTAAAAAATCTAGACATAAAAAACCATCTTGAGCTGCACAGACATGAATCATATTTACATGGACACACTGCCTTGTGAAAGTCTTCATAAACCGTATGCATTTTTGTGATTCTGCTACCTAAAAACACAACCCAGAATGGTACCATCACAACATCGACAGTGATCGACACAACATGTGCTATACTTTGATTAGGACTCGGATTTTGAAGAGGACTCACTCCATCCACAAGGATAAATTTGAGGGAAAAATCTGCATTTTTTTTGTTGTTTTTGCTATTTCTGTTCACGAGAAGCACCTGCAACTACAAGGTGACATACAAATGATGAAGGAAGATTATTTCTAATGGAATTTTGTGAAGCTTGACCCTGAGCCAATAGATTGACCAGGACCACCTTTTTCATCAAGTAAGTCATGAAATTAAAACAAATTGTGGGTGATTCCAGTACTTGCATGGTACCTCAGTGACATGGTGGATTCATGTATATTTCTTCCCTCTCTGTCTATCTTTCCCCTTTCTAACTGTTGGGAAGCCCTATCCCAGTTTACCTCTAGGTGACTATTCAGGCATGTTTACTTTGGAGAGGACATTTGGAGCAGTTGACAGAGACACATATACGCTTAAATGTTTGGATCCTTTGTGGAAGTGGCATTTTCTGAGGAAATGTGAGAGGTGTCTGGTCACACTTACAGGTAATCTAACCTAAACACAGTTAAAACATTCGACTATGTCTCCCAGTTTTATTAAGACTCTGGGAACTCTTGAACTTGAAAGATAATAGTGCACAGGTTTCTTTAAACTGGGTGGTGAGTAAACACAGCAATTTCAAGAAAAGCAACTGTAGCTTGTATTACACCAGACAATATAAAATCTACCAAGTACTGTAGATAAAAGTACACAAGAATCTAAACATATCAGGAACAAAAACCTTTTAAAAAAAAAGCGCGCAGTCTAAAGTCTGTTAAAACATAATAGTAAAGGGTACAATCTTTGGTGCTGCGAAGTCCAAGTTGCCCGCTGTGTTAACTGAATGATTAGTCTTTCAACTGTCCTACTGAAACACTCTGTTCGCCGAATGCTTACTTCCCAACGGAAATCTTGCTTCTTGTCCACAGTCTTTGCTCGGTCCTCTCATGAATTTTCTGGTGACTCTGTAGTAAAACTGTCTCTTCCTTTTTTTTAAATTTTTTTTTTTAATTTTATTGAATTTATTAAAATCATATAACATTCCATACATATAACTCAAGTTTTACAAAAAGAAAACAAGAAAAAAAAAGAAAAAGGTTAGAAACAAATCAAACCCCACCCCTGAGAAAGAGAGCAAACAGTATAGGACCACTGGCACTTGTTCCATTAGGTTCAGAGATAGTTTCTATTAAGATTGCAGAACAGCCAATCATACTATTAACAGTGTGTATAAATTCAACGATCAGGCACAACATTAAATCCGCCTGCCTAATATTGTGCAGGTCCCTCTTGTGCCACCAAAGCAGCTCTAACTTGTCCAGGCATGGACTCCACAAGACCTCTGGAGGTGTCCTGTGGTGTCTGCACCAAGATGTGAGCAGTAGATCCTTTGAGGCCTGTAAGATGCGAGGTGGAACCTTGATCAAGCTAGTTTTTCCAGTATGTATATTCAATTGGATTGAGATCTGAGGAATTTGTTTTGTTCCTCAAACCATTCCTGAGCAATCTTTTCAGTATGGAAGGGCACATTATCCTGATAAAAGAGGCCACTGCTTAAACGTAATGCTGTTGCCATGAAGGGGTGTATGTGGTCTGCAACAGGTAGTTGGCACATGAATGAATGAATGAATGAATGAATGAATGAATGAATGAATGAATGTCAAGACCCAAGGATTCCCAGGAGAACACTTTCTAGAGCATCACACTTCATCTGCTGACTCGCCTTCTACCCACAGTGCATCCTGCTGCCATCTCTTCCCTAGGTAAACTATGCACATGCAACGACTATCCACATGATCTAAAAGAAAATGTGATTCATCAGACCAGGTTACCTTCTTTCACTGCTCACATGTTTATTGTAGGCACTTTCAGCGGTGGACTCGGCGTCCGCAAAGGGCACTCTGACCAGTCTGTGGTTATGCAGTCTGATATGCAGCAAGCCGCAATGCACCATATGTGTTCTGTCACCTTTCTTTCATGGTCAGCATTACATTTTTCAGCAATTTGTGCTACAGTAGCTCTCCAGAGAGAACAGACCGGACGGGTTAGTCTTTGCACCCCAAACTCATCGATGAGCCTTGGGCCACCCATGACCATGTCCAAAGGTTGTCCTTCCTTGGACCACTTTTGGTAGGTACTAACCACTGCATATTGGGTACATATTATAAGACTTGCCATTTTGGAGATGCTCCAACCCAGTCATCTAGCCATCACATTTTGACCCTTGTCAAAGTTGCTAATATCCTTATAGTTGCTGATTTTTTCTGCTTGCAACAAATCACCGTCAACAACCGACTGTTTACTTGCTGCCTAACATGTCCTGCTCTTTGACAGTAGCCATGGTAGTGAGATCATCAATGATATTCATTTCACCTCTCAGTGGCTTTAATGTTGTGGCTGATTAGCATACTGTACATACTGTATATACAGTTAGGTCCATAAATATTTGGACAGAGACAACTTTTTTCTAATTTTGGTTCTGTACATTACCACAATGAATTTTAAATGAAACAACTCAAATGCAGTTGAAGTGCAGACTTTCAGCTTTAATTCAGTGGGGTGAACAAAACGATTGCATAAAAATGTGAGGCAACTAAAGCATTTTTTAACACAATCCCTTCATTTCAGGGGCTCAAAAGTAATTGGACAATTGACTCAAAGGCTATTTCATGGGCAGGTGTGGGCAAGTCCGTCGTTATGTCATTATCAATTAAGCAGATAAAAGGCCTGGAGTTGATTTGAGGTGTGGTGCTTGCATGTGGAAGATTTTGCTGTGAACAGACAACATGCGGTCAAAGGAGCTCTCCATGCAGGTGAAAGAAGCCATCCTTAAGCTGCGAAAACAGAAAAAACCCATCCGAGAAATTGCTACAATATTACGAGTGACAAAATCTACAGTTTGGTACATCCTGAGAAAGAAAGCAAGCACTGGTGAACTGAGCAACGCAAAAAGACCTGGATGTCCACGGAAGACAACAGTGGTGGATGATCTCAGAATCATTTTCATGGTGAAGAGAAACCCCTTCACAACAGCCAACCAAGTGATCTACACTCTCCAGGGGGTAGGCGTATCGATATCCAAGTCTACCATAAAGAGAAGACTGCATGAAAGTAAATACAGAGGGTGCACTGCAAGGTGCAAGCCACTCATAAGCCTCAAGAATAGAAAGGCTAGATTGGACTTGGCTAAAGAACATCTAAAAAAGCCAGCACAGTTCTGGAAAAACATTCTTTGGACAGATGAAACCAAGATCAACCTCTACCAGAATGATGGCACTGAGACACTAGTGTTTATTGATGATGTGACACAGGACAGACAGAAGCAGCCGGATGAATTCTGAGGCGTTCAGAGACATAGTGTCTGCTCAAATCCAGCTAAATACAGCAGTCAAAGTGATTCATGATACAGATGGACAATGACCCAAAACATACAGCCAAAGCAACCCAGGAGTTTATTAAAGCAAAGAAGTGGAAAATTCTTGAATGACCAAGTCAGTCACCTGATCTTAACCCAATTGAGCAGGCATTTCACTTGTTGAAGACTAAACTTCAGACAGAAAGGCCCACAAACAAACAGCAACTGAAAGCCGCTGCAGTAAAGGCCTGGTAGAGCTTTAAAAAGGAGGAAACCCAACATCTGGTGATGTCCATGAGTTCAAGACTTCAGGCTGTCATTGCCAGCAAAGGGTTTTCAACCAAGTATTAGAAATGAACATTTTATTTCCAGTTATTTAATTTGTCCAATTACTTTTGAGCCCCTGAAATGAAGGGATTGTGTTAAAAAAATGCTTTAGTTGCCTCACATTTTTATGCAATCGTTTTGTTCACCCCACTGAATTAAAGCTGAAAGTCTGCACTTCAACTGCATCTGAGTTGTTTCATTTAAAATTCATTGTGGTAATGTACAGAACCAAAATGAGAAAAAAGTTGTCTCTGTCCAAATATTTATGGACCTAACTGTATATATATAAATGTCATGATATGTTCTAACCTGCTAAATCCAGGCAAGGGTCCTTTGGGTGGTTGGAGTGTATCCTGGCTAGCATAGGGTGTAAGGCAGGAACAAATCTTGGATAGGCTGCCAGTCCATTACAGGGTGAAGACAAACACACACCCACACACCAAACACACATTAGGGCCAATTGATCTGACCTGCATGTCTTTGGACAATGGGAGGAAACCGGAAGACTGAGAGGAAACCCAAGCAGACATGGGGAGAACATGCAGACTCCAAGTAGGGAGGACCTGGGACATGAATAAGGTCTCCTTACTGCGAGGCAGCAGCACAACCATTGTGCTACCATGCCACCCCTTATTGTATGTATCATAAGTAATTACTGTATATGTACAGTATACATTGCATGTTAAGTATACTTATTTATTTTTTTGCATTGTAGTTATGTCAATTGTCTGTGGAAACATGCAGTTATAAATTTAACAGGACTATGTACACAAGACTTGACTTAAAGTTAAAAATGGTCAGCTCCTTCAATCTTTCCTCTAAGCTCAAAACTTTTTTATTTTTATTTTATTGTAATAATTCATACAAATCAATCAATTTTTACAAAAAATAGGATTGAAAAACAAGTCGACCCCCACCCCTGAGAGAGCGAGCATGGCCAACGGGGTAAAACTTAAGGCTTGTAGACATACCTAAATTGATGAGTTTAATAGGCCAGTAGAGATGAATAGAGAAGAAAACGAAATGCGGAGATAATTACTTCCTCGGTGCTTTAAGAGCTTATTCTAAAATTTTATTGATTATATCCTGCCAGGTTTTAAAAAAATACTGTACAGATTCTCTAACTGAATATTTGATTTTTTCCAATTTCAAATAATATAAAACATCGGTTACCCACTGACTTAAAAGAGGAGAGTTAGGATTCTTCCAGTTTAGCAAAATAAGTCTGCGTGCCAAAAGTGTAGTGAATACAATCACAGTTTGTTCGTCCTTCTCCAATTTAAACCCATCTGGAAGAACACCAAACACAGCTGTTAGTGGGTTAGGAGGGATTGTGACCCCAAGGCTGTCTGAAAGGCACTTAAAAATTTTTGTCCAAAATGATGTTAATTTGGTGCAGGCCCAAAACATGTGACCCAGTGAGGCTGGGACTTGATTGCAGCGTTCACAGGTTGGATCTTGCCCTGGAAACATTTTGGACAGTTTTAGGCGAGACAGATGAGCTCGATATATAATCTTGAGTTGAATAATTGCATGCTTTGCGCATATGGAGCTCGAGTGAATTCTCTGCATTGCTACTTTCCACTCCCTTTCTGATATATTGATTAAGAGATCTTTTTCCTATTGTCCTCTTGGATCTTTGAAAGGGAGGGACTGTAAAATAATTTAAGCTCAAAACTCTTAATCCTGGAATCAGCCTAGTCGCTCTTCTCTGGACATTCTCTAGCACGCAAAACTGTAAACAGTACTTGAAGTGAAGTCTTACTAGTGTGTTATAAAGCTCGAGTACAACCTCACGTTGACTTGTACTCCACACATTGTGCTATATAACCTAACATCCTGTTAGAGTTCTTAATCACTTCTGTACACTGTCTGGATGTAAATAATAATGAGACCTCTATGACTCCTCGATCCTTCTAATGAGACGTACATTCAAGTTTCAGACCTCACATCGTATATTCAGCTATATCATTCTTACTTCACATATGTAATATTTAACATTTAATTACATTAAATTTCATCTGCCATGAATCTGTCCAGACCACTCTGTAACAGTTCAGCTGACTCTACATGATCTGCACTTCATCCTAGTTAGATATCATCTGCAAACTTAACCAGCTTGTTATTTACATTCTTACCCAGATTGTTCCTGAGACACACCATTTTTAATATGAATGAATTTACACAGGTTCCACATTAAGCATGGCAACACAGATGTTCCTTATCTTATCCAGAGATCTTGACCATACATTGTTCTTTTCTCTCTTGTTAAATTAACCCTAGCCTGAATGAATCTCTTATTTTTGTACATTTAAAATTTCTCATTTAAATATTTACCAATGTTGTTTCTTGTCCTAGAGTGTGTATATAAACACAGGGAACTCCAGTTTCTGTATTACACCTTGCCTGAAGAAGGGGCCTGAGTTGCCTCGAAAGCTTGCATATTGTAATCTTTTTAGTTAGCCAATAAAAGGGGTCATTTTACTTGGCTTGTCTCTACATTCATAATGGCTAACACGGTACAACACCCTAGTACTATAGGTTATTAGTAGGATTTTATATTCGATTCTGTAAGACACAGGGAGCGAGTGAAGGCGAAGCAGGATGGGTGTGATGTGCTCGCTGTTGCTGGTTCGAGTAAGGACTCTTACAGCAGAGTTTTGAATAAGCTGGAGCTGTGAAGATTAGAAGGGGCACCTGCCAGTAGGGAATTACAATAATCGATGTGGGATGTGATAAAAGCATGGATGAGTTTCTCAGCGTTAGAAAAGGCGAGGAAGGAGCGAACACGGGATATGTTACGGAGGTGAAAGTAAGAAAGTTTCTTAATGTGGTTTATGTGTACGGAATAAGAAAGGGAGGAATCAAAAATAACACCAAGATTCTTTGCAGTAGAGGCAGGTCTGATGAGATCACCGCCAAGATGGACTAGGTAGGAGCTTGTTTTTATTAAGTTGCACTTAATTCCCAATTTGCATGAGTTCAGATTTGTTGCAATTTAATTTTAAAGAGTTCTGTTCCATCCATGGTATTAATTTCACTGAGGCAGGTTGTGAGCTGAGAAAGCTCTGATGAAGTTCCACTTTTAATACTGAAATAGAGTTGAGCGTCATCTGCATAAAAATGATAACCCAGTCCAAAGCTACAAATAATATGGCCAAGGGGAAGCATATAAATACAGAAGAGCAGAGGGCCAAGGACAGAGCCTTGAGGAGCTCCTTGTGTGACTGGCGCTGAGCTGGATCTTCTGTTGCCAAGACTAACAAACTCTTGCCTATAGTCAGATAGGACTTGAACCACTGGAGGGCAGTGCCAGAGATACCCAGCATGTTCTCCATTCTGGAGAGTAGGATGTCATGTCTGACCTGAGTGTCAAATGCTGCACTGAGGTCTAACAGAATTAATATGCTGGTTTGTCCAGAGTCTGCTGCCATAAGCAAATCATTGGTTACCCGTAGCAGAGCAGTTTCACAGCTGTGCCGTGCCCTGAAACCAGACTGAAAGGGTTCCATCAGATTATTAGAGGTTAGGTAATTGGTGAGTTGGGAAGCTACAACACGCTCAAGAACTTTTGACAGGAAAGGTAAGTGGGAGAAAGGCCAAAACTTGTTAAGATTGTCAGCATCAAGACCAGACTTTTTTAACATTGGGGTTACAGAAGCAATTTTAAAAGTGAGCGGCGCGGAGCCAGTGTCAAGGGATGAGTTTATTATTGTTGTAACAGTCGGGATTATGGCATGAAGGCAGGATTTAAGTAGTGTGCTGGGGATGGGGTCCAGTACACAAGTAGTCGGCCTCATCTTACAAAGCAGGTTATTAACAGACGCAGATGTGACTGGTGAGAACTTAGAGAAGGAGCTGGATGGAGTGGGAAAACAGGGAGAGATATAAACAGATGATGTATTTATGTTAGTTGAATTATTTAGATCATTAATTTTGTTATGGAAAAAGTGGAGGAATTTCTCACAGTCTTCAGTAGAGGAGGTAGTTGGGCCAGATGCGGGTTTGAGTAGTTTATTAACTACAAAAAACAAAACCCTTGGGTTATCATGGCCACTTTCTATTATTCTGCCATAATGGGTGTTCTTGGTAGCAGTTAGGGCTTCCCTGTAAGCTCTTTGGTGGTCAGAGAAAGCCTGGATGTGCACGGTGAGGCCAGTCTTACGTGACATTCTCTCAGGCGTCGGCCAGCTGCTTTTATAGATCGCAATTCTGAATTATACCAAGGAGCTGAACGTTTAAAGGAAACCTCCTTATGTTTTAAAGGAGCTGTTTTATCTAATGCTGAATGAAGGGCTGTGTTATAGTGGTCAACAAGACTATCTAGTGTTGATGGAACAGGTGAAGACAGTAAAAGATCAGAAATGGATCCAGAGAGAACAGAGGGACAGATATTTTTAAGGTTTCGGTAAAAACTTTGTCGTATACAGATAAGAAGAGGGAGAGATAGTGAAACAATGAAAAGTACTGCTTTATGGTCAGAGAGTCCCAAATCAGTGCTGTAAGTGTTAGCAACAGATAATCCAGAAGTGCAGATCAGGTCCAGTATATGACCACCAGAGTGGGTGGGAAAATCAACATGTTGTGTCAAGTCAAAACAGTCCAGTAAGGACAGGAATTCATTTCTCAGTTTAGAATGTAGGGATGTCAATATGGATGTTGAAATCACCAAGAAGAATGACTTTCTGGGAAAAGGAACTTAAGAGGGTTAAAAGTTCAGTCAGATCAGATAAGAAGGATGCATTGTATTTTGGAGGACGATAAAGAACAATGAGTGAGACAGGACCTGATTCCGTTATTAGTTTAAGAGCCAGGCACTCAAAAGACAATGGACAGTCAATTGGGATTCTTTTGATGTGTAAATCCATTCTGACAATTACAGCAAGTTTAAATTTAGACAAACTTCAACCGCTCATTGGGGTTTTAAAAATACAGTACTGTGTTAAAAAAGTCACTCGTTACATTTATGAAATGCTGTTCCCGTGTTCTGCTATTTTTAAGGTTTTCCTAGTTTATATCTGAGTAATCAGGTAAAAGTCTCCCATGACTATAACCCCTTATAAACATGCATTTTTAATATTAATAAAAACATGAAAATTGAAACTGTGGGGCCTATAAGCACATATCTGGTCTCTATTTCTGATACTTCCATCCATCCATCCAACCCGCTATATCCTAACGACAGGGTCACGGGGGTCTGCTGGAGCCAATCCCAGCCAACACAGGGCGCAAGACAGGAAGCAAACCCTGGGCAGTGCGCCAGTCCACTGCAGGGCACACACACACACACCAGGGACAATTTATAATTGCCAATGCACCTAACCTGCATGTCTTTAGACTGTGGGAGGAAACTCACGCAGACACGGGGAGATCATGCAAACTCCACGCAGGGAGAACCCGGGAAGTGAACCCAGGTCTCCTTACTGCGAGGCAGTAGCGCTATTTCTGATACCTTCTAGATGAATTAAAATATTCTCACTAAGATGATGCTAATCACCTATTTGAAGCAGGCACACATTCAAATTCTCCTTGACATAAATGGCAAGTCCACCACCTTTTGTATTTTGCATATCTTTCCTTACTAATGTGTACCCATTTATGTAATTTTTCACCCTCACATTAAGGTTAACAATATCTATGGTGCTACTCGTATTACTTTGATGCTTTTAGCTATGGGCTAGTTGTCATCATTCTTTCCTTTCTGTGAAGTCATAAACCTGGTCGTCCTAAATTCCATACCTCCACCCCCCATTCCAAAGTTTAAACAATCCTTGACTACCCTACTCCTATGCCTCCTCAACTGTCCAAGTACAGCCTGTCACAGCAGTACAGGTCTCATCTGTTCCAGTAGGCGCTCCAATGATAGATCAACCTGTGCCCCTCTATCCCACAACAAGATTTAAGCCATGTGCTAAACCTTATGTTCTCCTTAGTCTTACTTAACTGGTGCATGGCACAGGCAGAACTTCTGACAAAAATCACCTTGCTAATTCTGCTCCTTAGATTAACATCTGCCTCTGTAAATCTGGATTGCAGAATGGGCACATTACTCTTACTTATGTCATTTGTTCCAACATGGACAAGGACAACTGAACCCACTCCTGTTCTAGGCAGTAGGCTTTCAGTTTGTCCAGGGAGGTATTGCACAAAGAAAACAACTGCATAAGACTCTCTGTGGAGCAAACTTTAATCTAAATTCCTTTACTGTATTAACCAAATCCCTCATTATCACTACTTCTCCTTTTCTGGTTTTTAATGACCAATTGGGACTTTTCATCCTTGCCTACCACATCAGAATTTTCAGAACAACAGTTCAGTTACCTGAGGTCCTGAAAACTGTTGAACATCTCTAGCTCTGGGGATTGATTTGATTCGTTTTAGTAGTGTGGACCTCTTACCACTCACTCATATCTGAAAATGACCCATCTCTTTGTCTCTGGTCAAGCATCTTCTCCCACACTACCTTAGTGACATCTGGGTAAGATCCGCCAGTTCTGTACTACAACACAGGTTACCTTGTCCTCAAGTTTAATGATATGGAGTTCAAGGTGTGGGATTAGTTGGCTTCTCCCACAGATGTAGGCCTCATTGATGTAAACATCCAAATAGTCCAACATTAAACAGTACTTCCATTATGTTGGCCTTGTTTTTAAAACTTGAATAGTGAACTGCATCTGATTTTGTAATAGGTAACAGAATTTTTTGAAAAGAAAGTAAATCAGCTTGTGACTTACAGTAGTAGAGGAAGGAAAAGCGAAAAAGGCTTTCTAATGTGTAGAAGATCTAATTTGAAACAGATGAATAACTATAAGGTCATAAATGGTAAAAGTGTGGCAGTGCAGCATAAAATGGTGGTGATGGACTGGGAGATCACAATAAGGAAGAGAATAAAACCAGAGCAAGCAGCACCAAGGATACAGTGGTGGAGATTAAAAGAGGAAGGGCTTAAGATCAGGTTAAAGAAGAAAGTTTTAAATAAAATGCAATCATTTAAGACTACGAAAGACTGGTGGGCAAAAAAGAGGAAAGTTGTATTAAGAGCAGGTGAAGAGGTATTGAGTAGGACAGTAAAGTGGAGCCCACCTGAAGACAAAGAGTCATGGTAGTTGAACAGAGAGGTGCAGGATGTAATAAATGAGAAGAAGTGAGCAAAGAACACATGATACCGATCAGAGAGGGAAGAAGATAGAGAAATGTATGGACAAACAAACAAGGAGGCAAAAAAGGAAGTGACAAGAGCCAAGGCACAAGCTTTGGAGGAGCTGTATGAAAAACTGGAGACAAAAGAGGGAAAGAAAGAATTTCAAAATAGCAGAGACTAGGAACAAGGCTGGAAAGGATTTTAGTCAGATAAAGCAGATGAAAGATGAGCAAGGATTGGTCATGAGCGAGCATGATAGGATCAAGAATAGAAAAAGAAAATCCAAGGGTACTATTTGGAGATGGACTTTTAAACGAAGAACTAGTACCAAGAAGAAGTATGGAGGAAGTAAAGAAGGCACTGAAAAAAATGGAAAGGCAACAGGACCAGGTGAAATACCAGCAGAAGTGTGGAAATGTTTAGGAGAAGACGGAGTAGATATGTTGTGGGATCTAATACAGAAGATCTATGAGCAGGAGAAAATACAAGGGGAGTGGAGGAACAATGTGATTGCCCTTATTCGTAAGGAGAAGGGCGATATTCAGGATTGTGGAAATTTCAAAGGGATAAACTGATGTCACACATAATGAAAATTTAAGAAAAGGTCATTGAGAGAAGACGTAGGGAAAAGACCACCATAGGGGTTGGAGCAGACTGGTTTTATGTCAGGGAGAGGAACAATTGATGCAGTCTTTGCATTGAAACAGCTCATAAAGAAGCATTGAGAAAAACGGAAAGGATTGCATTTGGCGTTTATTGATTTGGAGATGGCCTATGATGAGTGCCATGTCAAGAGGTCTGGAGATGCATGACGGAGAAAGGAGAACCAGAGAAGTATGTAAAGATTGTTCAGGATATGTAAGAGGGAGTGAGGACTTGGGTTAAATTCTGTTGTGGGGTAACAGACAAGATCCCAGTTAGAGTAGCACCAGGGAAGTTCTTACGTCTTTTATCTGGTTATGGATATGTTGATTCATGGGATAAAAGATCAATCCCCCAGTGCTTGCTTTATCTGACAACATTGTGTTGTGTAGCACCAGAAAAAGATGAATTTGGAAGCATAGAGAAAGGTTTTGGAAGATAGAGGACTGAAGATAAATAGGAAGAAGACAGAATATTTGAGGTGTAATGATGATCAGGATTCAGAAATTAGCGTGCAGGTGGAGCTACTGAAAAGAGCGGATCAATTTAAATATTCAGGATCAGTGGCAGCCCAAGATGGAAAATTAGATAACTCATAGACTACAACAGATAACCCATATAGTGTAACCATGTAGAGATAACCCATAGAGTACAATGTGAACGGAAGTATTGGAAGAAGGCATCAGGGATCATGTGATCACATGATCATGTGATCACATCATTATGTGATCATATAACATAAATCCATCATCTCATTATATTTTTCCCTGTCTTCCCACTCCGTCCATCTCTTTTTCTAAATTTCACCAGTCACATCTGTATTTGTTATTGACCTGCTTTGTACGACGAAGACCACAACCGGTGTACTGGATCCCATACCTACCACACTTCTTAAATACTGCCTTCATGCCATAATCCTGACTGTTATGACAATAATAAATACATCCCTTGACACTGTCTTTGTACCGCTCACTTTTAAAATCGCCTCTGTAACCACACTGTTAAAAACGTCTGGTCTTGATGCTGAGAATGTTAACAATTTTTGGCCTATTTCTCACTTACCTTTTCTGTCAAATGTTCTTGAGGGTGTCGTAGCCTCCCAACTTACCAATTACTTAACTTATAATAATTTGATGGAACCCTTTCAGTCTGGCTTTAGGGTGCAGCACAGCTGTGAAACTGCTCTGCTTTGGGTAATTAATAATTTGATTAAGGCAGCAGACTCTGAACAAATTGGCATATTAATTCTGTTAGATCTCAGTGCAGCATTCAACAATATCGGGCATGACATTCTACTGTCCAGAATGGAGAACATGCTGGGTGTCTCTGGCACTGCCCTCTAGTGGTTTAAATTCTATCTGACAGACAGGCAAGAGTTTGTTAGTCTTGGCAAGAGCAGATTCAGCTGAGCGCTGGTCATACAAGGGGATCCTCAGGGCTCTGTCCTCGGCCCTCTTCTCTTCTGTATATTTCCCCTTGGCCATATCAATCGTAACTTTACACTGGGTTATCATTTTGATGCAGATGATACTCAACTCTATTTCAATGTTAAAAGTGAAACTTCATCAGGGGGTTCTCAGCTCACAACTTGCCTAAGTGAAATTAAAACCTGGATGGAGCAGAACTCTTTAAAATGAAACTGCAGCAAAACTGAACTCCTGCAAACTGGCACTAAAGTTCAACATAAGAAAATGAGCTCCTCCTCAGTCACTCTTGACGGTGATCTCATCAGACCTTCGTGTGATGCAAGGGCTCTTGGTGTTATTTCTGATTCCTCCCTTTCTTATTCTGCCCACATAAACCACATTAAGAAACTTTTCTAGTTTCACCTCCGTCACAAATCCTGTGTTTGCTCCTTCCTCTACTTTTCTAATGCTGAGAAACTTGTCCATGCTTTTATCATATCCTGCATCGATTATTGTAACTCCCTACTGGCAGGTGCCACTTCAAATCTTATATCACAGCTCCAGTTGATTCAAAACTCAGCTGCAAGAGTCCTAACACGGACCAGCAACAGCGAGCACATCACACCAATTCTGCTTCACCTCCACTGGCTCCCTGTGTCTTACAGGATTGAATATCAAATTCTCTAAACCTACAAAGATTTAAATGGCATTGCACCAAACTACATCAGTGACCATCTCCATCACTATGCTATCCTCTGACTCTGGCAGTCTTGTTGTGCCTCACACTGATCTGCACTCTATGGGTGGCAGGACCTTCAGCTCCATAGCACCCAGACTTTGGGATGACCTCCCGAAAATTAATTAAATCAGGTAACTCCATTTATTTTTTTTGTTGAAAAACAACTGAAAACTCGAATGTTCAGGAAGGTGTTTAACATAATCTGACATTCTGCCCCCTCTTTCAGTCTTCCTCTATATAATTTGTGTGTCTGTTATATCACAAATGATGTTATTTGCTAGGCTTTCTTTTAGTATTGAATTTAGTATTTTACTCTGGTTTACTGTCTTTTATTCTATTGAATGCCTTTGTACAGTATATCCTGCAATTATTTGTTTTAATGTTCTATTCAGGAAACATTTGTATCCAATGTGTCATAAACCTGCTGTTTCTTTATGAGATTCTGTGAAGCACCTTGAGCATGGGAAAGGTACTATACAAATATAACTTAATAATAATAATAATAATAATAATAATAATAAGCAAAGGGTAAAAGTAAGGTTTTTAAGATAGTTGCAAGACCAGCAATGATGTATGGTGCTAGACATGGCCAGTAAAAGGAGAGCAGGAGAAGTTAGATGTGGCAGAAATGAGAATGAAGATGGATGTGCATAGTTATAAAAAAAAAAAAAAAACAGAATAAGAAATGAGACAATCACAGGTACAACAAAGGTGGGAGAGACATCTAAGAAAGTATAGGAAAGTAGTATGAAGTGGAATAGACATGTGATGAGGAGAGACAATGAATATGTGGGCAAAAGAGTGATGGGAATGGAAGTACAGAGGAAGAGAAAGTAGGTGAGGCCAAAGTGGAAATGGATGGATAAAATAAAAGAAGATTTGAAGTAAAAGGGTCTGACTGGGGAGGAGGTGCAGGACGAAGCTGTATGGAGAAGACTGATCAAGCAAATCGACCCCACACAAAATCAGAAAAGAAGAAGGAGGACAGTGAACTGCTTAACAAGTTCTGTAAGTTAAATTAAGGTTTAAAAGAACTACAGTACCTACGCTTTAATGCCTACTGAATCTCCCTAAGCACCTGTATTTGCTGCTAAAAACACACTTACACACCACCTTCCTCCTGCTCTGAGCAGCCTTGTTATCTGTGTGTCACTTTCTCTTACTGCTGTCTGCTTGTCGTGGTTATGCTCTTTTTTCTATTTTCCCTTCTAGCTCAATGCCAATCCCTGTTGAAATGCCCTCTGCTTTTAATGTTCTTTACATTTGTTATCTCCTAGTGTGAACAGTAAAGGGCTTATATGTGAGGTTACTGGCTGAACTAGGATATTTTTTCTATCCTTTAATTCCTTCCTCACTGGTAATTTGTTTATAATTTAGTATTAACTGCAACAATGTTGGATAATATTTACTTACTGTTTGACTATTCCTGTGCTGTGCTACAACAGACACCCTCCTCACCCACAAAATTTGGCTGATTGCTTCTATGGAGATTAGAAAGAGAGAAGCAAAAACCCTTCTAATTAAAAAAAATTGTAAAAAGTACCACATAGCCTCATAGTGGCACTCAAAAACAAAGTTTTAGAAGCTCAGTCTAAAATGAATGATATCAGCACATTTTGTTTCCTAAATGAATAAAATGATACCTTTTAATATTATTAGCATAGGCATCCAAGGTGAGACCAAATACCATAATCAGAGTTCTGTCTGCAAAAACGGGATTGTCAAGGAAAACATTCAAAGAAGGGACGCTAACTCAAGCATCAGACTGACGTCCTGCAACTTACAATTTCCAAACTGGATACTGTTCACCTCGGCACACCCCATGAAATCCTTTCCATGAAAATCAGGATGGACTCTTCACAGAGCCTTTCACCCACTTTAAGTTAACAGCAAGTAAATACAGTAAATGCAATTCTTGTTCTGCAAGTAAAGGAACTAGATTGCATAAGAATGTTATTCTGACACTAAACACCCTGGGGTCAAGTCCACAAAACACATTTAAACAGAACTGGAAAACTCCCAACAGCCCTCACACATTTGAGTAAAATGAAACAGCAAGCCTACTGTTACACAATCAGGCAAAAGTTCAGTTACTGGCTGGAGTCTCCATTCCAGTACGTGGGGATAACTTTTCCTAGTGTGACGGGCGGCCTTGGCCGTTTCCCGGCTGGGATGCCAGCTGGATGGAAGAACTGGGGGAGAGAGCATCTCCGAGGCACTACCCCTCCCCAAGATGCTAGAGGGCAGCCCTCCTGGGCTGCTGTGGCGCCACGGATTCTTGCAGGGCACGCTGGGACTTAGAGTTTGGTACAGCCCTGTTGGGTTCTGTGGAGGCCGCCAGGAGGAGCTGCAGAGCCCTACAATAGACTTCCACCACCCCTGGGAGTGATTCCAGGTAATACTGATGAGCCACCTGGAGGACTCCCAGGACCTGAATAAAAGGAGCCGCCTCACTCCATTTGAGGAGCCAGAGTTAGGAGGAAGAGGACGCGGAGAGAACAGAGAGGAAAAGACTGTGCTTTGTCTTGTGGACATTGCACTCTTGTGAATGAGAGAAGAAAGTACCTCCCTACCTATAAATAAAGGTGTGCTGTGTAACAATTAGTGTCCTGTTCGTCTGTGTTGGGTTTAGGGCGGCTGTACGGTTCACAATAGGTTAGCCGAGAAGTATATACGTATATATATGTATGTATATATATATATATATATATATATATATTCGATTCCCAAGAGGGAGTGCAGTGGAGTGTGTACGCCTGATGAGCCCAGAATGAGGGCGAAACACGTGTCGTGTACTCTTTGCATTTAGTTGACAGTAAACTATTTCAACCATATATATATATATATATATATATATATATATATATATATATATATATATATATATATATATAAAAAAGTATATATAGGGTCATTACTGTGACAAGTACCGAGATGACTGAAATTCTTATTTGCTTGAGCTAATGTCCATTCAACGTCACCCTCTCTCCATTTCTATGATAAGTATAATTAGCTTACCTTGAAACATCTGTCTTCCTTACCTGAAAAATTGCAGAATATTTATCATAATATTAATATTATTAATTACAATGCTGGATATCTTTAAAAACCTTTTTTTTTTTGTTTCAAAAAACGCTTCAGATGAAACTGGGTATGACCCTTGATAACGGGAACAAACCATCTAGCCCATCATTTTTGAAAGCAGGAAACAGCACCTTAATCTGTGATAATTTCAATAAAAAGTTTGCTCAGAAAACAAGATCATCTGGACAGTCACTGGGTAAGTAGGCAAACTTTATGTATTAGTCTTACAGAACATATGAGTATGTAACACAGAGTAAATCACTAAAAAAGAATGATACCATGAAGACATAATTTCACATATCCTTAACAACAGAACTCAGCCACTGACCCTGACACTCACTAAGATCCAGAAA
The DNA here is from genome assembly GCF_900747795.2 of Erpetoichthys calabaricus. Taxonomy (NCBI): domain Eukaryota; kingdom Metazoa; phylum Chordata; class Cladistia; order Polypteriformes; family Polypteridae; genus Erpetoichthys; species Erpetoichthys calabaricus. The sequence continues at coordinate 4,910,484 of NC_041409.2, read as the reverse complement.
TAGTTATTAATGTTTACTGCAACCATTAGATGAATACTATAAAAGGTTTTGAAGAGAATCTGCCTATCAGCTTGTCAATATGTTTCATTTAGCACTCCCACAACTAAATATCAAAAATCATCAGATTGTTCCCAATAAGATCACTCTTCATTGGAACTCTCGATTTTGCCGTCACTGATTTTTTATTTTTGCTTCTTTGTTAAGTCCTGCTTTATAATGGGTAGACAAGATCTCATTTTTATAACAGTGGCCCACACAAGAGTAAACACTACCTTTGTTTAGAAACTTATGTCACAACGTACCAACTATAGCAGTAGAGTGTTGTACCGTGTTAGCCATAGATTGATACAGGAGAAAGTAGGGTGAAGTGACACTTTTTATTGGCTAACTACATAGATTACAAATTCAAGCTGTCGAGGCAGCTAAGGCCCCTTCATCAGGTTACACCTTACCTGATGAAGGGGCCTTAGCTGCCTCGAAAGCTTGCACTTGTAATCTATTTAGTTAGCCAATAAAAAGTGTCACTTCACCCTACTTTCTACTGTATCAATGTACCAACTGTTATAAACATTGGGCTAAGAATGTCAAAAAATGGCATAAAACAGTTGTCAAAACAATTAAAAACACACCTCAGAAACATTCACAGTTAATGAAGAAAAACTTTATTATATGAAATGTTACTGGATAGACACTTTTTTAAACCCTATTTTAGAATTCTTTTACAATACATAATATGACTCAATGACAGGGAATGAAAAAGATGCATGGAACAGAAAGGAAACCATGCAATGCAATGATCTTCAGAAAAGCAGAGTTTCGGGTGATTTCATGAAGAGTTATGTTCACTCTGTTTTGAGAAATATTTAAATATTACAATAAAAAAAACACATAAGAAATAAGTTTGCTCATTAAAAAGTATATAAATAACACAAATACCAAAAACAAGAGATGGTCATCAAAAATAGAGAAAAGTAAGCGTCCACTCTCCTCAGGAGAGAACATAATCAAATCACTTCTGGAAACCTCTCAAACGGTGTGGTCAACTTAAGTAAAATCTGTTGCTGGGCTCTCACCACAGTATCCAGTGAAGGCAGAATCTGATAAATTAGGAACATCACCATCCTGTAAAAAAAAATAAATAAATAAAAAAAAATAATATATAGTGTATATATTGTCACGCACGCGCGCATAGGGAGCCGCGTAAACATCCGACGAGCAATGTAACATATCGTCCCAGGGGACAAAGACGGGATACTAACCTTTCTCTCTTTTATTCCTACAGAAAGACAGAAACAATGCCACCATAACTTTGACCAGGTTCCCTAAACCATTCGCCACCACTTCTGTATTCCATCCCTTCTTCTGGTCCCATCTTGATGACGTCATGGCTCCCACACAGCACCTCGTCCCTTCCCAGCATTCCATTCATCTGTTTCCGGTCCCACCCCATAAATGCTCCCTTCACCAGATCCAGAATGTCTGCTGTTATGATAGAATGCCATATGTCAGACTGTATTCTTTGTTTTGATTTGCACTCTGTACAGTATATAGGGCTGGAAACCCCAAACCTTTATGAGAGTTTGCGTATTTATTACAGTGGTGTAGCTGGCAGGATACTTTTGTCCGAGAAATGTCTGAAGGACAGGACCTCAACATAGTGTTGACAAGTCTGGCGGGCCAACTCCAGGTGTTGCAGTTGGAGCAGGCAGCTACGATGCAGGAGCTAGTGGAGACCAAGGCATGGCTCGCAGCGGCAGAAGCGGCTAGACCGGAGCCCGCACAACCTCCACCTCCCCCTATTGTTCCACTTTCAGAGGCGGACGACATAGAGTCATATTTGCTGACCTTCGAGAGGACCGCCTCTCGGAATCAGTGGGCGCGCGCAGTGGGCATCCATACTGGTGCTGTACTCGAAGGGAATCGAGCAGAGGGCCTGTCATGACCTCCCCGTCGAGGAAGCCACCGATTATGACCTCCTGAGGGCCGAGATCTTAAGCCGCTACGGCGTGACGTCACACCAGCAGATGACCGAGTGGAGGCTCTGGAAATTTGACCCCGATTGCCCTGCCCGGGCCCAGGGCTTGGAGTTCTGGGGCAAAATGGGGCACTGGCTGAGATCTGACAACAACCAGGCTCGCCAGGTAGTAGAACAAGTGGCTTGTGAGGGGTTTGTTAACTTGATGCCAGAGTAACTAGCCCAGCAGGACCGGCGACATCCTTTAAGGATATGAAAAGCCTTCTGGAGGTGCTGGAGCACCAACTAGCGGTGAACCAAGTCAGGGGGTCGGAAAGGTCCGCTTGTGGGCCCCGACAGGGACGTGTCGCTACTCCCAAGCCCTTCCGTCGTACTGCGGAAGCTCCAGGTAAGCTTAAAGAGAGAACCCCGGCTGCGCCGTGCTGTTTCAAGTGCGGCGAAGTCAGACACACCTTGCCCGCCTGCCCTCAGAACGCGGAATCGATGGACTGCACCTGGGTCGAAGGAAAGAGGTAATGTGCTCTGTCTAATCACCTGGCTGTCCCAAACACGGAAGTGGTCTTAGTTAATGGGCATTCGGTTGTGGCATTATTTGATTCCGGGAGTAACATTACTATTGTTGCTCGCCGCTTTGTACTACCGCGACAGTGGGCACGCCGGAAAGTGAAGGTTACCTGCGTGCATGAAGAGACCAAGTCATATAAGTCCGCTAACCGTTACATAACCTGGAAAGGTGAACCGAGACGGCTGTTGGTGGCCGTACTGCCCGAACCGCCCTTTCCAGTTATTCTGGGATAAGACTGGTCTGAAAGCAACTGTGGTAGAAAAAGCACCACTCCTATTGCCGAGTTGGGTATAGTTATGGACGGACAGGGCACCATCCCCGCGGCTCCCACACCATGCAGCCCGGCAACCAGTGATGACGTAGAGAGCCGGGGGGACGACTTTCTGGCGACGGACCTTGACCTAGAAGTGCTAGCGAGTGAGGGTCCGGGTCAGGCTGACGACAACCCCCCGGCTCCACCAGACCCCTTGAGCAGCAAGTCCACACCAGCGTCATTTAAAAGAGAACAGTGGAACGATGATTCCCTAAAGTTTGCCCAGAATGCTATTGTTTCTGTTAACGGCAATACGCCGGACACTCTCATACCAGCGGTGCCCTGCTTTGTACTGGATAATGATCTGTTGTATCGAGTCGCGGATCACAAAGGCAAGGTACGGAAGTTGCTGTTTATAATAAAGGTTCCCTTTATTGATGTCCCCTTCGAAAGGATCGGAGTCGATCTTGTAGGACCCCTGGAGCCTTCAACTCGTGGCCAAAAATACATTTTGGTCATGGTAGACTACTCAACTCGATACACAGAGGTGGTTCCGTTGCGCTCCACTACTACAAAAAATATTGCACGGGAATTGGTAGCCCATTTCTCCCGAGTGGGAATACCTAAAGAAATCCTCACGGATCAAGGTACGCCCTTTACTTCGGATACGTTCAGGTAAGTTTCCAAGTTACTCCATATTAAGCATCTCAAAACGTCTGTGTACCACTCTCAGATGGATGGGTTAGTGGAACGTTTTAACCAAACCCTTAAACAGATGCTCCACAAGGCAGTCAACCTGGACAGTAGGAACTGGACCAACTTTTACCTCTTGTCCTTTTTGCTTATCGGGAGGTGCCACAAGCCTCCATGGGCTTTTCCCCTTTTGAACTTTTATATGGCCGCCAGCCCCAAGGTATTTTGGACATTCTCAAAGAAGGATGGGAAGGGGGGGATCTTCCCTCCACCGATATTTTGGAATATATCGCGTAAATGTGCGATAGGTTAGAAAAGATTCGGCCTCTTCTAAAGGAACATATGTCAAGAGCTCAAGCTGCGCAGGCGCGGAATTATAACTGAAACACCTCCCTAGCCGGGGGACCGTGAGATGGTGCTCATGCCTACATCCCACTCCAAATTGCTAGCCCATTGGCAAGGCCCATACGAGGTAAAAGAGAGGAAAGGGCTCATCGACTATATGATGAAACAACCAAATTACCGGCCGAACGAGAGGGTGTATAATGTCAACTTACTAAAACTGTGGAGGGATCGGGAGGAACGCCCTCACACAGATGCCACCCTATCCCTTTTCTCAAGAAAATCAGTCCTTAACCTTGGCCCCAATTTGACGCCCCTGCAGAGGCAGGAGCTGGAAAGTGCAGTCCTGTTCGTTCCGTAAGTAGTCAGCAAGACGCCAGGACATACCTCGCTAATTGAGCACGACATTGTGACAGACCTGGGGGTGTTAGTGAGGGAGCGGCCCTATCGCCTCCCGGAAGATAAACGTGCCGAGGTGGAGCTGGAAGTCCAACGAATGCTGGATATGGACATCATAGAGGAGAGTCGCAGCCCATGGTCTAGTCCCATTGTCCTCGTTTCTAAGCCCGACGGCTCTTGGAGATTCTGTAATGACTTTAGGTGTCTTAATCAGGTCTCCAAATTTGATGCCTACCCCATGCCCCGGGTGGACGAGCTCATTGAATGCTTGGGTACGGCTCGTTACCCGACTACTCTTGACATCACTAAGGGATACTGGCAGATTCCCTTAACGGCATACGCTAAAGAAAAAACAGCCTTCAGCACCCCTAGCGGACATTGGCAATATAAGGTCCTCCCATTTGGGCTGCACGGGGCGCCTGCGACCTTCCAGCGTCTGGTAGACAGAGTGCTAAAGGTCCACCAGTCCTATTGTGCCGCCTACCTTGATGATGTAGTCATCTATTCCGGCACCTAGGAGGAACATATCTTGCAGCTTTACGCTGTCCTCTTAACGCTAGCAAACGCGGGTCTCCGCATTAATCCGAGTAAGTGTTTTTTTGGATTTCACGAGACCAAGTATTTGGGCTACCTGGTGGGGGGAGGACTGGTGAGACCACAATGTTCAAAAATCAAAGATATCCTGGAATGGCCCCGTCCGATAACCAAGAAACAGGAGCAAGCTTTCCTGGGGTTAGCGAGATACTACTGCCAGTTTGTGCCTCGTTTCTCCGAGAGGGCCACACCCTTGACCAATCTGACAAATACAAGGGCCCCTTTATATGTGGTATGGAATGATTTAACAGAACAGGCATTCAGTGACCTAAAGACGGCCCTGACAATGGCACCGATATTGAGAACCCCTAATTTTTCTCTCCCTTTTACCCTCCAGACCGATGCTTCGGACACAGGACTAGGCGCTGTGCTGAGTCAAAGCATCGACGGTGTTGAACACCCCGTGATTTACCTGAGGTGGAAACTGCTGGACCGGGAGACAGGATATGCTGGGGTGGAGCGGGAAGCCTTGGCCATCAAGTGGGCGGTAACACACTTGAGGTACTACCTGTTGGGTCGGGAGTTTACTCTGGTGACGGACCATGCTGCCCTCCAGTGGATGGCTGTGCACAAGGAGTCGAACCCCCGAGTTACCAGGTGGTTTTTAGACCTTCAGTCGTAGTCTTCCATCACTTATCGCCGGGGTAACCAGCAAGCCAACGCTGATTCTCTCTCCCTGGATCACGACCTCTCGGTTTCTGGGCTGGGGGTCATATCATGCATGCACGCATAGGGATTCACGTAATGACCCAACGAGCAACATAACATATCGTGCCAGGAGACAAAGACGGGGTACTAACCTTTCTCTCTTTTATTCCTACAGAATGACAGAAACAACGCCGCTGTAACTTTGACCAGTTTCCCTAAACCACATGCCAACACTTCCGCATTCCAGCCCTTCCTCTGGTCCCATCTTGATGACGTCATGGCTCCCACACAGCACCTCGGTTCTTTCCCAGCATTCCATTCATCTGTTTTCGGTCCTACCCCATAAATGCTCCCTTCACCTGATCCAAAATGTCTGCTATTATGATATAATGTCATATGTCTGACTGTATTTTTTGTTTTGATTTGCAATCTGTACAGTGTAACGGGCCGGAAACCCCAAACCTTTATGAGAGTTTGCGTATTTATTACTATATATATATATATATATATATATATTTCTCTACAAGCAATGTTATCCTTGAATCGCATTCTGACTACCCAATGAAACAATATTAAGATCATCCTAGTCTACGTAGGACTAATGTAATACTTCTTAAATGTAAGCTTCAGAGAGTTAAATACCAAACATATGTTCACTTACTAAAAGATCTCTCTCTCTGTCTTTTAAGCCTCTATGTCGTTTTCTTTTAATGATGGGTGTTGATTGTAGAAGACCAGAAGGAGATGAAGCACTGGGTTCATCAAGGCACTCTCCATCCATACAGTGAGAAGGATCAGTCATACAGCTCACTTCTTCCTTGGGTGTACACAGATTTGAAGATTATTGAGGGAATACATAAAGAATGAATACAAATATACTATATAACAGACATCTCAAAAGACATCACTTATATTAAAAGGCTATTATGGGATGGAAATGGGTCAATTTGCTTTAATTACCTCCAATGGGATAGCTAGCTGGGCACTTCTATAATCATCTCCATAGGCATTTAGTGTTTTCATGAGGAACCTATTAAAAATATGGGGGAAAAAAAAACAGATTCTAAAATTATAACAAAGAAGAAGAAATAATAAATTCTGAAAGGCCAGAAAGTACACATGCACCCGACATTTCATCTCAACTCCTAAATGTACATGTAATTAAAAGCAACAAGTTCCTCTGTTTGATCATTTACAGAAAAACCGACCAATTAAAATGACGCACTGTATATGCATACATGCATTCACACAATTAATACAGGGTGGCTAACAGCAAGAGACTACTGCAGAATACATACACACTGGGGTCAATCCGATGTTGCCAGTTAACTAACCCTTATATCTTTCAGGATGTGAGAGTTAAGGTGGATTACTCAGAGAAAAACACATCCAAGACACAAACAGAATGTGCAAGTTCCAGAATAATAATGACTGGGTGCGGGATTTGAATCCAGGACCCCACAACCCTGCTCCTAATGATAACTAACTACTATACAACACTACACAGGCTTTCTTAGGTAGAAGGGCTGTACAGAATCTTGATTAAAATAAGATTTGTTCAAGACTATGGTACAAAGGCATTGTCAGTTTCTTAAATGTATACCATTACTGGCCAGAAAGCTGAAAGATTGCATTTTTATTATCTTGACAGATCATATTTTACTTGTCCCAAGGGAGAAATTTAGCAATTTATGATGACCATATACAACCCCAGACCTGGGGACCTGGGTTCGCTTCCCGGGTCCTCACTGCGTGGAGTTTGCATGTTCTCCCCGTGTCTGCGTGGGTTTCCTCCGGGCGCTCTGGTTTCCTCCCACAGTCCAAAGACATGCAGGTTAGGTGGATTGGCGATTCTAAATTGGCCCTAGTGTGTGCTTCGTGTGTTTATGTGTGTCCTGCGGTGGGTTGGCACCCTGCCTGGGATTGGTTCCTGCCTTGTGCCCTGTGTTGGCTGGGATTGGCTCCAGCAGACCCCCGTGACCCTGTGTTCAGATTCAGCGGGTTGGAAAATGGATGGATGGATATACAACCCCAATTCCAATGAAGTTGGGACGTTGTGTAAAACGTAAGTAAAAACAGAATACAATGATTTGCAAATCCTTTTCAACCTATATTCAATTGAATACACTACGAAGACAAGATATTGAATGTTCAAACTGATAAACTTTATTGTTGTTTTGCAAATCTTCACTCATTTTGAATTTGATGCCTGTAACACGTTCCAAAAAAGCTGGGACAGGGGCAGCAAAAGACTGGGAAAGTTGAGGAATGTTCAAAAAACACCTGTTTTGAACATTCCACAGGTGAACAAGTTAATTGGAAACTGGTGTTTGTCATGATTGGGTATAAAAGGAGCATCCCCAAAAGGCCCAGTCGTTCACAAGCAAGGATGGGGTGAGGTTCACCACTTTGTGAACAACTGCGTGGGCAAATAGTCCAGCAGTTTAAGAACAACGTTTCTCGATCGATCGATAGATAGATAGATACTTTATTAATCCCAAGGAGAAATTCACATTCTCCAGCAGATGCATACTGATACAATGGAAGGAATCTAGGGATTTCATCATCTACTGTCCATAATATAATCAAAAGATTCAGAGAATCTGGAGAAATCTCTGCACATAAGCGGCAAGGCTGAATACCAACACTGGATGCCCATGACCTTCAATCCCTCAGGAGGCACTGCATTAAAAACCAACATCATTCTGTAAAGGATATTACCACGTGGGCTCAGGAATACTTCAGAAAACCATTGTCAGTTAACACAGTTCGTCGCTACATCTACAAGTGCAAGTTAAAACTGTACCATGCAAAGCGAAAGCCATTTATCAACAACACCCAGAAACGCCGCCGGCTTCTCTGGGCCCGAGCTCATCTGAGATGGACCGACGCGAAGTGGAAAGTGTGCTGTGGTCTGACGAGTCCACATTTCAAATTGTTTTTGGAAATCATGGACGTCATGTCCTCTGGGCCAAAGAGGAAAAGGACCATCCGGATTGTTATCAGCGCAAAGTTCAAAAGCCAGCATCTGTGATGGTATGGGGGTGTGTTAGTGCCCATGGCATGGGTAACTTGCACATCTGTGAAGGCACAATTAATGCTGAAAAGTACATACAAGTTTTGGAGCAACATATGCTGCCATCCAAGCGACGTCTTTTTCAGGGACGTCCGTACTTATTTCAGCAGGACAATGCAAAGCCACATTCTGCATGTGTTACAACAGCGTGGCTTCGTAGTAAAAGAGTGCGAGTACAGTAATCCCTCCTCCATCGCGGGGGTTGCGTTCCAGAGCCACCCGCGAAATAAGAAAATCCGCGAAGTAGAAACCATATGTTTATATGGTTATTTATATATATTGTCATGCTTGGGTCACAGATTTGCGCAGAAACACAGGAGGTTGTAGAGAGACAGGAATGTTATTCAAACACTGCAAACAAACATTTGTCTCTTTTTCAAAAGTTTAAACTGTGCTCCATGACAAGACAGAGATGACAGTTCTGTCTCACAATTAAAAGAATGCAAACATATCTTCCTCTTCAAAGGAAACAGAGAGGAAAGCAAACAAATCAATAGGGCTGTTTGGCTTTTAAGTATGCGAAGCACCGCCGGTACAAAGCTGTTGAAGGCGGCAGCTCACACCCCCTCCGTCAGGAGCAGGGAGGGAGAGAGAGAGAGAGAGAGACAGAGAAAAACTAAGTCAAAAATCAATACGTGCCCTTTGAGCTTTTAAGTATGCGAAGCACCGTGCAGCATGTCGCTTCACGAAGCAGCTGCACACAGAAGGTAGCAACGTGAAGATAATCTTTCAGCATTTTTAGACGAGCGTCCGTATCGTCTAGGTTTGCGAACAGCCCCCCTGCTCAAACCCCCTACGTCAGGATCAGAGAAAGTCAGCGCAAGAGAGAAAGAGAGAAAGTAAGTTGGGTAGCTTCTCAGCCATCTGCCAATAGCGTCCCTTGCATGAAATCAACTGGGCAAACCAACTGAGGAAGCATGTACCAGAAATTAAAAGACCCATTGTCCTCAGAAATCCGCGAACCAGCAAAAAATCCGCGATATATATTTAAATATGCTTACATATAAAATCCACGATAGAGTGAAGCCGCGAAAGGCGAAGCGCGATATAGCGAGGGATCACTGTACTAGACTGGCCTGCCTGCAGTCCAGACCTGTCTCCCATTGAAAATGTGTGGCGTATTATGAAGCACAAAATACGACAACGGAGACCCCAGACTGTTGAGCAACTGAAGTTGTACATCAAGCAAGAATGGGAAAGAATTCCACCTACACAGCTTCAATTAGTGTCCTCAGTTCCCAAACGCTTATTGAGTGTTGTTAGTAGGAAAGGTGATATAACAGTGGTAAACATGCCCCTGTCCCAGCTTTTTGACTGACATCAAATTCAAAATGAGTGAAGATTTGCAAAACAACAATAAAGTTTATCAGTTTGAACATTCGATATCTTGTCTTTGTAGTGTATTCAATTGAATATAGGTTGAAAAGGATTTGCAAATCATTGTATTCTGTTTTTATTTACGTTTTACACAACGTCCTAACTTCATTGGAATTGGGGTTGTACAAAAATCTAACATTAAATGTAAAAAATTGGTAATGAACAAAAGAATGTGCACTACCAATCAAGATGTATTTCAAGGCCCTATTTTGTCCTTTAAGGAATGGTTTTCTTCCTGCCACTTGCCCTGTCAAACCTACAGGACAAAGTCTCCTCTTCTTAGTAGAAACTAAGATTTGCTTTTTTTCGACCACCGTTAAACAATGCTTGATGCTGCTGTGCTGTGAGGCGCCTATCACACAAGCTGGTGACCCTCAGAAACTTGTCTTCTGATTGGATGACGACTTTGGGTCTGCCAGATCTCTTCCTATCAGAGTTTCTTCCAGTTTCCAATTGCATTTGGACTGTGTAGGATGCCATACTCACTGACAATGATTTTTTTGCAATCTCTCTAAATGAAAGGCCTACACTTCTGTGGGTAATAATTCAATCTCATTTCATTTGCTAATTGCCATTTTCTTGCCACCATAACTGGAATATTGTCTAAGTAGTACTTCAGAGGATACAGTAACACAGTCTGGTCCAACTCCGCTTTAAGACAGACAGAGGTGTTCAACTAACTAAGTAATCAACTAAAGTTGGGACACCTGTGCAAACTGTTTCCTTCAACGTGCAAGGCCTAATTTACTTTAAAATTGCTGCAGAATATCTATAGGTTGTAACTTATTAGTTGTTCCCTGAAGAAGGCCCATTTGTAATATTCTGAAATTTTCTTTTTTTCAGTTTTTGCTAATCTAAACTTTAAATTTATACTTCTGGCAGTTTACTGCTTACCTTTTCACCCCTTTAGGTCATTCATTGCATTTTAACTGATTAAATTTGAAGAAAAACTGAGGTGTTCTAAAACTTTAGTCTGGTAGTGTCTATGCTCATCGTTATGTACTGACATCAAATGTTTGAATGGAAGTGCATCTACTATGTTTACCGACAGCACACAAGATACAAATCATTTTATCACTGGCAACATGAATCATCAGGCTATTTTTTTAACACCCTAACTTGTTAAAGTTTGTGTTTAAAGGCTGTCTTTTTTTTTTTTTAAGAAGTTACAAACATTGTGCAAAATTTAACTTAAAAACAAAACGTATTGAGCAACATTAAACTAAAGGCAAAACTTACAAAAATTTAAAGAAGTTATATTTTGATCAAATGACTGGAGAAAAAAAATACTTATTTGAATTAGTATGTGTGAAATTGTAAATTTTAACATATTACAATTTACATTTAGTCCGTGTCCATACATTTTTATCATCTCCGTCTCCAATAACCCAATAATTGCTTCCAACTCCAATTCTACAGCCCTGTTGTGGAGTATGCTTCCCTGAATGCCTCACATGTAAGACTGTAAAAAGGTAGATCATTAACTTGTATGAAAAAACTAAAAATATTATGTCAAGTTATTACTTCTCAACAATTATATATAAAATAAAATAAAAAAAAAATCGTGAGTGTGCTCCCGTCGACATTATCATATACGGAGATAATGGAAAGGGTCATTTGAACCACTTCCAGTTGCATAACATTTCTTAAATATTATATCTCTTTGTTTCTCATCATAACTAATTGATAATATCAATACACAATAATTTCTCTATTTATAATCAAACTTTATATTAAAATTATACTTTTGCACTTAGGGAGGTCAAAAGCAGTGGTGGAATGTTTTCATGATTGCATATGCATTACCTAGATTACGTGCAAAGAAAAAAAAAAAAAAAAGGAGTTATAGTCACTTAAAAACATAGAAAAAGTGTTAGTATTATAATATCTGGCATGTTCAATGTTTAGATAGATAGATAGATAGATAGATAGATAGATAGATAGATAGATAGATAGATAGATAGATAGATAGATAGATAGATAGATAGATAGATAGATAGATACTTTATTAATCCCGATGGGAAATTCACATTCTTCAGCAGCAGCATACTGATACACATTTTTAGTTTACATATACATTTTATAGTTTAGTTTACATTCTATTGTTAAACTGATGATGTATAAATTATAATAAAATTAATAATAGTTATTGAAAGAATATGCATTACAGTGATCCCTCGCTATATCGCGCTTCGCCTTTCGCGGCTTCACTCTATCGCAGATTTTATATGTAAGCATATTTAAATATATATCGCGGATTTTTTGCTGGTACGCGGATTTCTGAGGACAATGGGTCTTTTAATTTCTGGTACATGCTTCCTCAGTTGGTTTGCCCAGTTGATTTCATACAAGGGACGCTATTGGCAGATGGCTGAGAAGCTACCCAACTTACTTTTCTTTCTCTCTCTTGTGCTGACTTTCTCTGATCCTGACGTAGGGGGTGTGAGCAGGGGGGCTGTTCGCACACCTAGACGATACGGACGCTCGTCTAAAAATGCTGAAAGATTATCTTCACGTTGCTACCTTCTGTGTGCAGCTGCTTCGTGAAGCGACATGCTGCACGGTGCTTCGCATACTTAAAAGCTCCAAGGGCACGTATTGATTTTTCACTGTTTGTTTTTCTCTGTCTCTCTCTATCTCTCTCTCTCTCTGCTCCTGACGGAGGGGGTGTGAGCTGCCGCCTTCAACAGCTTTGTACCGGCGGTGCTTCGCATACTTAAAAGCCAAACAGCCCTATTGATTTGTTTGCTTTCCTCTCTGACATGCTCTGCTCCTGACGCGCACTCCTTTGAAGAGGAAGATAGGTTTACATTCTTTTAATTGTGAGACAGAACTGTCATCTCTGTCTTGTCATATAGCACAGTTTAAACTTTTGAAAAAGAGACAAATGTTTGTTTGCAGTGTTTGAATAACGTTCCTGTCTCTCTACAACCTCCTGTGTTTCTGCGCAAATCTGTGACCCAAGCATGACAATATAAAAATAACCATATAAACATATGGTTTTTACTTCGCGGATTTTCTTATTTCGCGGGTGGCTCTGGAACGCAACCCCCGCGATGGAGGAGGGATTACTGTATATGGAATACAGTTTTTAATATACTGTACACATTTATATTTCCATGACACAAAAAATTCATACACATCACTTCCAGTTGAGTCATTTTTCTCAAATTTCATATCTGTTTGTTTTTTTATCATTATAAATATCTATACAAAATTTGAATCACCTATCTGTAATTACAACCATAGGTTTACTTGAAAATTTGACAAAGTATCCAGTTAAAAGTAGCACTTCCGGTTGCCAGAAATGGCTTGTTCATAGGATTCCTTATTTTTGATATAAAGCGGGTGGTCAAAATCTCATTGGCCAGGTCAAAATGTTTTCACACAGATAAATAATTTCAAAAATGGTATTTTTGGACTCAGAAAAGTCTAAAATGTCAAGATTCATCAAAATCTTAAGGCTGATTTTTTTCACAATTCCTACACTCTCTCTATACTACATATTTGAGAAAGTAAAAATGCAGCAAAGTTCACAAACAAGACGGGAAACAAAACCATGCAACTGTAGTTCTTAAATCTGGTTAATAGCTTTCAGTTAAATTTACAGCTGTTGTTAAAATCATCCTTTTTAAAATACAAGTACAGCATTAACCCATTTAATATGTCCATCCCCTTTCATGACATAATTTATTAATGGCTTTATTTCAAAATGTTCATCGTAATAACAAGGCAATTCGGAGTCCCTCAAATACCAAGAATAAAGTGAAGTACTTCAGGAGGCAAAGCCTTTAGCTATAATACCTCTGAACTCTGGAATGACTCACCTGTCAACAAAAGAGATGCCTTATGTGCCTTAGTATTTCAATCATGGCTTTTCTATTAGTCATTTTTAATAATTATGATGATTTGTAATCATAAGCCAGTGGTTTTCAGGTTGACGTCTTCCTGCATGGCTGCTAGTTTTGTTCAAACAAATTCATATCATTGCTTAGTTATTTGGCCCAAAAATATTCAGGAGAAATTCAAACTTATATGTATACGTTACCATAACTTTACATGCTTCTGTTTAATTTCATTTGCGGTTTTCTTTACACTTTACCATTTGGCAACTTAACTGTATCCAAATGTGGTTGATTATAAATGAGCACTGCACACAAGGCAAATAACACAGAATGCTATACAGGAGCAATTACTGCTATTTTCTCCTTTCTTGATAATTTATAAGAAGCATTTCTTAATGAGCACACAAATGAAAATAGCACAGAATTCAAATTTGCCAACAGCTGAATACAATTAAGGCAGCAAACATTATTAAAAAAGAAAATGGCAATGCAAACTTAAGTGCTTAATGTATAGACAAAAATGCACATATTTCAAAAGTTCAAAAAAAAACCTCACACTGGTTCCACTCCATCTGAACTAGTGTGGTGCTGAGGTGTCACCCGTTGCATGGCTGCACTTGGATCCTAATCTGGATCCTGAGTTGGTTTGTCGTGTGGTGGGTGCAGCAATGCGCTGTATCAGCATGTGCTCCTAACCTCTCTCTCTCTCTCTCTCTCTCATAATAAGAGTAAAAAATGACAACTCACAAAACAATTAGATAAATACACCCATTATGAAATTGGTTGGGTCAAGAGCCTGCAGCCACAGAGGTCTCTAGGGCTTAAACTTGGGAACCACTAAAAGTTGTTACTAATCTTTTAATTCACTTTTTCATCTGTGGCCAGTAATCATCTTTGTCATCAATGATTATGACAGTGTTCCTATTACTTAAAAAATCAAAATGAAAGGAAGACATTAATATCAACATTCAATAATGAGCCATAAAGTCTTACTCACTATTGTATTACAGGTTGACTATCCCTAACCAGAAATGCCTGGGAACAAAAGTATTTTGGATTTCAGAAATTTTTCTATCTTGGAATATTTGTATATACACATGAGATATCTTGCGGACACCCATGATCAAGCATGGAAATGCAGAAAAACTAGCTAAATGATGACTCGAGTATAATTCTAATCACAGAGCTGTTATTGCAACGTGTGTTGATATGACAAACATATCAAACCTCAAAAGTGAGGAATATGATGTTCAGACCCTTTTAAGAAGTCCAATTCTGGGTATTTTCACTAAACGATTTTTTTGGTTATTCATCACTTTCCATTGGCTACCTGTAGTCACTTCCCAGCGAACTGGCCACATGTGAGGTGTATCTTAGCCAAGCTTTAGCACAGTCATACTTGCTGTGCTGTAAGCCATAAACTGACTGACAAGATGCTACATTCAGTTTTCATATGGTGTAGGTGTACATACCTAACACATAACTGGTTTTTTCCAACATAGAGTAAAAAAACGTGAACATAAAAAGACAATTTGCTGCAGTGTCCAGTCGCACACACTATATATATATATATATATATATATATATATATATAAATATAAAAACTTTGCTATGGACAAAATATTCAGAATTATGGGTTTAGAGGCTTTGGGTGTCAGAGCTCAAGTACATTACAAATTAAGCATAACACCTCAAAACTCCATACTTAAGTCCGATTCATAGTTTGTGCAAATTCCACATTGGCACTAACTACCCAAGTTTTTAAGTTTTTTTTCCTTTTGTAGATACATTGTATACTAGTCATTTAGCCCGTAACAATAACGGGCGCTAGAACAGTAGTGCATAAACATTAGTAGTAACAGTCTATATTAAATGGCAAAGGACTTTGACCTCATTCTTTTTGTTGGTCGTATTTTTCTTTCTTTCGTTGATGTTTACTTGCTCAGCTGACCGTTCTTCGTGGGCTTCCGCCATGTATTGTGTGTCTTTAATTTTCTGTGACAGTAATACTGTCTTGTACGGCTCTATTCAATAAGGGCGCGCACAAAAAGTCGAGCTTCAAAAGGGCGACCTCAATTGAGCGCGGCGAATAAAGGCGTTCATCGATAATTTAGTTCAAATGGCTCTGGAATATGTGAAGAGCAACAAAGGTGCAGATCTTTATTTACGCGCGCCTTTATTCGCTGCGCCCAACTGAGGTCGCCCTTTTGAGGCTCGCCTTTTTGTGCGCGCCCTTATTGAAGGATACCGTCTTGTACGTCCGCTGGCTTGTATGTCCGTAATATACCTTTAATTTTCTCTGGCGGTAATACAGGCGTGCGCGTCGGTAATATGCCTTTAATCTCCTCTGACTGTAATACTGTCAGAATGTGTGTGAATTTCCCATTGGGATTAATAAAGTATCTATCTATCTATCTACTGGCTTGTATGTGGCTGCAATATGAGTCACTGTATTGTGTACCTTTAATTTCCTCTCGCAGTAATACTGGTTTGTATTTCCGTAAAATGCCTCTAACTTTCTCTGACAGTAATATCGCGCATCGCACTGTGCCCCACGCATGCGCACTTCACCAGAAGACACCCACACACGGACACCTGGACGCACACAGGGATATATATATATATATATATATATATATATATATATATATATATATATATATATATATATATATATATATATATATATATATATATATATATATATATATATATATGGGCGGCACGGTGGCGCAGTGGGTAGCGCTGCTGCCTCGCAGTTGGGAGATCTGGGGACCTGGGTTCGCTTCCCGGGTCCTCCCTGCGTGGAGTTTGCATGTTCTCCCCGTGTCTGCGTGGGTTTCCTCCGGGCGCTCCGGTTTCCTCCCACAGTCCAAAGACATGCTGGTTAGGTGGATTGGCGATTCTAAATTGGCCCTAGTGTGTGCTTGGTGTGTGGGTGTGTTTGCGTGTGTCCTGCGGTGGGTTGGCACCCTGCCCAGGATTGTTTCCTGCCTTGTGCCCTGTGTTGGCTGGGATTGGCTCCAGCAGACCCCCGTGACCCTGTGTTCGGATTCAGCGGGTTGGAAAATGGATGGATGGATATATATATATATATATATATATATATATATATATATATATATATATAGATAACCAGGCAAGCTAGTTTATATATTAATTCTGAGGACAGGTTTCCACCTTTTCCCCAGTGCTGAAGGAATAGTCACCAGTTCCTTGAGATCCTAAACTGGATAAGCATATGGTTATACAGTGAATAAAACTGGTGTCTGATAAGCAGTCAAGTAAGAATGTAAGTAACCACACCGTCTCTCCTTCTTCAACTGCCTAGTTAACTTCTGAACTTGATGAAGGCGATGCAGAATCCTCTCATTCACCTAATGATGGGAATAAAAAAACATCTTTAATACAGCTATTTTGTTGATAGATTAAAGTCATTTAAAAAGTAAATATCCTTAAAATAATATAATTGTAATGAAAACCCAGAAGTCATTACTTAAGCATGCTACACTTAATTTGACTTTTAAAAAATACATGTAAAATGTTAGAAATGAAATAAGGAAAAACAAAGCATGTGGACACACAAATGTGAAATAAATAATGCAGTAGTACCACTCTAAACTATAACTGTCATAAAAACAAACTCAGTGACATATTTAGAAGAAAACATTTAGGACATTTAGCTTGCATTGATCATTATATTAAAGCAATTTAATGGTCTACAGTCCAACAATTCATCTGTCTATCTTCAAATCTCTTTAAATTCCCTACAGTGTTTAGAGAACTTGTCCCGAGCATACGGCACAAGGGAATAATTGAATCTGAATGCGATAGTATCAGAGGTGTTTTTTTATTTTTTTTTTGGGTTGGAGGGAGTCAATATACTATAGGTTTGCAATATTTTTTATCACTATGAACAGATATCCAGTTAGCCCCCATACCCACACATTGGAAAAATCAGAAGCAATGCATCTTTCTGGTTCTTGAATAACAAAAAGCTGTGCTTCTACAGTCCTACAGACAGTGTACTGTTAAGTGTTAATACTGCTGCAGAGATTCTGCTACCACGGTCTCTGCCCAATTTTGAGAGTTTGGATTCATTTCTGCCATTTTGAGGTAATGGTAATGAAAGGGTATTTTTTAAAGATGTACTTTGTAAGCATTACCCCAGGAAAACTTGAATATTCCCACACACTACAACCTAGAACTGTCTTTCCCTTTCTACTGACTGAAGCATGAAGGGTAAATAAGCTCCATTGTATTAACAAGTCTCTTCCATCCTGTTGCACAAAAGGAAACATTGGGATTTCATAAAGAATAAAGTGTATCCTTATTGAAGAAATTCTGTCTCCCTTATATTAAAAGGATAAAATGTTAGAAAGTTGAAAGTCCCGGAGAGGAGAAAAGGTGATGGGGAGCGTTATGATATTTTGCCCTACCACATGGTTAATTACCATGGAATTTTATGCAATATGTGAGAAGTAAACAGTGTTCAACAAGTTCTGCTCGTGTGTTATGGTTTGATAATTTATTGTGAGAAATGGATATTAAAGGACATTGACAACCCCCCGGGGGACCCAATTCTAAACACACCCACCCACACATGTATAAAACTTGCCTAGTCCTTAAAGAGAGAAAGGTCTACAAAGACTAGTCCTTTGCTTGAGTAGAATAAAGGAAGCAACCTTATGATCAAGAAATTATCTTTTAAAAGTTCTTTGGCTTCTCATGTGTCACTGAAAATTTTGTAACTCAAAAATGTAAACTATTTTTTTGTGACTGCTTTTCTCCCACAAGAGACCGAGTGCCACAGAGTCATATTGTCAAAAGATGTGCATGGAAATTTGCTGCCAAGGAAGGGATGCATGGTAACCACTGCACCACCCTGCTGTCCCCAGTGTTCTCTGGTTATTTAAATAACAAATAGTTAAAACGGAAAGTAGAAGGTAAAAAAAAAACATGCAAACCATTCCCAATTCTCTGCACTGGCAATAGGCAACCATGTTTCAGTTTGAAAAATCCCATTCTAACCTTTCTGTTAGTTCAGGTGAAAACAGTCCAACACATGACACATGCAACTGATTAAAAAAAAAAAAATCTAACAACCTAAAATTAAATTTGGTGTAATCTTCTGACCAAATACTGACCTGCTCAATTTCTCTACACCGTCTGCTCAGACTCAAATACTTTTGCCGATCTGTCTCCCGTTTTTGTTTCTCCTTCCATTCATCTACTTGATTTTCAGAAACTCCGCCGGCGTCTACAAACTCAACTCCCTCTGTTTCGAGTTCTGCCTCCAAGATGTGTCCACCAAACAGTGGAGGCAGAGTAAGGTCAGAAAAGTCATCCATCATCCTTGCTGTGTACAGAACAGCAGAACCCATATTATGTTTGTGCACATGCAGTTCAGATATGTTTTCATGCAAACTTCAAAGAGGCAACAAATATATGCTGTACATTTGTATACGTATACAGCAGGCACTGTACCTTCCTTAGGATATTCCATTTCTCTTCTAAAAACATTTCCATTTGCTCTATATAACCTGTACTTCGAAGATTTTATAAGCAATACACTCTATATGAGGTAGAAGATGAGAATGGTCTTAACTTATCAATAGGCGGGTTATGAACACTTTCTGCTTTTAGTAGAACTCTAATCATATAACATAAAACAAGAACAACTAAAAGTGTTAAAAGTGTAAATCGACTGTCCTCATTAACATGTTTTTAAAAACTGAATGGTATGTTAAATTTCTACATTCTTTATAAATTTCACACTGTGTACACCTCAAAACAAGTGCCTACATATAATTTAAAGAACAACATTTTTAACATACAACTGGAGATTATAATGATATTGTAAAGAAAACATAACATTGTACAAAGACAGTATAAATGTAATTTTAATATTTTATTGGTATTAAAAAGTAAGAAAAATGTTAGTCGTACAGTTTACTAATGATATGAAAAATGATGGGTGCAGATATGGGAAAGAAGACATTTTTATATCCTACTAAAACAGCACAATAAGTATTTATAAGCATACCCATTGGGACGTGGCCAATACATTAGTTTATGTTAACACGATATCTGATTAAGCGATTTATAAATAATATTATAACCATACTTTGTAGGTAAAAGAATATCCAGCTTTTTTCAGTGTGGAGATTAATTTGCATTTACAAAATCAAATATTGAAATAATAAAATAACTTACCAGCCGTTACTGCTTATACTAATTACACAACTTTTTTTTTTAATGAATTTACATCTTCGGTTCACGGTTTCTTTAAAAGCGTCTCAAAATCAAAGTTCTTGCAAAGTTCTGTGGTGTGCCAAACCCGGCTGAAAATATTCTTGTCGCAAATAATTACGTCATTTCAAAGGGACGGGTTGTTTCATTTGCGCATGCCAGGAGAAGTAGCTTGCTTCTACGTTACATTTGCATTCGGAACCAAAGATTGAGCCAAAATATCACCCGGAGGAAATACGCGTAGCACTCTGAGCAAAACTACAAATCCCACAACATTTAAGGCCTTTGAAAGGATCAGTGTCAGTTTTGGGGAGCGCAGAAGCAGTATGGCTGGAAGTAAGTTAACATATTTACTATATGATCTATAATTTAATTACAGTTAGTCTCAAATAGGAGTTTAGCCTTATCTTGATTTTGCGATCTCTGCAATAGTGAGAGCGGGGATTTGTAGGTCACCTTGTGGGTGGATTAAGGTATGTCGCTCAAAATGAATGTTATATTACAATGTTATGCCTGAGAGTGAATTTGAGGAGTCATTGCTTCTGATCTAGAAGGTACTGTCACATGGTTCATAGGTATATATTTAGGTGTAGACAGTATCTGTTCGCTGTTTCATACTGGCAAGTAATTCAGTGGCTCTCTTCGTTAAGGAATTGCCTCGTTCCTGAAAAATGCTTGGGCCAAAGAACCGGTGATAACGGTGTCATTTGCCATTGGAGGACTCGGTAAGTTCGCTCTTGACAGAACGAGAGGTTTAGCTTTATTCTTTAAAAAAACGTACCATTTAAAATACGTCTTGTTTGTTTAATAATCTCTTTCTGTCTGCAGCTGTCATCTTCCCACTAATCAGCCCATACACCAAATATTCTAAAATGATCAACGACGTGATGCCATATAACTATCCAGGTGAGTTTATATAATTGAAAGGTACAGGTGCTGGTCATAAAATTAGAATATCATGACAAAGTTGATTTTATTTCAGTAATTCCATTCAAAAAGTGAAACTTGTATATTAGATTCATTCATTACACACAGACTGATGTATTTCAAATATTTATTTCTTTTAATGTTGATGATTATAACTGACAACTAATGAAAGTCCCAAATTCAGTATCTCGGAAAATTAGAATATTGTGAAAAGGTTCAATATTGAAGACACCTGGTGCCACACTCTAATCAGCTAATTAACTCAAAACACCTACAAAAGCCTTTAAATGGTCTCTCAGTCCAGTTCTGTAGGATACACAATCATGGGGAAGACTGCTGACTTGACAGTTGTCCAAAAGACGACCATTGACACCTTGCACAAGGAGGGCAAGACACAAAAGGTCATTGCTAAAGAGGCTGGCTGTTCACAGAGCTCTGTGTCCAAGCACATTAATAGAGAGGCGAAGGGAAGGACAAGATGTGGTAGAAAAAAGTGTACAAGCAATAGGGATAACCGCACCCTGGAGAGGATTGTGAAACAAAACCCATTCCAAAATGTGGGGGAGATTCACAAAGAGTGGACTACAGCTGGAGTCAGTGCTTCAAGAACCACCAGGCACAGACGTATGCAAGACATGGGTTTCAGCTGTCGCATTCCTTGTGTCAAGCCACTCTTGAATAAGAGACAGCGTCAGAAGCGTCTCGCCTGGGCTAAAGACAAAAAGGACTGGACTGCTGCTGAGTGATCCAAAGTTATGTTCTCTGATGAAAGTAAATTCTGCATATCCTTTGGAAATTAAGGTCCCAGAGCCTGGAGGAAGAGAGGAGAGGCACAGAATCCACGTTGCGTGAGGTCCAGTGTAAAGTTTCCACAGTCAGTGATGGTTTGGGGTGCCATGTCATCTGCTGGTGTTGGTCCATTGTGTTTTCTGAGGTCCGAGGTCAACGCAGCCGTCTACCAGGAAGTTTTAGAGCACTTCATGCTTCCTGCTGCTGACGAACTTTATGGAGATGCAGATTTCATTTTCCAACAGGACCTGGCACCTGCACACAGTGCCAAAGCTACCAGTACCTGGTTTAAGGACCATGGTATCCCTGTTCTTGATTGGCCAGCAAACTCTCCTGACCTTAACCCCATAGAAAATCTATGGGGTATTGTGAAGAGGAAGATGCAATACGCCAGACCCAACAATTCAGAAGAGCTGAAGGCCACTATCAGAGCAACATGGGCTCTCATAACACCTGAGCAGTGCCACAGACTGATCGACTCCATGCCACGCCGCATTGCTGCAGTAATCCAGGCCAAAGGAGCCCCAACTAAATATTGAGTGCTGTACATGCTCATACTTTTCATGTTCGTACCTTTCAGTTGGCCAACATTTCTAAAAATCCTTTTTTTGTATTGGTCTTAATTGATATTCTAATTTTCAGAGATACTGAATTTGGGACTTTCATTAATTGTCAGTTATAATCCTCAACATTAAAAGAAATAAACATTTGAAATACATCAGTCTGTGTGTAATGAATGAATCTAATATACAAGTTTCACTTTTTGAATGGAATTACTGAAATAAATCAACTTTGTCATGATATTCTAATTTTATGACCAGCACTTGTAAACATAAATGAAAAAGTACTTCATTTGCAAATTACAGTATTTTGATCTTCCCATGTTTGTCAGAAGTTTACTTTTTTTTTGTGCCCTAAACTAATAAAAGTAGCTAGAATTTACAGTTAGGTAGAAAGCAAAGAAGAAGCAGTGGATATAAATATGTGGGTTTTCTGAAAAACTGAACGCTAGTGGGTGATGTGCTTAAAAAAGAGGCCCATATTACAAATGTTAACACAGTGAATTCTTTTTTGGAACTTTTTTTTCCAACCTTCCAAACGTCATCAGATACATAATCTTGGTTAGCGTGGTGGAGGTGATGATGATGATGATGATGATTTTTATTCATTAATTAATAAATATTAAATCCAACTAGAATGACCAACTCCATATTCAAATTCAGCATAACTTACCCTGTTTACAGCAGTAGTTCCAGCTTCAGTGCTTTTGTGATGTGAAATAAGCATTGGATACTGACAGTCAAATGACGTATTGCTCAAATAAATCGGAACTTTCTCAATTTATAGATTAAGGCAATTCCACCCACTGAGCCAAAGTAAGATAAATCATTATCATTACACAGTAAGGCTCTCCAAGAAGACAAGGGTAAAGCAACATGTTTATTCTGCCACTTTCCCATAGTTCTCAACTTTTGCAGTGCCTTCAGCATAAAAACTAAAGTTGCTATAATAGACTGTTGCTGGAGAGAAAGAATAATAGGTGATCTCCAGTAGGATTAACTACATGTAATTTCAAAAATTGTATATCTAACATTTTAGGTCTTCACTCTATACACAGTTTACTCTTTATATGTGAAATTTTTGCTGAGCGTCATCATTTACACTTTTTGTTTTGGCTTTTTTCAGTTCCAGTACGAGATGATGGAAACATGCCAGATATTCCAAGCCATCCTGCTGACCCTGTGGGACCCAATTTGGAATGGTTAAAGAAGCTGTGAATATCTACTGCTAATAACATTGCTTCCTTTTTGAATAAAAGTGTTTATTTAATTAGTGATTACATTTGTCCTTGTTAACTAATATGAAGTACAAAAGTTATCTTCACAAAGGGATGGAGCCCAAGTAAGGTCTGATCTTCACCTACACATTCAGGGAACGCTAAAGCCTAAAAATTAGGTCTGACGGTCTGTTCTGATTAGTGACGCAGTCATTCTGTCATTAAATATGCAGCTCTGCTCTTTTTTTATTTCATTTTTTTAAACTACTACTACTACAAACCTTTGGCCTGCTTCCCTCATTTCACTGGAATGGTCTGCCTTTTAGGTAGTTAAATACAGTAGATAGAACTTTATTTGTCCCCAGGCTGAATTTTAGCATTTTACAGGAGTTCATTAAATACGTACATACTTGTTAATTTATGTATATACGTAGATAAAATAAATATATATAATGTTCAACTGCATGTTAGCGCAAGTATCTAATCAGCCAATCACATGGCAGTAACTCAATGCTTTTTGGCATGTACACATTGTCAAGATGACCTGCTGAAGTTCAAATCAAATATCAGAATATGGAAGAAAAGTGATTTAAGTGACTTTTGAACATGGCAGGGTTGTTGGTGCCTGACGGGCTGGTCTGAGTATTTCAGAAACTGCTGATCTGCTGGGATTTTCCCGCACAACCATCTCTAGGATTTACAGAGAATGGTCTTAAAAATGGAAAATATCCAGTGAATGGCAGTTCTCTGGGTGAAAATGTCTTGTTGAGGTCAGAGGAGAATGGCCAGACTGAGCTGATTGAGCTGACAGAAAGGCAACAGTAATTCAAGTAATCACTCGTAACAACCGAGGTATGCAGAAGAGCATCTCTGAACACACAACATGTCGAACTTTGACACAGATGGGTTACAGCAGCACCGAGTGCCATCTTGTCGGCTAAGAACAGACAGCTGAAGCTACAATTCGCATGGGCTCACCAACATTGGACAATAGAAAATTGGAAAAACATTGCCTGTTCTGATGAGTCTCGATTTCTGCTGTGACATTTGGATGGTAGGGTCAGAATTTGGCATCAGCAACATGAAAGCATGAATCCATTCTGCCATGTCTCAACAGTTCAAGCTGGTAGTGGTTGTCTTGTAATGGTGTAGGGGATATTTTCTTTGCACACTTTGGGCCCATTAGTACCAACTGAGCATTGTTTTAATTCCACAGCCAACCTGAGTATTGTTGCTGACCATGTCCATAACTTTATGACTGCAGTGTTCTCATCTTCTGGTGGCTACTTCCAACAGGTTAACGTTCCATGTCACAAAGCTCAAATCATCTCAAACTGGTTTCTTGAACATGACAACAAGTTTACTGTATTCAACTGGCCTCAATCCAATTGAACACCTATGGGTTGTGGTAAAACGGGAGATTCACATCATGGATGTGCAGCTAAATAATGCTGCAGCAACTGTGTGATGCTGTCATATCAATATAAACCAAAGTCCCAAAGGAATGTTTCCAGCACCTTATTGAATCGAGGACACAAAGAATTACAGCAGTTCTGAAGGCAAAAAGGGGTCCAACCTGGTACTAGCTAGGTGTATCTAATAATGTGGCCAGTGAGTGCATATACATACACACACACACACACATTATGGTCTGAACACACACCAGAATGACTAAAGAGGATTAAAAAAAAAATTAAGTTTTTGAAAACCAGTTGCAGTCACAGTGACACTTTATGCAGACATGTTGCTGTTAGTATCAAGGAACCCCCAAATCATTTCTGGACACACTTCTGAAGAATAATTTGTTGGCTGAAAGTACTCCATTTAGTGTGTTAGAGAGTGGATGTGCAGCATGGTTCATAATTGCAGTCACTACTGTTTTAATTCTCTCCTTTGCTACTACTTCCAGGGGGTCCAGAGTGAGTCCCATAACTAACCCCACCTTTTTATTTAGTTGGTTGATTCGGTGGGCCTCTCTTGAAGTAATGTTGCCAGCCGAGCACACCATAGTGTAAAAAAAGCACTGGCCTTCACAGCCTTGTAGAAGATGTCACTAACCACTTTAAAGGAACACAGTCTTCTATGGAAAAAAGAGCCTGCTCTGCTCTTCCTTGTATTGTTCCTCTGTGTTACATGGCCACTGCCAACCTGTCATTGATGTGGACCCCCAAGTACTTGTAGGAATGCAACACTGTAGAGCATATACAATGCTATACAATTCTTAACTTTTTTTGTAGTTGACTTTATTCTTATTCTGACATTTGAGGTAAACTTTGCTGGGTATGAATCATAGTGTACAGAATTCATGCTTCACATTAAACTAATAATCCTTATTTTTAAATAACACTATGGCAAAGTATGTAATTATTAGATGCAATACTGGATATGATTCTAGGGCAGTAAGGTTAACAATTTTCACATTGTAGTGAAAGTGATAACTAAAATGTACTTCCTAAACATATGCAGAGTGTGAGAGTCAAGTTTAAAATTGGATTCATTAGCTGTACCCTGTGCCCAAGACTGCACACTCCTAACAGGCATAACCGGTGGGACGGAAACAAGAGGTCAAAATGTGGTAATGTTTTATTTGCAGGAATTAATTCATTAGAATGTGTTAAGCTGCAGCTGGTAACGTCATCTTCCAGCAAAAATGATGTTTCTTGAAAGTATAAGAATTAGTCATGGCAACACATAGTGACAGTACAAGAAAGTAGTTTTGTATCTTTATGCAATTAGAATGATAAACTGGTGCCGTCTTTTACAGTTTTAGTATGACAAATGTTCAGCAAAATTGAAAATAATAATGCTTGATAGGAACATTGGGAACATATTTTCTGTTGCAGCGAGAGATGCCAGAAAAAAAAAAGAACAGGAAAAAAGTTTGTGTTGAATCACAGTGTCTGTTGCAAGAAAAATATTCCATTGTAGTATTTCACTTTATATTTAATTTGAAGATATTGTACTATTGGCGGCACGTTGGCGCAGTGGGTAGCGCTGCTGCCTCGCAGTTGGGAGATCTGGGGACCTGGGTTCGATTCCCGGGTCCTCCCTGCGTGGAGTTTGCATGTTCTCCCCGTGTCTGCGTGGGTTTCCTCCGGGCGCTCCGGTTTCCTCCCACATTCCAAAGACATGCAGGTTAGGTGGATTGGCGATTCTAAATTGGCCCTAGTGTGTGCTTGGTGTGTGGGTGTGTTTGTGTGTGTCCTGCGGTGGGTTGGCACCCTGCCCAGGATTGTTTCCTGCCTTGTGCCCTGTGTTGGCTGGGATTGGCTCCAGCAGACCCCCGTGACCCTGTGTTCGGATTCAGCGGGTTGGAAACTGGATGGATGGATGGATGTACTATTATCTAATATTAGTTAAATTTGCATAGTGAGGCTGCTAGTCTGCTCTTCCAAACAGCCAGATCTGTGTGTGTGTGTGTGTGTGTATATATATAAGGTCACGCTTGGGTCACAGATTGGGTCAGAGAGAGAGAGAGAGAGGAAGGAAGGAAGGAAGGAGCAAAACAATTCCAAAACTGACAGGCGCTGTACAAGGCTTTTAAGTAAGTGGAGTACCGCGCGAGAGGTTTATTGCGTGTTATAGCGCAAGTAAGAAGGGTAAGGAGCAATGTGAAGGTAGACTGTCAGCTGTTTCAGGGGTTTTCCCAGGGGCGTCTTTGTCCTCTGAGGGTGCGATCAGCCCTTCAGCTTACAATATATATACTGTATAGTATATATAAACTGCTCAAAAAAATTAGAGGAACACTTTGAAAACACATCAGATCTCAATGGGGAAAAAAAAATCCTGCTGGATATCTCTACTTGATGTGGACTGGGTAATGTGTTAGGAATGAAAGGATGCCACATTGTTTGATGAAAATGAAAATCATCAACCTACAGAGGGCTGAATTCAAAGACACCCTGAAAATCAGAGTGAAAAAATGACACAGCAGGCAGGCGAGTCCACTTTGACGAAATTTCATTGCAGCAACTCCTTGTACTCAATAGTTTATATGGCCCCCACGTGCTTGAATGCATGCCTGATAACGTCATTTGGGAGGTATGCTTCTAATGAGACGATGGATGGTGTCCTGGGGGATCTCCTCCCAGATCTGGACCAGGGCATCACTGAGCTCCTGGACAGCCTGAGGTGCAACCGGGTGGCGTTGGATGGACCGAAACATAATGTCCCAGAGGTGTTCTATTGGATTTAGGTTAGGCGAGTGTTGGGGCCAGTCAATGGTATCAATTCCTTCATCCTCCAGGAACTGCCTGTATACTCTTGCCACATGAGGCCGGGCATTGTTGTGCACCAGGAGGAACCCAGGACCCACTGCACCAGCATAGGGTCTGACAATGGGTCCAAGGATGTCATCCCAATACCTAATGGTAGTCAAGGTGCCGTTGTCTAGCTTGTAGAGGTTTGTGCGTTCCTCTATGGATATGCCTTCTCAGACCATCACTGATCCACCACCAAACCGGTCATGCTGAACGATGTTACAGGCAGCATAACGTTCTCCATGGCTTCTCCAGACCCTTTCACATCTGTCACATGTGCTCAGGGTGAACCTGCTCTCATCTGTGAAAAGCACAGGGCACCAGTGGTGGACCTGCCAATTCTGGTATTCTTTGGCAAATGCCAATCGAGCTCCACGGTGCCCACTAGAGGACGTTGGGCCCTCAGGCCACCCTCATGAAGTCTGTTTCTAATTGTTTGGTCAGAGACATTCACACCAATGGCCTGCCTGCTGGAGGTCATTTTGTAGGCTCTGACAGTGCTCATCCTGTTCCTCTTCGCCCAAAGGAGCAGATACCGCTGGGTCCTGCTGATGGGTTAAGGACCTTCTACGGCCCTGTCCTGCTCTCCTAGAGTAACTGCCTGTCTCCTGAAATCTCCTCCATGCCCTAGCAAACCTTCTGGCAATGGCACGTATTGATGTGCCATCCTGGAGAAGTTGGACTACCTGTGCCACCTCTGTAGGGTCCAGGTATCGCCTCATGCCACCTGGAGTGACACTGACCATAGCCAAATGCAAAACGAGTGACAAAACAGATGAGGAGGGAAAAATGTCAGTGGTCTTCACCTGTTAAACCATTCCTGTTTTGAGGGCCGTCTCATTGTTGCCCCTCTAGTGCACCTGTTGGTAATTTCATGAACACCAAAGCTACTTAACTGAGCAGATCAATAGCCCAGAAGTTTCATTGACTTGATGCTATACTTTGATTAAAAAGTGTTCCTTTAATTTTTTTTTGGCAGTGTATATACAGTATATGGTGTTGTTTGACCAAATGTTGAAACCACAGGTCTGATTTGGGTGACTTTGATTGTGGTGTGATTATCTGTGAATAACATTGTGGCTCCAGCTTCTCAAAATAACTGCTCTCTTTATTTTCACAGATGACAATTTGTCTGTAAACTTTACCGAAAATGGTGCAATAATCAAAAACATCCAGTAAGTAGCAGTTCTGCATGTGAAACCAACTTGCTAATGAAAGAGGTCAGATTATAACTGCCAGACTGGTTTATGCATACATGGAAGCCACAAGGAGTCACATAACAGGTCTGTACTAGTGTGGCATTCTGAAGGGCCTCTCTGAACTCCCAGTGCTTCAGATCTTGAAGGAGATGAGGTGCTGTAGTTAGGCACAGGAAGGTGAAATTACAGTGAGCCCTTCATTACCAAAATGGAACATTTTAAGAATGAAAAATGTTACTTACAGAATCTTGATTTCTGCTGTGATATAATTTGGTGTTAAGGGCTTGAATCCATAGATCTGCTCTGCCTTGGTGAGAAGAAAAGTTTCTTGGCATACTTTAGTCCTCTTACTACCAACTGAGCATCATTTGATTTCTGCCTTGTACTTTAGTGTTGTTACTGACCATCTTAAGAACTTTATTAAGGTCTCACAATGAATAATGTACCATGTCACAGTGGACACTGTGGGCTGATTTTATGAATGTGATGATGACTTCTGTTTACTGCAATGGCTTACATAACTCCACAGATCGCAAACCAATTTGGGATGAGGTGGAATGGGAGGTTTGCACTATGAATGAGGAACTGTATGATATGTTAGCATGGACAAGAACTTGTAAGGAATGTTTGGAGCACCTTGTTGAATCCATGCTTCAGGGAATTCAGGTTGTTCTGGAAGTAAATGGGAGATCTACCCTGTTCTTGAATTTACTAAGAGTTTATTTCTTTGACATTAACTCTGGGGGAAGTCAACAAGCTGGACATGAGAAAAGTTGACTCAAATGTTTAAAAATATTTTACACCAGAAATATTTCAATATATGGAATCAGTTGCTTAACAGTGCTCCTGAAAAGAGAACCCTGAGAACCTTTAAACCTTATATTGTATTGGAAATACTAAATGAATATATTGGGCCTGCTCTTGTCAATGCTGTAATGTGTGCTCATGTACTGTACGTGATGTCTGACACTTCAGTAATACAACTAAAAATAACATTCTCAAACCCAGGACTCAATCCCAGAAGCACTATACACCGGGCAATTTTAAATGAATTTTTAAATGTTTTTTGAGGGGGATGCAGGAGGAAACATTCACGCAGACAACATCAAATCTCAGATCCCTGACAGAAGCATTGAGAAATTTGGTTATATTGGGCAAGAATGGGCAAACACTCAATTAACCATCAGCTAAATGGCGGACCTGTAATTCAAAACAGATCAATGATTAATAAAAGGGGCCAACAGAAGCTGATACAGCACCTCCAACTCATTTCCAACAACTATGGACCAAAATCGAGTTGACATTGACAGTCATAATACATTTTTAAACGTGTGTTCACTCTGCCTGAAAATTGGGAACCAGTTTTCTATGTATTAAGTGTCCCCAATAAAGCATTATATTTTCATTATTCTATCATTATATACATATGGTATTTAAATACAATTAGTCATCCCCCCATCATCAAATACAATTAGGAACTGCACTCCAAGCATGGCTGATCCATATTGATTCTACTAATTCCATTTTTATTCTCTTGCCATCTTGAAATCATGAAAGCATGAGGCCTGAAACTTTGCAGAAAACGTTCCTGACTCTACGATCATACTCATAATGTTACATTTTTTTGCCCTAATTGAAATATACAGTGCATCCGGAAAGTATTCACAGCGCATCCCTTTTTCCACATTTTGTTATGTTCCAAAATGGATTAAATTCATTTTTTCCTCAGAATTCTACACACAACACCCCAAAATGACAACGTGAAAAAAGTTTACTTGAGATTTTTGCAAATTTATTAAAAATAAAAAAATTGAGAAAGCACATGTACATAAGTATTCACAGCCTTTACCATGAAGCTCAAAATTGAGCTCAGGTGCATCCTGTTTCCCCTGATCATCCTTGAGATGTTTCTGTAGCTTAATTGGAGTCCACCTGTGGTAAATTCAGTTGACTGGACATGATTTGGAAAGGCACACACCTGTCTATATAAGGTCCCACAGTTGACAGTTCATGTCAGACCACAAACCAAGCATGAAGTCAAAGGAATTGTCTGTAGACCTCCGAGACAGGATTGTCTCGAGGCACATATCTGGGGAAGGTTACAGAAAAATTTCTGCTGCTTTGAAGGTCCCAATCAGCACAGTGGCCTCCATCATCCGTAAGTGGAAGAAGTTCAAAACCACCAGGACTCTTCCTAGAGCTGGCCAGCTATCTAAACTAAGCGATCGGGGGAGAAAGGCCTTAGTCAGGAAGGCGACCAAGAACCTGATGGTCACTCTATCAGAGCTCCAGAGGTCCTCTGTGGAGAGAGGAGAACCTTCCAGAAGGACAACCATCTCTGCAGCAATCCACCAATCAGGCCTGTATGGTAGAGTGGCCAGATGGAAGCCACTCCTTAGTAAAAGGCACATGGCAGCCCGCCTGGAGTTTGCCAAAAAGCACCTGAAGGACTCTCAGACCATGAGAAAGAAAATTCTCTGGTCTGATGAGACAAAGATTGAACTCTTTGGTGTGAATGCCAGGCATCACGTTTGAAGGAAACCAGGCACCGCTCATCACCAGGCCAATACCATCCCTACAGTGAGGCATGGTGGTGGCAGCATCATGCTGTGGGGATGTTTTTCAGCGGCAGGGACTGGGAGACTAGTCAGGATAAAGGGAAAGATGACTGCAGCAATGTACAGAGACATCCTGGATGAAAACCTGCTCCACAGCGCTCTTGACCTCAGACTGGGGCGACGGTTCATCTTTCAGCAGGACAACGACCCTAAACACACAGCCAAGATATCAAAGGAGTGGCTTCAGGACAACTCTGTGAATGTCCTTGAGTGGCCCAGCCAGAGCCCAGACTTGAATCTGATTGAACATCTCTGGAGAGATCTTAAAATGGCTGTGCACCGACACTTCCCATTCAACCTGATGGAGCTTGAGAGGTGCTGCAAAGAGGAATGGGCGAAACTGGCCAAGGATAGGTGTGCCAAGCTTGTGGCATCATATTCAAAAAGACTTGAGGCTGCAATTGCTGCCAAAGGTGCATTGACAAAGTATTGAGCAAAGGCTGTGAATACTTATGAACATGGGATTTCTCAGTTTTTTTATTTTTAATAAATTTGCAAAAATCTCAAGTAAACTTTTTTCACTTTGTCATTATGGGGTGTTGTGTGTAGAATTCTGAGGAAAAAAATGAATTTAATCCATTTTGGAATAAGGCTGTAACATAACAAAATGTGGAAAAAGTGATGTGCTGTGAATACTTTCCGGATGCACTGTATGTATCAGTTTTTCATGCAAGTCATCATGAATCACTTTGCAGTTCCATTGCTTATAAATATGCACTTTTTAAATTTTAAACACAATCTAATAAGTAACAATTCCAAGTTGTTCAAGGACATACGGCAGATGTCCTTAGGTGTGCCCAAATAGGTGTCCATTTATCTGCGACACTAAAATACTGATGGTTCATCTGCTCACTTACTGGACAATAATAACTCAACTATGGTAAACCAAAAAAGCTTAAAGAACTGAATGGTGTCTCCTATTTAATTAAACTTCACATGCTGGATAACAGTTGTAAAAACATAAAATGATGTAATTGAACAAAATGTATGTGTGTAAGTACAGAAAATTGGACAGAATGATCAAACTTGTTTGTGTTTTGCGTACGTGACAAAAAGCATATATACTTTCTGGAAGTTTTCTTTCAATGATGTGTGTGACAAGAAAATATACCTTTAGGGTAAAGACTTTACCAATTGGAATAATACAAAATGAGTCAGGACGCTATTTTTATTTCTTACGTGGTCTACGATCAGGAGACTAGAAAAGCTATAAAAGGGCAAGGATATCTGCGCTCGAGGCAGATGAAGTGCGGTGTCCTAGGACTGTATTTCTCTGTCATTTTACCCTTGTCTGGTATGTATCAATAAAAGGTTTTTACTAATTTTAATTTCTTCTCTGTCTTCAGTCACAAAAAGTGTCCACACAGTCCTAATAACAATTTGATATAATTCATAAAATAACATTACTGGCACCCCAATGGTCTAATTTCTTTTATTTTTACTCCTAAAAGTTTTTTGTAAATTTCTATATTAAAAACAAAATACAACATTAAAACACATCAGAACACATTAGAAATCACAAAAAAAATGAGAGCAACACTTTAGCGTAGACCTTTGAATGAAACGAACTGCTGTTACAAACGTCAGTTAAAGGCGTCAGTACAAGTTTATAGGCAAACAACACAGGAGACGCGTGTGGACTTCTAAGTAGTTTGGTTTGCTTTCAGCCCTCCAGATTCAGATGTATGGAGTTTTGATAAAATAAGATGTCGTTACAAAGAGTCCCTCTGAAGGATCGAGGAGTTTAATGGTCGTAATAGTTGAAAGCTTTCCAAACTCGGCTTGATGATTTAGTTGAGTCACTGCACCTACAGTATTAGTACAGCAAATTAAAAATCATCCTCCGTTAAAAAAATACATTGGAAATAATTATGTCTAAACAATACTGTCAATAGTCTTAACCATTTGTAAACCATTTTAAAAGTAAGCAATACAGAAGCAGCTTATTAGTCCTAGCTACAGTTACTCATTTTGCTGAAAAAGGTTCCGGACCTTGACATGGAGGGCTATCTGCCTCCAGACACAGAGACCTGTCTGTGTCGCTGCAGGGCAGTAATGAGCACGTTCAACTGTAAAACACCCAGGAAAACAACAGCATCATGAATGATAATAACCAGGCAAACCGCTCCTCAGCTGTTAACTTGCTCGGGTTTATTGCACATTTGCTAATTGGCATGTGTAGCAATGTCTCGTGCAGTCAGTGCTATTGCTTTCAAGGTCTTTTTAAGTTAAGAATCCCAATGTATTGAAGTCAAATGTAAGTCACAGGGGTATTACTAAATTTAGTTCATCCATTACGGTAGGGGTGGCTTTTCACATACAGACTTCCCGCACATCCCAAAGCTGGTACTGAAGACCCTTTCGTAAGGTGGATTTTCACAATATAAACACATAATTAGCATTACTTTAAATGAAATAATTTCACCAATCCCTGGCTCCAAATGCAACTTTACATGAAAATTGACAGAATTAAGGCAATGATAACATCTGTCATCTGTCAAGCAACCCTTTATTAAACATGGTTGAATAAGGCCAATTACCTAACACTTCAGGATTCATGGTCTTTCAAGTTTTCTTGGGGTTTTTTTGGTTTCTTTCATAGTGTTTTTTTGGATCCATGATGCTCAGGATAATATGAGAGGACTCACCAGACAAGCTCTCTGACCCTTCACACGTGAACACAGCATCATCTACAGACCCGGGTGGAGAAGGTCCTTGCTGTACAGCATCAGATGAGGCGTGGTGTGGCATGGGTAATGTCAGAAAGGATCTTGGATGGGGTTAGACATTAGACCCTTACTGTATAACAAAATCTGGTGCAGTAGGCTGCGATATCCACCTTTTATGGTGATGAGTAAATAAACAAGAGCATCATAATGAATTGATGTATGAATAATTAACCAGTAGTGGCAGCACAGTGGCGCAGGATACCTGGGTTCACTTCCCAGGTCCTCCCTGCGTGAAGTTTGCATGTTCTCCCCGTGTCTACGTGGGTTTCCTCTGGGTGCTCCGGTTTCCTCCCACAGTCCAAAGACATGCAGGTTAGGTGCATTGGTGATCCTAAATTGTCCCTAGTGTGTGATTGGTGTATGGGTGTGTGTGTGTGTCCTGCGGTAGGCTGGCGCCCCACCCGGGATTTGTTCCTGCCTTGCGCCCTATGTTGGCTGGAGACCCCTGTGACCCTGTGTTAGGATATAGCGGGTTGGAAAATGACTGACTGACTAATTAACCAGTGAGGTAAAGAGAAGGAGACCACATGTACCTTCCCATCCTCCTTATAGTGTTAAGTGCGTGACATCTGACCCCTCCCCATCCCTCACACTGTGACTGCACATCACCAACCTCCAGCTCACCCCCAAACACCCAGCCCCGCTCACTCCCACAGGCTGCAGCAAGACACACTTGACTTTCAGGTGTTAGCACAAGCGGCGCCAATTTGAAAATTGATTTGGACTCGGTCTTCATAACGGCGAAAATTCAACTTCACTAAAATTTGTAAGATGTAGAAAATACTTTGCATACATGAATTTTCATAAACTGTTCATTAAATGATACAGGGTTTTTTAGCACTTACAAAAATCCAATCATAAAATTTAAACTGAATAACAAGCAGGGATTACCACCTGCGAAACAGGCACTTCTTATTTTGGCACACTTAGTCAGCAAAAATGTGCTTTGTTCAAAAAGTAATGCATTTATTATTAATAACTGATCAACCTTGTCACTCAATTTGTCAATGGCTGCAGTATCCTCTCTAGTGTCCAATCATGACTTTTATCCGTTTTTCATAATTTTCTCTTTTCCTTGAGTATCTTTTTCCCCTCTATGCCCCTCTGGTTCCCTTTACTCCGTCACTTTTTTGTTACTGCTTTTTCTTTTCCATTCGTTATTTCAATTTTTCCTCATTGTGTTGTATTCTGCCCTCACTCACTCTTCTCATCCTATCTCACTCCTTCTTTCACTTACTGTTTCTGCCAGTCTTGCACAGAATCTCCTGCCTGTCGTTTATTTTCCAGGC
The DNA here is from genome assembly GCF_900747795.2 of Erpetoichthys calabaricus. NCBI lineage: Eukaryota > Metazoa > Chordata > Cladistia > Polypteriformes > Polypteridae > Erpetoichthys > Erpetoichthys calabaricus. The sequence continues at coordinate 4,874,878 of NC_041409.2, read as the reverse complement.
TCTCATAGATAACTGATGAGTAGAATCTGCCCCATCAAAAACAGACTGAACTGTAAAAAGAGTTTGGGCCTGCCCAAACAATACACAAGAAACAAAGTTTATCCGGAAGCTCCAATGAGCACCACAATATTATATTAATAATCATAATAAAAAAAACAACAAAAAATCAAATGCACATCTGCTCAACTCCAAATTCTTTCCCAACGTGATGTTAAAACGGAATGGTCCCCTCTAATGACACAATCTGTGCTTGTCTTCATCCCAATCCACAGATTCACACTTGACTTGTGGATTACTGGATCAAGGGTGCTGAGCGGTCATTTGTGATTGTTCTTCTGAGTCGAACATGTGCAAAGGGATTTCTCCTGTAATATGGGACAAAAACAACAATTACCACTGAACAGTTTTCTATTAGAGCCTGATTTTATGAAGATGATAAACAGTTCTTAATTAAACTCCTTTTGATCATTTCATGCCACAGTGGTGAGCTGCACAAGCTACTCCCAATGAAGCCATACTTACACTGGTACAATGAGGTGTTGCAAATCAGCAAGTCACTGAACTTTAGGATAATTGATGCACACATTCAAAACAGCCTCTGATGTATGTGAAAAAAAATCAATTAAATGAAGGACTCACATGCCATTGTCCCAGACATGGGGCTTGAAAAGACTTGAATTCATATGATAAAAGTAAAAAGATCAATAAAAAGAAGCCATGAAACCTGCAATAATCTCCTAAGAACTTCTACTTGTGTAGTGCAGGGCCTTTGTTTTTTTTATTTTCTAGAGTTTATGTGTTCTTTTGCATTCTTAAAATTAGAAGATGGCCTGGCCTTGAAGCTCTTGGGATAGGGGTTGGAGGGTCAATGATTTAAGTCAGAAGAGCTGTGTGACCTTGTCCGAACAGTTGCTCATCTTACCATTATTCATTTGTTTTTGTGCCTGTTATGACATAAGAACTGTCAGCCAAAGCTAATCAAATGTGACAGCTCATCACTGGAATTAGATTATTAGCAGTTAGAATGACTGCCTGGGACTGAGAAACTTAATTTCTATATTCAGTGTCCACTTGGCTAAAGCACAGCAAGGTCAGTGTAACAGTCCTTGACATCAGACTAATCAATAAAGTGTTCTCTGAATCACCTGCCAGCCTGAGACTTAAGCACGTTTCTTCTACATGTACTTTAGCTGGACATTGAACAACGAGCCCACATTCAAAATGGTCAGTGACATACATCAGCCCCACACTGACCAGGGAGTCCAGACCTAGTCTGGAGCCAGTGTTTCCACTGGTAACCATGTTACTTCCCATTTCCTACGCTAACTTGCAATTATATTTTTTGCTTTGAATATGTCACGTCAGATTCAAGTTCTGTCAAGTGTTACTGTTGTGGCAAGCGGCTGGGGGTGGTACCCAGCCGGGACGCCCGGGAGGACCAGAGGAGGGCTCACGCCTCCTAAAGACCACGAGGGGGCGACCGCCCTGGTTGCTTTGTGGACCATGGGAACTCAGCTTGGAAGCTCAACCCTATTGGGGCCCGTGGTCACCACCAGGGGGCGTCCAATGCCTGAGGAGCCCCGGCCCTCAGCACTTCCACCACACCCGGAAGTGCTGGGGGGAAGAAGACCAGGGACACCCAGAGTGCTTCCGATTGCGCAGCCAGTACTTCTGCCACACTGGGGAGTGCCGGCAGAAGCTAATCGGGAGGCACCTGGAGCACATCCGGGTGTGTATAAAAGGGGCCGCCTCCCTCCATTCGATAGCTGGAGTCAAGAGGAAGAGAGACAGAGCTCGGGAGGAGAGGAGTGGAAGCGGACCAGAGAAAGAGGCATTGTGAAGGGCCTGGATTTTGGGGGAGTTTTGGGGGTTGTGTGTGCACCGTGTAAATAGTGAATTTGTATAATAAACGTGTTGTGGGTGATTTAAACATGTCTGCCTGTCTGTGTCCAGGCTACTTATCACACTGTATATACAGTAATGGTATGGATTTTATTATAATACTAGCTGTGTACAGCTCCTAGAAACCATGGATTCTGGCACTTCAGTCAATCAATTGCATCGGTTGTGCATTAGCGGCTAAGCGAGGTTCTCTTTCGTCAGCGGTTTTGTTTTGCCGACGTGCTCACCTCCCTTGTCTATCAGCGGCTAAGCGAGTTTCTATCTCCTCGGAGGTTTAGTTTTAAGGAAGGTTCTCTTTTCTCGGCGGTTTCGTTTTGCCGACGTGCTCACCTCCCTTATCTATCATCGGCTAAGTGAGTTTCTCTCTCCTCAGAGGTTTAGTTTTAAGGAAGGTTCTCTTTCCTCGGCGGTTTTGTTTTGCTGACATGCTCACCTCCCTTGTCTATCAGCGGCTAAGCGAGTTTCTATCTCCTCGGAGGTTTTGTTTTGCCGATGTGCTTGCCTCGCTTGTGTATTAGCGGCTAAGCAACTTTCTGTTTTGTCAGTGATTTCACTTTGGCAACAGAGTCGCTTTCTTTGAGTGTCAAGCTGTAGCCTCGTTCTTCCAAGCCGGACAGACAGACACACACACTTCCACGTGTAGACATTTATATATAAGAAAAGTTAAAAACAGAAATGATTGTTACATGTTTAACAGATCCCTCCGCTAAACTCCCATATATTTGTAGTTGTCTAATATTCTGACTCGTAACTAACCTAAATGACCAGAAGAGTTGAGTAAATTAATCCTCAGCTGGAATGAAAACTGGAAGACACTCTATTCCTTGACAACTGCAATAAAACCTCTTGGCCTCCATTTTTTAAACCCACTTTTCATATCCTTGTTCACAGAAAGATACAGCAGAAACTAAAGCATGGCAGAAATCAGCCTGAACTGTGGCAAACAATTTATGATGTGTATCAATTCCAAAATAGAAAACTTTGCAGTCAAAAATATACCTTGATGGTGAGGAAGATGGAGATCCAAAATCAATGACCAGCTAAAAATAGAAAAACAAATGGATAAAATGATTACATTAGTCAATGTGTTAATTTCCAAATTTAGATTGATACCATGACAGATTCAAGCAGAGCCAGGCTCAGGTCAGTACCCTCCAAGACTAACTAACACACTTCTGACATCAATGTAATAAATTGGTTTCATGTCTCCCACAGGAATGGTGCATTTTGAGGCTAGATGCCCTTACCTTCCTCTATCTAGCTTAGTAGAGGACCAAAGACACCATCAGCCTAGCTTGAGTTACTCACGTTGGTGTCGCTACTCGACAGTTAAACCAGTTCACTCTTGTCACTGCATGTTTACCTGGGAGATGTCAGGGTTCACCATGCTGTAAGGCCTGGGTCGAAATGTACTGACTCTGGGTGGCGGAGTATATCTGTCTTCTATAAGATCCTGGTTGCAGTGGTTTGATCCATCCGAGCCTATCTTGTCTAGGTTTCCAACACTGCCACTGCTCAGCTTAGATAAGGAAGACAGCCTGTAGATACAAGACATACTTCTATAAAAACATTTATAATGAGACCAGCATTGTGTGTGTGTGTGTGTGTGGTGGGTTAGTTGTAGTGGTCCATTTAATAATATTTTCTCCTTTTAATAATTTCCTTATCCAGCCTATGGTCATGTGAAGCAAGTGCTCATCCCAGCAGGACATTGTAGTGTGCGATAATCAGTAATTACTTTGCCATTGTGATTGATGCCAGAATTGGTTATGCAGAATCGTATGTGATATTTGATATAGTTACTTCTGAGCACATAGATTTGGCTTAATTATTTTAGTTTGTTTTGCACTAAGTGAATTATGAAATACAACACAATACAACAACAAAAATGTATTTCTTGTAAAGCCCAAAATCACTCAAGCAATACCACAATGGGCTTAACAGGCCCTGTTTTTGATAATCCCCCAACCTTGATTCCCTAAGAAGACAAGAAAAATCCCCCAAAAAAAATCTCATTAGGAAAAAAATGGAAGAATTTTCAGAAAGGCAATTCAGAGAGGGACCCCTTTCCGGCAATTTGGGAGTGTCGTACAATTTATTTTTTTTATAGCGCTCTTCGCTGAGTGCAGGCACAGAGCGCTGTCAACAATTCTCAATTAATATCATCTCTCTATATATAAAATCCTAAGCCTAAAAGTGCAACGATTTTATGTGACTTTTTATGTCACATATTTTGTCACACTTTAAATTGGGCTTGTTTTAAAACCTACATATATATGTTTGGTATCATTTTTTTCAGAATTTATCCAACTTTAATGTGATGTTGTTAGATTTTCAGATTCTTATTCCGTTTTTAAATTATAAACTAATAAATATGAAGAACTCACGTCCCACTAGACGAGACTTAACCAAGAGTGCCAAGGAATGTAACCACACCCGGGGCCGGAAATAAAAGACAAAGAGTAGGACAGCTGCTGTACAGGCTTTTAAATGTTAGAAGTGCCACGCGAGATGCAGATCACATGGCACGGCAGCAGCAGCAAACCAGCAGCTAACCGAGCAAAGAGGAGGTAAAAAACTGTATTTGTTTCCCATTGTATCATTGTTTAAGAGGGAGTTTCGGAGGAGCGACCATGTCTCCTTGGGGTGCGTTCAGCCCCCCTCTTCACAACGTGAGCAGCAGACTGGCTGCAACTGGGAGTTGGGTGCCAAATTATACTAAATGCTAAATACAGAACTGGTACACATAGAAATGCAGATTTGTTAAAACTCACAAAGAACAAGGCAGAAAATGATTAAACATAAATGGAAAACAACAATATCTGTCCATTAATTAATTGATGAACTATGATTAGTTGATAATGGAGGAGATAGAAATGTGGCGCCACTGATATTTTTATCATCCAGAGGTAAGAAAGATAACAAGAAATAGCTGAAGGACAGGAACAAAGTCCTCCATGTAACTAAATGTTTGCCTGAATATTCTGATTACAGAGAGAGAAGAGGAGGAAGAAGGCCGTCGGAGTCTATTTTGTAAAATAATTTGAATAAGACAAGAAAGCTTTCTGCTGCTCACTCACTCAACTGTTTAAATGTCTAAGTGCTCTCTTGTTGAAATTCATCAAGCCAGCCAGTCGCTGGACTTCTTTTCAAACAAGACAATTAGACAATACCTGAGCCTCAAGTAAGACATTTGCCTATAATCCTGTTGTACTGATGTGTTGCCTTCATGGCTGTCCATTCCAAGAAGTTAAATCTTCATTAAAAGCAAACTTGTTATTTTTCTCAAATGCTTGAGAGTCTTGTCTTCTGCTCTGCCTGTTTTGAGTTGTGTGTGGGCAGGTGAGTTTAAGCTAACGTTAAGTTGTGAGATCAAAGAAACTAGTTTTGAAGATTGTATACTATGTGAAAAATACAAATATGTCTTACTTTAAAATTAGAAGAGGCAGAAAAATCAAATTGGATTCAAGCTTCTGTTTTAATAGTGTGAGTAGTGAGTGGAGATGTTCTTCAGTTTCCTTTAAGGGGCAGCCTAGAGAATTGTCAGAGATGTAGCTAAAGTCGGTGCATAGACATTTGTTAATCTTTCAGTCAAAATCAAAACGCTCACCAGAATAGTTGTCCAAACACAAAACTAGATTAACCATAACTGTAATCCATTTTTTTATTCTCTGAGCTATAATCTTTAATTTGACGGTATTTAATTTTGGATGCTTCTCTCATCTGTTTTGTGTGCTAGAAATTTGATGACGTTATACATAGTACGAGAAGCGGCAGAAGCATATGACTGACAACAAACACTGTAATTAACAACCCACTGCAGGTGCCCAAGAAAATGCCCTACAAAATGGTAGTACCCATGAAGAACATACAAAATGGCAACATAGTGACATCACTATAATAATGATAAAATATTTCAAGAATAATAATTAAAGTTAATAATGATTAGACAACAAAACAAAATCAATCATACTGGTGCCCATCTTGTTTCTAACAGGTACAGAGTAGGAACCAACTCTGGACAATGAACATGACTATTACGGGGAAACTCTTTGGGACTTGGTAAGAAAAACCCACACAGAGACAAGAGAAAGTTCCATGCAGGCAGTGACTTTGAATCCAAGACTCTGACCTGCTGTGCCACCCAACAGTGGTTTTGAAAAAGAGATACTGTATCACATTCACTTCCATAAGCCAAGACGATGTCTAGAAATATGTAATTTTCTTTTTATTATAGCTTTACTTCACACCCCTAACTTACAGAATGATATGCAAATGCACATTTAAGTGCATAGACAAGCCCAACACTTTGTATGTTCTTCATGGGCACTGCCATTTTGTAGGGTGCTTTCTTGGGCAGACAAGCCCACATTTCTACAAGTTTTCATGGAACTTGAAGGAATTTTTATACTTTGGTGGCATGGATGAATGTGTCTCAACTCCTCATAAATAAGCAAAAGTCCATATTTACCCAGTTTCAGGCAGTTCTGGAGAGTTCTGGATCGGCTGAGTATATGAGAATGGAAACCAGCCTTTTCTGAAAGATAAGAATGAAATATAGGGTTATGATTTGGAATTTTGAGAGCCATCCATAACTGATCAGTTATGTGACTTTGCATTTTGTTTTTACCTCCCAGTTCTTTCATTTTGGCCATAGTGCCAACCATCTCTTGGCTCAGAGATAAGCAGGGTTATGGCATCTCCCGGCAAAAAAGGCAGTAGTGGAGCATCTCCTGTAGCTTCTGAAACCCCGCTTCCTTGACCGGAGTGAGAAAAGAGTGCCAGAACCTGTGTAGGACTCCAAGAGCCGACCCGCGGCATTGTACCTCCTGCAGACAAACAGATTTATTGTTACAATAGGGAATTAAGTATGAGTGAGTTCAGGGTTTTGACAAGCAGTAGTGTATTAGAAAGATTTTGACAAGAATGACTCATTCAGCCTAACATACGAGGGTTGTTTCATAAGTTTTGAGACTTTTTAAAATAGATCCAACATGGTTTGGTCAATTCCAAAGAAAATTTTTACTCACATAACCTCGTCATTTGGCAACACTTAAGTGCTGTTCAACATACTCTGCCCCGATTTCAATGCACTTTTTCATGCGATAAATCCAACGATCAAAACAGTGACGAAAATCAGGTTCAGTCAGTTGGTCAAGCTGCTCTTCCACCGCAGAAATGAGGCTGTCCCTGTCCTCAAAATCCATTCCTTTCAGCTCCTTCTTCACCGTCGGGAACAGCCAGAAGTCACAGGGTGCCAAATCTGGTGAATAAGGGGGCGGATGAAGGACTTCAATCCCAGATTTGGCGAGGAACTCAACAGTTTTGTTTGACTTGTGAGGCGGCGCGTTGTCGTGGTGAAGGATGAAGTTTTTCAAGGTGCGATTAGGGCGACCTCTAGTGAAATTTTTGAAAACTTCTGGAAGGCACAGGGTTGTGTAGACATCAGAGTTCATTGTCGTGTGTTCAAGACGTGGAACTGAAGCAATAATTTTTTGTAGCCAAAAAAGACGGCAAACATGGTCCTCTTGGCTGACCTTTGGCGCCTGGCTTTCAGTGGAGGAAAGCAACCTTTCGGACCCCACTTCGAGCTCTTTTTCTCATCTCCATCTGTAGCTGGGTGGGCCAAAAAATTTATTAGAAGATGTGAAAGGATTGTAGAACAATAGAAAAAAATTTCGTCTGCCTCCGATGACGGCAAGTGACCGAGTCTCAAAACTTATGAAACAACCCTCGTACTAGCCTGTCCTGGTACCCTAATTCCCCCAAAACAGCATCAAGTCCTATTCGCTTACCACACTACTTGAAAACTTTTTTCTTGTATCTGTGGTTCTGATGGTGTTGAAAATTCTGTAACAGTTGTATAAAATTTATCCTTAACAAGTTTTATTGCTAGTATGTTCTTGTGGAAGGACTCGTCTTATTTATTGTGTGAATTGGGACATGTTTAGAAACTCTTCCACAGATCTGGACGAATACACAGACGTCACAAAGAGTTTGATAGAAAAATGTTTGGACTACGGTGTTCCTACAATAATAATACACATAATTTGCAATGAGAAAACCGAGGATCATCACTGACATCTGGAATTTACTAAGGCCATGTAGTAATGCATTTCGAAATGGTGATATGGAAATATATGAAAAATGCAGGGAAAGTATTCAAACTGCCTATTATTAGTAGTAATAGTAGCTTGTCATGTCACACAAACTTTGTTAAGTATTAGAGATGCTTACAGACAGCAGAATAAAACCTAATCCAGCATCATGATGTGCATTTCCTCTCTGCAGATCAAGTTCTCTTCCAGGGTGTTGAGGATGACACAGAATGTTAGCGTCTGCCTTCTGTTCAGGATTTACAGTATACAACACTCAAACAGGATAATAAAACACCTCAACTATTTCTCCCTTCTGGCAAACAGCATAGGTTTGCAAATGTACTGAAACATCAAAAACTGAACTCTCTCATTTTGTAAGTATTTAAAACTTGATTAAAATCCACCTGTGGTAAACTGAATTGATTGGACATCATTTAGAAAGGCACATGTGTCCCTGTGTATTGAAGGTCCACAGTTGCATGTCAGGACAACAACCAAGACATGAAAATCAAGCAACTCTCTGTAGACTTCCATGATCAAACCGTAGTGAGGCACTGATCAGGGTAAGAGTATAAAACCATTTATAAAGCTTTAAGTGTTTCCACGAGCACAGTGACCTCAATAATTGTGAAACGGAAGAAGTTTAGAACCATTGGAATTCTTCCTAAAGTTGGCCATCCAGCCAAACTAAGTAATCGGGTAAGAAGGGCCTTAGTGAAGGAGGTGACAAAAACCCCAATCTTCACTCTAACAGAGCTTCAGAGATCCTTGTCTGAGATTGAGAACCTGTCAGAAGGACTACCATCTCAGCAGCACTCCACCAATCAGATGTTTATTGTAAAGGAGTTAGATGGAACAAAAATCATATGATAGGTTAATGGATTCTGAAAGCATGAGGAAAAAGACTCTCTGGTCTGATGGGACAAACATTGAACTCTTTTAGCAGGACTCCAACCATTATATCTGGTGAAAACCAGGCACTGTTCATCACCTGCCTAATGCCATTCCTACAGTTAAGTATACTGGTGGCAACATCATGTTATCAGAATCACAATCAGAATCATAATCAGATTTATTGGCCAAGTATTCACACATATGTTACTGGCCTCAGGCCTAGGGGAACCTGGACCAGGTACAAGCCACTGTTGCTACAGGGTGTAGCCACAGTGATATGGTGAAAAAGCATAAAAGAAGCAGGCAGCAGTCACGAGTCTTAGACCATACTTCTCTGTTCTACTTTATTCTCATACACCCAAAAATATATAAATGCTTCAATCTCTGCATAGATCAACATGATGATCAGTTAAACAATGGTGCATGCCAATTTCCTCTGCAGAACAAAAGTATAATTGGTTCAACAATGGTATTGTTGTCAGCTATCAAGAAGTACCTGATTAGAAATGAATGTCCCCAGAACTCGTTAATTTTTAAAGGAAGCAGGCAGTTCTGTATTACCACATTGTATGTGGATGAGATACTAATCAAAGCAGTCTGATTATTCTGCTTTGGAATATTTATGTCCTGTAGATAGCCATTAACAATAACCTATAGCAGAATTTTCCAGGAATTTTGCCTTTACTTTAAAACACTGGTTTATAGCCCATTACACCAAGCAACCCACAGAAATGTAATTTCTCTCTATTATAAAAGAAAATCTTGAACACAGAAGACTGACAATAAAAAATTCTACCACAACTTAAAAGTAGATATTGCAAAGCTGCACATCCTAAGGGTACCACAGCTGAATGGACACACTCACCCAAGAAATTCAGCCTAGCTTCATTCCCTTGTTTCCGCGGCAGTGGCAGCGTGCTGGTGGCAAACATGTCAGTGGCCCGAAGAGCAGGAGAGATATTGTGAGAAAGCGGGGAAGAGATATTTAAAACAGGACATGGCTGAAGATCTGAGCTTTCATCCTCCTCCTCCAGGAGCAGTTGGCTGGCCAGAGGTGTGTGGGACCTGGAAAGAGGTGTACTGTGGGACTGCAGGGGGCTCTGAGGCCTCGAAAGAGGAGAGCTATTGGAAACAGGCACATTTTGCATTATGAGTGGTGGAGTCTGGATGACAGCAGATGGAGCATTATTGGAACTGGACAGCTTTTTGTCCCCGGGTGGTGACGCCTGATTGGAAGCACCGTGACTCTGGGTGACAGTTGCCAAATGTGATAATGGGGTCTGGGAGCGGGACCCTGGGGCAGTTGTATTGTGAGTTGGCTCAGAATTTGGGGTCTGGTCTTTTCCTCTGTGGCGGCTGGCATCTCCATTAGGGAGAGGTGGGACTTCCTGGACTGACAGCCTCTAATAAAGAATAGAGCAGGAAAGAGGAGAAGTGAAATCAAGGACACCAAGGCCAACATTTTATTAGCATCTTCACAAATGTGCAGTGTGTACTTACCTGCGGCCCTCCCAGTTCCAAAGGTGAAGTGGTGCTGAGCTTTGAGGTTCGAAGGACATCTGCTATGCCTGAATTCCCTGAGCTGGCAGCAGTCTGGCGCACAAGGTTCAAGGCTCTTTCTGGCAGCTTGGTGGGTTGGGAGCAAGATGACTGCCAAGCAGATAACTTCTGAGACAGCAACTCCTTCACCTTAGAAGGAGACAGAATTATCTTTGAACATTCATCAAGTAGCGCAGCAATCCACAGCATTACCTTTCCTCTCTCCACAATGATTATATAGCACTAGAATACCAGAGTATATTGTCCAGTTCTTGACAGCCCAATGCATTCCAGCCAAACACAATGTAACATCTACCCATTATTATCCAACCCACATATGCGGCTTATGGTCAATGCAAACTGAAACCAAAATGGCACTGCAAAATTTAAATTGGACATGAACAGGGCATTTTTTGTTTATCACTTCTTTAATTTCAGCTTACTTCTATAAACATTCATCCAATCATCCATTTTCAGATCATTACCAAGCTGGTTTGGGGATGGGGCGTGTGCAAGGTAGACACCAGCCATGGACAGGATGTTAGTTCTAGGAACAAATCCACACTTATTCAGTGCAAAGAACCTAATGTGCATGCCCTTGGGCAAAATCTACGTGGACATGGCATGAACATTCAAACTCTACATAAACAAAGACCAGGCTGGGAATCAAACACACCAGTCCCTACAGATGACTGGCAGCAGCAATAACTAGTGTGCCACCATGTTTCCTGTGTATAGTCATTCCACTGTTTTATACTAAGTGGGGATCTTTAAATGTTCTGTTTTAAATATCATAGCATCTCACAATCTCTAAAATAACATTTGTGGCCAGTACGCTATCTATCTATCTATCTATCTATCTATCTATCTATCTATCTATCTATCTATCTATCTATCTATCTATCTATCTATCTATCTATCTATCTATCTATCTATCTATCTATCTATCTATCTAATGGTATTTTCTGTGAAAAAAGATATAAGCGTATAAATATTAAACAACTGATAAACAAACATAAAATTGAAAACCAGACTTAAATGTCTAACAAGACAAGGTGTTGAATTTTACAGTAACATCAAATGTGCCGTGAAGAATGCGCAATACGAGAGCTGAGTGAGTAGCTAATGATCATTCCTGACGTTCCCCCACCATTACCTTGCTATGGTAGTTGGTGAAGTGCTTTGTCACAGCACACTGCCTGTCGACCAGGAAGCAGTACCGCCGCCTCTCCTCTGTGAGTGCTGACCGGTACCCGACAGCCACCAGCTGGTCCAATTCTCCCTGATGACGACTCATAAGTTCAACAATCTGGACAGGAAAACGAGAAGGTAAATGTTATGAGACAGATGGGTGAAATGGGGCTCCAGAATACCAAAAAGGCCTTCATCTGAGGCCTAAAACCGTGACTGTATTTACATGCTGTAACCACAAGGGGTGTCACTGAGCCCCAAACCTCAGACACAATGTTACCCAACACAAATCAAATAAAATGGTTTTTATTTTTTCAACAAAACATTTGAGCACAAACACCAGCCAAAACACTTTCCAAACAAATAAATTTCTTCCTCCTTCAGCCTCCAGCAAGTGTTGTCCACTGCCTCCCAACTCTGACCCTCTAATGTGAGGTGGCTGGCTCCTTTTAAGATGGATGCAGGAATGCTTCCGGTACCACACTGTGTCCACTTGGAAGCATTTCTGGGTCATATGGAAACCAGAGCGGTCCTCCCCCAACAGCACCTTCTAACAGGACTCAGGAACCCTGACAAGGTTGAACATCTGGTTTCCAATTCCCATTTACCCCCATGGGTGTCCAAACTGGGATGCCACGGGAGAATCACTGCCACCTGTTGTATGGGTTATGGGACTCCTGGTCCATCATTTATATGACTCCGGCAGGACAAGAAGCTGTTTCTTCATCCAGCTGGTGTGCTCATCTGTCCTTCCACTCTGGCCGCCCGTCCAGTCAAGAAATGATCCATCCCACCTGGGATGCCTGTCCTTCCTCTTGGGCACTTACACTGTGTTCATTTCAAAGCAGATCTTACCGAGTAGCAAACTCCTGCCTTTCAATGAACATCATGCTTGATTGGGCGCCTGGCCTCTGTTCTAGGACTATATTGTCAGACTTGCACCACAGTGTGATTTATTTTGCATAGATCCATTCAACCATGTTATAATCTATTTATCAAAGTTCAGAGTTACATTGTGCTGGAGCCTAATAAGCTCCTCCAGGCTCATTTTCACAGTGGACTGGCACTGTGCTCTGTGGCATCCTATGTTTTCTCTTTCCTGTTCATTATAGTAGTAGGGTGTTGTACCGTGTTAGCCATTATGAATGCAGTGAGAAGTCAAGCAAAATAACACCTTTTATTGGCTAACTAAAAAGATTACAATATGCAAGCTTTCGAGGCAACTCAGGTCCCTTCTTCAGGCAAGATGTAATCATTATAGAAAATGAATCTGGAGCAGCCTGGATATCCAACTCTCTAATTACAGAGCTGACACACAAACGTGATGCCATCAAGAATAATGTGGCTGATGCATCCTTAAAACTCAGCTTTGAATGAAGTTGAGTAGAGTGCCCAGTCATGGCCTGTGTGGAGTTTACAATTTCTCCCCATGTCTTTGTAGGTAACCTAATGTGGTCCTGCATGGGTGTCAGTGAGCCCTTCAGTTGTTTCTTAACTTGCAGGCCCTGACTCTCCCATCACTCTGAGTTAGGTAGGCAAGTTTGAGAAATGTTATCAATGTTCTTCTTCAAAGTGGTATTAAAGGACCACTACGGTTAAGGTTTGGAAGGGGTGATATTTTGTAAATTTCAACAAAAATAACGTCATGGATGCACCGTCTACTTGATTGGCTGGCAATCCCATAAATTCCAAAACAATTTACTTAATGTCACAGAAAAAGCAGTTAGGCAACATCCTAATTTTCAGCTAAAGGTAATAAGGTTTAAGAAAAGGGCAGATGGCACAGTGGTAAGTGCAGCTTCGATTCCTGTGCCTTATTGTTGCCTAAGTGGAGTTTGAATGTTCTTCCTGTGTCTGTGCAGACTTTCTACCATGTACTGTGGCTCCCTCTCACATCACCAAAGTTGTGCTGATTTGGTTAACTGGCAACTCCTAACTAGTCCTTTGTGAGTGCAGATGTAGTGAAACCTGCACCATATGGAGGACTGGGGTCCAGTCCAGGGCTTTTTAACAACTATACGCGGCCCACAAGGACCATTTGTTTTCTCAAAGAATCCTTTAACATGTGTTTCATACATAGATTGTATCCATGTATTCATATCTACATTTGTCATTAAAATGTGTCCACATTATCCGCTCACGTACCACAGCACAGCTACTAACCTGTCGTTAGAGCAGAAAGCGAAAAAGAAGAGTAAAACGAAAAGAAGGTGACACGAGACACTGCCATAAAAAACTGATTATTTGGTCATGATGCCAAACATGTGACAGTCTCATGAAGGACATGGTAGCTCGACTTCATCCACTCTGCTCACTTTTTAAAACTGTAAAGGCATCAGGGCTGGCGAGCTCTCCGAGGCTTACCTGACTGCTACCACTGCCCTACATGATGCTTTTGTTTTTTCCACTGACTTGGGTTGTTGTATGTGGATAGAAAACACATTTGCACTCCACTCACGTTAAATGTGATCGCATCCATTTCTGACCAACTCTGAAGGTCTGTGGGATCATCACCAGCGCATTTACATCTGTTTTTTTGTTTTTAATTTATTGATCTGATCATGACACAAATGGATATCTGATGTTTTAGCTACAAATTCTGGCCTGTGTCTGGACTGCTGCTCTCACTTGACTTTATGCACTGTGGCATGTGGCTGGGGGTTGTACCCAGCCGGGACGCCCAGGATGACCAGAGGAGGGCTTGTGCCTTCTCCAGACCACGAGGGGGCAACCGCCCTGGTTGTGTTGGGGCCACGGGTACAGAGCTGGGAAGCTCAACCCTGTAGGGGCCCGTGGTCACCGCCAGGGGGCGCCACGCTGCCTTGGGAACCCTTGGACCTCAGCACTTCTGCCACACCCGGAAGTGCTGGGGGGGAAGAGGATCGGGGACACTCAGGTGCACAGCTGGCACTTCCGCCACACAGGGGAGTGTTAGCAGAGGAGTGTCGGGAAGCACCTGGAGCCCATCCGGGTGTGAATAAAAGGGGCCGCCTCCCTCCATTTGGGAGCAAGAGTCAGGTGGAAGTGGACAGAGTTCAGGAGGAGAGGAAAGAGGCGGCCCAGAAGAAAGGAAAGGCATTGCGATGGCCAGGACTTAAGGGGTGATTGGTGCTGCGGCACTGGGTTGTGCTCACTTTTGTATTGTATACAGTGTAAAATAAACGTGTGTGTGATGGAACCATCATGTCTACCTGTCTGTGTCCCACAGCACTTACATTACATTTTCAGGCAGTGCTGATTTTACTCTCATTGTAGCTGCTACAGTAGTTTGCCCAATCAGCTACATCGTCCAAGAAAAGAAAATCTGATAAAGATGGAAGACAATTTCAAGAGACCCACAATATATGATTGTGATTGGCAGAGAGGTCCTGTTTGTAAAGAAAATGTGGCAGTCATTGTGTTTTCATATATTTTAGCCCACACTATGTATATAAAATTGTTATTTTTTGCCCTTAATAAAACTGAGTATAACACTCCTGATCTAAAGGTAAGGCTACACGAAAGAATAAACTTTTTCTTGTGCAAAAATCATTTACGAGTTGATTTTGGTCTATATTGCAACTTTCAGTTCTGTTAATTTTTCATGTAGTGATCCTAGGAACATCTTATGGTTCTCCCAATCTGCCCTTATAATCTCTGCCGCTCACTTTCTTAATTTCATAGGCATCTGTTCGTTGAAAGTTGCACCTGACTAAGTTTTAGTCCAGAGCAAATGGAAGACAACGTCTGACCCCAAACATGACTCTGGGGTTTGGTTGAAAATGACAAAATGGAGGAGAACAGAAAAAGAGATGAGTGGGGTTTGACAATAAAGCCTGTGGTGGGCACACATACATAATATTGGCAAGGGGATGGAAAGGAAGTGGAAAGTGGTACCCCAAGTCAAAAGGTGGTAGCCAGATGGTCCAATTAATTTTGCATTTTATGGAAAGTCCGCCTAGTGGCTAAACTTTTAATGGAGTTAATGCTCTGCCAATATATGGAAACATGGCAGGCCACTTGGGCAAATATAAGGAACCAATAATATGAAACATTGCCAAAAAAAGCCAAAGTTCAGAATAGGTAAGACTAGATATTGTGACGTCAATCAAAATTAACAATAACAAAGTTCAGTCTACATTCAACAATAAAGCATTTGAAAAGTTTTGGAATTATCCATAACCTTGAACAACCAGGAAAACACAACTGTTAGGCTGGAATGATGATGATGTCACATGTTGTGCAGCTCTGGTTGTCACTGCCTAGCAAAAGCATTGCAACAGTAAACACAAACCACAAAATGGCGGCACCCACTGGGAACAAAATGTTATTTTGGAAGAACAAAATTGGTATGATATTTTTGTTCATTTATTATTCAAGTTCTGGAGACCATAGATATGTTATTTGTTAGAACGTCAGAACAACCTAGACAAGAACAGGCCATTCAGCCCAACAAAGCTCGCCAATCCTATCCACTTAATTCTTATCCAAAATAACATCAAGTTGAGTTTTGATTGCCCTTTACTGTCTACCACTCTACTCGATAGCTTATTCCAAGTGTCTGTGGTTCTCTGTGTGAAGAAAACTAATGTTTGTGCGAAATTTATCCCTAACAAGTATCCAACTGTGTCCCCGTGTTCTTGATGAACTCATTTTAAAATACAATCTCGATCCACTGGACTAATTTCCTTTATAATTTTAAACACTTCAATCATGTCTCCTCTTCATCTTTTGCTTAAACAGAAAGATTTAAATGTTTTTTAGTGTTTTATTTACCCTTTAGAATGCATTTATCATGTTGTTTGATTCATATATCTTCTTGACTAAAAGTTTTCATTATTTCACAATACTGTTCTGTTTTTGTACACATGCCATCATTTCCTGAATGTGACACTTCCTGTTGTAATAGCAGTTCTCCCATGAGCCTCTGGGAGAGCACAACATCTGACATCATAATGTGTGATACTATTTTAATTGCCATGTATGAACTTAATTTTTTCGTGATTGGATATTCTAAACCCTTTTTCTGTACTTACTGGCTTTTTTATCCTCTGCTTCATTTTTTGAACCTTGATTTTTGGTTAGTGATTAGAATTGACAAACGATCGGTTTGTTATTTTGACCACGTTTCTGATCTTTTTTGAGGCAACTCAGGCCCCTTCTTCAGGCAAGATGCAATGATTATTATTATTCTATTGTAATCTTTTTAGTTAGCCAATAAATCTCATTTTGATTGACTTCTCACAACATCCATAATGACTAACATGGTACAACACCCTAGTACTACTGATCTTTTTCATAAAACCTCTCCCTATCCCGATGAGATCCATACTAATAAAAGGCAAAGCCCTCACTCACTCACTCACTCACTCACTCACTCACTCACTCACTCACTCACTCACTCACTCACTCACTCACTCACTCACTCACTCACTCACTCACTCACTCACTCACTCACTCATCCATCACTAATTCTCCAACTTCCCGTGTAGGTGGAAGGCTGAAATTTGGCAGGCTCATTCCTTACAGCTTACTTTCAAAACTTAGGCTGGTTTCATTTCGAAATTCAAAGCGTAACGGTCCATATACAGTATACAGTAATGGTCTGCAGCTCGCTGGCCGTGGGAGGCGGAGTTGCGTATCGCGTCATCACGCCTCCCACGTAATCACGTGAACTGACTGTGAACACAGTACGTAGAAAACAAGGAAGAGCCCCAAAGAGCACTGAGACAGGCTGTGTAAAGGCAGCTTCACAAAAAAACAGATCCTTAACAAATTGTTATTGGTATATTTTCCCTCAATTTAAAAAGGTTTTCTTTTCTTCTTAATTAAAATTTAAAAGCAATACTTCACCGCTGCAAAGCCCGGGAATTTGGCTATATGCAATGAGTGTGTACGCCTGATGAGCCCAGAATTATAACTCTTTGCATTATTTGACAGTAAACTATTTTCAACCATTCTATGATCTGCTTCTCACAACTGAAGGCACCGTGGCTGATGTTAGCTGACTTGCTGGCCAACCATAAGCGTTACCTGGTAGGTAACCACCCATACAATCAGATTGTGATTCAGACTATGAATGCCGTGAATATATATATATATATATATATATATATATATATATATATATATATATATATATATATATATATATATATATATATATATGTGAATGTATGTATGTATGTATGTCTATATTTTATATATATATATATATATATATATATATATATATATATATATATATATATATATATGTGCATATGTATATATATATGTGTATATATATGTAGATATGTATATATTTATATGTATATATATGTACATATGTATATATATACTAGCAAAATACCCGCGCTTCGCAGCGGAGAAGTAGTGTATTAAAGAGGTTATGAAAAAAAAAGGAAACATTTTAAAAATAACGTAACATGATTGTCGATGTAATTGTGTTGTCATTGTTATGAGTGTTGCTGTGTTTTATATATATAAAATACACACACACACATATAAACATATATATACATATACATATACACATATATATACATATCTACATATATATATACATATACACATCCACATATCAACATATATATATATACACATATATACACACACACACACGCTTTATGGGTGATGATTGTTTTACTCTTTTTATCTTTATTTTATTTTATTTTAGAATCAACTCCTATCTGCGCACACCAGGGCGGCCGTGGGCAGATGCGTATGGTGTATTCACTCCATGTTATCGTGCATTGCGCTGTCAGTGGTATTTTGATAAAAGAATTTGAACAACATATAAGAAGCGTATAAATTATTAAACAGTAAAACATTAACATTTAAGAAGTAAAGTTACATTAAGTACTACTGCAGTGCCTTCGGGTATACCTCATTTTTTGTTTGCCCATTACATGCTTAAATGTATAAATTTTTTGGTGCACCTACCCGAGAACACGCGACATATAACAGAGCGTGGGAGAAGCATGGATTTTAAACACGCGTTGAGTTCATCTGCTGGTCTCCCTCGTGGAATAACTGGTAATGTTTGACTAAAATCTACAGCGAGTAAAACGACATTACCTCCTATTTTTTTTTTTACGATCTCTGAGATCTTGCTTTTTTCGGTTCAAGGCTTCATAAGCTCTTTTATGTTGTATGGTGTACTTATCCCAAACCATCATCTTTGAATGTTGCAAGACTTTCGCCTTGTATGTAGATCGGGGTAATTACATTCATTGCATTCCTAGTCTGAATCACAATCTGATTGTATGGGTGGTTACCTGGCACTGTAGGGTTGCCACCCGTCCTTTAAAATACGGAATCGTGCCGCGTTTGAGAATGAAATTGCGCGTCCCGTTTTGAATCAATACTGGACGGGATTTATCCCGTATTTTTTTTATCATTTTTTTTTTAAAGCAGCGTGTCATGCAAATCATCCCACACGCATTTTATGAAGATGCCTCCTTTCCTACTTTTGATTGGGTAATACTTGATGTCATCGTTAGTTTGATTGGTGTTTTTAACTGTCCAGTGAGGAGGGCGTGTCTTTTAAGTAGAGTCTGCAAAGTGTTGGCACTGAGATGTGGCGTCAGCGCCATAGTTGAAGCCCCTAACGTTGCGGTCAGCAAGTCGGCTAACATCCGCCATGTGCCGTCTTTCAGTTGCAAGAAGCAGATCATAGAATGGTTGAAACTGTTGCCCCTAACGTTGCGCCACGGCGTGTGGTTCGTTTATACCTCGTGTCTTCTCATTAAACTTTTATCTCGCGAATATGTTATTGCAATCCGCAGCGGGAGCGTTTCTATAAACTTAATTTAAACTTACGTTTTACACCGTGCTTTGTTTCCCTTATGAACATGCTTGTATGCTTAACTCGCTCCGTTCTCAATTGTTTAATTAATTTTTTGCTCTTCGCTGTTTGCGGCTGTTCCTCCATTTCCCCCTACTTCGTTCTTTTATCTCGTGAATATATTATTGCAATCCTTAATGGGAGCGTTTCAATAAACTGATTGAAAATAGTTTTGCATTTACCTTTTTAGTAAAAGGCGAGCTTTTAAGCCTGAGAAATCACCCCGTAAATGCACACGTTTAATTGGACATGTGTTAATATGTATGGTTACACAGTATTAAAAGACAGTGAACAACGTCAGTTACCTATGTTCCCGCGTTTGATAAAAGGTGAGCTTTTAAGCCTGAGAAATCACCCCGTAAATGCACACGTTTAATTGCACATGTGTTAATATGTATGCTTACACAGTATTAAAAGACAGTCAAAAATTAACGTCATTTACCTTCGTTCCCGCGTGTGACTCGTGCTGTAAATGTCTTCCTTGTTTTTAGTTCACGTGATTACGTAGGAGGCGTGATGACGCGATACGTGACTCCGCCTCCTCCATTACAGTGTATGGACAAAAATATGTTCCAGTTATGACCATTACGCTTTGAATTTCGAAATGAAACCTGCCTAACTTTTGTAAGTAAGCTGTAAGGAATGAGCCTGCCAAATTTCAGCCTTCCACCTACACGGGAAGTTGGAGAATTAGTGATGAGTGAGTCAGTCAGTGAGTGAGTGAGTGAGTCAGTCAGTCAGTGAGGGCTTTGCCTTTTATTATTATAGATGTAGATGTGTAAATTTGTATATGTAGATATGTATATATATATATATATATATGTATATATGTATATGTATATATATGTTTACATAACCTCTTTAACACACTACTTCTCCGCTGCGAAGATGTGAAAATAATTAACTACTGTATATCAAAACAAAACTGAAAGTGAAATTAATCAGTAACAGAAAAATCTGCATAGTTTTAAATAATAAAGCAAAACAACCAAGAAATCCCATGGAATAATATACTAAAATCAAACATAATCGTAACAGAGTTCCCCTCCTATGACATGGTCTCTTGGGTACACAGGGAAGGGAGCATGTGATCTCATCAATTAACGAGGGGCCTGGTCACGATTAACTGTAACCCAAGAGTAGCCCTTAGGGTTACAAGTCTACCAGTGGACCAAATACTCCATTAGAAGGACAATCTTGTATTTTCTCTCCCTCCGGTTCCTCTTTCACATTCACCTCAATAGGAGGAGGCACAACAAACTTTGTATAATAGGGGGAGTAGTGTGCTGGTTTTAGTCAAGAATCATGAAATAAGATGCTGTCCCAACTTTCTTCAATATAACTCAGGTGAGGTCCTAGGATTATTAGAGGGTGTTTGTGTTCCTGTGCGGGTAGCAGAAACAAGACCTGAGTAGGGGCAAATGCTTAGCAGGCAGTATGAGAGGTCAGGGCTTGAAAAGGGAGATAAATAGAGAAAGTTGGGAGGTGGAAGGTAAAATGGAGGGAATGAGTGCTAACTGTGGTACTCTGCAGGGGATAAATGGGGAGGCCACCTCACTAAACAGACGTTCAAACTGCAAAGGAAGGGCCAGAAAGGCAGCAGACTTGTTATTCTATTTACTGCTACTTTGTGTTTTTTTGTGGTAAGATGCATTTGGGTGCATTACGATGCACAGTTTTTTAACTAAATAAAGGAGTGCCCAGGCTTCAGAGGGGCGTAGGTGTGCGTGGTAGCATAGAGGAGCAGCTGAGGAGTGTTGATGAGTTGATCGACTGGCTGCACACTCACATGCAGATGCGTGTGGTTCAGTCGATTGTCTCAGGGTCTATAATCAACGCCAGCTCACCTGAACAAGAAATGAGAAAGAAAGAATGGGAGGTTAAATCTTAAGTGAAAGAGAAGGACAGGTCAGTGTTTGAGGGACAGGAGTCTCTCCTGCTGAGCATCCTACGTATTTGGATTGGGCTCCCACTTGAAGCCAAGGAATGGCGGCAAAAGACAGTAGCAAGGCTTGGTGTGGTGCCACACAGAATTCCTAAGATTGGAGGTGGGGACCTGAGTCAGGATAAATGGTTGACTGCTCCATCGGTGGACCTCTCCTCTTGCTGTGGAGACCCTTTTGGGGTAAGTAGAGGAGACATCAGATTTTATAAGGAAGCACTGTGGCTAATAATTGTTTTCATGGATGGAACCTACCAGTGGGTTTTAACCTAATTTTTATGGATTTGTTTATTTATTGACGACTTTTTACCCGTCACTAATCACCTGTTTTTATAGATTATTTATTGACTATTTCTTTATTTAGTGAAACACTACACTTTTGTACTTTGCTGGTATTAATCCCCTGTTTGAGTTTTGTTTGAATATGCTATGAGGTTTCTAAACTCTTTTGGGACTCACCCCAACAGAACGAAATGCCGAAGAGCGTCCGGAAGTGCAATCAGCGCTGAAGGAATGTTATAAATGCAGGGCACAGTATTACTTGGCCTCTAACCTGGCCACGACCCTGCCACTTTGCTGTGTCTGTGTGTAGGAGAGTGGTAGATTCCACTACAATAAATAACCGCGCTGTTCCTGTTTCAAGTGGAATAAAGCTGGTTTTGATAAAGTACTGGGACTTGTGGTGGTTGGCTGGGGGTTGTGCCCAGTCGCCATGCCTGGACGGACCAGGAGAGGGACTGTGCCTTCCCATGACCACGAGAGGGCAGCTGCCCCACCTGGTATGGGGGCCACGGGGTTCGAGTATAGAAGCTCAACACTATCAGGGCCCGTGGCCACCGCCAAGGGGCACCCAGACGATTGTGCGGCCTCGGATGTCAGCACTTCCGCCACACTCGGAGGTGCTGGCGGAAGGAATACCGAGGACACCCAGAGAGCTTCCGGGTGCTCAGGCGGCACTTCCACAACACCAGGAAGTGCCGCAGGAAGTCAATCAGGGAGCACCTGGAGCATGTCTGGGTGGTCATTAAAGGGGCCGCCTCCCGCCAGTCAGGAGCTGCAGTCGGGAGGAAGAAGACAGAGCTCGGAGAAGAGGAGTGAAGGAGGTGCAGGACCGAAGAGGGTCCGTGAAGAGGGTGTGTGGTGCAGGGGCACCGTGTGCTGTATGGACTTGGTGTAAATAAACGTGAGCTTTTTGTAGACGTTCCATTGTCTGTCTGTCTGTATCCGGGGCTGGCTTCCACAGACTCAACCTTGTGTTTTGGGGTGCAAGACAGGGACTCACACGTCACAGCGATAATAAAAGCACATAGCACTTTGTACCATCTCTTGCTTGTTAAGGGTTCTCATTGTTCATCTCAGTTCATGACTACTGATAGTCCCGGGTTTAAGAGCCAATCTAGGCTGTTACATTTGGTGGCAGTGGTGGGATGGGCCAGTGGCAGAGAGAAAGAGGAGATGGCGACATGGGACAAAAAGGAAAAAGAGTTACAGGAGAACATCCCAAGGAGGGAGACTGGGTGAAGACCAGCCAAGGACAATGGACTTAAAATTATTTTTCTTATTTTAGTTGTTATTCATTTTAATGGTCATTTTATCCTGTTTGTGGTTCAACAGTTTTAATGGGGTGATGGTGGGAACATTTTATTGATTGGTTTGTTAACAGTGCAACATGCTGTGGCAGCCATTTCTGGGCTACCAGTTTCATCACATGTTGGGCTGATAAAATTGGTGTTTTGTGGGGTGGGGTGTGTTGTGAGGTAAAGGGAGTGTAAACTGGTTTTAATTATTTAATTGTTTTCATAACAGCACATCCCATGGTTGCACAGGTGGGTGTGGTGATGTGCACTTGACATCATTAATCAATAAGAACTGGGCGGAAGCTGCATGAGAGTCAGGAGACATTGGCAAAGTACAAAAGAGGATAAATGAGATTGGTTAGTGCTGAGGAGGAGATCGGAAAATGAAAAGCAGAGAATGAAAAGAACAACACTGTTGGAAAGGTAAACTGAGGAGGAGGATGAGTAAGGCAGCATTTGCACTGCTGAGCACTTTTCACAGAGTAGGACGGAGGGCTGAAGGAGTTCCAAGAGATGGTAGCACTCTCAGAAGCTGAGAAAGCTGAAAGGCTGAGCTGGTGAGAGGATGAGAGAAGTCAAAGGAGCTGAATGAAGGATGGGGTCCCGACGTGATGGCAGCCTCATGGACTGCAGTGACTGGATGTGGTGGCAGTTTGAGTAAGTGGGCACCATTAAAAGCGATGGATTGATGAAGATGCGGTGGGCTATGTCCGAGGGGCACCCATGGGTCCTGACGAGGATGACAAGAGTGGAAGAAAGAATGTTTGTTTATAATTTTACCTTTCCAGTTTTGATTTTGATTTTAACTTCTTTAATTATTTTCAGGATTTTAAACACCGCAAGACACTTTTATTGGTCTGATGGCATAATTTTATGGCTCAGTTATTGAGCTCTTTATTTAAAGACATTTGGGGTGCCCTGTTTTGCACATTTTTGGACAGCTCTTTATATTCTCTTTACTTGAATAGATATTGTTAGTTACTGCTTTTGCAAAGAAAGCCTTAAGCTTGTTTACTCCCTTGCCACTGGTTTGTTCCAGTCATGACTTTTAATGGCCTCGGGTTCAAGGGAGTTATGGCTGCTGCAGCCAAGCCAGACAATCACATCTCCCTTATGTGTTTTTCTACCTGTGGATATTTTTGTTAATAAAGGAGGCACATGTTCATAACTTTTGACTCCCAGTACTTCTGGTCATGGAGGCGTATCATCCTATCATAATATTCTTAAAAAGCCCACTTGCCTAAAATTAGACCTTGGTAAAGTGCAAACGGCGAAGGATCATACACACAAAACTATGAAGAAGACAGGTGCAAATGGGATTTATGTAGGCCACTGGGTATGGTAATCTACCCTAATGGCCCAGCTAGTGGTCCCTTTAGGTGGACAGGTGCACCAATGTTTTTTTTGTGCTGAGACCCCCTCTCCTGATGTCAGAGGTGTGTTCTTGCTCCTACTCTGGTCCATACTTGCATGGACTGGGTACTGGGTAAGGTTATGTGGTCTAGTGGATGTGGGGCATCTGTTGGTGAAGAAAGATTCATGGATCTTGACATTGCAGATGATACTGTGATGTTCACGAAGTCAATGGAGGCTCTGATCAGGGCTCTTGAGAGACAGAGCAAGGAGTGTCTGGGCTTGCGAGTGTCCTGGATAAAAACCAAGATCCAGGCTTTTAATGATCTCTTGGGCACAGCAATCATCAGCGTGTCTGTCTGCAGAGAGAGTGCTGACCTTGTCAAGAGGTTTACTTACCTTGGCAGTGACATTCATGTCTCTGGTGACTCTTCCTATAAAGTCAGTAGATGGATTGAGAGAGCATGGAGGGTCATGTGGTCGCTGGAAAGGGGTGTGTGGCGCTCCTGATATCTATGCAAAAGGAAGAAGGTCCATCCTCATTGTTGAGGACCGAGTGGCTGGACCAGGCCAAGGGGACGCCCATGTAACACCTGGCTACGGAAGATTGCGGGTCATTTTCGGAGGGTGGGACTGGACCACGTGTTTGCCTGGGGGTTGCCAACCAGGATCCTGAGCTGTTCTGTTGTGTGGTGGGTGCGGCAACGTGCTGTACCAGTGCATGCTCCCCAACCTGACCTGACCTGACACCCCCACCCTCACAGTCGGTCATGCATCTCAAGGCTGGGCAGGCCAAATATATAAAACATAAGAGACAACGGAACAAAGTCAACAGCTATCCAGCTCTCACTTGTCTGTTCAGCCGTCTCATGGAATCTCCTTGCAGGAAGCAAAAGAAGGAAGGAAGGAAAGGGTGAACTCATATCCTGCCATTGAAGGTGTTAAGTTGCAGCCCAGAACAGAGACAGAGAGAGAGAAAAAGAGATCAGGATAACACTTAAAGCACCAGATCTGAGCAGCTGGGGTACGGTACCTGCATTTCCCGGTCACCATACTTCTGAGGGTGCTTGCTGCTCTGGCTCTTTCTCCTCAGCTTCTTCAGCTCCGACTGACAGCGCTCAATGGAGTCTGACTTAGAGCGGCGTTCTGCCTGATACTTCTTCAGTGTCGCCTACAAGAAAGGAGACCAACTACAATTAACAGTCTTATTTTTTTGACCAGTCTAAGTTTTTCTGCTTTCTGTCTCTAAGCATCTGACAACTTAAGAGGCCCAGGAATGCTTAAGAAAAGACGGCAAGGATCAGCTTGACTCACAGTAAGGTACTTGATGTCCAAATCCAGTTTGTGCTCCAGTTGTGACAGCAGCTCGGAGTGGAAGAGCTTCAGCTGTGGCAGACAGTCCAGAGGTCAATATGGAACCATGCAAAATAATGACACACACACACACACACACTCAGGAGTTACAGGCATACCACTCACCATGTCCTCCAGCTGAACCTGGATTTGTCGATGGACTTCGGCCATCTGAAAGAGTGTATCTCCTGAAAGCGGGTCAAGAATAAGCAAAGGTGTTATTCAGTTCATGCAACATTTACATTAAGAAACATACAGATTACATTAAACGCTCAATAAAGCAAAGAAATTTCAATAAGTAATATGAACAAAGGAATTATGACATTCATTATTAAAGAGATCTAGGATATGACCAGTTGACAACAGAAGCCAGGAAAACAATACCTTCACTCAGACTATAAAGGGAGAAAATAAAGCTGAGTTTGTCTGCAGTCGACTCAGATAACAAATAGGCAGATAGCGTCACAGTTCTGGTGCCCTGCGCCAGCTAACTGCCCTTCCCCTGTTGGGCATTCAACATACATGCATGCCACGCAATCATATAAGCAGATTTATGCAAATCCTCTAAAAGCCAGTCTTTGACGTTACTCTCCAGTTTTCTTACTTGTCTAATTAAGCTCATTGTTTTCTGTTTGGGCACTCTGACCCAAATACTTGAACAGACCTTAGCTGAGAGGACTTTACTTTCATTTTCTTAATGCACTAGGGGGCTTTGCCCCCTGCTCACTTCGCTCGCCAACCCCCATGTTTGGTTTTCCAGATACTAAACTTTAAGATTTTTTTTTCTTTGAATTGTTGCTATTTCATTAGTTCCACTTTTATTTCAGAACTTATGTAAAAACAATATTTGGAATATTCGGAGTCCCAATATGCTGAATCGTTTAAATGAGGTCACCGAGACATGTGTTTAATGACTTTGTCAGGTTAGAGATAATGAAACTGGAATTCAAAAGACTCAAAAAAAAAAACGCAGGCACGAAACACATGCACAACGAGATACAGAATATGAAAGCAGAAAAAAACTAAAGTGCCAAAAAAAAAAAAGAAAGTAAACATCACATTAGCACAAAGAAAGAGAAATTATTACTTGGAGCAGGCGGGCTCGTTTTTGTATCTCCGTCAGTTGTGGTCTTTCGTTTTGAACCCGTGCCTGCTTTGCTTCCGCAGTTTCTGATGCGCGTTGTAGGCGCCTATGTTCATTGTATTTGTCCATGCTGGTGCGTTTTTGTAGCTCCGTTAGTCGAGCTGTTTGGTTTTGGAGCCGAGACAGTTTTGCTTCCACGGTTTCAGACGTGCGTTGTAGGCGCCTACGTTTATTTTCTTTATCCATGCGGGCTCGTGTTTGTAGCTCCGTTAGTCGAGCTGGATCGTTTTGGAGCCGTGACCGTGACTCCATTAGTTATCCGTTGTTCACCGTTAGTAATATGGATAATTGCACTTACTGTTATACTGTTAATACTGAGCGTTTTCTGTGGTTGTACTGTTAATGATGCATCACTGTAATGTGATTTACATATGCTATATGGTTTGGACGTGTGAGGATGGCGTATGTTTAATACGAAGAGTTCATTGTAGGCGCCTGCGTTCATTGATTCTATCCAGGCGGGCTCGTGGTTTACCATTCTCGGTTACTTTCACGCGCCTTCTGTACTATCTTTGTGGACCTGTGGGGCCTCCGTAGGTGTGTTAGAAGCGCGTGGACCACGCTGTGTAGTGTGGCCGTTTAGTTCAGAAGCGCGCTGTAGGCGCATGCGCCTTTCGTACTTTCACGCGCCTTCCGTACTATCTTTGTGTACCTGTGGGGCCTCCGTAGCCTCTTCCGTTTGACTCTGGGGTGCAGCGCAGAATCCGCTTTTTTGTGTGGCTGTGTCGTTAGTCGTTAGCGATGGGCGCGTTGTTGCTTCATTTCTCATTCACGTTAGTTGAGCTCTTTCGTTTTTGGGCCGTGACTCCTTCGTTTTCACGCTTGCGGTTTATGAGATGCGCGCTTTCGGCGCCTGCGCACTATGTCTCATGGTCCCATCGCCGTGTACCTGCGTCCATGCCTTCCGGTTTACCATTCTCGGTTAGTAATATGGATGTGTCCTACATGGTGAAACTCAGTTGTGAGCATGTCAGTAATCACATACAGTGTTTAGGTCATGTCCAGATGTTTTAAAGGAATACTGTGACATTAGCTGTGTACTCATGTCACATTCTCTGTTGTTCTGTCTCTCTGCTCATATTTTGTGCAGAATTTATTCTGATCCCATTTTTCTTGAATGAATATCATAATGTACCTGTCAGATATGTAGAACTGGGTATAATGTTTCAAGTTCCTTTATTGTCTTTAACCCCAAACTTTCATTTTTTATAGTCAAAACCCAGATCAAAACTGAACTTTTTATGTAGTGAGTTTTCCTCTAGAGAAAACACAATGATATGCACAATGATGCATTTTGGTGTCTTTGTATTGTGGTGGATAGCCAGGACGCCTCCTTAGTGGATGGACTGGGGGAGACAGCATTCATCAGGCACTACCTCCACAAGAGTCTTAGATGGCAGCCCCCCTGGGTTGCAAGAGTGCCTTGGACTCCCACAGGGCTTTATGGGAGTTGGAGTATGGCACAGTCCTTTTGGATTCCATGATAGCCACCAGGGGGTGATGCTTTGTCGGGCTTCCGCCTCACCCAGAAGTGCTTCTGCACCACGTTAAAGGGCCACCAGAAGTACTCCCAGGTGCTGGATAAAAGAAGCCCACTGCCACTGCTGCAGACTCAGAGTCAGGAGAAGAAGGACAACAAAGCTTGCTATAGGAGTAGTGGAGGCAGACGCAGAGATAGAGAGAAGAAGAGAATTGCTGTGTGCCTTATTTCATTGTTCTGCGCACTTTTGTAATGTGTGCAAGTGAGAAATGTTTGGGAAGAGTTTCCCACAGCTCAATAAAACTCTGCATTGTGCTGGAACTTGTGTCTACATCTGCCTGTGTCGGATTTGAGGAGGTGGTGTGCACCCCGCAGGCCACAGTATGAGAAATGTGCAGCTATAAAACGTACTGCACTCCTATGCTATGATATGAACAAGAGGCATACAAAGAGTTGATTTTACTGATGTGGTGTTGATTACAGGCATTATGCAACACAAAAAAAGAGAAAAGGTAAACAAGGAAGTGTAAATGGGGCTTTAGCAAGCCTGTTTTACACCCCATAAAAACCTATTTAGTGAGTTTTGCATGTCACAATTGTGAAATCGCCCGTGAAAGTAATTTTAGTGTTAATTTCACAAAACTAAATGTGAATCTAAAATTGCCTGTTTTGATAGTCAGCTATCAGTAGTCAGGGGTTATGCACTTTCTGATTATCCAAGAATCAAAAAACTTGTATTAGTGATAGTCTTCTTAATTACAGAATTCTACAACTGTATTTTGACTACATCTTTGTTTAGTGAATAGTAAAATATTCACAGTTTTGGCTGTTGTTCACTTTATAACCTATGTTTAATCTCCTGATTTCTATTTAAAAAAATATCTTTGCTGTTTGGCATCAAACCCACCTTGCTTATTCCTGCCTATCAAACCCTTAGCCTGGCTACTTCCTAACACCAAGCCCTCTTGTATACTGAATGAAAGGGGCTT
The DNA here is from genome assembly GCF_900747795.2 of Erpetoichthys calabaricus. Taxonomy (NCBI): domain Eukaryota; kingdom Metazoa; phylum Chordata; class Cladistia; order Polypteriformes; family Polypteridae; genus Erpetoichthys; species Erpetoichthys calabaricus. The sequence goes on along the minus strand of NC_041409.2, from coordinate 4,845,588 downwards.
TGAAGCCCTGCTCCAGGAACCACTGGGTAAGCTTTTACAAGCCCACACTTAAAGGCCTAAAGGTACCCCCAAGGAGCTCCCCCTAATGGCACCAGGTTTCTCTGCAATCTCCCTACACTACAGATTGTAACTGGGGCGTGCCAGACTGTGTGTCCTTCCGAATACTCCTATTAGTCTAGCCCACAGCGCTCTCTAGTGGCCTGGTGGGCATGTATAAGGGTAATAAATCTATCTAATTACCAGTCCAACTGTTGTTATTGGTTTCTTTCTCTCTTTATTTTTCTTTTGTTCACACACACATGCATGGGAGGCAGTAGATGGGCCTGACTAAATGTGTTGTTCCGCCGGACCGAAGGTTGGCAGTGCACACTAATGCCTTTTCTCTCACCCTCTACAGATCTTTTGAAGGAAAATCTACCTGATGTCACATATGGCTTCTCAACAGACATCCTGTCCAACCCCATCACTGACCTCATTTCCTGGGTGCTCCACTGAAGACACACCTCTTCCTTCATCCACTCTATAAAATCATCACTCCTCTGTTTCAACCTCAGTCATGTTTTGGGACTCAGTCGCCAAAGACTACTCATTCTGTTCTACTCTTTTAAATTTTGAATGCTTTTTTTTAAGTATACAGGGTAGATCCCCAAACCTTTACCCTGTCCCTGTTTTCTTTCTCATTACATGTGGTTATCTTAATGTCCATTCTGGGTTTTATAGACCCAAGCAATCCAATTCAGGTATTTATGTTTCATTTTGAAATGTCCCTAAAAATCTGATAATTTCAACCAATAAGCTGCTGTTGAGCTACCAGGCAATGAAAGGAATAGGAGATAAATGGGAGTCAGAATAACAAAGTCAAATCCAGGAGATCAAAGAGTACTGAGTGTCAAAGTCTAAACATGAACCAAACTTAAAGTCGAAAAGAAAAACAGAAGCAAATTCAAAAACCAAGTGCTTGAAGAAATAACGTGAACAAACTTTGTTTTATTTTTTAGCAATCTGCAAAACTCTGACATGTAAGTGACCCAAGAGATTGACCTTTATACTCTGTGACCCCTGATGTCACTCCATTTCTGACCCCTAACTATACTGTTCCAATTGCATAGCAACCATTAATCAAAAGCTATTAAAAAAGTGTCTCCTAATGGAAACAAAATCATGTAATAAATAAACACTTGCAAAATATCAAACAAGCCCTAAAACATATAAGAAGAGAATAATTATGCCTAACTCACTAATAATCATGATAGTTGTAATGCCAATTTCTGTATTTTGTTTTTGTGGTTACTATGTCATTACTATCGGCAACATCAGGGTCGTGCTGCATGTGTCATCAGCGGTAAAGGATATAAAAGTCACCTCCATGCACTTTATGGCTTCCGAAATCAGATTAAAAACTGCAGATTGTCTAGGGATCTTTATTGGTGTGTTTCTGGTTCAAGATTTTTTTTTTTGTCCTTTTTTGACTAAGAGTTTTGGTTCACCCTTTAGTTTTGATGGAACAGAGACCTGACTCTCAGTTTAAGATCCCAGCACAGCTTTGTTAACCTCTTCTCTCCAAGTCCTGTCCTTAAAACTCCTTACTGTCTCTTTAAGGCAGAACACCATTTTCACCCCATTCATCACATCCCATTGTACCCAGGCAAGAATACCGCTAGCTTCGGAATGACAGGCTCCCTATTGTGTGGTGCACTTACATTACACTCCAAGCAAAGCACAAGCTAACGCTAAAAGGCATGAAAAAAATCACTTATAACACACATCTTAATAATTGATTATTCCTTAATTTTTGAAATCTCCAAAGATTAGTTTGGTAACATTTTGTCACGGGGTGGATAAAGATGGTGAATCGGCAATAAAAAGAAAAAGAAACAAAGACAAACCACTACAAAATCAAAAGTAGATCAGTACTGTAGTGTCACAGATTTAAATTTTTACATTTTATTTTATTTTTTTGCCCACACAAACAAAGATGAACTTAATTTTACAAGGACAGTTAACATCAAATTGTCTTCACTTCCCGAATTCCCATCCTGTATTGTATCACCTTAAAACATCTGTTTGGATCGTTTTGCTTCAGGCTGTGTTGATTATCTTATCAATTGGAAACAGAACTTTGACAGCCAGCCAATCAAGGATGTTTAATAGCCCAAGTCACAAGGCCCAAATCACAAAGCCAATATTACGAAGAAGCCCCATATCACATGTCATGAAGACATGGAATTTTAATAATATAACTTGTCCAACTGATGGTGAGAGAGAAAGAGAAAGAGAAGAGAAGGGGAGAAGGACAGAGGTGTGACATCAGGAGAGGCAAGGAGTGATGTCAGGAGAGGGCAACAGCGACGTCAGAAGTGGGCGAGAGACATACAACTGTTTAATTTAATTGTCAGTGAATAGCTTCTCATGAACAACATTGATCGCTAAATCAACGGTGCCCTGGGACTTTCATCTTTGACATCCCTAACTTTTCGTAAGCTTTTTCTAAACACTATACATACACAGAATTTGCTATCTACATTTTCTTTTATGCTATCCTCTAAAGGTGTTATTGTTCTTTAATAAATACCAAGTTGCTTTTAACTTTCTACGCTTTGTCTATATATCTAGAGTGATCTAAGTAATAAGGTCAACATTTAGAGCACCTGCAGTAGTGAGGAAGTGCCATATGATCTGAACCGTGCGGTTTATTGGTCGAGGACAAAAAGCTCTGTCCAATAATGAAGAGTGCGTTAAAGTAAGACATCAGTGGATGATAAATGGCCTATAGCCAAGGATGTTGAGCTTTTGTATGTTTGAAAAAGTAATATTTAGGTCTGAGATATAACTAAAACATTGTACGTTGTTTGTGCCTATGATAAGTAAGTCTCTTGAAATACTAGGGAATGACGGACTGTGCATGTGTTATTTATATGGCACTTATGTGGTTAAAGTGCTAGGGAGTGTATACGTCATTCATTCATTCATTCATTTTGTGGTTATGGTCTGTGTGTATGTGAGTATCTATGTATGTGTGTGTTAACTTATACCTGAAGAAAATAAGTAAAGGGTAAGTAGAGGGGAATACCATGATAATACAAGTACCATTTGTGCATGTCTCTCAGGATTATGGACAGGCCACATTTATTTTTTATTGCTTTTGTGTGATTTTTCCAACTTTCTATTCAAAATAATTTAAAAACATTTTAACATTTTCATTATTTTTCTTGCTTTATTTATGACATCTGTATTCACGTTATTTTTATGTTGCCATGGACACTTTCCCAATGTAGTGTGGTTTTGGTACTATCTTATTTAAAATGCTATATTGTTAAGAGGAAGAACAGCAGTTCTCAAACTGTGGGGCACACCCCCCATAACAAAAAAGGGGCGCAAAGATGTGAAAAAAAGAAAACAAGAATCGAAAATATGAAAAATATATCTATTGAAACCAAAACAAAACTGATACCAGAAAAATAGAGTTAGATAAATGTTGAAAAAAGTTAAGTAGGTATAATAAAATATGCATCTATGATATATCATTAATTAAAAAAGAACAAATTGGTATTAGTGGGCTCCTTTCAAAAAAACGTTAGGGGGGCACGATTAAAACTGTTATGAAAACTCGGGTCGCAAATACTTAAAGGCTGAGAAACGCTGGTATAGAAATTGACCATCTATACATAAAAACTAAAGACCCTATAAATATTGTTGAGTAAAAGCATATAATTTTGTTGTGAAGTTCTAGCATCAATTTCACAACAATTTTTGGCTTTGTGTTTTACGGTGTCAATTTTAACGTTTTAGTGTCATTCTTCTCTCTGCCAAACATGAAATAAAAATAAAAGCACCAGCAACTTTGTGGGTGGTCACAATGGACCCCCCAAAAAATGTATATAAGCCTTAGCACACATGAACTGTACTTAAAAAACAAAAGAAAATTTTGGACAAGAACAAGCCAATTAGCTCACCAAACTCTTGCTTTTCAAATACTGTCAAGCTCAGATCTGAACAACCCCAAAGTAACGCCATCTGCAACACTGTTGTCCCCTCTGTGAAGAAATGCTTTCTAAAATATTTGTAAAATTTATTCTTAACAAGTTTCCGTGTTCCACTGTTCATGTTGAGGACCCTTTTTTTATAAGTAACAGCCTACTCACTCCCCTCATAATTTCAAACGCTTCAATTGTGTTATTTTCAAATCTGCACTGCTTCAACAATAGAGATTTAAGTTCTTTCCTCAAAGGTTAAACTTTACAAACTTTAGAGGCTTATTTAAACAAATATACACTCATTAACTCACAAGTGGTTTCTTTTGGGCTTCTGATGTACTTTTTTTTCAGCCTTCTTCAAGGTGTTCTCCGTCTCTTCTCATTCTGTGCCATTAACATATCACTGCCCTTAACAGCTCTTCCATATAATAGTCTGTCACATCTATTCTTACTCATATTTTTACAATTTTCAGAATAAATAGGTCTACTCTAGGGGGTTAAGCCATTACTTACAGGATTCCAAACATATGTGGTATGCCTCAGATGTTTCAAAACTCAAACCCAGTATATAGACTTTCTACTTTAGTATAGTAAACTGTACAGTTCATACTGTAAAAGTATTTGTTAGCTTGTTGTCTACATTAAAATGACTGTCTGCCACTAACCCTTTCCCATTTTGCTCTTAGTAGCCTGTTTGACTGTGCTGTCTTGACCACATAACAAGACATTGCAATTGACTAGACCTTTGGCAGCTATGGTTACAGACATAGCATGGGACCAATAAATGATTATAGCGCAGCTACTGTATAAAAACTAAAGATGAGTCATTTAACATTTTTACAAATCGGTTCATTGATGTTATCCTGAACCAGTAAACTGATATAGTAAATCAAGCATTACTTCCTGTGATGACTGGCTCACTGGACAAAATTCTGTGGTGAAAAACAATGTCGCTGGTGACAAGTATATTGTCAATGCCTATAAAACATACTGGTAAGCTGGTGGTGATCAAAAAGACAACTGTTGTATACACTGTGTGGAGAACAGTTTTGTAGTGTCCCAGCTGGGGAAGAGCCCAGAAGGAAAGTGACTGTTGGGTCGAGTGAGAAGGTCAGAGAACAGCGTGGAGAACTAACGCTGGGGATATGATTGACAGTAAAGGGAAAAACCAAGAATGGAGGAGTGGGGAACGGATGGCAGGGATTTCTGAATGGTTTGAGGAACAACTAAGAAGGTATAGAGGTGGGGAAAGAGGGGGAGCTGAGCTGGGTACATGAGGTGGGTTACGGAAGTGGAACTGGAGGTTTCTTTTGGTCCATTGACGGCGTCTCTCAGGGTCATAACAATGAGAGATTCATAGATAATTGTAAATAATTCAAGTTCAAAGTCACAATCGTGTATTTGTTTTTGACTGTTCAAGTAAACTGTTCTGCAATCCCTTCTTTGTCCTGCTGTGTGTTTTTTTTGCTTTTTGAACTTGTCATGGTGAGGTTGCTACAGTATTCTGCATGAAAACTGAAGGAGGAACTGGAAAGGAATCGCAGTCTAAACCACAAACAAGTTGACACTGAAATGACATCAACTCTTTGACAAAAGTTAGTAGTCCCTGATTACTAACCAAAAATCAAAGTCAAAAAAGAAGATAATGCATCAAAAAACAGAATATAGAAAGAATCGTGCACCAAGTTCTTTTGTTTGTATTTAAGTTATAGATACTGAACGATCTGCCATGCCAGCATTAAAGCTGTCATGTTGATGACATCAGACACTGCAATGTCCATTAACACACCCATTGGCAATCTGGAATGGCATCCTGCCAATGGAACTCATGACATGGAGGCGCTCTCATGAGAGAAACTAAATGGTGTTTTGGTAATGCAAAATAAATAACAACCTAATACTGTATTTACAATGTTCTACAAGCAAATCTATTATTGCAAAGTAAATGGTCACAAATGCTCCTGTATAAAGGAAACCCATAATTCCACATATATTTTTCAAAGAAAATTATAATTTAGGTGAAATAAATGTTTAAAGTAAACAGCAAAGAGTGTATACCCAAGAAAGAAAATGAGGAAAATATCAAGGGCCTCATGTATCACACTGTGCATAGAACTCACACTATAACATGGCGTACGGACAAAAGCAGAAATGTGTTTACGCACAAAAAAATCCAGATGCATAAATCTGTGCGTACGCCAATTTCCACGTTAATCCGCTACATAAATCCCGGTCAGTGTGAAAAGTAACGCACGTGCACGCGCCTGCTGTCCCGCCCCAACTCCTCCCAGAATTACGCCTCTTTGAATATGCAAATCAATATAAATAGCCCTTAAGCTCAGCCTTCTGTGAAAAGACAATGGCAAATGCACGGGGGAAAATAGAAGAATTTCAGCGAATACCAAGCGGAGGCAAGGAAAAACGTACTATTTGTTGGTTTAAACAGTGCTATAAACAACAAAAGGAAGTTGATCGAGTGACATAGCATGTCGGAGAAACTCAAAAGCTCAAGTTCACAAAGTCGCACAGTGCCCGAAATAAAAAAGAAGTTGTCACATATCAAAGTCGGCGTGAAAAGGCGAGTTGTAGCCCACCGTCTGAGTGTCATATGAAAGCTTATTAGGGTACAGAGAAAAAAAAAAGGCACACAGTGGGAAAAAAGCACGAAATGTCAACTTTAATCTCGAAATTTCCACTTTAATCACATAGTTTATTTTGTCATTAAAGTTAAACATAATAAACATCATCTTAAAATCGTTTCATTTACTAGTTTCTCAAATCCCATCGTAAAGTAGCACGTTAAATGCTTTTCATTGTATTTGTTCTTCTATGTGCTCTATGTGTGTGAATCACTACATGCTTCCAGGCTTTCTCTTCCTCCGACTTATCACCGAATCCATTACATTCATAATAATACAGCTCTCTGAATAATTAAAATACTGAGATGTATAAGTGATATCATTTTCATGATGATAGGAGTTAAAGCATGTTATTAAACATGGGAACATGGTGGCGCAGTGATTGTTCATGTCTCACGCAAGATGCTTTCTGCACCACGTGCGACCTTCGATGAAATAATTTATTGCAGCAGTACTGTCTCTTTCAAACGTACTAGCCCCCAATTCCTGTCCTTACTTTTCTTTCTCCAAATATCTAATCGCCACACAATCAGCTCTGTAACAGACTGGTTGAGCAGGTAGCCTGTGAGGGGTTGGTCAACGCCATGCCAGAATATCTCGCCCAGCAGGTCCATAGGCATCCTTACAAGGACATGAATGGTCTTTTGGAGGTTCTGGAGCGCCAACTGGTGGTAACCCAACTCGGGGAGTCGGAGAAGGGTGCTCGCGGGGTCCAACAGGGATGCGTTGCCACCCCTGAGCCCACCCGTCATGAGGCGGATCCTCCGGCAAGACCAAGAGAGAGGGTGCCCGCCTCCCCACGCCTCCTTCCCACCTGTCCTCTGAACATCCCGGAGCCAATGGACAGCACTTGGGCCAAAGGAGAGAGGTACTGTGCTCTGTCTAATCCCTTGGCGGTTCCCAATACGGGGGTGGTGTTATTAAATGGACACTCGGTGGCAGCACTGTTTGATCCCGGGAGTAACAGTACCATTGTTGCTCACCGTTATGTTCTACCGTGACAATGGGTGGCTCAGAGAACAGACGTAACTTGTGTACATGGAGAGACCAGATCTTATAGGTCCGCTAAGTGTTACATCTCCTGGAGGGGGAGGCTGAAACAACTGCTTGTCGCTGTATTGCCAGAACCCCCTTTCAGCTTATACTGGGACGACACTGATCGGAGAATAACTACGGTAGAACAAAAACCACTCCCACACCTAGCCTGGGCCTGATTATGGAGGGTCAAGGGGCTCTCCCAGCTGCTCCCACGCCATGCTCTTTGGCAACTGTTGATGACGTAGACAGCCGGGGGGAGCCCTCTTCGGTGATGGACCTTGACCCGGAAGTGCAACCGGGAAAGGCTCCGGGTCAGACTGACGCTGCCTCGGACAGCCCACCTGATCCACTCACTGGCATGCTATGTCAGATACCCTGTAGGGATCGTGCTCCTCTGGTTCCGATTCCCCTTATAGACATTCAATTTGAGAGGATCAGTGTCAATCTAGTAGGACCCCTGGATCCTTCGATGCGAGGTCATAAATATATATTAGTTATGGTCGATTACGCAACCCAGTACCCCGAAGTGGTTCCCCTGCGAACCGCCAATACAAAAAATATCACACGGAAATTAGTAGGGCTTTTCTCCCAACTAGGCATACCCAAAGAAGTCCTTACGGACCAGGGCACACCCTTTACTTTGGATATGTTCAGGGAGGTTGCCAAGTTACTCCACATTAAGCATCTTAAGTCATCCGTTTATCATCCTCAAATGGACGGGTTGGTAGAAAGGTTTAACCAAACCCTTAAACAGATGCTCTGCAAGGTAGTCAGTGCAGACAGTAGGAACTGAGACCAGCTGTTACCCCTGGTACTTTTCGCCTATCGGGAGGTGCCACAAGCCTCTATGGGGTTTTCCCCTTTTGAATTATTATATGGGCGCCAGCCTTGGGGTATTTTGGACATTCTAAAAGAAGGTTGGGAAGGAGAGGCACTCCCCTCCACTAATATATTAGAGCATATTGCACAGTTACGCGATAGATTGGAGAAAATTAGACCCTTATTTAAAGATTACATGTTGAAGGATCAAGCAGCACAGGTGCGGAATTACAATAGAAACACTTCCCTATGGGAGTTTCAGCCGGGGGACCGAGTAATGGTGCTTGTGCCCACTTCCCATTCCAAATTGTTGGCACATTGGCTTGGCCCTCACGAGGTGAAAGAAAGAAAAGGGCTTGTGGACTATTTGGTACACCAACCAAATTGTCGGCTGAGTGAAAGGGTATATCACATCAATCTCCTGAAGCCGTGGGAAGACAGGGACGATTGCTCCGTTTCCGGACCTACCTTCTCCCTTTCTCCAAAACTACTGACTTTAACCTTGGTCGCAATTTGACTTTTCCCCAATGACAGGAGCTCGAACGAGTGATCCTGTCTGTCCCGGAAGTGGTCAATGAAGCACCAGGCCGCACCTCGCAGATTCAGCACGACATAATGACGGACCCGGGGGTGGTAGTCAGGGAACGCCCCTACTGCCTCCCGAAGGCGAAACATGCTGAGGTGGAACTAGAGGTCCAGTGCATGCTGGACATGGACATTATTGAAGAAAGCCACAGTCCTTGGTCAAGTCCTATCGTCCTCATTTCTAAGCCGGACGGTTCATGGAGGTTCATGAGACTTCCAACGTCTCAACCAGGTCTCCAAATTTGATGCCTACCCCATGCCACGCGTGGACGAGCTTCTCGAACGGCTGGGGACGGCCCGTTATTTGATACTCTTGACATGACAAAGGGATACTGGCAAATTCCCTTAACAGCATCTGCAAGAGCATTTAGCACCCCTAGTGGACACTGGCAATACAAGGTTCTCCCATTTGGACTGCATGGAGTGCCAGTAACCTTTCAGCGTCTGGTAGATAGAGTGCTAAGGCCCTGCCAGTCCTATTGTGCCGCCTACCTGGATGACGTCGTCATTTATTCTGGCACCTGGGAGGAACATGTGTTGCAGGTTTATGCCGTCCTCCTAATGCCAACCCACCGCAGATTTATTCCAAACTAATTTTGCATATTTCTATTGCTTATTTTATAACATTTATGATGTTATATTTTTGACACATCTTTCACCATTTTGCTTTTTGTATTATTTTCTTTCAGTTGCTATCATTTGGAGGGTGGTTTCATGCCCACATCCATATTGTCTATGGTTGTCCTTTTCATTGGTAGAAAATAAAAGATGGCAGTGTGATGCTGTAATGCCACATTCATGTATTATCAGACAGATGGTAAATACAAGTTTCCGAGTCAGAAATTTCACACAAACTCTCTATGAACTTGGACCTCAAAGTCTGATAATTCTGAGAAAACAAAGCTACCTGAATTATCTGGGTTGTGTTGTGCTGACCTCTCACCTTAGTCAGTTGTATTAAAATAAAAAATACAACCTGGTTGGAAATGCCATTTATTTGCATTTGGAGTGAAGTGAGACAAAGTTAATACAGTTAGTTTTCTCTATTTTTACAAAAAAAAACAATTTGTATTTCTCTGAAAAAATCTGACTGAAAACCCATATGAATACACTGAGCCAGGAAAGTGAAAAATCACAACTTGGAGATTCAAAAAAACTCTGATAGCATGTGAATGCAGCATTAATGTTTGGGGAATAAATCTTAATACATAATTCGCCAGTCTCCTCACTCACTCACTCACTCACGTCCGTCCGAAGCCGAATGTGCAGTCGCCTTCTGCGCAGCTGCCCGAAAAACCTTACGAGACTGACATTGCGGCAGGCGGCGGATTTACGGCCGCGAAAATTCAAAGAGAAAGGCGACTACGGCCGCGAAAATTCAAAGAGAAAGGCGACTTCGATTAAAGCTCTAGAGGCCTGCAAGGCGATTTCGACTACAGCTCGAGGCCTAATTACGCATTCATTCAATACACCTATATCAGGTTTGTGGTGCTTATACTTATTATATATTATACTATTCCACTCGTGCTCGTTTCATCTTTCGTTGTTGAAACGGGCTCTTTGTCTAGTACTCTAATAAAACAATCCTGTGGTTAGTGACTTAATTCAAGAAAGGTTTTCTAACTGAAAACTTTACCACTGCATTTTGACTATGCTACGTATATTTGGTACTTGTTTTCCTGGCTTTGATAATCAATATTTCTAACTTCTTCTGGTATTTTGATGTTTAGTCTGTCCTTTCCTCACCTTAGGCCTTGCTATTAAAAATTAATTCTACTGATATATCTTTCCTTGTTTAATTCTCCCTTACAAACCAGAGTATCACAACACATTTATGAGAATTCAGTACTCAGGTGCCATTTGAGGAGATAAATCATCACGTACTGAAGAGCGGAGGCCGTCCTTCTGGCAGAGAAAAGGGGTGTGGCTCCTGGCACATGGAAATCGATAGACCTCTAAAGATGCTATGTGCAGGTAATCTTTTGATTGAGTTCAAGAAAGGTGACATTGGTTGATTATCAGTTTGCTGATAATTTAAATGCATCCATAGTAGTCTGTGATGCACACTGAGCTGATTTGTAGGATGCCTTGGATGCCTGGAAAGAGGAAGGTTTCTTGACTTATTCTGAAGGACTAAGGACCTCCAGAGGTTCATTTTCTCTAAGAGTGTTGTTAACTGAAGTTCTGTTTACCTCTTCTCTTCCATTAGCTAGATTTTCTTATAATTCTATTTGTTCTTAATGTTTCTTTGGTTTCTCTTAGGGGAATATTTAGGAAAATTACATAATTTATTTAGAACTCTGTTACTGTACATTTATGCAGATTTGGGTGCTAATGTATATAAATTGTATGGTTATTGACTTTACTGTTACTGTTTCATATTTGTAAATCTGTGCAAATGCTCTGAGCCTATCTTTGATGAAGAGCGTAATATGAGGGTAAAAGGTTTTGGGATCCTGGAACAAATTGCTGAGTTAAAGCAGTAACCTTGACATATTTTCGAAGAATCTGGGTAAAATACTGCATGTGTCATCATCTGACTTTTGTTCTTAATTTTTTTTTGCAGATATTCCTATTTTAAGCATTGTTCTGCGGTACAAAGGTCTGCAATATGCACTTCCTGTTAGTCCGTGTTTGTGGATACAACAAAGAACAGACTTTGCATTCTTACGAGTGTTTCAATCTGATTTTTGGTGACAAATATTTTATTAATTGACTACAACTTTCATCCAATACAGGGGTCTCCAACCTTTTTTCCCTTGAAAGCTACTTTTACAAAATGAAAATGGCCGAGAGGTACTCATGTTTTCTAACGTTTATTCTCATGGTTTATTTCAACCCAAACAAACTGAATAAGCTTGTTTTGCCTGAACATTTACAAAATGTTGGTGTCCACAACTCACATATTTGCATTAAAACATCACAAAAAATTATCTAGTTCACCTGCAAGTGCATTTTGTATGTCTGTATGCATTTCTAATGTATCTCAGAATATTGAATTAAAACATGAATGCAATTCCAAATGCACAGATAGTCCATATTCATTTGTCATTTGGTTCCATGTCACTGTGTCACTTTGTTCACATGTCCAGTTGCGTGTGTGACGTGTTTTTTAGTTAGTCAGATGACTGGCACTGCATGGAGTCAACTAGAGAGGCAGGTGTCTGGTGGAGTGGAGCCACTGAGGTTCACTCTTATGGAGTCATTTCAATGTTCGTCTGTCAGTCGTGTTCTGAACTTTGATTTCATGACATTCGTGTCAGATGCACAGAGATGCGGAGACCCAAACAAAGCAGACATTTTCAGAGCTGCTTGGTGAAGATTCTTATAGTTATCTGGCTCTACTAAGCTTCAGAAATGCTGAGAATGCTGTTGAGACTTTAACTGCACATTATTTTGTAGGTTTACTATTATATAATATATAAAATCCAATGTTTGTCCGCTTTTCACGAGAGAAACGTTAACGGATTTAGATCAGGTTTTTTTCTATAATTTGCTTGAACATTCTGGTTGATTTTGCGACTTCGCTCATTTCGCTATGTATCATAGTTCGCTTGTGGTACCGATTTATTTGCACGAATCCGAGAAACACACAGTGGGACGAGGGGAGGGGGGCCTTCCTCACTGACTCGCCAGCTTCAGGGCATGCTTCTTAACTCCGCTTAGCTAGGGAACGAGAGAACAATTGAATTCAACTTTGTTTGATATTTAAAATAAAGTGTTACTTAAGACTTGATGAGTTTGAGTCCAGATATTCTCTTAAGTGTATGCCATATTGAAAAGATAGATTGCAATTCAGATTGTGGATCGTGATATGATTTTTTGGAAAGATCGCCCACCCTTAATTTGACTAATGAAGTTTTAAAATTTATGTAGGATTCATTAACCCTTTGGCGAGCTACTTGGAAAGGGTTTGCGAGCTACCGGTAGCTCGCGAGCGACATTTTGGAGACCCCTGGTCTAACACTTTGGCTCTAGTTACGTGAAATTATTTTGTTTTTCAAAACTTCCTGAAAGTATTTTGGTTTTCAACATCTCCACTATGTAATTTGAATTACAATTTAGGGGTTTGTTTATTAGATTACTAGACAAAGAGCCCGTTTCGACAATGTAAGATGAAACGGGCACGAGTGGAATAGTAAGTAATAAGTATAAGCACCACAAACCTGATATAGGTGTATTGAATGAATGTGTAATTAGGCCTGGAGCTGTAGTCGAAATCACCTTTCAGGCCTCTAGAGCTTTAATCGAAGTCGCCTTTCTCTTCTCGGCCAGAAATCCACCACCAGCCGCGATGTTGGTCGAAGCCGCCTTTCTCTTTGCATTTTCGCGGCTGTAAATCCACCACCTGCCGCGATGATGGTCAAAGTCGCCTTTCTCTTTGAATTTTTGCGGCTGTAAATCCGCCGCCTGCCGCGATGTTGGTCGAAGTCGCCTTTCTTTTTGAATTTTCGCGGCCGTAAATCCGCCGCCTGCCGCGATGTCGGTCTTGTAAGGTTTTTCGGGCAGCTGCGCAGAAGGCGACTGCACATTCGGCTTCGGACATGCGCAGACGGTGACGGCGCATTCGGCTTCGGACGGACCCTGCCGCGATGTTGGTCGAAGTCGCCGTTCTCTTTGAATTTTCGCGTCCGTAAATCCGCCACCTGCCGCGATGTTGGTCGAAGTCGCCTTTCTCTTTGAATTTTCGCGTCCGTAAATCCGCCACCTGCCGCGATGTTGGTCGAAGTCGCCTTTCTCTTTGAATTTTCGCATCTGTAAATCTGCCGCCTGCCGCGATGTCGGTCTCGTAAGGTTTTTCGGGCAGCTGCGCAGAAGGCGATTGCGCATTTGGCTTTGGACATGCGCAGAAGGTGACTGAGTGAGTGAGTGAGTGAGGAGACTGGCAAATTATATATAAGATTGGATATAAAGATAAATACAGGGTGAGTCAAAATTATGTTAATATTTGAATGGCGGAAACAATTTATTCACAAAACATACTTCATATGTGCAAGATGATTTACAGGAATGTCTCAACCTGTTCGCCATCATGTTCAACACATGTGCCATATGTGGCACATAAATTGTCCTCAAAAATTGTATGTAAGTATATAAATAGCCATTAGTGTTAACCTAATTTTGACTCACCCTGTATACTAGTAACCAAGAAAAATATGTTGAACAAATCATAATCAGGAAAACTGACAGTATTCTTTTGGTTTTCATTTTTAGAAATATATTGCAGATATATTTGGACTTATCTTTTGTGGCAAGCGGCTTGGGGTGGCACCTTTGGGCGACCGCCCTGGTGGCTTTGGGGACCATGGGAACAGAGCTTAGAAGCTCAACCCTATAGGGGCCCATGGTCACTGCCAGGGGGTGCCCCAATGCCTGAGGAGCCCTGGCCCTCAGCACTTCCACCACACCTGGAAGTGCTGAGGGGAAAAAGACCAGGGACACCTGGCGAGTGTCGTCAGTCACTCATTGGGAGGCACCTGGAGCACATCTGGGTGGATATTAAAGGGGCCGCCTCCCTCCATTCGATGGCTGGAGTCGGGAGTGGAGAAAGACGGGGTGTTGGAGGAGAGGAGTGGAGGCGGACCTGAGCAAGGCAGTGTGAAGGAAGTCCTGGAGTTTGGGGAAGTACTGGGGTTGCGTGTGCACTAATTGTAAATAAGAATGTATAATAAACGTGTGTTGGGTGAACTAGCAGTGTCCGCTTGTCTGCTTCCGGGCCATACGCCACACTTTATATTAGAAAATAAAGTAGCTTGATGGCTTGAATGGTCTCCAGTCGTATGTTCGAATTCTTATGTTCTTTTGTTCTAATTTTAAATCTATTGATTTTTAATATAGGATGGTATTCTGGCACAGTAGTTATTGTTGCCGCCTCAGTCTACCCAGGTTTGACTCTTGGCCTACTCTGTTGTTAACATATAATTGCTAAGACTTGAATGTTAGGCCCATTGGCTGGAGTTTTTGATTTTCTTTCCTCCCTTGCCATCTAACCACAGCACATGTTATAAGACTGGACTTTGCTCTTACAATTGGTTGACGGTAAAAACTGCCATTAGTCAACAGTAATGTAATGCATTTATAGTGTCACTAAATTGGCCCTGTATATGAAAGTGAGTGAGTGTGTGTCAGTGGACCATTTAATGGATTGGCTCCTCTCTTGTACCAGCTGCTGCCCAAATAAGCATTGACTCTCTGAAATCATGAGCTGGACTAAGCCGATTCGGTGATGAATGGGTGAACTGGTCAGTTGGTTTTGCTCCAGTCTTTGCACGGCGACTGAAACGTTTTCTACTGTGAAACTATTTTTAATGCTATTTCATTAATAACTGCAACATCAAGTATGATTTCAAGTGCTATTGGCTCAATGAATCTAATTGCTAAGCACAAATCTCGCCAGTAAGCATGTGCTGCTAAGCACACTGAAGTTTACATCCTTGTGCTCTCCACAAGTGCTGTAAATAAAGCCACACAAAGTTTGGGCACAAAACACTCAGTGCCAGGAATGTTTCAGGAATTTTAAGAACTTCCTTAACAAAGAAAAACTCACACACAGATGCAGTAGACGGAGTAAGAGCTGTAATAAATCTGTCACTTGTTCCTCTCCCAGGTTCTCCATTTTGTTTCTGCCATTCCCGACTCCCCACCTACTGTATGTGCTTCTCTGATTAACACTTCCTTTCTTGCCATCTCTCACCTGCTCCCAGTCCAAACTTTGCTAATCTAAGTCCTCCCGCTCCCTAAAATTCAATCCCAACCTGCAGTTTTGACAAATGACAGGGACCTACCCTCCCCCATCCACTTTACTTCTTAGAACGCCCACCCCCCCAAAATGAAAAGGCCGCACAATAGCACAGTTCCCAGTCATGTGATGCCACTAAGCTCAGAACAATGGGCTGCCTCTCTCTCCGACTCTCTCCACCCCCTCCTTTTTGCTGCCTTTCTTTAAAATGAACGGAGAAAGAGGCTGGTGTCACAGCATTGTATGAGACAAATGGGGCAGAATCAGGGGGCACAGGCACAGGGAGTTAATGTGATGACACCGCAGAAATGAACGGACACTTCCACCTCTTGGCTCGGAAAACTGGAATGAGAAAGACACCCAAGGCCTGATCATCATGAATGCAGACACTCACATCCAAGCAACTCGCAGTACTCACCCAACTCCTTGGACCCCTGGCTGTCACTGGCCAGCTCTCCCAACTTCACCAGAGCATCGAAATAGCCTTTAGCAGCAAGTGTTACACCTATAAAAGCAGACATGACTTCAAAATTGTGCTGTCAAATAAACTCACCAGAGGAGGAGTGCAATACAAGACAGTCCCAAAGGCACAAATGATAAGGAAACAGAAAATCAGGTGAGAATGCAAGTCAGCACCTGCTGGGATCTTCTCTATGGAGGTAACAAGCTTCATCAGTGAAAGTCATTCTGACATGATAAGGTATCAAGAGGTGCTCAACTGTTCAGGTTGGGAGCGTGTCTTTCACTTCTCAAATGAAAAGCTCATTTTAGGGTTAGAGTGTAATTGATTCATCCATTCAGCCATTTTCCACCACACTTATCCTTCTCTGGGTTGTGGAGAGTTGATGCCTATCATAGTTACACAGGGTACAATCCAGGAACCAACCCTGGGCTGGACGCCGGTCCACTACAGAACACGCTCATGTGCAGCCCTCAAGTTAATAACACCTGGCCAAGTCAGAATAATATCTTAGATGTGTAAGGAAAAATGACACAGACACAGAGAGAACGGCAGCCACAGACTTAATGCTGAATGCAGCATGCATGTGTAACATGAATATCACAGAGTAAGAGGGTCAGCTCAGGATGGACGGTTGGGAGATGAAGCTAGAGAGGTGAGATGCTGGGTATATTGAGAGAATGATGCTAAGGATAGAGCTGTCAGGCAAGAGAAAAAGAGGAAGGCCTAAGAGAAGGTTTATGGATGTGGTGAGAGAGGACATGCAGGTGATGGGTGTAACAGAACAAGATGAAGAGGAGAGGAAGATATGGAAGAAGATGATCCGATGTGGTGACCCCTAACGGGAGCAGCTGAAAGAAGAAGAAGAAGAAGAATATGAGAAAGACACCTGGTTTCTCTGTTTTGGACAGGTGACATAATAATTGCTGAATTTTGTACACGGCCCATCTTTATCTGTATGGAGCAGACATATTTTCCATTTGGTTGCTTTGGTTTTCCTCTGACATCTCCAAGACATGCAGTTGGATCAAATGGTCACTCTGATTTGTGCCAATATGAATGCGTGTGCCCTGAAGCATACTGGGATTAATACCCAGGGTTACTGGGATGTAGTGAGAAAATCATTATATAAATGTAAAGAATTATTATCCATCCATTATCCAACCCGCTATATCCTAACTACAGGGTCACGGGGGTCTGCTGGAGCCAAACCCAGCCAACACAGGGCGCAAGGCAGGAAACAAACCCTGGGCAGGGTGCCAGCCCACCGCAGGGCAGAATTATTATTATTATTATTATTATCCATCCATCCATCCATTTTCCAACCCGCTATATTCCTAACTACAGGGTCACGGGGGTCTGCTGGAGCCAATCCCAGCCAACACAGGGCACAAGGCAGGAACCAATCCTGGGCAGGGTGCCAACCCACCGCAGTATTATTATTATTATTATTAAATACCTCTAATGGAATAAGCACCTCCAGAAACTGGTTGGATGGATGGCTAAACAGAGTAACTAAGAGTAATGGTAAGTATCAGCAGCAGAGTAAAGAAGACTAATAATATCAGAACATAATCTGTTTAAATAAATGAATATCATAAAAATGCAAAAATACCATAATATGTGAAAAAATATATACATAGCAGAAAGCAATAACATTCAATGAAATAAGTAAACATAGTGAAAACAGACAGCACAAAAATTAAATGATACTCAGAAATCAGGAATATATTGGAAATTAATAAGTCTTACAAAAATGGTCACGTTAACATTATAATAGAAAAGTAAAAGAGTATAATACCGTATAATAAACTAATTGAAGTCATTTATAAGTAAACAGGTACTTATTCACCAAATCAAGTTAAAAAAAACTAAGAACTGAAAACATATAAACAAAAATAAATAAATGCACAAAAGATAATATCAAGAGAAATGTCTGTCAGTCAGTCAGTCAGTCAGTCAGTCAGTGTCTAACCCACTTAGTCCTGAGCAGGGTAATTGGGGGTGCTGGAGCCTATTCTAGCTAGCACTGGGCACAAGGCAACAACAAACCCTGGATAGGCTTGCCAGTCCATCGCAGGGCAAACACACACACACACACCAAGTATACACTACAGCCAGTTTAGTATCGCCAGTCTTGTAGTATGCATGTCTTTGGACTGTGGGAGGAAACTGGAGCTCCTGGAGGAAACCCATGCAGACACGGAGAGAACACACATATTCCACGCAGGGAGGACCTGGGACACAAATACTACCACTATGCCACCATGCTGCCCTCTACAGAAATATAAATAACTAAAATAGCAAAAGTAATAATAATAAAAGAGTAATAATAATGAATTGAAAAGCATTAACAGAAAAATTATACATAAAGAACATAGCGTATACCCAGAGAAATGTAAAAGACATAATAATCTAAATATGATAGATAGATAGATAGATAGATAGATAGATAGATAGATAGATAGATAGATAGATAGATAGATAGATAGATAGATAGATAGATAGATAGATAGATAGATAGATAGATGAAATATTCAACAACTTTTGTTTATGTGAAGTTCATGGACATTGACAGTACAGTGAGTCATTGTGACAACTTACAGTATTTGGCTAAATAGTGTACATCAATTCACCAAAAGGCATCAAGGATTTTACAGTCTTATTTAAGCCCGGTGATGAGAAATTTTATAGTCTTGTACCACTTGCCAGTAGGCTAGGCATGACAAATAGATTGTTTTTACCGGTGATCCCTGATTATGATGACTACTCTAATGTAATAGTATGTTCAAAAAATGACTGGACGGTTGAAATATACTCAACAAAAGTGGATTGTCTTCAGTGTCAGAAATAGCTTCCACCCCAGCCCTCAGACTGCCAGCTCCACTGTGGGTTGAACACACAAGCAAATCATTGGAATGAGCTGAAGAAATGTGGCATCTGTGTTATGAGAAGGGATACAAGCCTAGACAGGGTGCGCATGTCAGACCTTTTACTGGCTTCACGTAACATTTTTGAATCTAGTTAACCAATTCAGGATTACAAAGCCCTTCTTGGCAGCACTGGGTGTGAGCCAGCCCTGAATGGGACGTCACTCACATATAGCCACTATACTTCCATGAGTCTGATTTAGAATTACTACTCATATGGGTCCAATTAATTTAATAAATATTAAAGGGATGAAAAGCCACACTTCTACAATGAGAAGAAAACTTGACACTGACAGAGTCCTCACACTAGATTTACATTTAGAACGGTGGATCTAATAACCACTAAATCACATTACACCACACCGTGGACCATCTACTATACCTACAAAAAATGGAGTACCTGATGAAAAATGAAAGCACACACAATGAAACTCTACACTGAAGGTGCCCATGCACTGGATTTAAACCTGGAATGGTGAATGCACAGCCTCTGCAACTCACTAAGCCATGCTGATGATCATCTGCTAAACAACTCTGAATGGGGTGCCAGTTAGTTTTAGGGCCACAAGCACAATCAATAGCACACCAAGTCTCTTCACATTTGCCATGACATTGTGGAAAGAAATCCGACTACACACAGAGGAAGACCAATGCAGAGAGACTGGTCAGGATTTGTGCGGTGGCAGCAAATTCCACTGTGCAACTCCTAACACTTTTGTCCATACATCCATCCATCTTCTAAACCTGCTTAGCGGGAGCAAGGTGATGAGCCAGGGCCTATCCCAGCAAGCATCACGCAGAAGTTAGGAACAATTCCTGAACAGGGTCCCACTCCAACACAATGTGAACACACACACACGCACACACAACAGGCTTCAATTTAGAACCGCCAATTCACTTAACGTGCATGCATGTCTTTAGACTGTGGAAACCAGAGTACCCAAAGGAAATGAATGGACGCGGGGAAAACCTGTTTTTTGAACTTTTGTCTCCTTGTTGAGTTGCAACAGTGCTACTACTGTGCCACCATGTCACTTTTTTGTAATATACAAGTAATAGATAAGGTAATGGTACCGCTGAAATCTCTAAGGCTCTGGATGAACTCAGGGTAATGTTTTCTGATCAAAGAAACTCCAATGACCAGCATGTTTGAGAAGACATTACACTTGGGGAGTTCACATGAACATTACGGCAGAATGCCAGCCATCCTCAGACCACTGTGGCAAGCAGACATAATTCAGGAAGAAATAAAACTTCACTCTTGCCAAAAAATTTAGTCTCTGCTTCAAAATGATAAAAACTGATCTTGGGTTTTGGGGAATCGCTTGTTTTGTGTCTGTTCTTGTCAAAAAGCTGGCTGAATAAGGAAAGACTGGGCAGATAACTATGGAAGCAAACAACACGCATTTGGCGGTACACTCTGTGTAAAGGAGCTACATATTTAATGATAACTTGATAAAAAATGAGTAACTAATTCACAATGGCTATGTATTCTGGGTACTGATAGAATACTGGAGTATTGCCCCCAAAGCATGACACTTCATAAGTCTTCAAAGATTACATCTGTATATTTTCTAATCTACTCAATTCACAAGTCTCTTCCAGCAGTAGGGTTCAAGGGATGCCAAACCTTTGTGACCACACACTGACACTGATCTATCTAACCCGCCTACAGAGTTCAGTACCATTTGACACCTGGCATCTCTGGATTGGGATGGGGTACACTCACCTACACTTAGTTATACTGGGCCAGTTTAGAGTTAACAGTTAACTTTAAGAAACCAGAAAATCTCATGGCATGTGTTGTGGGAGTCAGAGTTCTATGAGGAAAACCTTGGAGATCCTGCAGAATTTACAGAGAACGCCTGGGGACAGCAATGCTCTCTGTGGCTCCAGGACATCTGCTATTAGAAGGCCTCAGACCTTCAACAAGATATGAATTCCTTACCTCTTTGCACACTTCCAAAAATGACATTTATCCCAAATATGTGTGCTTTGGCTGAAGGCCGTAACTCCTGCCCACTAAACTGACACATTTAAGGCTGTGGCTCAGGGCAATCCTCACTTTTCAAAAAGGTGTGTTGCTACCAGATATCTGAAAGTCTTCATTAGCTACCTAGCTACCCACATAAAGATGTGAGACAGTATGCGCCAGGCCACATCCAGCCTCCGCTGTGGTATAAACCCGTCACTCTTGAGTATTCATGAAAATGAATGTTGTGTTCATAAGAATCGCTTCAGTTTTTTGTGTCTGACATCTCTCAAGCCACCGGTACAAGAAAAACCACACTTTTGATGTCTGGTTATGCAAGATGTTGAGCTTTTTGTAGTTCCTTCCTATTTTGGTTCTCCAGCCCCAATAACCCTCATTTCTACACCATGTTTGGACCATAATTTAGGCAGGAATGTACACCCTTATGACAGAGTAAACCAACATGTGTCTTCAGCAAAAATGATCAGAAGGAGTTGAAGTTGTACAAGCCACATCAACCAACCCTAGGGGTTCACCCCCAAATAGGATATGAGGGGTCAAAGTTGCTCCTTTTCACCAAACTTTGAAAAAAAGTTTGGCCCTGCAAGGAAACCCATGCTGGAAGTTACACAGAGACAGACACAGAGACACTTGGAATAAGCAACCAAGTAGTGTGGTAGACTTTAGGGACTTTCAAAAGTCGACTTGATGTTCTTTTGGAAGAAATAAGTGGATAGGACTAGCAAGCTTTGTTGGGCTGAATGGCCTGTTCTTGTTTAGATTGTTCTAATTTTCAGACTTGGATGCTACCGTAACATAACATTCTCAAACTTAATCCAGTTTCCAGGACCAGAGTCTATGGGGCAGGAGCCAATGCTGGATGAGGTGCCAGTCACAGCCACACACCTGCCCTCGGGCCAATGAAACTAACTTGCGTTTCTTTAGCATGACATTTTTAAACTCTCACATTTAACTCATTTTTATAAGAGATACATTACCCTTTATTATGCACACATAATGCACTGCCCAGTCGGTCATGTTCAAACCCATTTAACCCAATTCATTAGAACATTAGAACACTCTAGACGAGAACAGGCCATTCAGCCCAACAAAGCTCGCCAGTACTATCCACTTATTTCTTCCAAGAAAACATCAAGTCGAGTTTTGAAAGACCCTAACGTCTTACTGTCTATCACACTACTTGGTAGCTTATTCCAAGTTTCTATCGTTCTTTGTGTAAAGAAAAACTTCCTAATGTTTGTGCGAAATTTACCCTTAACAAGTTTCCAACTGTGTCCCCGTGTTCTTGATGAACTCATTTTAAAATAACAGTCTCGATCCACTGCACTAATTCCCTTCATAATTTTAAACACTTCAATCATGTCACCTCTTAATCTTCTTTTGCTTAAACTGTAAAGGCTCAGCTCTTTTAATCTTTCCTCATAATTCAACCCCTGTAGCCCTGGAATCAGCCTAGTCGCTCTTCCCTGGACCTTTTCTAGCGCTGCTATGTCCTTTTTGTAGCCTGGAGACCAAAACTGCACACAGTACTGAAGATGAGGCCTCACCAGTGCATTATAAAGGTTGAGTATAACCTCCTGTAACTTGAACTCCACACATCGTGCTATTTAATCTAACATTCTGTTAGCTTTCTTAATGGCTTCTGAACACTGTCGGGAAGTTGATAGCTTAGAGTCCACTATGACTCCTAAATCCTTCTCATAAGGTGTACTCTCGATTTTCCGACCGCCCATTGTGTATTCAAACCTAACATTTTTACTTCCAATGTGCAGTACTTTACATTTACTGACATTAAATTTCATCTGCCACAAATCTGCCCAAGCCTGTATGCTATCCATTAGCCTCAGGCACAAAGTAGGAGACAGCCCTGGAGGCAATCACAGGACCCACTCATGCACACAGGGCCAGTGTAACCTAACCGGCATGTCTTTGGTAACATGGGAGGACACAGGGATAACAATAACCAGAGATGTGGAATTTGAACCCAGGCCACTGAACCCAGTGCTGCCCTATTGCCACTTGCTATTACAGTAAGTTTATTTCATTATTATAACTGAAGAGCAGGTTCTCACTCTTATGCCATTGTGACTCTCAATCAGATTATGCGAGTCTTCTAATGATACGTGATGTTCCCTTATGATTACTGAATGGACTGCACTTGGAAGCCATACTCACATTTATAGGTGTTATGTCTGCTTATATGATTATCTATACATTAAATAATGAAAAGACATGTTAAAATGTACATATTTCATAAGGGTAAAGAACTCAAGCCAAATGAACTTCACTCATAAAATGAGAGAAGCTGCTGCTCTGTGAAGTGGCAGGGTCCCGCCCAAGTCTTATTCACGTCTTGTGCTCCTTCCAACCAGGATTTGCTCCCATCCCCTGGGAAGCAGAGGTTCAGAAAACTGACGGCTGCAAATCGCTGACGTGAGCTCAGCGATAATGAAGACGGCCGCTTTATTGTGCCCATTCATGCACTGTAGAGCCAAATCAGGGCATTCTCAGTACTCGAGGCAGCCTTTCACTGCATTCCCCGCATGGCAGGGCCATGGCACCCAGCCATATTTTGATCAGCTGCTTGACCCAATATATTGCATCTCTTTCTTTCCTTTTCCCATGTTTGCAGTTAAACAGTGAAATAGTTACAAAAGCAGGCAGGTTTTCCCCAGATCTGAATGGGTAAAATGGGGCAGAATGTGCAACAATAAAAAAAGAAAAAATAGACAACTTCAGTGGTCCAAATCAGCCTCAGCTCCACTACTGCGCCTCCATTCTCACTCCATGCTCTCTACTTACCCGTCAAAGCTTTCTCGTATTGTTTCCCCATGGTGACAAAATTCTTCAGACTCGGGTTGAACTGCTCCAGAATCACCTGGAAGGAAATTTACAACATGAGAAAGATCATGTCACACTCGTCCTCTGGCGGCTGACAATTTCACGCCGTGCCAGTTGCCCACTAAGTTATGCATGACAGTCTTGTCAGATCCAGGGGGGCTTTTACAAGTCTGAACAGCGCCAGTCACAGCTGATGGCAGATCAGTCACCAGGCTGTGCTGAATGCTTTGCCGGCACTGCTGGGGAGCCCTTGAGACTTAAGTGGAAATCATGTAAGCGCACCAACACTCCTGTAGATCTGTGCCAGGTGGGTTTCACGGTGTGGGCTGAACAGAGGCTCTACATTATCAAGAAGAACACATACCATTGTTAATTGTTTTCAAATTGCCCTCATTTGAGAATACTGCTCTGCTTTCCTGCTTGTTTAGCATAGCTAGTGTGCTCATACCCAGAAAGAAATTTGTCATTTTAATATTTCAAATATCAGACACAGTTTTTCTTGATTTTTTTGTCTAAATGCTTCAGTTGATAAAACGCTTTCTCAGATTTCTGCAAGACGATCCAACCATTCAGTCCTAACTGTGGGGTAGCCTGCAATTTGATGTTAATACGTTTAGCGGAGCCCATGAAAAGCACTATACAAAAATGAATTGAAATGAAAAAAACAAATTGAGTTCTGGGATATGAATATCGGCGGCACGGTGGCGCAGTGGGTAGCGCTGCTGCCTTGCAGTTGGGAGACCTGGGGACCTGGGTTTCTTCCCGGGTCCTCCCTGTGTGGAGTTTGCATGTTCTGCCCGTGTCTGCGTGGGTTTCCTCCCACAGTCCAAAGACATGCTGGTTAGGTGGATTGGTGATTCTAAATTGGCCCTAGTGTGTGCTTGGTGTTTGTGTGTGTCCTGCGGTGGGTTGGCACCCTGCCCGGGCTTGGTTCCAGCCTGTTGGCTGGGATTGGCTCCAGCAGACCCCTGTGACCCTGTGTTCGGATTCAGCGGGTTGGACAATGGATGGATATGAATATCCATTCCTTCATTTTCTGACCTGCTTATCCAATTCAGATTTGCAGAGATGCCGGTGCTAATTAAATATCTTTTTACAACATCTTTGCATCTATTCATACAATTCCTTGCTTATCCAGTTTAAAATTACAGGTGCAAGGTGGGGACCAGTCATGGATGGGCTTCACAGGGCCCAGTCCCGCAAACACACATTCACTCACATGGACTCAAGTTAGAGTCTTAAATCAAACTTGAGAAGACCCCACAGACATGGGGAGAATATGCAGTCTGTGATACAAAAGTGAGGGGACAAGGCTGCAGTGTCAACATGCATGTTAGGTTCATCTTCTACAACGAGTGCATGTCCGCCTCGTCATAAACTGGTGCAGTGCTGGTGTCTGCTTTGTGCTCAGTGCTGCCAGGATAGGCTCTGTCACCTAACAAAATGATATATGGATCATTTACAAAAACAAATTTGAGAAAAAAATGTGGCGTTAACACTTTGGACTTCAAACCCTGAGCTTGCGGTACATTTCACATGGTAAACTTCCTATAGACAACTACTGGGCCTCCCAAGGTTTCTTCCATTTTTTTTTACTAGGGTTTTTTTGGGGATTTTTTCCTTGTCTTCTTAGAGAGTCAAGGTTGGGGGGCTGTCAAAAGGCAGGGCCTGTTAAAGCCCATTGCAACACTTCTTGTGTGATTTTGGGCTACACAGAAATAAATTGTATTGCATCTGAACCAAGAAAGCCAGATCTGTGAGACAGTCATACTAACCACTACAACATTCATTTTATTAACAGCAATATCAATTTATATGGAATGTGTTGATCGATTTTCTAAACTGTTCAGCGTCAATAGGTCTGGAGTGTATCTTGCAAATATTGAGCACAAGGCAGAAGTCAAACCTGGTGGGAAGGCCTGTCCATTTCAAAGCACTCTCTTGTGTACACCAACACTCACACCGTGCCAGTTTAAAGCCAGCTGTTACATTAGCATGCAAATCTTAGGGATGAGGTAGAAAAATCCACTCTGGTAAATGTGAACTGAAAGGCTCCCATTATGAAAATACACTACACTGAAGAGAACATTAGATGTTTATCCAGCCATCTATTTAGTAAATTTCCAGCATTGTCAGACAGACGGTGGGCACCTTCCTTGGAGGGGAGAGTTACACACATTTTCTAATATAATATTACTTAATATGTTTGATCCTGCTTAATCCAATTCAGAGTTGAAACAGATCGGAGTCTGCATTCAACCCAAGCTGGAAACATCCCTCGACAGGACACCATCTCAGGGCCCATTACATATAAACACCCACACCAGGCCATTATACTCACCAGTAAACCTAACCTGCATGTCTGTGTGGATGTGGGAAGTAAACCAACGCAGACACAGATAGGACAGGCAAAAGCCACACTAACAAACCTAACATATCCATTGCCCAATACGTTTAAAACAAACCACATGCATTAGAGAAAGAGATAAAAACACTGATGACACCATTCTTTAAAACATGAATATGAATCATATCGTGTCTTAGCAATCTTCTTGGAAGTTGGCAGTAGCGTAGCGTGGGTGTCAGCTGCCCGGGGCGGAGGAAAATTCCGCCGCCCCCTTATTTAGGTATGGTTCAAATTTTTACAAGATATTATTATTATTTATTGTGAAATTTTGCCGCCCCCTAAAAGTGCCGCCCGGGGAGGGCCGCCCCTGTCGCCCCCACTACGCTACGTCACTGGAAGTTGGTCTCTCTTTAATGTAGCATTTGCCATAACTATACCCTCTATTTCCTTTTTGGCCACTTCTTCAGTCACTATATTGAAATGCACTGTTTTTAATATATGTGTATGTGGGTAACAATTAAGTAACCGAAGTAACCTGAAAGTATCATTAGATTTAAGAGAATTTAACATCATATCCTAGGTTTATTGTATCTGGACTGTACTATCATAAGATATCTCAATTTTAACCTTCACCACACCACTGCTGGGGGGGTTTGTTTTGATTTGGATGTGCCTTGTCTCTTGACATGTTAGAGGACTGGGACTCTGTGAAGTGTGAACTACTGTCACTTGGGTGGGCAAAATGGGGGGCAGAAGAGAAATAGAGCAAGCTACTCCTTATCTATCCCTTTTACCCCCACAACGGTAAGTGCCAACAAGCTCCTTAGCCATAATACCTGGTAATAATGATACGACATCAAGGTTAAAACTAATTTATGAAATAACACAGGACTTTTACTTAAGATTACAAAATGTCCTCAAACATTCAGAAACAGTGAATTTTGTAACCTGGAATGTCAAAGGTCTCAATCACGACGTAAAGAGAAAAAAAAAAGTATTCTGCCACCTAACAAGCCTAATCGGGTGGGGGTTGAATTCAGTTTTGTTAGCTTTTGTCTCTCTTTGTTTCTGCTTTCTTTTTTAACTTTCTATTTTTTTTAATATGGCTATTAAGTCCTTTGTTGTATAAGGTAGACTTGATTGCATGCAACGTTATTTTCTTCAAATAAAAAAAGAAAAACACATAAAATTATGCAACATTTAACATTTAAATATCAAACCATGGGCTTAAATAAGTGCCAACACGTTCAGTTCCCTGTATCTTTCACATTTCTAAATCTGTAATGTCAATGGAGGTAAATAATATAAGGTTACCTTTCAACTGCATACAGCTGGTCTCAGCACATTCAATAGTATGCTGACTGACTTAAAACATCAAATCATCTTTTGGAGCATTTTATAAAGTGGGTATTTTTCTTATTTTAAAAATAACTTTCGGATGAATGACTTGTGTGAATGAAATATGAATATACTCACATCGGCTCTTCCTTATTTTGTTTTTGTCCCTCACCTGAGCACGTTAGGCTAACTGAACTGCTGTGCCTCATTCAACACCAAAGGAGAGTTAAGCAGATTTGTACTCCTGTGGCTCCACTCACCTTATACACATTTTCAGTCATTTTGTTCACTTCTTCTGAGCGGGACATTTTTTGGCAGCTCCCCCGTATCTCCAGTTTTCTGTCTTCAAATTACAGTTCTGTGTATCACTTGGTTGTTGTGCCTTCTGCTCTTAAATCAAACAAATTATTTCTTTGCTCAAAAAAAAAAATGCAAGAACAGCTGTGTAGTTTAAACCACGTACAAAATCTACCTCTGTTGAAAGAGTCTACACAGCCTCAAAGTACGTAAAAGACAAACCAGTTGTCTCTTTGTTGTCAGATAGTACAAAAATCTAAAGAGCTAAATCCTTGACGACATTAGAAAGTCAAAAGCTGCCCTATAAAAGATGAATGTTTCTATTAGTTCTCTTTTAGGCTGCTTGCACTTTCAGTTTTTAGATGAATTTAGGTTGGGTACAAGCTTAGCGTTCATTCAAAATGAGTTGTTAGGAGCAAAGCCAGGAGATTAAAAGGATCCAAGCGATGACATTTCTTCTTTTGCCACATATTCAGTATGACAAAGATGAAATTTCACTTCCTCGACCCATAAACTACAATTCATGACCAGTCTGGGTCTCCTTTTCTTTTCTGGCATGTCCACCCTTCACCTTTTACAAACACTTGTTGCAGGGATTAAACTTTTTTTTTTAAACTTTAATTTTTAAATATATCAAACTTGTATTGCTTGCACATTTATTTTATGCAGGAGAAGGCTCCAGCATATCAAATAATTAACATCCTCAACTAGGTAGTCACCAGCTAAATCAATCCTATTTAAATTCTGCTGTTATCGGCAAAATACTACTTTTTCATGCACAATTAATACGAAGTTTCAACAAGTTAATTTAATAAAAAAAAAATCCCACTACTCCCATCACATTTTAACCAGTCAGTTGTTAGTATTTTGTTAAATGTACTGATAGGGGCAGCATGTGACACACTATTAAAAAATATATATGACTTCTTAGGTGTTAATTACTATTACTGAATGCAATGTTCTGTGCTGGAGACTTTATTTGTATGCATTTATGCAACAAATAATTTTTCAACAAGGTTTTAAGGTCCATTCCAGTTTGTATTGTATTGCATTTATGGGATCCTATGTTTATCTGTGCGCTGCACTAATATTTATTGTACAGTATGTGCTTCATATTATCTTCATACGTGTCAAAAGTCTATGGAGTGATTGAAGGTATCAGTAGTTACTGATGCTTGTGTAACACTCCTTGTGCAAACGCACATCCGGGTGCAATATGCAAATTTTGGCACGTGTAAGGCACTCTGGGAATGTATACAAGCCTTGCGTGCTTTTTGACAAGTCAAAATATTTGTTATTGTTATATTTTACCCAAGTTAAATTCTCGTATGATTGATGCTTAATTTATAACAGGTTAAGTTATTCTGGACAAGACTTATAGCCAAAAGAACTGTAAGTTAAGTTTACAGTCGCTCAGATGTACCGCCTGTAAATCACAGAGCGTCCCGGTGCGTGTGTGTCCCGGACAAGTCGGTTCCTGTGTTGCGTGCGACGCTGCTGAAATTGGCTCCAGCTCCCCGCGACTCTACAAATGGATTATTAGATGCTCCTATGTATACAGCCACCTTTCCGTCTAAAATCCAGCTTGCTGTCTTTTCCCCCTCTTTTTGCAAATTTACCGGTTTCTTCACATCATGTCCGTCGGTCCTATAAACACACTGAAACGCCGTTACATCGTGTATTTTCAAAGTCCACGTAAAACGACTGCAAGAAGACAAAGAGAAAAAAGCCGTAGCTTCAGTGCTGCCGGTAACTGTCCCCCGTTCAGTTTTATTCAGTCCTAGCTCTGAGAATGGGGGATTCCGTTTTATTTAACCTCTCTGTTCATCTTCGCATTTCTTTATTTCTGGCGACGGAATGGTGAAAGTGATCGCTAGACATAAAATCAATGGATCATAATAATAGCAACGGCGTAAAGAATAACCGTTATTTCCTCCACTCTGATTTCACAGATCTGTCGTCGATAGCTGATCCGCGAGGTCGACTTCACTTTTTAAACCCCGACCCCGCTCCTCCACGTTCCAGCTAGCAGTAAGAATCCCAGTGATCGATGTTGAAATCTCCTCAAAGAGTCCCCTTTCGTCCAGTCTTCACCCTGCTTGTTCAGCCCTGCCCGTCTCCGGCTTCTTCTGTCAGGAGGAATCCGGTGTTTCGCTTCGTAATTAGCACTGATGAGAACAACGCCTGTCACAAGCTGAGCTTTACAGTCCACCTCGCACTCAGCAGAGCGCCGGACGAGCGCACTTTTCCCAAAGTTGATCCTAATCCTCAGTGTCGCTGCTGCCGCCGCTCCCCTCCCCGTCCCGTTGATCTGCGCGTCTTGCCCGTGCGCAGTCGCGCGCTGCCTCCCTGAATGCCAATGAAGCGCGCGGCGGCGGCGCCTGGTGCAAGTGGAGAGAGGGGGGTGCGTGGGGCGGAGTGGTATCAGGAGGGGAGGGGAGAGGGGAGTTATGGGGGAGAGAAGGTCCAGTCGCTGCCAGCAGTATATCATCTACCCGGCGACCGGGACAAAAGGATTACAGCGCCCGGGCAGCCAGTATCCGCCCCCCGGCCCTCGCACTTTAATCTCTTTTAGCACGCTTTTAAACACCCCCCACCCCCGTGTCTCATTCGCGTTTTCACCTACTCTCCTTCCCCCAGCTCTTTTAGATAACCCCCTTCATTTTCACTTGTTCATCGCAGAATGATCAGCCCTCCACTCGCTCATTCTCTCACTCGTCGTTCGCCCTTTCATTCTCTGCCCCAACTCCACCTCCTTCACAATAAATCACCGTTGCTTGGAGGCCCTAAGACCCCTAAAGTGACCTTCTTGAACACGAGCTGTCCTTTAAATGGCCCTCCATTCGATAGCCTGTTTGCATTTCCCTGGGGTGCCACCTCTGTCAAAGGACCACTGCCAATCAGAAATTGGGGTAGGATAATTGAATTACGAAGCCGTAAACCCGCAGGGATCGCCGAGCACATCCACCGACTTCCTCCCGCTGATGTTGTTGCCTAGCGATCGCTTTTCAACCTCGCCGTGAATGAAGAGGATCCGCACGTGAGGCATCTAGTGACAAAAGCCCCAAACTACAAACATAAACGGCAACTGCAGCTCCGTTCCCAAGTTTTTGTTTTTTTTTTGTTTTTTTTTGAGGCGAACAAGAGGGGCATCTAGCGGTAAAAACGCTTAACGAGACCTGCCACTTCCCTATTGGGCACCGGTTCAAGGACTCCGGCGTGACTCTGTGTGTTCACACTGTGAAGGACATGGGAGCGGCAATCAAGTGAAGCTTTAAATAAAAATATGAATAAAAAATAAACGTGAAAATGCAAACATATATTCATTAATCAATAATGAATGCCAAAGCTAGAAAACCCCGTTAAAACTGGCGCCTACTTAAATAGATAATTCAATATATTTTTTATTCATGAGTAAGCAGGCACACC
Organism: Erpetoichthys calabaricus; assembly: GCF_900747795.2. NCBI lineage: Eukaryota > Metazoa > Chordata > Cladistia > Polypteriformes > Polypteridae > Erpetoichthys > Erpetoichthys calabaricus. The sequence continues at coordinate 4,814,159 of NC_041409.2, read as the reverse complement.
GTTTAGATGGAAAGACGGGGGACTAAAGTGTTGATGATTATAAACGTAAGGAATATGCCTGATGGAATATCGTCACAAAATTTGACCACCACCATAAAAGGAAGAGATGAAAATACAAAGGGAAAAATGACAGGGCTGTGACTATTCTGACAGATTTCACCCCAGTCTTCCATCATGGATGGCTGGGTCGCATGCTTTAAACACGGCAGAACAACTCAAGTACAGTTACATTTTTTTAGGAGCAGCACACTTTCTACAGCCAAGACATCCTATTTCATCTCATAAATATATTATCACAGAAAATGATTCTTTATGTCACACAGGCAGCAACCTCAATAAATTTTGGATCATTCATTTTAAAGTGCTTAACACTTTATGGCACATGGGGTCTTAGGCCTTATGCTGCCCTTAAATGGGATTGGTTTTTGGCTTGGCTGGGAATACATCTCACCTTCTTAATTATTGTGTTGTTCATGCAATTAGCTGAATGTGTAAATGTGCTCTTCAGTAGACTGGCATCCTGTCGAGGGCAGGTTCCTGCCTTGCGCCAGTCCTATTGCATTAGACGTTAGTCCCCATAACCTTGAATAGGCGCTATATGCACACGGTAGTGCTGACATACTTCCGGTGAAATCTCAGCCAGCTCAGTCACTTCCGTTGTATGTACTGCAGTTGCGAGTTTTGTTTAGTGGCAAGAATGTCCAAGAAAAAGAAGTTTTAAGTTTCAGCATATAGAAAGCTCTTCAGCTGGACATTGCTGTGTACCTTTATGTTGAGCTTCCAGTAAGTACACCAAGGTAGTGCATTTCTCTTCCGATGTGGAAGCCTGATCTAAATGGATTGTTGCTATCCGGAGAGAGAGCTTTACAGTTCGTCCGATACTCGAGTTTGTAGCTAGCATTTTCAAAAAGAGGATTTTCACGTGTCAGGGTCTGAGACAGGGTGGCGACTATTGAAGAAGGGAGCAGTTCCTGTGTTGTTTGAGAGGACTAATTTCTCCGTTCCAGTTTCAAAACCGGGGGTTTGGGAGAGGAGAAAGCAACTGATGGAGGATGACAAACTGGGCGAGGAGGAGGATGAGAAAATCCTCGAGGACCACGACTACTGAATTTCCCATTGGGATTAATAAAGTATCTATCTATCTATCTATCTATCTATCTATCTATCTATCTATCTATCTATCTATCTATCTATCTATCTATCTATCTATCTATCTATCTATCTATCTATCTATCTATCTATCTACACTCCAGCTCTGGATCCAGCAGTTGTTGATGAAAACATCTGTCAGAGAGGAGAGCTTCTAGCTGAGGAAACAAATCGAGACACTTACAATGAAGTAGTGGTTTTGCATTCATTGGCTTGCTGGTTCAGTCAGAGGCATTCGCTTTTTTACAATGTAAGACCTCCAGCAGACTCTTCTTGTTATGTATTAAGCTTACATACATATTCACCTGTCCCTGAATAAAGTTTTTTTAAAGATGCCTAATGTAATCACATATTTTTCCCTTATAAGTTCATAGTAGACACAAAACTCTAACATGTCCGGATCTTACCTTCGTAACTGTGGATGGAGCTCTGCGCCACCACCACCTAATCAAAGCACCGTGATGTCCCTACATCGATGGATTAAAGACCAGAAGTCCACGTGACCATCATCATCAAGTCCTTCCATGAGAACCCTGAATACAATGAGGACTGATTGAGGTCATTTATGTTGGGTGGAATGCCTAGAGGGGGCTGGTTGGCCTTGGACCCCCTGCAGATTTTATTTTTTCTCCAGCCGTCTGGAGTTTTTTTTTGTTTTTTCTGTCCTCCCTGGCCATCGAACCTTACTTTAATTTTATGTTAATTAGTGTTCTTTGATTTTAATTCTTATTTTGTCTTTTTTTCTCCTTTTTCATCATTAAAGCACTTTGAGCTACATTATTTGTATGAAAATGTGCAATATAAATAAATGTTGTAGTTGTTGTTGAAGCATATAGTTTGAAGCCCTTCTCCTTTTCACCTACTGACGTTTGGGACAATGTGTGAATAATGTTATCTTCGTCATATACAGTATGTCTGGGTATGTCGGGTGAAAAATGCCATTGCTAGTCTGTTTTGATATCAGCGCTGGAAGTGAAGAAGCCGGCTGACGCAGAATGCAGAAGAGAATGTGCATAGAGCCTGTTGGATTGAGCTTACTTTATAATGGGTAGGTAGCTGACAAAGTGAAAGTGGCAGCTCTTGCAAAAGTCTTAAAGCCGTTAGAAGTCATTATTTTTAAATTCAGTCACCTGGGCTATAAGTGAATATTCAAGACTGTGGGATGGTGAAGTAAGGACCATTCAAAAGATTTAGACGAGGACAGGCCATTCTGTCAAACAAAGCTGTCCAGCCCTATCTACTTAATTCCTCTAAAATAACATAGTTTTGAAGACCCCTAAAGTCCTACTGTATACCTCACATATTGTGTCTATGGATCTCTCTGTGAAGGAAAACGTCCAAATGTCAGGCTTTTTTTGTAGCCTGGAGACCAAAACTGTACACAGAACTCCAGATGAGGCCTCACCATCAATCAACCAATCAACTTTCAATCAATCAATCAATCAATCAATCAAATTTCCCCTTGGGATTAATAAAGTATCTATCTATCTTATTGTTATTATTTATGAATATTATTAATAATACATTGTTTAAATTGTAACTTAACTCCTGTTTGTCTTTTACTACACCTAATTGCCTGAGGTTATAAATGTAGAAGGGAAGGTGGGGTGAAGTTATAAAGTACAATAACTGATAAACAGTGGTAAGTCTGTGAGATTTGAGGTATTCTGACAAAGGCTACATATTAATAATACAGAAGGGGAAAGTGGAGTAATATATTACTCTAACCAAGACAAAACACCAACCCATGGCAGGACACCAGCCCATCGCAGGGTACATCAATACACATACACAGCACCCACCATACACAATTTAGAATTGTCAATTAACCTAACATGTACATCTTTGAAGGGATGGGAGGAAACTGGAGAGAAAATCCCCATCGACACAAGAAACTTCAGCCTAAACCATGACTGGACAGAGATTTGAACCTAGGGTGACAGAGCATTAACAACTGCCCAAATTTGTTCTCAATTTCTTATACTGCTTTTTATGATTATTATTATTATTATTAGAGCAACTATGTTGTTATATATACTGTATACCCAGGATGGAGGTGACCCCGCTTTGTTTACAGGGACAGCAGCAAATAGCTCCCTCAAGCAGCTTCTGGTGTCCTGATAACGCCATAGGTCTCAATTACCCCTAAAGGACTGGGTCTCTCATGGTTGTTCCTACTCGGCCAGTCTAGTTGGACACAGTGTGCCTTAGACAGGCGAGGTTTCCGTGATTGTCTTCTCTGCTGAGATTGGCATGTACCAAGGGGATCACTGCAAATATTCACTTAACTCTTTGAGGGCTGAATATTTTTCCCAAAGACAGTTTCTGAAAAGCAATGGTGTCACACACACACAAATCAGCATAAAAGGTCTGTTGCTGCATGCTGTGGCTGCCAGTTTGCCAAGAATGTGCAGCAGGCTTGTTGTCTTTGCATGGCTGGGGCAGCAGCAGCAGCAGCGGTCATGGTCACAGTTACACCTCTAACATGACTTGTACTCTGCACATCAGGGTGCTATATAACCTAACATGATGTTAGTCTTCTTAATGGCTTCTGAACACTGTCTGGCAGTTGGCAGCGTTGAGTCAATTTTCAGAACCCCTATCTTGTATTCAAATCTAACTTTCTTACTTCCTAAATAATTTACATTTGCTTACATTACATTTAATTTGCCACAAATCCTCCAAAGCCTGTATGCTGGCCAGGTCCCTCTGCAACTCAAATCACTTTTGTTGTTTCCTTTTTTTGCTTCCTTATAGACTTCCAGCATGCTAGTAAAACATGGCTTCCCTCTTCTGAGCCCATGCTGACTGTTCTGTAAAACTCCTATTCTTGTCATGTGTTGCACAGTCTTATCCTTAATAATTCCTTCCATTAACTTACCTGTGATCCATGTTAAGCTTACTGGCCTACAGTTGCTTGGATCTGCCCGATTACCATTTTTATTCAATGAGATAATATTTACCATTTCCCAGTCCTTTGTAATTTCACCAGTGTACAGTGACTTCATAAAAATACGTGTCAAGGGTTTATATATGTTCTTGATAACTTGCATAAGCACTTGAGGATAAATACTATTTGATCCTGGTGATTTGTTTGATTTTTTTCAAATCACTCAGTACTCTCTTAGTAGTCCCTTTTATCGCTAGGTAGTTATCCTCTTCCTCACATGTGCTATTTCATTGTCTGTATTTATTAATTACCCTTTGCTATTCTTAATACACTTCACCTCTTTCTTGACTGTTCTTTTTCTGCTAAAATAGTTAAAGAATCTCTTTGGGTTGTCTTCCGCCTTATCTGCTCTCTGTCTGTTTTTTAGCCTTCCTAATATCCTTCTTAATGGTTGCCCTCATGTTCTCATACGCCTCTCAATTTGCATCTGAGTTATCAGTTTTGTGTGTCTTATACAGCTGTTTTATCCTTTGCAGCTTCTTTTTTAATTGCTTACTTACCCACTGCGGAGTTTTTAAAAAACATTCTACTAATAATAATTTTTGGATATATCTGTTTTACTGCTTCTTGAATGACTCCACACTTTAAAAACTAATCCCAGTTTATTCGTTTTAGACTTTTCCACATCTGCTCAAAATTTACCCAACCAAAGTTAATCTTAATAGTTCTAGTCTCGGGATCAGCACTCTTCCAAAACACTGACAATTGTATTGTGTTATAATCACTTGACCCTAGTGGTTTAATCACCTGTACCCCCTCAATTCTGCCCTGATTATTAGAAAATACTAAATCCAGACAGGCTACCCCCCCAACCCCATGTTGGTGCTTTAACATACTGAGTTAAAAACAGTCACTAATTACTTCTAAAAGTTCCTGTTCTTGTGCTCTGCTATTTGCAAAGCTAGCCCAGCTAATATTCAGGTAGTTAAAGTTCTTCATGACTATAATATCCTCCTGTGAACTTACTTTCTAATATTATTATAAAGATGCATATTGAAATTACTATCTACATTAGGAGGCTTATTGCACACTCCTAAAATAAATCCTCTTTCCTTAATGCTTTTCAGATGAATCCAGACATTCTCACGAAAATGGGACTCATGGAGAGTCAGTGTTTTAAAGAAAAAGCCATATCATAAACTGGAAAATAAAACAAAAGATTAAAATGGGCAAAAGAAAACAAACATTGTACAGAAGATGAGTGGAAAAACACATTATGGCCAGTGTCGTGGAGTCATCTTTTCTCTGTGCCCTGTGTTGGCTGGGATTGGCTCCAGCAGACCCCCCTGACCCTGTGTTAGGATATAGTGGGTTGGACAATGACTGACTGACTGATGACAATGAATGAAAATAATATTTATTTAGGTTGTCTGCCTAAAGCCAAGAATTCCTTGTCAGCCAGTCATTGAGTCAAATGGGGATGTGTATTTATGTATATTAATTATACAGTACATAGAATATATATATATATATATATATATATATATATATATATATATATATATATATATATATATATATATATATTTATATATATATATATATATATATATATATATGGTTGAAATAGTTTACTGTCAAATAATGCAAAGAGTACGCGACACGTGTTTCGCCCTAATTCTGGGCTCATCAGGCGTACACACTCTACTGCACTCCCTCTCGGGAATCGAACCTCGGACATCAGCGTCAGAGGCGAAGCCCCTAACGTTACGCCACAGCGTGTGGTTCGTTTATTTGACAGCATGTAGATCGGGGTAATTACATTCACGCTATTCGTAGTCTGTGTCACAATCTGATTGTATGGGTGGTTATATATATATATATCCATCCATCCATCAATTTTCCAACCCGCTGAATCCAAACACAGGGTCACGGGGGTCTGCTGGAGCCAATCCCAGCCAACACAGGGCACAAGGCAGAAACCAATCCTGGGCAGGGTGCCAGCCCACCGCAGGACACACCCAAACACTCCCACACACCAAGCACACACTAGGGCCAATTTAGAATCGCCAATCCACCTAACCTGCATGTCTTTGGACTGTGGGAGGAAACCGGAGCGCCCGGAGGAAACCCACGCAGACACGGGGAGAACATGCAAACTCCACGCAGGGAGGACCCGGGAAGCGAACCCAGGTCCCCAGATCTCCCAACTGTGAGGCAGCAGCGCTATTGCATCCGGCGCCGCCGTGAGTGGCAGCCTTTTCAGCAGCTCCGTGTATGACTGTATATGTATGTGTACTTTTCTACTTTTATTTTTCTATTTTTATTTATTGATCACTCCTACCACTTTATTTTATGTTGATTCGTTCCCTGGACACACTTACTTTTACAACGTGGGCATGGATTTTAACACGCCGAGACTCGCCTATTCAAGTACTCAACTTCGGGCGCTGAGAACAAATGCCAGTGCCGGTGTGGTTCCATATTTACCCGACGAGGTAAGAAGGCGGTATCGTGGCAGCAGAGCCGGCACTAAGCTAAAAATGAAGCGGCTTGCGAGAAAGTGGCGTTTCAAGCCTTCGGTGCCTTCTGTGATTCTGGGAAATGTAAACTCAATCTCAAATAAGATCGACGAACTGGCTGCGCTGGTGAAAAATGTAAGGACCTACAGAGAATGCAGTTTGTTGTGTTTCTGCGAAACGTGGCTAAATAACACCATTCCAGATGCCAACGTGGAGCTATCCGGGTTTAGCACAGTTAGAGCGGACAGAGATGCAAGTGCCTGTGGTAAGCACAAAGGAGGAGGACTCGCTCTCTATGTTAATACACGGTGGTGTCACTCTGGACATGTTAACATCAAAATCTCCACTTGCTGCAGGGATATCGAACTGTTGGCCGTAAGTTTACGTCCCTACTATTTGCCCAGAGAGTTTGGACATGTCATTGTTGTCATCGTGTATATTCCTCCTCGGGCAGACGTGGAGTCAGCGAGTGACATCATCCATTCCGCTGTTGCTAAGTTACAAACGCAGCACCCTGAGGCGCTTGTGCTAATCGCTGGAGACTTTAACCATGTGACGCTGGACAAAACATTGCCTGCATTTTCCCAGTATGTGGACTGTAACACCCGGGGAAATAAGACTATTGATTTACTGTATGCAAACGTTAAAGACGCATACAGTGCCACCCCGCTGCCTGCGCTTGGGAAAGGAGATCATAACCTGGTTCAGCTTCAGCCTCACTATAAACCAAAAGTTAGAGTCCTACCTACAACCACACGATCATTCAGGAAGTGGACCCCGGAGGCTGAGAATACTCTGAGAGAACTTTTTGGAACTACAGACTGGGATATCCTGCAGGGATCTCATAATGAGAACATTGAGGAAGTTGTTGACTGCACTACTGACTACATCAACTTCTGTATGGACATTGTAGTTCCAGTAAGAACAGTACGCTGCTATGCTAACAACAAGCCATGGATTACAAGTGACATCAAGGGCCTTTTGAATCAGAAGAAAAGGGCTTTTAAAGATGGTGATCAGCATGAGCTCAAGCGCGTGCAGAAGGAACTCCGAGTCCAACTCAGGGCGGCGAAGGAGCAGTACAGGAGAAAGCTGGAGCAGAAGTTGCAGAATAACAGCATGAAGGAAGTGTGGGATGGGATGAAGATCATCACTGGCTGCAGCTCGAAGCGGGGTACCACCATTGAGAGAGACGTGAAGAGAGCAAACCAAATGAACAACTTTTTTAACAGGTTTGACCACCCTAACCCACTCTCACTCTCACCTCGGAGTACTGCACCCTCCACACATCCTTCTGCTGATACCAGCATAGGAAAAACATCCCCACCCATAATAACAACAGCGCAAGTGAGCAGAGAGCTGAGGAGACTTCGTGCCAGCAAAGCAGCAGGTCCAGATGGAGTATCGCCACGACTGCTGAAGGTCTGTGCATCGGAGCTGGGGGGTCCTCTACAGCGCATCTTCAACCTGAGCCTGGAACAGGGGAGAGTCCCGAGGCTTTGGAAAACATCTTGTATCACCCCAGTCCCAAAGGTATCACGTCCTAGTGAGCTGAATGACTTTCGGCCTGTTGCTCTGACATCACATGTGATGAAGACCATGGAGAGGCTGCTGCTTCACCACCTGAGGCCACAGGTTCAACACGCCCTTGACCCTCTGCAGTTTGCATATCAGGAGAAGGTGGGAGCGGAAGATGCCATCATCTATATGCTACACCGATCCCTCTCCCATTTGGACAGAGGCAGTGGTGCTGTAAGAATTATGTTTCTAGACTTCTCTAGCGCCTTCAACACAATCCAACCTCTGCTCCTTAGGGACAAGCTGACAGAGATGGGATTAGATTCATACCTAGTGGCATGGATCGTGGACTATCTTAAAGACAGACCTCAGTATGTGCGTCTTGGGAACTGCACGTCTGACATTGTGGTCAGCAACACAGGAGCGCCACAAGGGACTGTACTTTCTCCGGTCCTGTTCAGCCTATATACATCGGACTTCCAATACAACTCGGAGTCCTGCCATGTGCAAAAGTTCGCTGAGGACACTGCTATCGTGGGCTGTATCAGGAATGGGCTGGAGGAGGAGTATAGGGACCTAATCAATGACTTTGTTAAATGGTCCGACTCAAATCACCTACACCTGAACACCAGCAAAACCAAGGAGCTGGTGGTGGATTTTAGGAGGCCCAGACCCCTCATAGACCCAGTGATCATCAAAGGTGACTGTGTGCAGATGGTGCAGACCTATAAATATCTGGGAGTGCAGCTGGATGATAAATTAGACTGGACTGCCAATACTGATGCGCTGTGCAAGAAAGCACAAAGCCGGTTATACTTCCTTAGAAGGCTGGCTTCCTTCAACATCTGCAATAAGATGCTGCAGATGTTCTATCAAACAGTTGTGGCGAGCGCCCTCTTCTACGCAGTGGTGTGCTGGGGAGGCAGCATTAAGAGGAAAGACGCCTCACGCCTGGACAAACTGGTGAGGAAGGCAGGCTCTATTGTTGGCATGGAGCTGGACAGTTTAACATCTGTGGCAGAGCGAAGGGCGCTCAGCAGGCTCCTATCAATTATGGAGAATCCACTGCATCCACTAAATAATGTCATCTCCAGACAGAAGAGCAGCTTCAGCGACAGACTGCTGTCACTGTCCTGCTCCACTGACAGACTGAGGAGATCGTTCCTCCCCCAAACTATGCGACTCTTTAATTCCACCAGGGGGGGTAAACGTTAACATTTAACATTATACAAAGTTATTGTCTGTTTTTTTTCACCTGTATTATTATCATTCTTTAATTTAATATTATTTATTGTATCAGTATGCTGCTGCTGAAGAATGTGAATTTCCCATTGGGATTAATAAAGTATCTATCTATCTATCTATCTATCTATCTATCTATCTATCTATCTATCTATCTATCTATCTATCTATCTATCTATCTATCTACCCACTGCGCCGCCCGTATATATATATATATATATATATATATATATATATATATATATATATATACTGTATATATATATATATATATATATATATATATATATATATACTGTATATATGCATTTACAGTATATATCATTGGGTTTGAAACCTGCACCTGAATGTTGCTCATGTGAAGTCTGGATGGTCTTCCTATGCCTGTGTCAGTTCTTCTCCAGGTATTCTGTTTTTCCTACCATATCCTCCAAGATGAGTAGGTCGGAATGACTTAGTGATGCCAAGATGGCCCTGTGTGAGTGTGCATGTTGCTTGTTTCCTCCTCCATAGGGTTACCTTGAACTTCCTCTGGTCTCATGTGGATCCTTTGGGCCAAGGCCCAACACACACCCGAAGCCTAAGACTTTATCACACTTGTATACAATATTAGGACTTTTAAAAATAGTAGCACCCACTAAGGCCAGACATTGTGAGGCAAAACTTCTCCTTGACCTGAAACTCCTTCATTAGTAGTTGAAGTGCTTGCCTTTTTCCGGAGCCTTGCTTCTCTGTGCACACTTTTCAAGAAGTGGCCTCATAAGTATATGTTGTACATGAAGCATATCAGCATTCTATGCACCATGATACTGTATTTAACAGAGTTTCCTACAATTTTTAATTGTATGATTTGGTACTCTTGGACTGTTTTTGGTCTTTCTCAATAAAGGCACATGGGTTTAAACCCTCCATCTTCTCATTACACACAAAATGTCTGCTATATTTATAATGGTTTGGCCACAGTGCCATCCCAGGTTTTACCTTTTTATCTTTGTATTTGTTACTTTGTTTGGTTTTATATATATTTTATATTTTATGTTACTAAATACTGTATGTTATGACCCCTTAATGCTGCATCTGTGGTTTTGCCTCCAGTTTATCTCATGATTATACTTTTCTTTAATACTTTATGGATTCATTTAGTGTTTTTTATGATTATAGTTTCACACATATTGTGTGAAATAAGTGTATGTTCCTGCCAGACCAAGGGTTAGCACTGCCCTCTAACTCTTTCTCCTCTTCTCTAAAATTATAAATAACAATGCTAGTCATCCCAAAGTTTTATTCTCTACTACTGATCGTTTGCTAAACCCAGGTCACTTAATGGATTGCCTCCAAAAAACTTCCAGTGAAACTAATAATCCCTCCAATATTGATCCTATTAAACCCCGGTATTCCATTTTAAGTGAATTCTTTCACCAGGATAGATTTACCCGATCTATATAGAATAATTTCTCAACTGAGACCTTCCACCTGCATCCTTGACCCAATACCAATACATTTTTTCAAAGAAGTGTCCGGCGTGTTAATTAATAGTGTTCTTGACATATTAAATTCATCATTAGATATGGGGGTCTTTCCAGACTGTCTTAAGACTGTTGTTGTTAAACCACAGCTCAAGAAAAATAATCTTCTCTCCTATGTTTTTGAAAATTTTAGACCTATTTCTAACCTGCCTTTCTTAAGTAAAATCCTAGAAAAGGCAGTCATTACGGAGCTAAATGATCACTTGAATAAACGTGCTATTTTTGATAAGTTTCAGTCAGGTTCTAGAACAAATCATAGTACAGAAACTGCACTCGTTAAAGTAGTAAATGACTTGCAGGTAAATGCAGACAGAGGCCATTTATCTGTTCTCATCTTTATAGATCTGAGTGCTGCATTTGATACCATTGATCACAATATTCTTATAAATCACCTTAGTCAGTGGATTGGCCTCTCTGGCAGGGTCTTAAATTGGTTTGAGTCTTACTTAACAGGTAAAAAATCCCTTATTAGTTATGGTAATTATACTTCAAAGTCACATGATATTCTATATGGTGTTCCACAAGGATCTATCCAGGGCCCACTGCTTTTCAATCTCCATGCTTCCATTAGGTAAGATTATCTCAAGACATAACGTAAGCTACCACACCTATGCTGACGACACACAACTGTACTTATCAATAGCGCCTGATGACCCCGACTCTCTTAGTTCACTGACCCCTCATGTCTTACTTGTGTTTCTGAGTAGATAAATAGTAATTTTCTTGAACTAAATAATGAGAAAACAGAAATCATAGTGATTGGCAAAAATGGATAAAATGAGGATATTAGAAATAAACTTGATCCGTTAGGCTTAAAAGTCAAGACAAAGGTAAAGAATTTAGGGGTTTAAAATCACATACTGAACAGATCACTAGGACAGCATTTTTCACTTAAGAAATACAGCACAAGTTAGACCCCTTATAACTTTGCAAGATGCTGAAAAATTACTTCACGCTTTTGATTTTAGTTGACTAGATTACTGTAACGCACTCCTCTCAGGACCACCAAAAAAAGACATCAATTGATTACAACGAGTGCAGAATGCAGCTGCCAGAATCTTAACTAGGAAAAGAAAATCCGAGCACATCACACCAGTTCTGATGTCACTACATTGGTTGCCTGTGCCATTTAGAATTGACTTTAAAATACTGTTTATGGTTTACAAAGCCTTAAATTATCTCACTCCATCCTATATTTCAGAATGCCTCTCACCTTTGTTAAAGGCGCTATATAGCACCCGACCTGGCACAGACTGACGCAGAGGCACATGTAAAAACAAGCACACTTTTTATTTTTCTTCACCTGTGGGGCACGTCTTCCCCGTGAACTCCAAAGGCAATACACAGTCCCAAAAGCACGTAAATACAACACAAACAACTCTCCACCTTGCACCACCACTCCTCCCAGACAACCTCGTCCTCTTCCTCCTGATTCTGGTTCCTGAATGATGGTTGCTGGCCCTTTTTATAGCCCACCCGGAAGTGCTCCAGGTGCTTGATCACCTGTGGCTAATTGCACTTCCGGGCGGGGCTGTAGAGATGTCCAGGTGGGCTCCGGGATCCATGCAGCACCCCCTGGCGGCAATCCCAGATCCCCACAGGGTTGTGGAGAACTCCATCTCCCATGAAACCCTGCAGGAAACTGAGGCAATATCGTCAGCCAGGTAGGCTGCCACCAAGCGTTCCGGGGGAGGTAGTGAGGAGCCCATGGCTGCTCCCCCAGACCATATACAACAGGGGCGTCCCGGCCGGGCATGGGACCCGGCCATCCATTACACCTTACACTCCAAATCATAACCTTAGATCTTCAAATGAGCATCTGGCTTATAATTCCAAGAGCTAAATTTAAAGAAGTGGTGAGGCGGCCTTCTGCTGTTATGCACCTAAAATCTGGAATAGCTTACCAATAAGAATTCGCCAGGCTAATACGGTGGAGCACTTTAAAAAACTGCTAAAAACTCATTATTTTAACATGGCTTTCTCATAGCTTTATTTTAGTGTAACCCTGATATTCTGTACAGGTATATGCATTTAATTATCATTTTTATCATGACTCCAAAATCCATACTAACCCCTACTTTCTCTTCTGTTCTTTTTCCGTTTCTCTGTGGTGGCAATCTGTGTCACCACCACCTGATCAAAGCACCGTGATGTCCCTACATTTATGGATTGGAAGCGAGAGGTCCACATGACTATCATCATCTAATTCTTCCACATGAAGCCTGAAAACCATGAGGACTGATTGAGGTCATTTATGTTAGGTACAATGCCCAGTGGGGGCTGGGTGGTCTCTTGGCCTCGGAACCCCTGCAGATTTTGTTTGTTTTTTTTCTCCAGCCCTCTGGAGCTTTTTGTTTTTGTTTTTTCTGTCCTCCTGGCCATTGGACCTTAGTCTTTATTACTTAGTATTGCCTAATCTTATTTTTATATTTTTCTTTTTTCTTTCTCCATCTTGTAAAACACCTGGAGCTACATCATTTGTATGAAAACATGCTATAGAAATAAATGTTATTGTTATTTCCCTGCAGACCAGCTGACGAACCCTTATCCTAAACCCACTTCGGGTCCTCAGAAGACAGCCAACATCACTTCCTCTTCTGGTCCTCAAGATCCCACCTCCTTCTGATGTCATTTCCGGTTCCCAGAATACCCCAGAATCTCCCATTACGTCACTTCCTGTCTACCAAATATAATGGCAGCCAAAAAAAATTTTTTTTTTCTCAGTTCTTTTTTGAACTCATGTCTGTAAAGACCAACTCAAACCAACCTTAATTTAAGTATACAGGGTGAATGAATGCCCAACCCTTTCACGTTGTTGTGTGTGGTCTTTTACAATAGTTTTCTTTTTAATATGGAAGATTCATATTTTGGGCTTATTTTGGCAATTATTAAAATTATTAAAATATTTAAAATCTTATCTCAATTTTATTGTATTTCTTGTAGCTTCTGTAATTTTGGACTTAGCTTGTGTACAGGTACCAGCCATGTTGCTATGCTATGCTTTTTGCTGATTTTTGGGTCTACTATCTTGAGTTATAACTGTTAGTCTGTCTTTTGGATTGCATTTTAAGGATTATATGCTTTAATCAAAGGCCACTTTTACTGGTTTTCAATGGCTACTGCCTCAACCATTCATCTTGTGCTTCCATCTGTGTTTTTCAGGACACTATGCTAAAATCCTGCAGCTCTTTTTTCAGCAAGGAACCAACTGGCAAGAGGCCATGCTGTGTTTGCTCCCACTTCTGCAGATGTGTCTATGCCCAACAGTAGTCATTCACTCCCTGCTCACCACTAAGGCAGAGGGTTTTTATTGAGGGACACTTTACGGTATTAGGATTTCTTGTTTTGATCAGTAATGCTTCCTTTAACACACAGATGTGTACTGGCTAGATAGAAGTGTACATTGAAGGCAGAAAGCAGACTTGCTATGAACAGAGTTCTGATCCATTTGTGGCATTGTTTCTCTGTTTATGTATCATGGGGAGTTTCAGATCAACAGATCATAGAATCCCCTTTAGTGATGAGCTCTTTCACTACTAAGGTCAGTAGAGGTCATGATGAACAAAGCTCCGGGTTTGTCTTCCTGATTTTCAGAATGGAAAATCTCTTTTAAAACAATTTGACAGGACTCACGCACCAAAGTATATATTATAAGCTGTCCACCCACCTATATCTGAATTGGTATATCCACAATCATTCATAACCATCTTCTCTTGCTGAAAAATGTCAGAATGTCCAGATAAGATTTGGTCACAGTTATCTTGAATGATTGTCCTTTAAACATACAGTATCATGGGCAGTTGCTCTATGAAATATGTTTAGTGTGAAAATTCAATGGCAGAAATTCCAAGTCTGTGTGTGAGTGTGTATGATCGCTCTAATAAAGCATTGACATTGACCTGGCTACTAATCAAGATGTACCTGCAAGTCAGGGCCCTGGACTGCTGAGGGTGCCATTCACTGAGTCAGGATAATGGTGGATTATTTCTACAATATCTACAAGAATAGCCTAAAGAACAATTCCAGGGCTTTAGCATAGGAAGGGGAATGATGCAGCAGCTGTAACACTACTTCGGGGTAAGCTAACTTGCTATTTTTGGAAAATACAGGCATTCGAATGGATTAGTCAGATTAATAATAAAAATATATATATGAAGAAGCAATTACAGTTATGCATTAACAGCAGAGTGTAAGAGTTTCACATAGAAAAGTGCAAACCGATGTTATGTCACATTACGTAACAAGAAAGTGCATTTAACACACACACTATTTCGTTTTTGAAAAGAAAAAAATTGAAGAGCTACCATAAAAGCACTGAGGTATATCTTGTCATGGAGAACAGCAGAATAATCCAAATCTTTTAATGCCAACAGTAAAGGCTTCACAGAGGCAATCCAGGAAAAGCCTCTGGTAACACATAATTATGAATAAACCAAATAATAATCAGTCAGACAAAGCATTGGTAAGAACCTGCAGGAGAAGACAGTGAAGGGATGTCCAATAAGACAGGTTGCCTTTGAACTCTTTGAATGCCAGAGTTTTAATTGTGGGAATTTGGAGACCCCCTTTTTAAGGTGGGTGAAATGGTGGCTCTGAGGCGAGGGATCTGCACTAGCAATTGTAAGGTTCCCATAAATGCCAGAAGTGACTCAACTCCATTGGGCCCTTGAGCAAGGCTCTTAACCTGCAATTTCTCCACCCTGGGTATGACGGTAATCTGCATCCAGCTCTGCAAGTAGGCCCTCCAACCTGCAGGGAATAATTGGAGGTTGGTGGCAGGAGTGGCACTCCGGCCGCTGTAAAAAGCCTCACACTGGTTCCACTCCATCTGAACTAGTGTGGTGCTGAGGTGTCACCCGTTGCATGGGTGCACTAATCTGGGATCATGAGTTGGTTTGTCATGTGGTGGGTGCAGCAACACGCTGTATCGGCGCATGATGCTAACCTCTCCTCTCTCTTTAATGTGACGCCTTCCACTGATGTCTGTAAAAACCTGCAGGACCTGTGAGTCCAAACAGAACTTTCATTTTCTTAATCTTTCTTCACATTGCTAATAAAGCTACTAATTTCTGTGTCTCTTTTCCCATTTGTGTGTGTTTTTTTTTCTGCAATTCAGTTTATCCCCTAGCTTATAGCTAACACTACCCCAAAGTTATCTGGTGTTGTTTTATTTTTTATAAAGGTTCGTTTTTATTGCTCTCCATGGTTAGTCTAAGACCTGCTATTAAATCCTCACACACCTTCTCAAGGGATCTACACTACTGAGCTAAAAAAGGACCTCTGTACTTGGAAGGATGAGAGCAACATGGCCACTGCTTCATAACAGGCTCACAATTCAAACACTTTTGTTGGGGGTTCTTCTTACTTACACACTCGAAGCACATCCCCTGAAAGCAGAGGTACTTGACACCACCTAGAGGGTTTGCCTTAGCTGGTTGAATCTCATGTTCCTTGTTATACCAAAAGCTCTGTGCTTAAGGTAACCATCATTTTTCAGTATGTTTTCACATGGTGACACAGTGGTTAGCACTACTGGCTCAAAGATTCAGCATCCAGGGTTCAAATCGTGGCCCAAGCACTGCTGGTCTGGGTTAGGTTAACTGGTAATTGTAATTTGGACCTGTGGACTGGAATGGACTCTGTGCTGGACAATTACCTTTTCCAGAGTCGCTCACTGCTATGCACCCAGTGCCACTGGGATAGATTCTAGTTCCCTATATCCCTGAACTGGATAAAGTTGGTTTGAGAATATTGTTATATTTTTACATATATATATTGAGGTTTTTTAAGGGTATCTTCATTGGCACTCTCTTTCACTATGATTAGTGGGTATAACAATATTTAACATATAGTTTAATAATTTGGTTGGTGCATCGTGTTGCGTATTGATTAGCATACGCATGTAAGAGTTTCACTGTAGTGTTACTTGAGAGAATAATGACTCAGTTTATTCTTTAAATCTGTTCAAGCAACAAAGACTTATTTCATTTTCTTTCCTTTCTCATTCTTTAGAAAAGTATTCACTCCTTGTAAGTTTTTACATTTTATTGTCATACAACATTGAACGACAAAGGATTTAGTTTGGCTTTTTTGATATTGATCAACAAGAAAGACTCTTTAATGTCAAAGTGAAAACAGATCTCTAAATTAATTACAATTTTAAAATACAATTTATTACAATAATACACCTAAATCATCACTGGGACACCCCATTGGTTGTTGAGCTCATATTATTAGTTCATTGAAAATCACCTGTCTGGGTTTCCAGTTGATTGTTATTAATGTACCTGAATCTGGAAGGTCCATCTTGTGGTGAGTCAGTATAGTGGACTAACCTACACGATGAAGTTAAAATAACACGCCAAGTAACTCCATGAAAAGGGGATTAAAAAAGCAGAAGCTAGGAGATGAGAGAGAGACACACACAGAGAGAGACTGGGAGCATGCACTGACACAGCGCTTTGCCACACCAACCACACAAAGAACCACCTCGGTATCCCAAATTAGGAACAAAGTCAGAATTCCTTGGAATCCAGCAAAATCAATTGTTAAGAAGAGGAAAGAGCTTTAAATTTGCCTATTGCAGGCCGTTCACACAAACTGAATGATTATGCAAGAAGAACACTAGTGAGGGAGGCCACCAAGAAACCATTAAGAGCTCTGAAGGAGTTACAACCCACCATAGGTGAGATTGGAGAGCCTCTGCAGAAGACAACTGTTGCCCAGATTCTTTGCCAGTTGCAGCTTTATGAGACAGTGGCAAAGAGAAAACCACAGTTTAAAAAAGTGCACTTGACATCTCAAGTAGTGTTTTTTAAAGCTTAGCTGGAAGAAGTTTTATGGTCTGAAGAGAGCAAAATGGAGCTTTTTGGCCATCAGACTGAACTCCATGTTTGAACAGTGCACATTATCAGAAACACAGCATCCCCACTGTGAAGAATGGTGGTGGCAATGTCAGGCTGTAGGGATGATTTCTGCAGCAGGACCTGGAAGGCATTTAAGAGTAGAGAGGGAAATGAATACAGCAAAATATATGAAAATCCTGTAGGAAAACCTGATGCAAGAAACCTGCGCTTTAGGAGAAGATTTGTTTTCCAGTAAGACAACGACCTAAACATAAAGCCAAAGCTACACAGGAATGGCATTTTTGTCTGGACCTGAAAAAGTTTATTCACTCACCACGTGATCACCACGTAATATGACAAGAGATTGAGAAGATTTGCAAAGAAGAATGGGGAGAAATGACAGTGTCCAGATGTGCAAAGCTGATAAAGAGAGACCTGTGGACACAAACTCAAGGCTGTCATGGCTGCCAAAGGTGTATCTACTAAATACTCACTTATTTGGTGTTTTATATTTGGAATTCATTTAGATTATTTTGCAGGAATCTAATTTTACTTGAAGAGGCTTTTTCTCTTGATCACTGTCAACAAGCTAAATGAAATCCAATATGATTCAATGTCTTATAACATTGAAATGTTAAAACGTCTAAGGAAGTGAATATTTTATTATAGGCATTGCATTTTGGTAAAAGACTTACTTAAGAGAGGATACAGCTTAATCAAGTGATAAAAAACAATTTAGAAAGATTTATTTTTAGTCAATAATTCTTGTTTTGTTACCACTTACAATTTGGTTAGTGTTGTGGGTTTTTTAATGCTATGACAAAACTGGGAAATGATAAGTCCACAAGAAAGAATAATGGAAAAGTGTGACTAAGAGATGAAAATACATGATTTTAGGGGCTAGCCATTAGAGCAGTCTGGAACAAATCAAATAATTAACCAAAATAAACACAAGTGTCTAAATATGTGGTTAAGACTCTAAGCAAAAGCCCTAATCTGGGAATCTACAAAAAAAACTTAACAAGTTCATGGGTAGAGACAAGCAAAACAGAGATTTGTCGATTTGGATACCATTTCAAAAAATGAAATGCTAAAATTGATTTTGTAATCAACTTTGCAATTGTGAAACACAAAACTCACAAAAAATAGTTTTTAGACAATTTTTAATTTTTCTTTGGTGGAAAGCAAAGAATATTGCTCACATTTCCGTGTTTCCCAGTATTCTCCTCTGCAGTGGCATAATCCATGAAATCTGTAATACACCGGTAAAATCAATTCTATGTATGCCTTACATTCACTTTGTCTTTTAAAAATGTGTCATACTACTTGATATTTTTCATATGAGGACATGACCAATGCAAAACATTCTACACTTTACTGTATTTTCTCTTACTACAAAGGCCAGGTCAGGTCAGGTTGGGGAGCATGCACTGGTACAGTGCGTTGCTGCACCCACCACACAACTAAACAGCTTGGGATCCTGGTTGGCAACCCTCTAGGCAGACATGCGATCCAGTCCGATCCCTACAGAAATGACCATCTATCTGCCGCAGCCAGGTGTTATATGAGCGTCCCCTTGGCCTGGTCCAGCCACTAGGGTTCTCAACAATGAGGATCCTGCAAGCCCACTGGGAATCACGCCACATGGCCGTAGCGCCGTAACTGACGCTCCCTCACAATGCAGGTAATGTGCTTCATTTGGGACTCCGTGAGCAACCACTCATTCAACACAAAGTCAAACCAGCGGTACCCAAGGATTCTCCAAAGAGACACAGTACCTGAAATAGAGAAACAACTAAAGGACTTCTTCTGTTTAATAATAATAATTCATTACATTTATATAGCGCTTTTCTCAGTACTCAAAGCGCTATCCACACAGGGAGGAACCGAACCCACAATCCTCCACAGTCTCCTTACTGCAAAGCAGCAGCACTACCACTGCACCACCTGTGAGGACTGGTTGTGCAGGAATAGTTGGCATTAGCAGTAGAGTGTCCATTAAAACACTTGTAAGGTAGATTTCAAATCCAAACCTTTAATTTGCAGATTATAGCTGTACATATGACAGAGTGGGTGTGTGTGGTGTTGCTTCGCTTGACACACACTATTTCTAAGGAACTCTCTAACTTTGTGAAGTGCAAATACTTAGATAGTGAAAACAACCATTGTGGTGGGTTGGCACCCTGCCCAGGATTAGTTCCTGCCTTGTGCCCTGTGTTGGCTGGGATTGGCTCCAGCAGACCCCCGTGACCCTGTGTTTGGATTCAGCGGGTTGGGAAATGGATGGATGGATGAAAACAACCATGCTTTCTCTTTCTTCCTGCTACCCGCAGTACTTCACTCAGCTGAAGACAGCATCTAAGTCCGTCCTCCTGCTGACTGAACTCTGCCTCTCAGACAGTACCAAAGAAGTCCAGTCTTCGTCTCAGGTCACTGGATAGCGTCCATGTCTACCAACATTATAGCAAGACAGGAAGCACCAGGACTCTAAAGAATCTGACCATTGTCCTTTTGCAACGATATCGGGAGAGCCACACACCCCTTTCCAGTGACTGCATGACCCCCCATGCTCTCCCAATCCGTCTACTGACTTCATAGGAAGATGTCACTGCTGAGGTAACTAAACCTCTCGACAAAGTCTCTGCAGACAGACACACTGCTGCACACGGGAAGCTAAACCCCCCCACCTAGCAACAGCCCTTTCCTACTTCTTAATTTCTGGGAAAAGGTTGAGAACTTCAAAGTCTTTACTGTCCCTGATGCATCTTTAGGAGTGTGATCGCCGAGACAAGATTGGAGTATTTTTCTTTATATATTAAATGATAAGCAGATGCACATTGAACTAATGCAAGTAGATGTCTCTAAAAATTACTAAACACCTTTCTTCTTGTGTCTATAGCACAATGGCTGGAAGTGAAATGTAATTTGTTTCATAAATGTTTTTGAGATTCAAATCAGACACTTTCGCTGTGAACTGAGTTTCACGTGGATCATTTCGCTCATCAATAACCCTGAGGAATGTACCTTTTTTTTTTTTAATCTAGAGCTTGCATGGCATGGATAGTATGCTGTCATCTTTTATAGTGTTAATGCCTTGAGTCATGCATAGCAATGTCTGCTGCATGTGTGATCAGCAATGGATGTCATTATTACAAACAATATAGCTAAAACAATGAAAGCTGAGTCCAAAAATGTTCAATTGGGCTTCAGGTAAATACTTCAGGAATTGCTCTGCTTCAGCTTATTCATTTAGAGCCTGATTATCTGGGTCACATTGATATCATTCCCGTCATGTCCCTATTTCTTTACTGTTCACTTTTCCTTTATTCATGTATCAGTCTATATTATTTTATTTTATATTTGCTCCTACGCTCTTTTGGGGTAATCATTAGATTGGGTGCCATGGGGGGTGAAAGGGGTGCTGGTCATTGCGTTACACTGTTGTCTTCTTAATTAGCTTCTCTTTATGTTTCTTGTGTAGGCCTACACATTGTGTTTAAATATAAAATGGAATCTAATGTTCTAAGAATAACATCTACCAAAATAACAGTATAATTTAGTAGCAATAAGAAAACTATACTAATAAAAAAGATTTAGAAATATTTTGGGTTCCTCCAAACACATTCGTGGCACTATCAATCACAAAAGAAACTTGCGTAATGGATTCTCGCTTAACTTCTGACTACTCTTTTTTTCATTCAGATCTGACAATGACACACAACGTCCATTAATCCTCATCATAAAATGTGAAAGGCCGTCACTGCAACCCTAAACTTAACTTACTGTACCTCCCATCAGATGTTGCAGTTATCGTCCTGCTCTGCTCAGCCATTCACTACTTGCATTTCTCCTTAGTTGTCATTGTCAGCATCGTTTTGAGTGGCACCAGGGCACACGGTCTCCTCATTACATGTCACTTTTCCAGACAAGGCAGCTCACTGGTTTCCCATCAAGGGCACTCACTCCAGTGTCCAAATTTTTTTCATAGTGGGCATCAAGTGGCTGGGACTGATGGAGTGAATACCTGGGAAGTTCACCTTTTTTTAAGGCATGTTGGTAGGCTGAATAATGGAATGAAACAGAGGATGCAGGCTTGACTGGGCACAAGCATCTGGATGCAGTTCCCCGGAATGCTAAAGTCTGAAACAAAGGACCCTTTTTTAACTCCTAAATGACTTAACTCCTTTTGGCTCACAAGTGTGGCACGATGAAGTTGCATTGATCGTTTCTTTGTCCTTTTACTTTTCTTTCTTTGACACTAAAGTTCCCACATTCCAGTATACGCCTGCAGTACTGAGCTGGGCACAGACGCTGATGTGTTTCTGAAGCCTAGACACATCATGTTGGCACGTGGCTTCTGGCTGGCATTGTCACCAGTGGTATTTAATGTGTTAGCGGGCCTTGTTGCTTATCCCTCACCTCAGCTAACATTTTCGCCTGGCATTCAACTGTCACAGCTTTTGAAGCTCTTATGTATTAAGTGGCTTTGTTCTCTGGGTTTCAGTTTTAGCCTATTCCTTACATTCTTGCACACACCAGTTACAGCGTTTTGTACTTTTCAGACTTTATCCCATTATCTGATTTCAATCCGAGATATCCAGTACTTCACTGAGAGGTATTAGACTAGAACATGTTGGCTAAGACCCTGAGGATAAACACAATCTCTTGTATGCTGAGCTGCTAGCGGTACAAAACACACAGATTTTGGGATGGTACCTTACCACAGCAGAGCTGGGCACTGCAGGAAGACCACAAGCCTTGGACCACTCCTGCCCCTGTGTAGGTGGAAACAAAAAGCAAAATCAGAGCACATTGCATCAGGCGGACCCTGAGTGTGCAGAACTGTAACCACTGATCCTCTCTCACATTGGTCTGGGCTGAGGGTAGGAGTTTTGCTGTCTGTCTGTCATCTGACTTCTGGCCTATAAACCATAGTTGTCCTTTCAAAATGAAATCAATTTAAGAAACATTATGACAAATTAAAAATTTCATGCTCTTCTCCCATATTTTTCAATTCAAAGTCTTGTCCTAGAAACATTTTATTTAAAAGAGAAAATTACACACAAATCACCCCCTCTTCACCCCCTATTCCACGGGAGTTTCCAGAACAATGTTGCCATCTGAAAATACCAAAGGCACAGCCTTTAGTCACATTCATAGATAAGCAGTATATTTACATTTTTTGTGTGAAAACTATACTCTAACATTCTTAATCCATCTTATCCAATTCGGAAGGCCAGAGCCTTTGCCAGCTACACTTGGAAGAGGGCCATTGCTTGAGACTACCTGGAAAAAAATCACTCAGGAGACAAAAAAATATTGAAAGTGCACACACCTTGCATCGAGACTGGACCAGGACTTGATCCCAAGGTGCAGAAACTTGAAGCGCTGCAGCTCCCGTAGCTAGTCACAGTTCATTGAGGTGGCAGGATTTGATTCCTCTTCCATGATTTTGTTTTCATATTCTCGTTCTGCATATGTTTGGTTTTCTCCATTAGGCCACAGTTACGACAACCAGATTCTTCCATTATATGGCAGGTGGGAGTGGGCTAGATAGTGGTGTAGGTGGGGTTTGTTATCAGTTTGCATGTTGAGGGGCATTGGTGGGTTAGTTTATAATAACTCCTATGTATACCACAGGTGAGGCATGGCGATCTCTGTTGATCACATTACCTAGCAGTAACTGATTTAGTGATACACTAAGAAGAAGCTCCCATTATAAATCCCTGGAGGTTTCACTTTCAAGGCCCAGGGAAGCCTAGATGTAAAGAAATAAGGTTATTTCATTAATATCAATCAGAATACAAGGGTAGATTTGTGAATTTCCCCTTGGGATTAATAAAGTATCTATCTATCTATCTATCTATCTATCTATCTATCTATCTATCTATCTATCTATCTATCTATCTATCTATCTATCTATCTATCTATCTATCTATCTATCTATCTATCTATCTATCTATCTATCTATCTATCTATCTAGATGAAACATAAACAGTAAGTAAAATACAAAAATAAACTAGGGCTATGCCACACTGAGCCTTTCTGATACAGAATAAAGGTTCCTGACTGTCCCCCACACACCAGCATGTCCTCTTCACCTCTCTCTCTGTCAAATAACAGTGACCACTTTGCCGCCTGCTGGGTGTGCCCTTATGCCTCCAAGTTCTCTGTCAACTCCAAGCTTGTTGATTTGGAGACCAGAAAGAGCTGTTAAAAGTCCTCTGAGTCTCAGCCATCTCCTGGGATGATCCACAAAGAACTCTGTTTGGGAACATTTAGAGACATCATAAGGGACGCACAATGCTGCAGAGCCTGATTACTGTAGAGGGTAGCTGTTTGTGCTGCTGCTGCTTCTTGGCTTGGGGGATTAGTACATTTCTAGACTTTGACCATTATTATATCATCCACAGAACACATCCAGGGATTCCTGCCATACTTATAATTCTGGAACCCTTTTAGGGTATGTTAGGACTGGTGGCCCATTCATAATGGTGATTAATTTGGTGTAACATGTCACAATAAGGTCTAACTTTGCCTTAACTAGCACTTGCTTTTGCAGATTTGACTTATAAAGTATCAGAGTTTGCTTTTTAGAATAAGGACCACCTCTATTGTATCCCTTAGTCAGTGACTGCTATATGACAATACCTTTTAAAAAAGGCTTTGTTAGTATTACATCACAATAAGTGACTAATAGATACACTATAGCAATTCCTTAAAGCTCCAGTTCTAAATTGTCACCCCTCCTGGAAAAATGGCAGAACAAAGGTGTAACTGCGACCATGACTGCTGCTGCTGCTGCTGCCCCAGCCATGCAAAGACAGCAAGCCTGCTGCACATTCTTGGCAAACTGGCAGCCACAGCATGCAGCAACAGACCTTTTATGCTGATTTCTGTGTGTGAGACACCATTGCTTTTCAGAAACTGTCTTTGGGAAAAATATTCAGCCCTCAAAGAGTTAAGTGAACATTTGCAGTGATCCCCTTGGTACATGCCAATCTCAGCAGAGAAGAAAATCATGGAAACCTCGCCTGTCTAAGGCACATGGTGTCCAACTAAACTGGCCTAGTAGGAACAACCATGAGCGACCCAGTCCTTTAGGGGTAATTGAGACCTCTGCCGTTATCAGGACACCAGAAGCTGCTTGAGGGGGCTATTTGCTGCTGTCCCTGTAAACAAAGCGGGGTCACCTCCATCCTGAGTATACAGTATATATAAAAACATAGTCGCTCTAATAATAATAATAATCATAAAAAGCAGTAGAAGAAATTGAGGGCAAATTTGGGCAGTTGTTAATGCTCTGTTACCCTAGGTTCAAATCTCTGTCCAGTCATGGTTTCGGCTGAAGTTTCTTGTGTCAATGGGGATTTTCTCTCCAGTTTACAATACAATACAATACAGTTTATTTTTGTATAGCCCAAAATCACACAGGAAGTGCCGCAATGGGCTTTAACAGGCCCTGCCTCTTGACAGCCCCCCAGCCTTGACTCTCTAAGAAGACGAGGAAAAACTCCCAAAAAAACCTAGTAGGGAAAAATGGAAGAAACCTTGGGAAAGGCAGTTCAGAGAGAGACCCCTTTCCAGGTAGATTGGGTGTGCAGTGGGTGTCAAAAGAAGGGGGTCAATACAATACAGTACAGTACACAGAACAATTTCTCAATATAGTAAGAAATAAAAAAAAAAAATATATATATAAATTTTAGAAGTACAGAGCAGAATTTAACAGTAGATGATATATCCCATAATAAGATTTGTATTTGTATAGAGTCCTGGAGACCTCATCCTTCAAGCTGCCTCCCCCATTTGGCCATTCCACAGCTGAAACAGTGCTGGGCCAGCCAATCCCATTTCTCCCATTTCTTCAAAGATGTACGTGTTAGGTTAATTGACAACTCTAAATTGTGTATGTGTATTGATGTACCCTGCGATGGGCTGGTGTCCTGCCGTGGGTTGGTGTTTTGTCTTGGTTAGAGTAATATATTACTCCAATTTCCCCTTCTGTATTATTAATATGTAGCCTTTGTCAGAATACCTCAAATCTCACAGACTTACCACTGTTTATCAGGTATTGTACTTTATAACTTCACCCCACCTTCCCTTCTACATTTATAACCTCAGGCAATTAGGTGTAGTAAAAGACAAACAGGAGTTAAGTTACACTTTAAACAATGTATTATTAATAATATTCATAAATAATAACAATAAGATAGATAGATAGATAGATAGATAGATAGATAGATAGATAGATAGATAGATAGATAGATAGATAGATAGATAGATAGATAGATAGATAGATAGATAGATAGATACTTTATTACTCCCCAAGGGGAAATTCGCATAGTCCAGCAGCAGCATACTGATAAAAAACAATATTAAATTAAAGAGTGATAACAATGCAGGTATAACAGATAATAACTTTGTATAATGTTAACGTTTACCCTCCCCAAGTAGAATTTAAGAGTCACATAGTTTGGGGGAGGAATGATCTCCTCAGTCTGTCAGTGGAGCAGGATGGTGACAGCAGTCTGTCGCTGAAGCTGCTCCTCTGTCAGGAGATGATACTGTTCAGTGGATGCGATGGATTCTCCATGATTAACAGGAGCCTGTTCAGCGGCCATCGCTCCGCCACAGATGTCAAACTGTCCAGCTCCGTGCCTACAATAGAGCATGCTTTCCTCACCAGTTTGCCCAGGAATGAGGCATCCCTCTTCTTTATGCTGCCTCCCCAGCACACCACCGCATAGAAGAGGGCACTCGCCACAACCATCTGGTAGAACATCTGCAGCATCTTATTGCAGATGTTGAAGGACGCCAGCCTTCTAAGGATGTATAGTCGGCTCTGTCCCCACTTGCAAAGAGCATCAGTATTGGCAGTCCAGTCTAATTTATCATCCAGCTGCACTCCCAGGTATTGATAGGTCTGTACCCTCTGCACACAGTCACCTCTGATAATCATGGGGTCCGTGAGGGGCCTGGGCCTCCTAAAATCCACCACCAGCTCCTTGGTTTTGCTGGTGTTCAGTTGTAGGTGGTTTGAGTCGCACAATTTAACAAAGTCGTTGATTAGGTTCCTGTAGTCCTCCTCCTGCCCATTCCTGATGCAGCCCAAGATAGCAGTGTCATCAGCGAACTTTTGCACATGGCAGGACTCTGAGTTGTATTGGAAGTCTGATGTATATAGGCTGAACAGGACTGGAGAAAGCACAGTCCCCTGCGGCACTCCTGTGTTGCTGACCACAATGTCAGACCTGCAGGTCCTGAGACGCACATACTGAGGTCTGTCTGTAAGATAGTTCACGATCCATGCCACCAGGTATGAATCTACTCCCATCTCTGTCAGCTTGTCCCTAAGGAGCAGAGGTTGGATGATGTTGAAGGCGCCAGAGAAGTCCAGGAACATAATTCTTACTGCACCACTGCCTCTGTCCAAGTGGGAGAGAGATTGGTGTAGCATATAGATGATGGCATCCTCCGCTCCCACCTTCTCCTGGTATGCGAACTGCAGAGGGTCGAGGGTGTGGTGGACCTGTAGCCTTAGGTGGTGAAGCAGCAGCCGCTCCATGGTCTTCATCACATGTGACATCATGGCGACAGGCCTGAAGTCATTCAGCTCACCAGGACGTGATACCTTTGGGACTGGGGTGATGCAAGATGTTTCCAAAGCTTCGGGACTCTCCCCTGTTCCAGGCTCAGGCTGAAGATGCGCTGTAGAGGACTCCCCAGCTCCAACGCACAGGCCTTCAGCAGTTGTGGCGATACTCCATCTGGACCCGCTGCTTTGCTGGCACGAAGTCTCCTCAGCTCTCTGCTTAGCAGGGCTGCTGTAATTGTGGGTGAGGGAAAACTCTCTCCTATGCTGCTATCAAATAATATAAGCAAAATACATCTGAATATTGGCAACCATACAACCTGGTAAATGCTGATGTGTAGTTTCAGGCGGCACACAAACTTGTAGTTACTTTAAATGTCTCTAATTAAGTCTTCATTTTTGGTCAGCTTTCTTCAGAACCTGTCTCAATATGGCTGCCGAGCTGTGCTCTTCATTGTGTTGTCCTTTTTTGTTCATGGTGTGTGAAATGGTCTTTCATCAGATGTTTGTAAGAGAGATAGAGAGGGAGGGGTAAAGCAAGCAAATTTATAGATTCTCTGTCCTACAACACCCTACAGCCAATAGGGCATCATGGTACTTAAAGGCTTCTGATACAAGCCAATTCCAAACAACCATACTTCAGACTAATGGGGCACAGAATACCCTCACACCTGCTCCCAAAACCATGTGTTGAGCTGAAGCTGGCCAGCTAGGCCAGTTTGGCTTTCCTGTGGGGGATGACTGAGAGAGTCCTGCAGAGAATCACTGGCCAAACGTTTTTTAGGCACTTCTCCTGACCCTCTCGTAAAATTCACTATCCTGACTTAGTCCTAGAGGGTAAACATGAATGCTTCTCACTAATGAAATACTAATATTACATTGCTTTGTCTAAATTACAAATAAATCCATCCATCCATCCATTTTCCAACCCGCTGAATCCAAACACAGGGTCACAGGGGTCTGCTGGAGCCAATCCCAGCCAGCACAGGGCACAAGGCAGGAACTAATCCCGGGCAGGGTGCCAACCCACCGCAGGACACACACAAACACACCCACACACCAAGCACACACTAGGGACAATTTAGGATCACCAATCCACCTAACATGCATGTCTTTGGACTGTGGGAGGAAACCGGAGCGCCCGGAGGAAACCCATGCAGACACGGGGAGAACATGCAAACTCCATGCAGGGAAGACCCGGGAATCGAAATTACAAATAAAGACATACAAAATATTTATCAACTTATATGTAAAATTTCACACCACAACAGTTAGTTCCTGTTTAGTGCCCGATGCTGCTGGGATAGGTCTATCGTGACACTCAATTCGACTAAGCAGATTGGAAAATGTTATACTGTAATAAAATAGTCTGAGGTTAGCCACATTTTTACCATTTTTAATACTTGCATAAAAAGTTTAGTTGTGATTATTGTTGTTATTGAGATGAAATTAAATAAAAAGATTTTATTGAAATGAAAAATTAGCAAGATTAAACTAACCTAAAAATAGCTTTTTAGCTTTGAATATTCTAATCACTCGTGACCGCATCTCTAAAGGAATAGTACGTAGAAGTGAGCATGTGTTATAGATACCATGACGAGGAGTGCTGTAAAAGAACCGTTTAATACTTGTGGGAATGTGCAGGTTGTGCGTCTCAGGTATGCAGTAAAGACATGGCATCCAGGCCTTGCCGTGCACCTTTAAAGCCGCCATTAGGTCAGCCAGAGGTGTCAGCCGTAGGCTACAGTGAAGGATTAAAAAAACTATAAAATCATTCAGAGTGTGGACTCATGCTGCTCGACTTTCTTTCCAATTAATTATTTAGACCTTACCAACATGGTTCAGTTATAAAAGCCACATTAATTGAATCTGCGCATTCCTCTGCAATGTAGTCTTAATGCATGGAACGAGTCGAGCGAGCCGCTGTGTATCCTGAAATCCTTGAGGATTTCATGTCTGTTCCAAATTACCTGATTTTGTTATCCATCCATCCATCCATCCATCCATCCATCCATCCATCCATCCATCCATCCATCCATCCATTTTTAAGCACTTTGTGACCAGACTCACTATTTAATCCTTTCCTTAAATGGTCCTGCCATGGGAATCATGTTTATCCGTGTTTTGGTGTTTCTGCATGCACCCAGCACTACTACAGAAGATGCTGGCTTTCAGTAACCTGAGAGTGTGCACAGAGGTTGGGTGCATGCACTGATAGTGCGTTGCCAACCCCACCTCATGACAAACCACCTGGAGTGGAGTGTTCTGCACAGAGAAGGTAAGAAAACTGATGGATAAGTAATAATAATTGCAGATTTAGCAAACTGGTGCAAAATTGTGGCACAGTTGTCAGTGGTTCCGGAGTCCTGGAGTCTGACTTCCTGTCACAAAAGAAATGTCTGTGTAAAAGCCAGTCTTAGAAAGTTGATGCTCTAAGTTCAACTCATATTAGTGTTTGCTTACTTTGAATAGAATAGAATTTTCTTTCATAGCTATAGAATATGGCATAGCCTTTATCCCCTGTGGTTAACATGAAACAGAACCTTCTTGACTATATTTGTAATACAGTACGTTAATGGAGTCAGTTTGGAATTAGTCTCATTGCTAGTATGGGCTGTTTTCTGACTGTTTAGAAATAGTTTAACTGTATTAGAAAACTTAAAGTGACAAACAAGATATACAGTATAAGCCTTAAACAGAACTTTTCTTTACTCTGCAATACCAGTTTTTTTCTCTATTGTTGTGTGAACCGTTTTACCTTGAATTTTTACTGAAGCTTTTAAAAACGAAGATATTTTGTCTGTGGAATCATTTCAACATGTCAAGCTATTGCTAGAATCTCACGAAGCAAACTAAAGCTGCAGAACTTTGGTCATTTTGGGTAAACGCAGCTACAATCTGTATAGGAGAAAATGCAACTTTAATTTAGGAGGACTCAGAGGTCAGTGCTGCCCCTGTACAGCATCAGAATCTGGGTTCAGCTCTCAGCCGTCTGTGTGGACTTTACACATTTATGCTTTGTCCATTTCTCTGTCTACAGTCTACATCCAGAGATGTGCAGGTAAGTTTATTAGGTGGCTCTAAACTGTGCATGAGTTTCCATTAATGTGCCATTGGAGGAAAAGTGTTCAGCCCAGTGTTAGGTCCTGCTTTGGCCCCAAGAGCTCCCAGCAACCCTGCAACAAAGAATTTAGATTAATAAAATTCAGTGATGAAAGAATTTTAAGCTGTGCAACTATGGCAGCTTTGCAAATGAACAAAGCAAATGTTAAAGCACTGACACGATGTTAGAGTTGAAGCCATGTCTTTTAAAAGATGAGGATCATAAAACGGAATAACTACGACACCTGTTTTGAAAGCCAGGCTGCTTTTCTCTTTCCCTTTTTGTCTCAGTTTCCAGGAATCAGTGTGGACTAGGTTCCCATGGTGCTGGCTAGTCCCCAGTAAAAGAAGAAACCTGGAACCGACCCAAGTGAAAGTGCCTTGAAATGCTGCCATTATTTTCAAGGATTTCTACGTGAATCCTGCTGCTGTCTACAAAATGTTGTAGTACAGTAACTGACAATGAGCAAGACTTTTATAACCAACTACATCACAGAAGAGCGGGCTCAGTTTGCACAGGCTTCTCTTTGCTTTATTTTCTGTTGTCCATTCAGATTCCTACATTCTCGGTGTAAATCTCCAAGCTGACTTGAGAGGAAAAGTCAAACATCTGAAAAACAAGTTGAGAAAAGATTAACAGATCAACACTCCTTTATCAGACAGCTTGCATGCTCTAAATAATATATTTTGTCTTTCTCTGATGGTGCTTGGCACATGTGAGGTTTAAGGCCTAATTCCAAAAAAATCACCGGAACAAATTCTCAAACACAAGAAATATGGGAGAGACCAAAGACCAGGGCACTACTCATCTAGTACTGGCCCATTCCACCAGGCTGAATATTTAATCTAATTCCCAGAGCTAGGGGCTTCCTATGCCCCTACGTTCAGGGTAGAGATGTCTCATTCACAAATGAAGAGTTCTATTCTAATGGTGTCCTTTACTGAGCACAGGTCTGCTTCAGGAAACAGCTCTGCAAATGGCTCCCTTATTCATATATTGCTAGTGTGACAGATAGAGGGCGCTATCGTCCTCTTGAACCCTCTGACTTGACTCCAGACACCAGGTAAAAGTCCAAATATTATTTTTATTTGAACAATAACGTGCACAAAGCACCCTCCACAATATTCATAAATCACTAATAATCAATCAATACAATCCTCCACACTCCCAGACACGTTGCCACAATTCCACCCAGCTCAGCTCCACGTCTGGGATTTCCCATAGTCCTTTTATAGTCCTTGACCCGGAAGTGTTTTGCCCTCTCTGTCCACGTGACCTGGAACACTTCCAGGTCAGATAAAAACTCTTCTTCTTTACCCCGGAAGCACGTCATTCTTTCTGTCGCTATGACTACGACGTGCTTCCGGGTTATAGGGCACATAATAGTCTCTGGGTCTTCCTGCAGCGTCCCCTGGAGGTTCCCATGGTATCCAGCAGGGCTGTGATGAAAAACTCCACTGTCCATGATGCCCTGCTGGAACTCTGGGCACCTCTATGTTGCAGGCAGGGCTCCACCTGGCGGCCTGGGGGTATTGGCCGGGATAAAAGGCCGGCCATGTCCCACACTAGTTTGATTTATTTTTCTGGAATTATTCATCTCTTAACAGGCTATGAAAAATCTCCCATCTGACCTGTGCAGCCAAGCTGAGCCTATTGATTACCACATTTGGAATAAGACAACCTTTGAGGTCTTGATTCTCATAGAAAAGGGGGAATCATTTACAAGAAGGGGGAATTCTAAGGACTATAAGCTGTTTGGAAAAACAGTGCGATCATAAAAACTAGGCAAAGCTACTACTAAACTAGGTAGTCAAATAAGAGCTAAATGATTCTGCTTGGTATAATTTGCTGGACTCTCCAGCACTATATAGGGCTTGCCTCCAAAATGTAGCCTCAGGCATCCATTAAGGAAAGTCTTGCGCCAAACTCAAGAAGCAGAACTCAGGACAGTACAGGGCCAACAACAAAAAATGGGTAGGTTTATCAAATTAAAATAAATACTGACAAAAGTCACAAAATGACTTTATTATCAAAGGTTTTATTTCTTGACAAAAATAAGTTTCAATTAAACTTAAACTTAAAAAATCTTATGCTATAACAAAGACTAAGTCTAAAAAACAAGAAAATCTAAGAAGAAAGACACAACAAGATTTAAAGAATCCAGTCTTGTGATTGCTGTGCTCATAAACAGCACTGGGAGTGTCCGTACCCCTCGGCTCAAATTTATAGAGAACAGGGTGCATGGCATAAAGAACAAACAAATATATTATTAACATAATACAGAAATATGAAATAATCAATGAAGCATTCATTCAAATATTGAATTCAAAAGATGACAAAATAAATAAATAAAAAGAAGAGACAAATGAAGCAGGGATGAGCCCCTGGCTGTTTCCTAATGCGGCTGTTTTTGGAATGGATCTGGCCTAATGATGAGACCACGTCCATCCATTTTCTCAAGTCACTTGCTGCATTCAAATTCAAAGTCTTGGTGGACCAGACCTTATTTTCTGAATGTTAGATGCAACGGAGGAACCAATCCTGGATGCACACATCATGTGAAAATTAAGAGCACAAAAAGACCTGAATGTAAATATAGAGGTGTGCTAAGACTCAATAAATTAAAAATGAGGGCTTGTCTGCTCATGATCTTTGTAGTTGACTCTAGAGCTTATTTAAAGTCTGTTAAATGGTAGTAGCTGAGATCAGAGAAGTAGACAGAGTTAGCTGAAGGTGGTGGGCCCACTTTAAAATTGAGCAGGAAGCACACAATATGACAATTCTCTGGCCTCCTCGACAGTAGTCTCCTTTGACTGCATGTATTTAGTCCTTGGAGAGCTCATATTATTGATAATGCCCTTGAAATTACATAAACTGTAAAATAACATCTGTGGATAGGTACATTGTGCCACCAGTGGTTTTTTCGTGACTTAAATTTATTGCTGTGTGTTGCAAAACCTTCCTTGAAGACCCAGCCCAGTCTAATACCATCCATCCACCCACCCATGTCCAGTACGCACACAAGCATTCTGAGATGCCCTCGAAACACTGTTGTTGAGTTCTCCCTTTTCCTCTCTTTGGATGACCCATGTAAGACTCAAATCTCACTCTCTGACACTGCTATAAACTTCACATCCTCTGGTAAATCCCTAAAAGGTGAAAATACAGATTATTCAATAAAAGTAATCGTCGACTTATGACCTATGCATCTTATGACTACTTGACATATGACCACTACCATGTCTCAAGGGCAAACGAAAGTTTTTAGTCACACCACCTCCACCAGCTGCCATGACTCATTCATCTCAATCTCAGTTTATTACCTGCAGTGGTTTCAACTATGTTTGTTGCATTTGTCTTACAATTACAGGAAAAAAGGCAATTGATCCTGACACAAAAATGAAGGTGATCAAGCAGTTAACCTCCAAAGCTTCTGTGTTAAGACTCATGATGTGCCACTTTGTGCCGACCGCCATGAAGGGGTAATGAAACCACGCTGAACTCCTTTATCTGTTAATATTTATAATTAATGTTAATGTGAAATGTTAAAACAGAAAACATATGAGTGCTCAAAACTCTGCTGGTACAGTTCCTCCTTTCATAGTTAACACAATGAACACTGGGAGATGGGAACATTGATGACATAACATAACACAGATAAAGAAAGGATTTGTAAAGCTATTAAATATTCGGTACCCAATGCGAGCAATAGTAATAATGAAACAAAATAATAAAACAATTTTCTATAGAAGAGGGCAAACAAGATTCTTTGTAATTCAGAAATACTGAAAAAGGCTATGCAGAGCAAAAAGAGACACAGAGGATTAAATAAAGAGGCAATGTAAAGCATCCAAGTTCCAAAATGAAATCCAAAAGGATTATCCAAGAAGAGAGCAAGACATATTCACAAAACAGTAAATTCAGACAGAAAAAAGTAATATTAACAGTACTCCACAATGAACGAACCATCTCCTGCTGCTTTTTAGCTCACTTATATAGCCATGGTGTTCTTCCCCAAAGTTGGAAAAGCACCAGGAGATGAAACATAGCCAAGCCAAGAAGTGAAAACCATTTTCACCAAAGCCAAATTGCTAATCAGTAATTAAAGTCATGGAGAAAATATTAACTTCAGAAACCAGAAATTCAAGAAAAAAATGTGCAGTATATTAAATTGTTTTTATTTATCAAAATCACAGATACTAATGAATCATTGCACTGATATTTAAGACATAGGGCCATCCAAAACTACGTTCCTTGGGAGCAGCATGCCAGTAACAGGAATCATAATGTGGCGGCACAGCCGTTGCTCAATACTTTGTCGATGCACCTTTGGCAGCACTTACAGCCTCAAGTCTTTTTGAATATGATGCCACAAGCTTGGCACACCTATCCTTGACCAGTTTTGCCCATTCCTCTTTGCAGCACCTCTCAAGCTCCATCAGGTTGGATGGGAAGCGTTGGTGCACAGCCATTTTAAGATCTCTCCAAAGATGTTCAATCGGATTCAAGTCTGGGCTCTGGCTGGGCCACTCAAGGACATTCACAGAGTTGTCCTGAAGCCACTCCTTTGATATCTTGGCTGTGTGCTTAGGGTCATTGTCCTGCTGAAAGATGAACCGTCGCCCCAGTCTGAGGTCAAGAGTGCTCTGGAGCAGGTTTTCATCCAGGATGTCTCTGTACATTGCTGCAGTCATCTTTCCCATTATCCTGACTAGTCTCCCAGTCCCTGCCGCTGAAAAACATCCCCACAACATGATGCTGCCACCACCATGCTTCACTGTAGGGATGGTATTGGCCTGGTGATGAGCGGTGCCTGGTTTCCTCCAAACGTGACGCCTGGCATTCACACCAAAGAGTTCAATCTTTGTCTCATCAGACCAGAGAATTTTCTTTCTCATGGTCTGAGAGTCTTTCAGGCACCTTTTGGCAAACTCCAGGCAGGCTGCCATGTGCCTTTTAGTAAGGAGTGGCTTCCATGTGGCCACTCTACCATACAGATCTGATTGGTGGATTGCTGCAGAGATGGTTGTCCTTCTGGAAGGTTCTCCTCTCTCCACAGAGGACCTCTGGAGCTCTGACAGAGTAACCATCGGGTTCTTGGACACCTCCCTGACTAAGGCCCTTCTCTCCCGATCGTTCAGTATAGATGGCCGGCCAGCTCTAGGAAGAGTCCTGGTGGTTTCGAACTTCTTCCACTTATGGATGATGGAGGCCACTGTGCTCATTGGGACCTTCAAAGCAGCAGAAATTTTTCTGTAACCTTCCCCAGATTTGTGCCTCGAGACAAACCTGCCTCAGAGGTCTACAGACAATTTCTGTGACTTCATGCTTGGTTTGTGCTCTGACATGAACTGTCAACTGTGGGACCTTATATAGACAGGTGTGTGCCTTTCCAAATTATGTCCAGTCAACTGAATTTACCACAGGTGGACTCCAATGAAGCTGCAGAAACATCTCAAGGATGATCAGGGGAAACAGGATGCACCTGAGCTCAATTTTGAGCTTCATGGCAAAGGCTGTGAATACTTATGTACATGTGCTTTCTCAATTTTTTTATTTTTAATAAATCTGCAAAAATCTCAAGTAAACTTTTTTCACGTTGTCATTATGGGGTGTTGTGTGTAGAATTCTGAGGAAAAAAATGAATTTAATCCATTTTGGAATAAGGCTGTAACATAACAAAATGTGGAAAAAGTGATGCGCTGTGAATACTTTCCGGATGCACTGTAGATAGATAGATAGATAGATAGATAGATAGATAGATAGATAGATAGATAGATAGATAGATAGATAGATAGATAGATAGATAGATAGATAGATAGATTCCTGCTGAATAATTCGTTGGCTGAAAGTCCTCATTATTAGTGTGCCATATGCAGCATTATTCATAATGGCACTCAGTTTTTTTTTCATCCCCTCCTTTGCTGCTTCCTCCAAGGAGACCAGATTGCGTCCTATAGCTGAACCTGCCCTTTTCATTAGCTTGTTGAGTTAGTGGGCCTCTCTTGAAATTATGTTAACAGCCCAGCATACCACAGCATAGAAAACTGCACTGGCCATCACAGAGTTGTAGATGTGAAGGATGTCTCTTCTCGCATTAAAGGAAAAAGAGCCTGCTCTGCCTTCTGCTATATAATTCCTCTTTGTTATAAGACCAGTCCAAACTGTCATTGACATGGCCCCTCAAAACAGGTGGAGTGATGGCTCTGAGGCTAGGGATTTGCACTGGCAATCGGAGGGTTGCCAGTTTGAATCCCGTAAATGCCAAAAGAGACTCTGCTCTGTTTTGCCCTTGAGCAAGGCCC
Source organism: Erpetoichthys calabaricus (assembly GCF_900747795.2). Classification (NCBI taxonomy): domain Eukaryota; kingdom Metazoa; phylum Chordata; class Cladistia; order Polypteriformes; family Polypteridae; genus Erpetoichthys; species Erpetoichthys calabaricus. The sequence continues at coordinate 4,777,467 of NC_041409.2, read as the reverse complement.
TTAACCTGAAATTGCTGAGCGCTTTGAGTAGTGAGAAAAGCGCTATATAAATGCAAATAATTATTATTATTACTTGTAGAATTGCACCATTTCTACATCTACTCCCTGAGTAGTGACCAGACATACTGTAGAAGCTAAGCTGTTTGGTGCGGTGAAAGGCAATAAGCAGTTCCTTGGCTTTGCTGATGTTAAGCTGCAAACAATTCTTTCAGCACCAAGAAACAAAGGTCTACACCTGACTCCTATTTTATGCCTTATCCCCTTGATCAATACACCACATAAGTGCAGAATCATCTGAGAATTGTTACAAGTGACATGACCTGCTGTTATATTTATAGTCTGAGGTGTATGGAATGAAGAGAAAAGGAGACAGGACAGTTCCTTTCAGTGCTCCGGTGTTACTCACATCCATACCAGAAACACAGTCATTGAGTCTCACAAATTACAGTCTGCTTGACAGATGATTCATTATCCAGGACATTGTAGGCTCATCAACCTGCATATCTCTGACTTTACCCCTTAACAGGGATGACTGAATGGTACTGATGGCAGTGGAGAAATCAAAAAACATAATCCTTACAGTGCTGCCAGCTTTGTCCAGGTGAGAATAAGCCTTGTGGAGCAGACACATAATTGCATCCTCCACTCAAATCTTTGTCCACTAGGCAAACTGCAGTGGGTCCTGGTGGTCTACCCCAACAGGACTCATATAGTCCACAACCAGTCAGTCAAAGGCCTTCATGATGTGAGATGTACTTTCTGAAGACTTAGGGACAGACTGAACATGTGACAGAGGACACCACAAAGGTGGTCAGCACAGGCCTCAAGAACTCGAGGGCAGACTCCATCTGGTCCCACAGCTTTTCCTGTGTGTGGATTCCTCACTTGTCTTCTTACTGGTCTTCAGTTAAGACAGCCTGTACCGATGATCAGAGGTGGACTTGTCACTGGCCATTCCAGGTGACATGGTTGGAATTGTTGATGTAGTAGGGATGGTGTGGGGGACAGGTCATTAAAAGAAGTTGGCAGAGAGCGGGAAAATCTATTAAAAAATTGGTTCAGGGTGTTACCTTTTTGCACATCCACTTCTAACAACTAAGCCCTGGATTGCTTAAGTCCAGTAATTATACCCAGTCCATTCCGGACATCTTTAATGTTATTCTGAATGAGTTTATTTTCTATTTTAGCTTTGTAAGCTTCCTTTCCTTCACTCAGTTGTTTCTTTAGCACTTGCTGTGCATCCTTCAGAGCCTCTTTGTCACTTGATTTGAATGCTCTCTTTTTCTCTTTCAGTAGATCTTTTATCCCCTTAGTAATCCAGGGCTTGTTGTTTGGAAAGCAGCACACTGTCTTTGAGGGAACCATGGTGTCAACAAAAAAGTTAATATAGTCTGTGATGCAGTGAATGAGTCCCTCAATATCATCCCCATGTGACTCACACATCATTTCCCAGAATGCCCTGTGGAAGCAGTCATTCAGTATTATTTCAGCATCCAGGCTCCGCTTCCTCACTATTCTGGTGGTATCAGTTTGATGTTTAAATATAGGACTGTACCCGGGAATAAGATGAATGAGGTTATGGCCAGATCTTCCCAAAGGAGCCAGTAGTTTACACATAAAGGCATCTTTAACATTTGTAATAGAGCAGGTCCAACTTGTTATTTCCTTGTGTGGAGTAAGATACAAACTGATGAAAATTTGCCATTGTTCCTTCCAAACTCACCACATATTATTATTGGAGGGTCAGAATGAGTCATCATTACAGTGTTTGTGACAAAGTGAATCCTTTATGATGCAGAGTCCTTAATTTGCTGAGGGAGGAATATAAACATTAATAAGGATGATAATATTTCTTTATAATGTTGCTCGGAAAAATGTATTCAAGGTGAAATACAATTTTAAAGTGAACATCTCCTAACACAGAGGGTGGGCTCAGAAGCAGAGATGTCAGGGTGGCCCGACCTCCTGGGGCTACACCCACTAAGAACATAGAACAGCAGAACATTTAAAGAGACAGGTCATAATTCAAAATTATAAATGAAACCAACAGAAATAGCTAAAAGACATAAACTATAATAACTTAAGATTAACAATCCATCCATCCATCCATTTTCCAACCTGCTGAATCCGAACAACAGGGTCACGGGGGTCTGCTGGAGCCAATCCCAGCCAACACAGGGCACAAGGCAGGAACCAATCCCGGGCAGGGTGCCAACCCACCACAGAAGATTAACAATGAAATATAAAATACATGTAACTTTGAAGCAATACATAACTCCTACATGCTATGCAATACTTTCAAACACAAAGAATAAAACACAAAACATAATGGTGAATACTCTTTACACACCAAGTGTATATTTAGATACAGTACACTGCATGCAGTGCCCTCTGCTGTTAATGCAGTGTATGCTTCAGCTTCCCCTCAACTGTGTATTTTAATTGGCATGTCTGGCAAACTGATGTTGTGTTACTGTCGTGTTCTAAAGATATAGGGACACATTAACTGTTTTGATAGACCACTCGGTCTGCTCTTGTGGCAATGGAAAGATCTTCTGTTATTTTTTTTCCTTCTTGTTAAAACACAATATTTGTGAAGCAGCCTGTCCTGTTTTTTAACCTCGTTGTCTATTTTTGTGCCTGTGGGTGCGTGACAGACTACACATCAGCTTTCAAGTCTCTGTCAGCTCCCACCCCTTTAAGCTGCGTGCTCATCGTTTCTCAAACTCCTCAACTGATATGCATTCTCTCTCAGGCTGGGATGTTCTGTTTTTCCTCTATGGATTCCCAGAATGCACGCATTTATTTCTAAGCAGACATTAAGTATATAACTTCTGCGTCCCTGCAGCTGTGCATGTCATCTCTGAGGTAAGTGACCTGTAAACATTGTGGAATATAACCAGGAAACAGACAGGCAGATATGTTGAAATCACCCCACACACGTTTATTATTACAATCCATATTTACAAAAGTGCTCCACAGTCCCCAAAAGTCCCCAAAGTCCTGGCCACAACACAATGCCTTCCATTTTCATGCCACCTCCTCGTCTCTTCCCAGAAAATGTCTCTCGACCTCTCAACTCAAGCCAACGAACGGAGGGAGGCGGCCCCTTTTGTAATCACCAGGATGTGCTCCAGGTGCTTCCCGACAATCTTCTACCGGCATTCACCAGTGTGGCGGAAGTGCTGGCTGCGCACCGGGAAGCACTCCGGGTGTCTCTGCTCTTCTTCTCCCCAGCACTTCTGGGTGTGGTGGAAGTGCTGAGGTCCAGGGTTCCAAAGGCACTGGGGTGCCCCCTGGCGGTGACCATGGTCCCCTACAGGGTTGAGCTTCAAACCTCTGTACCCGTGGTCCTCATAAGTACCAGGGCGGTCACCCCCACGTGGTCTGGGGAAGGCATGAGCGCCCCCCCAGCCACCTGCGACAACATGTTCTGTGATTTTCCAGGTAGCTCTTTCAGGTCAGGAAGACAGAAGTTTCAAAGTAAGATTGTTCTGTTCTACCCATGGTGCTGGAGAGGGGTAATGCTTGGCATGTTGAGTTACCCATGGAAGTAATGAGAAGTCAAGCAAAATGACACCTTTTAAGCAAAATGACTCCTTTTATTGGCTAACTGAACCGATTATAATATGCAAGTTTTCAAAGCAATTGAGGCCCCTTCTTCAGGCAGGTTGTAACTGTTTACTGTTTACAACCTGCCTGAAGAAGGGGTCTTAGTTGCCTCAAAAGCTTGCATGTTGTAATCTTTTTAGTTAGCCAGTAAAAGGTGTCATTTTGCTTGACTTCTCATTACATCCATAATGGCTAACATGGTACAACACCCTACTGCTATACCTATGTAAGTAAGAATTTCACTGTACTCTGTGCATGTAGCAATAATGACCTTACAAACCTATAAATTCCCCAGTATCATGGATGTTAGCTCTCCTGTCATAGATGTAAAGCCACACGCATTACTTGTGTGGCTCAGAAGGTTCACAGAAGTCAAAGTCAAGTGCATAGCCAGTCTGAACGAGATTTTATTGGGTCACACAAGTTAGGTCCATGATCTCTTGGACTTCAGAACTCATGTGTGTCCTCCTTTAAGTGTATGTTTGATGTACTCTGAGTTTTTGTATATATTAGTGTTGTGGCGGACGGTCGGGGCCCACCTGATTATGGGAGGACCCAGGGAGAGAGTACTTACAGGTATCACACACGTGCGAATAGGAGGAAGCTGTATGGACCAAGTGAGAGTAATTTCATGCCAAGCCGGTACCTTCTTCTGTTGTCTCTGAAGACCCAACACAGGAATACCTACATGATTCAACTTTGAAGACATCACTTCCAATTCGGATGCCCAGAAGCACATCACTTCCGGTTCCGTTATGTCACTTCCTGTCCTGGCCTTTAACGCCGCCATGTTTCCAACAATAGGACAGTTCAGTTTGGAACTCAGCCAGTGAACGTAAGTGCTCTTTTTTCAAATACCCATTTGTAGCCAAGGACAATATATGGGTGGCTGCTCCAAACCTTTTTCTTGTGTTGAGGCTGATTTTTTTCACACAGGACAGTTTCTCCCCCAGATTGACAGAGGGCAGCCTAGAAGCTCAACCCTTTTGGGGCCTATGGCCACCACCAGGGGGTGCGTGGACACATGCAGGGCCCTATTTGGCAGCACCTCCGCCACACTGCTGCCGGAAGAAGCTCATTGGGTACTTGGAGTCCTTCCAGGGGCCTTATAAAAAGGAGCCAGTCACTAGGAGTCAATGGCCAGAGTTGAGAGGAAGAGGACAAAGCCTGTGTGGAGGACTGAAGGCGGCAACAAAGGGACTGTGCTTTACCTTCTATTGTGTTATGCTGTGGGGAGCAGAGAAAATGCTCCTGAGCTGTAAATAAAAGTGTGTGTTGCGTGCTGAACCTGTGGGTGGCAGTAAGTGCCTGGGCATCACAGTGTATGTTAATATTATGAGGTGTAGAAGTTTGCTGTTATTGCATTACAATTGTGAGTGAGTTTCACTGTCCAATAAGAAGCATTAGGTTAGGTTAGGTGGATTGACGATTCTAAATTGGCCCTATTGTGTGCTTGGTGTGTGTGTCCTGCGGTGGGTTGGCACCCTGCCCGGGATTGGTTCCTGCCTTGTGCCTTGTGTTGGCTGGGATTTGCTCCAGCAGACCCCCGTGACCCTGTGTTCTGATTCAGCAGGTTGGAAAATGGATGGATGGATGGATAAGAAGCATTATACAAAGCTAAATTGAAGCAGATTCTTTAAGCCCCACAAGAGGAAACCTCACACCATGCCCTGGAAGTGGAAGTTCCTGTGGAAGTGGACGTGTTTCAAGAAAATCATGGAGACTGGTTGGCTCTGTCAAACATGATAGGAGCTGGGTGGCCTGTAAATGCCATAAATGTAGACACTGGAAGTGTGACTCAGATTTGAAGGTCTTTTATCAAATGTTCAGGGTCACGGGGCCTGAAGTCCATCCTGGCAGAGTTGGTGTAGGGCAGGAGACAACCTTGAATGGGCAACAATTTAATTTGTAACAACGTATTAAACGGTTTCAAAGATCATCCCAGTCAATCAAATCGGTCCCCATGACCGCCTAATATGTGAGTTCAGTAAACGAATTGACAATTGGAAGGTTTTTGATGATTTCCAATACACTTACAATGGTAGCTAATGTAATTTACTCTAGCATATCAATATTAACAGCAGAGGGCAGTGTTACTCTTTTCCTGCACTTTACAGTTCACAAGAACGGCATTAAAGTGAATCAAAAGCAGTTCCAGATGTCAAATATATCTCTTTGCACATATTCAGGAGTTTTCATTATCTCCAAAACTCAAATATTTTCAGTTTAACCAGCCCCTTCTTTCCATCCCATTTTCCTTGTGCCTCCCAGCAATTTATCAGCTTGCAAGATCTACTTGGTTTTATTCCCCAAAATGCAATCCATCCTCTTTTTTAGATGAAGTTCATTAGTCTGGCTTTTTTTATGATGGTATCACTGTCTGGGGGAAAGACAGCTTTGAGCAAATTGCCTCCTAGTTAGAGACAGAGAGAGAAAGTATGGCCATGGAAGGATCACAAGAGGCCAGATCCAGATGGCTCACAGCTGGAACTAAGAGAAGGAGATGAGAGTTGAGAAGAGAGAGCAGAAGGTAGAAGACAGGGAAGCTAACCCACTGATAAAAAGGGCCATGAACGTCTTGGGTGGACAGCCCAGGGTTTTATTTAAATAATAATCACATTTGGTACTTTGTGAACTCCCTTGTCAAAATATGGTGGAGTGGTGACACTTGAGGTGCTGGTATCTGGAAGGTTGTCGGTTAAAATCCCGTTACTGCCAGAAGGGGTCCTACTCCTTTGGGCCACTGAGCAAAGCCCTTAACCTGAAAATGGCTCCAGGGGTGTTGAATGATAGCTGACCCTGCGCTCTGACCTCCAAAAGGTCATGTAAAAAGAGAATCTCCCCATGGGGATTGATAAAGTGCATCAAAAAAATAAATAAACACACACTTTGATAGTCTAAGCTTTCTTGGTATTGTTGAGCGTGTGGGTAACACCAGGAGAGAATTCTACCGTTTAGCAATAAGATCTTGTATTACCTTAAGACACGTGGTGTGACATCTAAGCTGACATCATGTGTCACTCTTTCTGTATTGGTGAACTTGATGAGTCACAAGCATGTGTCATCCTTGCAAATCTGTATGCCCATTAGCTGCAGTAATGGCGTATTTCATTTTTGGAAGCTTTCCCCATACCTTCTCTTCTGTGCTTTGTGTATAGCATGCTTTGGGTTTTGGCTTATTGAACTTTTTTTCAATTTCCACATTTCCTTTCCTTTCCTTTCCACAGTTCCTTTCTGCACCGTGAAGAACTGTACAAAATCATGTTTTTTAAAGATGTGTTCAGATTAATGTCATCATGAGTGTTGAGGCCTGCTGAGTGGGATGTGATGTTAGAAAAATAACGATGCAGAGGCCTGATGTTTATTGACGTTCTCCTCTCTTAATCTGGCATGCTTTATCCCAGGGCTAACCATACTAATTTCATGCAGAACTGACCCAGTGCCATTGTGGCTCTTTGTGAGTCCATAGTTTACATGAAAGCTGATCTCAGTGCAGCAGTGACAGGACTGAATGCAGTCGGTTCTTCTTCTTGGCTTAGAATGCAGCATGAAATCTTGTAATAAATCTCCATCAGCAATCAAAGCGGCCTTTTCGTTCTTTCTCACTAAGCATTCATTTTCCGGAAGCCGCTTTAGTGAAGCCCACTTAGCTGGGAAAAAAAAATGAAACACAAAGCAACCTTTTAGTCGCAGCTTGCACCATGGAAGTACCGTGTCCTCAAGATGCCCTTCCTGCTTCTGGGAGGCAGATTTTAGAGACAGTGCCAGCTGAAAATGCTTGCCTGCTGCACATAGACATGGAGATCAGCCTCCCCCACTGGAGGCCAAGAGCCATTGCCCCCATGCTATGGACTTTCTTTATAGAATGGCTACTGGACCGGCAACCCAACTACAATTAGTTGACCTCAGTGTGACCTGCTCTTGAAATCGATTGAACAGGCATGTGTGTGCCAATAAGGTGGTCACCATAAACGGCCTTCAGCCTATTGTCTGGGGCAGCATCTTAGTAACTATAGCAACCTAGAGACCAGCAGCAGGAACATTAAGGCTGAAAGTGTTAAGTGGAAAACCCATAAATGTTTACGGACCTCTTTCAGATCTTCATTTCAGAAAGCAGAAGGCCACAGAGAATGCTCAGGTGTCCGTGGAGCAGAAATGCTTGTGACATCCAGGTATTCCGACATGCTGATCTGTCACAATGAAGTCTGTGCAGGGTCTTTAGTGAAATAGAATCCAAAAAAATATCAAAACAACTCATTTTTACATTCTTGGATTACTGAAGACCAGGGGGCCACCAGAGATTTGCTTTCTACAAGATCTGTCTTTCAGGGGTCTCATGTATAAGACATGCTTACGCTCAGAAATGTGCATAAGCCATTTTGCACACAAAAGTTGGCATTCATAAAAAGCTGGAATGCGAAAATTGGCTTAAGGTTATGGTAAATTTTGACCATCCATATGTCCTAGGCAGGCATTTTTGTTGTTAGCGTTTCAGCAACTCCAGGCAGAAGGTAAATGAAGTGAACAGAAACTTTTGTTTTATGGCCTATTTCAGTGATGCATCAGTCACATGCCGATGTTCTTGAACTAATTATATCACAGTTAATTAACATATTCTCTCAATACCGCTCTCTTTAACATTTTTAATAATGCTTAATGCATGCACATAATGTACAGTATATTGCTTTAGTGTGTAGCCAGTCTATGTTGTGAGCTGTGGGGCTGATCGCACCCCTACAGGTTAAAAAAGCACTGAAAGACTACCTTCACATTGCTCCCTTGCTTGCTGGGCTTACTTGCGGCCAATCTATTGTGTGATCCGTGCGGTACTTCGCATACTTAAAAGTATGAACAGCACCTGTCAGTTTTTGATTGTTTGCTTTTCTCTCTTTCTGACCTTCCCTACTCCTGACACGCACTCCTTTGAAGAGGAAGATATGTTTGCATTCTTTTAATTGTGAGACGGAACTGTCATCTCCGTCTTGTCAAGGAGCACGTTTAAACTTTTGAAAAAGAGTCATGTTTGTTTGCAGTGTTTGAATAAAGTTTCTGTCTCTACAACCTCCTGTGTTTCTGTGCAAATCTGTGACCCAAGCGTGACAAGTGGTACCAGGAGTGGTTGCACAGATGAACGCTAAGGAGTTGTCTCAGATCACTCAAAATATCTCCTCCTTCCCAACCCGGAGGATGATCCGTTTCTTGCTCTACCTGCTAATTCCAAGGAGGTGCTGACGAAGATGGGGACTTCCAATGACCCAGAGATGTTTCTTTTGGCTTTTAAAGATGTGGCGACTTTGCTGGGATGGGACAAACGAAACCGGGCTGTCATCGTCACCCCTTTTTTGTCTGGGGATGCCTTAATTTCTTTACGGAATGTGCCTCACGACAAACTCGGCGATTATAATTTCTTGAAGCGGCAGGTTGTTTTACGAAAAACTATGAGCTTTTTGTCTAAAGGTTTTCTGCTTCATGATTGGAAACTGAACATGGATGGACGCATTCATGCGCAAATTCAAGATTTGATTCATAAAGTTCATTGCTGGTTTGAGGGAAACGAGATGGAGCGAGTTGTGGAAAACGTTGTCATGAATATACTGCTGGCAAGGATACCTGCAGTTCTCCGAGATCAATTCCTTAGTCATGACGTTGAATCATTGATGATCATAGCCAGACGTTTGGAGGGTTCTCAAACCGCTTGGAGAAAAAGCAGTGGATTTGCTACTCCTTATGCTGTTCTGCAGCCTCCGAGAGATTGCCCAGGGAATGCTCGACGCTTTGAACGGAAGTTAGAGCATTTTCGTGCTGTTAACCCTGAAAATTTCGAGGAAACAAACACTATTTCCGCAATATATAAAATCTTATTAGAGTCCCTACCTTTCAAAGATCCAAGAGGACATTGGGAAGAAGATCAATATATCAGAAAAGGAGTGGAAGGTAGCAAAGCAGAGAATTCACTCGAGTTCTATATGCGCAAAGCATAGAATTATTCAACTAAAAATTATATATCGAGCCCATCTGTCTCGCTTAAAACTGTCCAAAATGTTTCCAGGGCAGGATCCAACCTGCGAACGCTGCAACCAAGCTCCTGCCTCACTGGGTCACATGTTCTGGGCCTGCACCAAACTAACATCATTTTGGACAAAAATTTTTAAGTGCCTTTCAGACAGCCTTGGTATCACAATCCCTCCTAACCCATTAACAGCTGTGTTCGGTGTTCTTCCAGATGGACTTGAATTGGAGAAGGACAAGCAAACTGTGATTGCATTCACTACACTTTTGGCATGCAGACTTATTTTGTTAAATTGGAAGAATCCTAATTCTCCTCTTATAAGTCAGTGGGAAACAGATGTTTTATATTATTTGAAATTGGAAAAAATCAAATTTTCAGTTAGAGGATCTGTACAAAATCTTTTCAAAACATGGCAGGATTTAATCAATATTATTTTAGAATAAGAGAAATAATTATTATTGCATTTAACTCCCTTCTCCATCTCTTATTTACATAGATATTTACTTCTCCCTTTCTTTTGTTTAATGTTGCCTTATTAAAAAGCCTAAAGCAATTTTCCTTTAACTAAGCTCTCCTTCTCAGGGGTGGGGTTTGATTAGTCTTCAAATTTGTTGGGTTATTAATTGATCTGTTTGTATGGAATGATTACAATGAAAATTAATACAATAAAAATATTAAAAAAAAAAAAAAAAAAAAAAAAAACCTGAAAATCGGGTTTCCTCAGGAAGACCACCAGGGGATCTGGCTGTTACCGTAGCACCCATATCTTGGGAAGCAGGAGGCCATGGACGTCGCCGTGGGTATTTTGGCAGTGGAGCTGAACGAAGATGCTTCTGGTGTGATCAACCCGGCCACTTGGTGAGGGAATGTTGTCTATCCCCTGCTCAATCGGTGGAAATTGGTCATGCCGAGATTTGTTGCTCCCGTGTTCCTTATTCTTCAGATAAAAAGGATGCCTTAATTGTCTCGGTGAAGTTGGGGGGCCACAAGATCTCAGCATTATTAGACTCAGGAAGTGACCTTTGTATTGTCAGACGGGACTTTCTTGATGGCGGGTACCTGTGTAACACTGAAACTATAAACATACAGTACGTTGTGTACATGGAGATGTTAAATACTATCAGACATTGCTTCTTCCTTTAACATATAAGGGTTGACATTTTAAAGTTTGGTCTGCAAGTTTCGGACTCCTGCCCCTGGCCCTTACTGATCGGCAGAAGGAATGCCCTTTTTCCTAGACTCATGACCGAATGTCGGATGCCAGTCAGTGAGCCCCGTGTCAAGCTTAGTGGGGGGGTGGGGGGGGTTGGGGGATGGGGGGAGAGGATGAACTGGCTGTTGGGGAAGATTTTGAGCCCTGTTTAAATATTGAACCTGAAGTGACTGTTCGAGATGTTCTCGAGCCCAGACTAGATATTGAACCCGATCTCTCCAGTGAGACCAAGGGTGACACCCCCCAGTTTCCCAGAGCGGCTGCCTGGCCCATCTACAACTTCTCAACTTTGAAATGCCTCTGAACCAGAACCGAGCACTGGCAAGCAGACCGATGATGTGCGCTTGCAGCATGCTGATAGCTCATTAGAATATGCATTTAAACAGGCTCACTCTGCTAGTGACTCTTATTACCAAGAGCGTGCATCCAGGGGCTTAAAAACCCTGCACTTTCTTGAGAAAGACAGATGCCTTTTTAGAGTGATATCAGATCATTTAGTTGGGGGATTTATTGAACAGTTAGTTGTACCTGAAGTATATAGGGACATTCTTTTGCAATTAGCTCACTCTCACATCTTGGGTGGGCACCTGGGGAGTGATAAGACTAGAGAACATTTATCAAAACGATATTATTGGCTGAATATGGGGAAAGATGTGGAGCGATTCTATACTTCTTGTCCTGATTGTCAAATCGTCTCTGCTTATAAACCTCCTTGGGCTCCCCTTTCTCCTATGCCTATTTTGGAAGTCCCTTTCCAACAGGTGGGATTAGATATAGTAGGCCTTCTACCTAAGACTAAAAATGGGTATCAATATATGCTTGTGTTGGTTGACTATGCAACACGATATCCGGAAGTGGCTGCTTTGAAAAAAGCCAATTCCTCCACTGTAGCCAAAGCTTTGTGCGAGATTTTTACTCATATTGGCATATCTAGAGAAATTTCAACTGATCAGGGCACACCTTTTACTTCTCGCGTGATGAAACAATTGTGTGACAGCTTTAATAATAATAATAATTCATTACATTTATATAGCGCTTTTCTCAGTACTCAAAGCGCTATCCACACAGGGAGGAACCGGGAAGCGAACCCACAATCTTCCACAGTCTCCTTACTGCAAAGCAGCAGCACTACCATTGCACCAGCTTTGCTATTAAGAAATTGAGTACCACTGTTTACCATCCACAGATGAATTGTTTGATTTAACAATTTAACAAAACTTTAAAACAGATGATTAGGCGAGTTGCTCATGATTATCCGACATCTTGGGACTCTGTCCTGCCTTTAATTATGTTTGTGGTGCGAGAATCGCCGCAGGTGTCCACTGACTTGAGTCCATTTGAGTTGTTGTTTGACAGGCGTCCGCAAGGGCCGAGCTTTGCAAATCGGGTAATTTCATTGCAATAAAGAATTTCTAAACTTTTTTCTATTGCTGTGGAGCATCAGCGACGTGAACAGGAAAGTCAGAAACGTCTTTATGATAGACACTGTAAGCTCCGTGAATTTAAACCTGGTGATCGTGTTCTGGTACTGATTCCAACGGATTTGCACAAATTCCTAGCGAAATGGCAGGGTCCTGCCATTATTGAGGAATGTATGGGGCTGGTAAATTACAAGGTTAGAATACCAGGCTGGCGGAAACCATTCCAGATTTTACATGTTAATCTCTTGAAGGAATGGCATGACCTGCAGGCGGGGTACACTTCTTTGGCTGCTGTCTCTCAGACCGATGTTGCCATTGGTAACGATTTGACTGACTCGCAAAAGACAGAGTTGTAATCTTTGATTGAACAGAACACTGATGCTTTTTCAGCCTGGTAATATTGCAGAACATAAAATCACTACTGAACCCGGTGTTAGGGTGCAGATGTGCCCATATCGGATTCCGGAAGCACAACAGAATATTATGCGCGAGGAAGTCAACAAGATGCTGGAATTGGGTGTAATTCGTGAAAGTAAAAGTGACTGGTGCAGTCCGGTCGTATTAGTCCCAAAACAAGATGGCTCGGTTCACTTCTATATCGATTTCAGGTGCTTGAATAAAGTCTCAGAATTTGATGCTTATCCAATGCCCCGTGTTGAAGAACTGTTGGAAAACCTGGGTCAGGCGACCTATATGTCCACACTGGATCTCATGAAAGGTTGTTGGCAGGTGTCTCTTGAGGCTGACAGTTGCGAAAAAACAGCATTTGCGACTCCTGATGGACTTTACTAATTTACTAGACTCCCATTTGGTCTTCATGTCGTGCCTCTAACTTTCCAGCATATGAAGTACCAGATCTTGCATCTTCATTCCGAGTATTCTGGGGCATATCTGAATGATGTCGTGATTTTCAGTAATGATTGACAAATACATTTAGAACGTCTTCAGGCTGTCCTTGAAAGCTTAAGACAAGCTGGTTTGACAGCTAATCCCAGGAAGTGTAAATTGGGTATGTCTGAGACTCATTATCTGGGGTACTCCATGGGCAGGGGTTTACTCCAACCTCAATTCAGAAAAGTGGAAGAGATGTTTGCTTACCCACGTCCAGAAATGCAGAAACAAGTACGTGCCTTTCTGGGGCTTGCAGGTTATTACAGAAGATTTATCCCTGATTTTGCAAATAGGGCTGCTCCTCTTTCAGATCTTACTAGAGGCAGGAAAAACCGCCCTGTTGTATGGACAGACGTTTGTGAACGTGCCTTTGTGATTTGAAAACTGCTTTGTCTTCTTATCCAGTTCTGTGGAATCCCGACTTCTCCAAGGATTTTGTTCTACAGACAGACACAAGTGCATTTGGTGTCCCAGGTGTTTGATGGGGAAGAACACCCTATCACATTTTTGAGTAGAAAATTGCTTCCTAGGGAGCGTAATTATTCGACTATTGAAAAAGAATGCTTGGCAATAAAATGGGCTGTGGAAGCGCTTCGTTATTATTTATGGGGCCGAAATTTCACATTAGTGACAGATCACGCTCCACTTCAGTGGTTATACCGACAGAAAAATATGAACTCTCGTCTCATGAGATGGTTTTTGGGTTTGCAACCTTACAGTTTTACAGTGAGGAATCAACCCAGCTCTGAACATATTAATGCTGATGTCCTGTCACGTTTGTTTGAGCCTGGTTTGGAATGTTGCTTGATTCACAAAAGTGTGAATAAAGCTGAGGTAGGGGGTGTGAGCTGGGGGGCTGATCGCACCCCTACAGGTTAAAAAAACAATGAAAGACTACCTTCACATTGCTCCCTTGCTTGCTGGGCTTACTTGCGGCCAATCTATCGTGCGACCCGCAAGGGAATTCGTATACTTAAAAGGGGTCTCCTGTCAGTTTTTGATTGTTTGCTTTTCTCTCTCTCTGACCTTCCCTGCTCCTGACACACACTCCTTTGAAGAGTCATCTCCATCTTGTCAAGGAGCACATTTAAACTTTTGAAAAAGAGACATGTTTGTTGGCAATGTTTGAATAAAGTTCCTGTCTCTACAACCTCCTGTGTTTCTGTGCAAATCTGTGACCCATGTGTGATAATATCTATAAAAAGGGTGTGCTGTATGCAATACGGTTCACTGGCAGGATACGTACGCAAGGAGCAAGTTTTCAGAGATCATGATGATTTTTTAGCTCATGATTATGACAGGTTTATAAGTCAATTTAGGCTTTAGAGGGATGCTGATTTGGAAGCTAAAATATCACCAAGACCATCATGTAGAAATCATGACCCTTGTTCCATTACAAGTTGCAACCATCACAAGGCAATGGTTGATGTTCAGTATGAATTGGTTGTTCGGTCAGGAATCTCACAGTCATTCCTGTGTGCAGTGTGACTATTTCTATTATCTGCTTGACAGGGCACCCAGCCCCTGAAAAGTGCTTTCCAGAAAGCTATGGGGAGATGCTGTCTTTCTAGAGATGTCTGTCTCACTGACCTACTAGCAACTTATTCTGTCAGCTGCTTCACACTGGACATATTTATGCAGTAATGATGCATTGTATGGACAAAAGAAATTATTTATAAGGTATCTTCATATTTTAAGATGCATTGGTGTATTGAAAAATATTCAATAATCATAATAATAAAGATTCAAGGCTTTTCAGACAGTAGTGCTTTTTTGAACGCTGCCCCTTTTCCTGCTGCAGACTTTCTTTTTTTGCTGATCTGAGTACGGCAGAGTCCACAATAAAATACACATGAAAATTAGGACTTCCTGCACACCCATGGCCCTGATGTGAGAAGATTAGAAAGCTGTAACTACAGCTTAACAGTGAAATTAAAGCAAGAGAGAGCTGGCCCAGGAGGCCTTTAAGTTAATTAACGAAGCCGTACTTTCTACTGCATGCATCAGTGGGAGTGCTCGCTCATTTTAGAATGCATGTGGTGTGTAAAATTTATTTACTATTAGGTTTTATTTGGCACTGTCATGAAGGCAACCATTCTGTTGTGTTCAGAGGGATTAGACTAAAGGGGAAACAGGAAGGGGCTGTGTCTAGTGCCAGTGGGTTGACATATTTGTCTGTTTCCTCCACAGTTCCAAAGTCGCTGACCTGGAAGATGGCCTACGAAACAGACCTGGCTCTGCTGGCTCACCCTGGAAAAGATCCCATCATCCACCTCTTTCATCTTTAACCAAACACTACTTCACATCAATTCATGAAAAGTTACCTCTGTGACTAAAATGGGCTTTTCCACTTTATATTTTTGCAGCGCTTTACTTGTAGCAGTGCTTCTCATTGTTAGGATCTTAGGATGCTTTATACATTGCATCTTTCAGGGAGAATACTGCATGACAGAGCTTTACCAAAAAAATAAAATCAAAAGTGAAATATTGAAACTCATCAAAATGCATGGTTAAATACAGTGTGTAGAGGAGGCCTGGCTCTTCGCTCACTGACCCAGTGTAACCCCTGGCCCTGTGTTTCGCTCAGCGTCTACTCGGCTTCATTAGACCACCTATCCACATTGAGCACTTGACTGAGAAAATTCTCATGAATAATAAAGCCAGCTCAAGCCCTGGAAATGATTTAATAGCAGGTGCAAGACGTTCAACTGTTTGAGAACAACGTGATCTTCTTTGTGGCAATCTGATTAGCCCACTGAGAAGGGACGGATTGTGCTGCCGTGGTGCATCGACACACTCTCGTGTTTGCGTTTGCCTCGTGTCATGTGGTGTGCTGGAATGTAAATTAACTCTTTCACCACCACCTTTCTGAAACTTGGAGCGTGCTGACACCGCTAGGTGTGTGGGTTAAATAATTCATCGATTGTGGTGAGATGTTATGGCTTCCAGCACTGCATTACTTCTTCAGAATGTACTTTGTCAAAAATGTGTAAGAAACAAACATTCAAGCATAATACCACTAGTGATGTTAATTTGTCTTCTCATTTCCTGACAGAAAATGGGCAACAGTGTAAGCTCATTGCAGAGTGTAGCTTTATTGTATAAAGGGCAAAAATAAATATACTTGGCATCCACTTGTAAGCCACAAAATGGAAAAATTAGCTTGGGATAGATATAGGAGTGAAACTCCATATTGAAATAAATAATTAAGACATATAAAAATAATTTTAAAATATTTCAAGATTTTAATACCTTATCACAGACACTGAAGATTGTAGGATTAGTTGGCTTGTCAGATCTCACTTTTTAAGAAGACAAAAGTACAAACATTAAAGTGCTAGAGGACTAATAGGTTTCGAAGCTGGAAGGCTAATAAATTAATTACGGACGCTTGGACTTTTTCACATTTTAACAAGCTGCACTACAGAAGCCAGTAAAAAAAGCAGAGGAAAAGCAAATGGATGTGAAACTTCATAAGAGTAGAACCTGGATAGGTAGCAGCTCTTCTGTCGTGGGTCTGAATATCTGGTGGCTTTTTCAGTATTGTGCTGTGCTTCTGAGCTGACAGTGTACTGATAGGAAAAGAATCGCGTGTGAGGATTTTATGAGAAAAGACGTAGCCCGAAAAATAAATCTGAGGCAAAAGTAAATCATCAAAGGCAATAACACTAACCAAAAAGTCAGAATCAAAAAAAGCAGAGAGTCTAATACAAAAAAGGACCAGAAACATTGCACATAATCGCTAGAGGCTTTTATTCAATCTTAGTTATATTAGATCTGTGTGAAGTGACCCTTTATGTAGTGTGGAATATGACCCGAACACAGACAGGCAGACATGTTGTAAGTACCCCACACATGTTTATTTTCTTCTTCCATTATCACAAATGCTCTCAACAACCCCAATACCCCAAAGTTCCGGCCTTATCACAATGCCTTTTCTTTTGTCTTCAGACCGCCTCCTTCTCTCGTCCAGAGACCTCGTCCACTCTGCGCTCCCCTCTGAAGGGAGGCGGCCCCTTTAAATAAGCACCCGGATGTGCTCCAGGTGTGCCCCCGGCAATCTCCCACCAACACGCCCCAGTGTGGCAGAAGTGCCGGCTGTATTTCGGGAAGCACTCCGGGTGTCCCCTCTTTTCTTCCCCACCAGCACTTCCAGGTGTGGCGGAAGTGCTGAGGTCCAGGGTCCTATTGGTATTGGGGTGCCCCCTGGCGGTGACCACGGGCCCCTACAGGGTCGAGCTTCCCAGCTCTGTACCCGTGGCCCCCAGGGCGGTCACCCCCTCGAGGTCTGGAGGAGGCACAAGCCCTCCTCCGGTCTTCTAGGGCAGGGGTAGGCAACGTCGGTCCTGGAGTGCCACAGTATGTGCAGGTTTTTGTTCCAACCCAGTTCCTTAACGAGAACTCAATTATTGCTGATGAAGCACATATTGCTTAAGTGACATTTTAATGCTTCATTTTAGTGGTCTCGCTTGTTAAGGTTCTCCAACCTTAATTGCTTATTTCAATCTTAAACTGCTGCATTCAGTGTTTTAATTGCTCCTTATTAGCAATAAGATGTAAAAGACAAAGCAGCCAGCAGTTCTCCACCTAGATTTTTTCCAATTACATCTGTGTGTGTTCATCATGCACGGTTTGATTTAATAAAACACTTAATAGAAAAATGTGACAGACTGAAAATGATCTGTTTTAGGTTTCAAATCATTTGGATGATATCCTTGGAAAGGAAAAAAATCTACGATATAAAAGCCTTACATTGCACAGACTAACAAGCCATAAAATTAAATAAGGTCTGAGATTGGCAATGATTGGTTTCTAATTAAGCAATTGGGTTGAATGAAAACCTGTAGCCACTGCGGCTCACCAGGACCGACATTACCTACCCCTGTTTTACATCTTATTGCTAATAAGGAGCAATTAAAACACTGAATGCAGCAGTTTAAGATTGAAATAAGCAATTAAGGTTGGAGAACCTTAACAAGCGAGACCACTAAAATGAAGCATTAAAATGTCACTTAAGCAATATGTGCTTCATCAGCAATAATTGAGTTCTCGTTAAGGAACTGGGTTGGAACAAAAACCTGCACATACTGTGGCACTCCAGGACCGACGTTGCCTACCCCTGTTCTAGGGTGTCCTGGCTGGGTACCACCCCCATCCGGGTACCACAGTAGTCTCATTGATGATGTCATCGCCGCACTAACCTGGTGCATTGTTGGATGCATCGTCAAGGCAACAGATGACGCAAAGCTCTCAAAATGGCATCGCCCATTTGTAAACCTAAATGGTATTAAAGAACAAAAAAATGGGAGAAAACAATAAACTCTTAAATAAACTTTCCAATTGAAAAACAGATGCCAGAAATAGAGTCTCTAATTCAGAAAATGCCACAAAAGATGCATAACTTTATTTTAAATTTTAGGGAGGAGCTTAGAAAAAATAATTAAGAAGGTCAGTCACAGCAGACATGTCATTGATCAGGTGTGGTCTCTGGATGGTCTCAATAGAAGAAGAGACAGACATCAAAGAGCTGGTGGACCCTTTGATTAAGTTGGACTTGTGCTTCATTACTATACCCCTTAGACCAATCGGATGTCGTAGTTTAGGAGCAAACTCCCTTGTCATGTACAGTATGTGCTCTGTTCATGCTTGACCTAAGTTCTCAAACCTTCTACCAACTAATGTGTTACGTGTGGCCAGGGCCAGGGACAAATGCGTCTATTGGTCTTTGCAAGTTTCGATGTGTGGTTAAGGAGTTAAGGTTGATAAGGTATTAGGTTAGCAAATGGTCAAGTTTTTCTTGTGACCAGTTCTGGCCTTTCACACAGCAAGCAAAGCAAACAATTTTAGTTTATCTTTTAATTGTATAGTTACAATGGAAATATCTTCTGGAATACAATAAAGTTTTTTCTAAAACATGCTTTATCCCTATAAAGATATATGGAAATATGAGAAAGCACACCAAGCACTTAACTCGCAGTCTGTTGCCATATCATGAGGTTCTCTACTTTTCCACCCAAAGTTATTTGTGTGCTCCTGAATTGGCCTGGTGATGGACTGGTTTGCCCCCCAGGTTCATTTCTCTCTGATGCTGTCAGGATAGCCTCTGGCTCTTCAGACCTGGGTCAGGTTGAGTGAGTTGGACAATACTGTACTATGTTAGAGTATATAATGGTAAACCTTCAGAAACTTGTAATTTTCTTTTTGCCATTGATCAAAATTAAAAATCAAAAACTTCAAAATCTAAGTGAATCACTGGGGAGTGGTGGCTCTGAGCTAAGTATCTGTGCTGGTATTTAGAAGGTTTCCAATTCAAATCCCATTACTGCCAGAAGGGGTCCTACTATGTTGGACCCTTGAGCAAGACTCTTAATCCAAACACTGCTGTAGGGGTGCAGTGCAATGGCTGACCCTGTGCATTGACCTCCAAAGTTCATGTGAAAAGATCATTTCTCTCAGAGATTAGTAAAGTATATCAAAAATTAAAAACTGATTTGCATAAGTCGGCTTTTGGAGGAGACAGAAACCCCAGCCATGGGACTTTTCAGAGGATGTTTAAAACTAGGACAAGATGAAGTAACCAGCAGGGACTGTTTCTGAACCAGTTCACTTGCTGCCCACACATTTCTACAGTATAATCTAGCAACTAATGTAAGTAATTTAACAAAAGCAAATGCATTAACCCCTTGTAACTGTAATTCTTTTCATTATATACTGGCACCAAGAAGCAGAGCGCACTTTTCAACTTTAGAACTTTAGTGTGGGACTTTATTGACTGTTGAAACTTGACTTGATTTTATTTTAGATTGCATTGTTTGGAAATTGGATGAATGGGATTGGCGAGTTCTGTTAGACTGAACGGTCCATTCCCATCAAAGTTGTTCTAATGCACTCAAACTGGGACTGATATTTGTATTAATATGTGGTTATTGACTTTTGCCACACCAAAGAGCATCTACATCTGGTCACTATTCAGGGGAGTCGATGTAGAGGTGGTGCATTGCTACAAACACTCAGGGAGTCCACATCATCTAGTAAAATAAGAAAGGACAGAGCAGGCTCTTTTTTCTTAGGAGATTGCGTTCTTTTAAAGTTAATTAACAGAATAAAAATAAGGTCTGATTGCCAGGGACGATAGAAAAAACAAACAAAAAAAAAACTCCAGACGGCTGGAGAAAAAAAAAAAATCTACAGGGGTTCCGAGGCCACAAGACCACCCAGCTCCCTCTAGGCATTCTACCTAACATCAATCATCTCAGTCAGTCCTCACTGTATTCAGGGTTCTCATGGAAGAATTTGATGATGACGGTACAGGTAATGGATTTTTGGCCTTTAATCCATCAATGTAGGGACATCACGGTGCTTTGATTAGGTGGTGATGGCGCAGATCGAAAACTGGAAAAAGAACAGAAGAGAAACTAGGGGTTAGTATGGATTTTGGAGCCACCATGAATAATAATGAAAATTAATTGAATATACAAAGCATCAGGATTAAACTAAAAGGAAGAAATGAGAAAGCCATGTTAAGTAATGTGTTTTCAGCAGTGTTTTAAAGTGCTCCAATTTATTAGCCTGGCGAATTCCTATCAGTAAACTATTCCAAATTTTAGGTGCATAACAGCAGAAGGCCGCCTCACCACTTCTTTAAGTTTAGCTCTTGGAATAATAAGCAGACACTCATTTGAAGTTCTTAGGTTACGATTTGGAGTGTAAGGTGTAAGACATTCTGAAATATAAGACGGAGCAGATTATTTAAGGCTTTGTAAGCCATAACCAATATTTTAAAGTCAATTCTAAATGACACAGGTAACCAGTGTAGTGACATCAAAACTGGTGTGATGTGCTCGGATTTTCTTTACCTAGTTAAGATTCTAGAAGCTGCATTCTGCACTCGTTGCAATCGATTGATGTCTTTTTTAGGTAGTCCTGAGAGGAGTACATTACAGTAATCTAGTTGACTGAAAACAAAAGTGTGAACTAATTTCTCAGAGTCTTGCAATGTTATAAAAGGTCTAACTTTTGCTATATTTCTTAAGATGAAAAAATGCTGTCCTAGTGATCTGATTAATATGTGATTTAAAATTCAGGTCAGAGTCAACAGTTACCCCTAAATTCTTTACCTCCATCTTAACTTTTAATCCTAATGGTATCAAGTTTATTTCTAATAACCTCACTATATCCATTTTTGCCAATCACTAAAATTTCAGTTTTCTTTTTATTTAGTTTGAGAAAATTACTACTCATCCATTCAGAAACACAAGTAAGACATTGTGTCAGTGAATCAACAGAGTCGGGGTCATCAGGTGCTATTGATAAGTACAGCTGCGTGTCATCAGCATAGCTGTGGTAGCTCACGTTATGCCCCGAGATAATCTGACCTAATGGAAGCATGTAAATCGAAAAGAGCAGCGGACCCAGGACAGAGCCTTGTGGAACACCATATAGAATATCATGTATCTTTGAAGTATAATTACCACAACTAACAAAGAATTTTCTACCTGCCAGGTGGGATTCAAACCAATTTAAGACACTACCAGAGAGGCCCACCAATTGATTAAGGCGATTTCTAAGAATATTGTGATCAATGGTATGAAATGCGGCACTTAGATCTAAGAGGATGAGAACAGATAAACGGCCTCTGTCTGCATTTACCCACAAGTCATTTACTACTTTAACGAGTGCAATTCTGTACTGTAATTTGTTCTGAAACCCGACTGAAACTTATCAAGAATAGCAAGTTTATTGAGGTGGCCATTTAGCTGCATTATGACTGTCTTCTCTAGAACTTTACTTAAGAAAGGCAAGTTAGAGATAGATCTAAAAGTTTCAAAAACAGAGGAGTCAAGATTATTTTTCTTGAGCAGGGGTTTAACAACAGCAGTCTTAAGACAGTCTGGGAAGACCCCTGTATCTAGTTTACTATGTCAAGAATACTGTCAATTAGCACGCCGGATACTTCTTTGAAAAAACTTGTTTGTATTGGGTCAAGGACGCAGGTGGAGGGTCTCAGCTGAGAAATTATTTTATATAAATAACGTAAATCTATCCTAGTGAAGGAATTTAATTTGTTTATAATGGAGTACCGGGGTTTAAGAGGTTCAGTATTGGGGATATGTACTATATTGTTTCTAATATTATTAATTTTTTGATTAAAAAATACAGCAATAGCCTCAAAAGTTTCACTGGAAGTATTTTGGAGGTATTCAATTGAGTGACTTGGGTTTAGCAGACGATCAATCGTAGAGAATAAGACTCTGGGATTACTAGCATTGTTATTTATAATTCTAGGGAAATAACACCACCTCTCAAGATGGACTATGTTGTTGTAGTCTGTTATTTTAACCTTCAATATCTCACAGTGGATAATCAGTTTAGTTTTCCTCCATTTACACTCAGCTCTCCGGGATGTACTCTTTAGATCAGACACTCTTTGGGACTTCCATGGTATAACAGTGCTAGAAGATTTTTTAACTATCTTTTCAGGTGCGACTTTGTCAGCAGCAGCTCTCACCTTAGTATTAAAATTTTCCACCTTACTATTTACATTATTCTCACTATAGTAGTACTATTACTATTGTATAATTATATTGTCATATGAATGCATTTGGGAAACAGCTTAAGGGTTCTGGTGATGGTTGCTACCCACCAAACCAGGGGTTGATGCTGTGTGCTACGCCTTTCCTCTTCCTTCCTCTGCAGAACAAAACATTGATGGCTAATCCACCTCTGATGTCTCTTCTGTTTTCCATCCACCCAGACCTACCTCTTACTGCCTCTAATCCATATGACCAGCGGTCTGGTCATCTTTCAATCAGTTATGCATTGGACTACCATCTCAAAAGACATTTGCACTTTCTTTGTAAACAGATTGCTCTTCGCATTTTTCAGTAGAGCAGTATCAAACATCCATCATGTCCACTCAAGAGCATATCATGGCAGGGACGGTATCACACACACACACACACACACATGCACACACACACACACATATATATATATATATATATATATATATATATATATATATATATATATATATATATATATATATATCTTCCTGAGCAGCTCTTCTTTACTTCACCCTAGTGAAGAAGGCCCACTTCTTCTCTTCTTTCGTTGGCATCTTTTTGCATTAAAACCGAGTAAGTCATCATGTTTGTGTTGCAATTACTTTGTATGTTTTCCTTAATTTTTCACTTAAGCTGCCACTTAAGTCTTCAATTTGCCTCAAAAATTATTTGAGATATGAAGAGGTAGGGGAAGTGATGGTGAAGGTGGTAAGGATGAGAACGGCACCTGTACGCATGCGCCGCTTGGCTGCCCTACTGGCCGCTAACAAGAGTTGATTCTACAATAAAATAAAATAAAAATAAAAAGGTCAATCATCACCCCGAAAGCGGAACGTAGAGGTCACGTAGTATATGTGTACCAAATTTCAGGTCAATAGTTCAAGCAGTTTGCGAGCTACAGGTGATTTAAAATCCTGGACAGACAAATGAACAGCCACTGGAGTTTATTATATATAAAGATATATGTTGTGGTGTACAGCCAGGGCACTTGCCTGGCCAGGACTCCAGGGAGCATATCCAGAACATTACCCCCCTTGGAGTGCTAGTTGGCAGTCCTGTTGGGTTCCATGAGCGCTGCCAGGGGGTGCTGCAAGCTGTTGCTGAGCCACACCTGGACGTGCTGCCAGAACTAGGTCAACAAGCACCTGGGGCACTTCTTATTAAAAGGAGCCAGCAGCCACTACTTGGGAAGCCAGAGTTGTATAGAAGAGGATGAAACTTGCTGGAGGAAGACTGGAGGCAGAGAAAGAAAGAAAAGAAGAAGAAGAGGAGATAGTGCGTTTGTGCTTTTGTTTAGTGCCGAACTGTGTTGTACATGTGGGAAACGGAGGAAGGCGTTTCCCACAGGAAAAAGGAAAACTTAACTTGTGTGGCACCTGCACTTGTGTCTTTACCTGTCTGTGTTGGGTAGCATGGCTGGTGTGCCCCCTGGTGGTCCACAATTAATACAGTATATATATAATGAACTGTAAATACCCAAATTTCCCCCTGGGGACAGATAAAGTCCTATCTATCTATATACAGTATCTATGAGTATTTCTCTCACTGCCTGGCAGCTTTCATGAACACTGTGTTCCCCAATTCATTTTACCTGTTTCAGCTTTACTGGCAACAAAGACAGGATTTACAGCAGTGATTATCTGCTAAGTATAATACCTATTCGTGGAGAGTGAGAAGAAAGTGAAAATGAAGGGTGGAATCACTGGAGCTGTTGAGTTTAATGAGGCAGCACATTTTTTTTTTAATTTGAAGCAAGGTTACTGTATATTTTGTCAATGCAAATGCTATTTCTGAAGGTAGGAAAAAGACAGTGCTTCTGACTATAATTAGGACAAAGAAACTTGCACTTTTCAAGGATGCTGTAGCATCGAGAGCCAGTAAAGGAATGATCTTAGAACAGCTAACCATCATGCTAAGTGGAGCATTTCAAGACAAGGTGGCAGAATGTTAAGTCTTTTGCCGCAGAAAACAGCCAGCCTTATACAGCCAGTGTCTCAGTAAAACTGTGATTCTAAGGGGAATGGTGGACCCTGGTCAGTTTGAAGCTAATTTTGTGGAAATCAGCTGATTTGTTGTTCTGGCCAGCACTGCAACCTCATTTTTCTAAGTGTTGTTTATGAAGAAATGTTAACTTGGGACAGGACCATAGATAATTTCAAGAATTATGAGTGTATTCCTGTGACTATTGAATAATATCAGCCTGTTAAGCATTTTAGCAATGACAGCTTGTTTACCAGGAAAAGACTGGAGGAAAATTATTTATGCTGTTATGGGACTAACTATAAGTCTAATACACTTTTTTTAAAGGCTTTAACAAGTGTAGAAAAATAGGACACTTGGTAAAAGCTTGAAGAAATACACCAGGCTTTTTATTATTTTTATTGATTTTAATTAGAAACAGATAACATTCCAAACAGTCAAGACAAATTTAACAAATCAAAGGGCTATAAATGAGCACCATCGCTCTATAAACTTCAAATCTTGGGTGGACTTTGGAAGTTGTTAGAGGAAGGGCAGAGCAACTGCATTGTGCTAGGATACTGGAATTTCTATAAGTGACATCTGAGGATGTAAACCCTTGCCAAGATGACATGGAATTACCCATAATGTTGGCTTCACATATGGCTACGTACAAGGTTGCAGAGGTAATCTCTTCTTCAACAGGCTTTGTCTATCAGGGATTTCATCTTTAGTAAATAATCATTCGAAGGTCTGGATGATTTGAAGTTTCCTTTACTTATACCAAAGTAACAATGGAACCTAGCACATTATCTTAAGCAGGTTTCAGGATGAGTATTTATAAGTCTTGATCATCATGTGGCACTTGGGTTAAGTGGTATATAACTATTATTTAAGTGTGTGTCTTTTGCTATATCAGGCTGTCCTATAAGATTTTTCCTTAGTATTTCGTACAGGGATGATTGCTTTTCCTATGATCTCTGGATTTACACCTTACTTATGTACTGACCACATTTCTGGAACCCTTTTAAATGCATTTTTTTAATTTAAAAATTAACACAATATCATAATAAAAATATGTGTATTACTGTTATATGAGGGGGTACCCAAAAATAACCAGAATTGAAAAAAAATGTTTTAATATTATTCACTTACTGAAACTTTACTTTGTGAATGAATGCACTTGTCCAAATGGTTTTCCCACTGATGGAAACATTTTTGGAATTGCTGAAGAGTAATGTTGTCTAAGGCCTGCAGCAATTTTTCTTTGACTTCCTCCATGGTACAAAAACGCTTTCGTTTAAGTTCTTTTTTCATATGATGGAACAAGATAAAGTCGCACGGAGCAAAGATCAGGGGTCTCATGTATAAATGGTGCGTACGCACAAAAATGTTGCGTACGAATGTTTCCACGCTCAAATTGCGATGTATAAAACCTAAACTTGGCGTAAAGCCACGCACATTTCCACGGTACCTCATACCCTGGCATACGTAATTTCTCCGCTCGGTTTTACAGACTGGCGGCACCCAGCGTCAAAGCAGTGCTACTGTTCCTGTGTGGTTACCCTTTCTTTCTTAGACCCACATTCCTGACGCAGCTTTATAAATACACTGAAATTAACTGCATATTGTTTATTAGTGTAATGCATCTGATTGTAATTAACCTGTAGCAATATAATGGTCCAGGGAATAGCCATAGTTTTCCAAATACCATAACTGCTTTAGCGTTGTTACTCTCACTGCATCTTCTTCTTCTTTCAGCTGCTCCCGTTAAGGGTTGCCACAGCGGATCATCTTTTTCCATATTACTCTCACTGCACCACTCGGAGTATTTATATCACTGTATCTGAGTGGGAAATCACAGCAGCAGCTGATCGGAAAGCGAATTATCGGTATACAGTTTCAAGCACACACTACCTTAGTCATGGCAAAACGCGTCAAAGCCTTTCCAGTATGGACCTCGCGTTTCAGAAACAGTTTCATCCCAAGAACTATAAACGCACTCAATCAAGTGCTCCTTGTAGAACTGTGTATACTTATAAGTACAATTACCCCACTGTAAACTTGCACTACAGTTATAATATTGCACAACCTACGCCACTTTATAAAGCGCGTATGATGACTATATCATTTTTAAGATGAAATGCAGCAAAATATGTTGCTTACAGTATACAGATAAAACTTTAACTTCATTTAAATAATCTGTATTGTTAATAATTAAACATGTGAGGACACGGTGCCGCAGCGTATAGCTAGTTCACGGATAGCTCCTGCCTTGTGCTGTATTATTGCTGGTGCTGACGCGACACTGGAAGGATAGACGGATAGAATAATTAAACATGTACTACGAAGATATTTCAATGTTCCTTTAAAGTTTTGAAGAATCGGCGTTCTAAGCTCACAGATGGATTAACGTCTATTACACAGCTGATTGTGTGGCGATTGGGTATTTGGAGAAAGAAAAGTAAGGACAGGAACTGGAGGTTAGTACGTTTGAAAGATACAGTACTTCTGTAATAAATTATTCATCGAAGGTCGCGCATGGCGCAGCAAGCCTCTTGCGTGAGATATGAACAATCACTGCGCCACCGTGTTCTCATGTTTAATAACATGCTTTCATTCCTATCATCATGAAAAAAATATCACGTATACATCTCAGTATTTTAATTATTCAGAGAGCTGTAATATCACGCATGTAATGGATTCTGTGTCCTGTCGGAGAAAGAAAAAGAATGGAAGCACGTAGTGATTCACACACATAGAGCACATAGAAGATCAAATACATAACAAAGCATTTAATGTTCTACTTTAGTTACGATGGGATTTGAGAAACTAGTAAAATAAACGATTTTAAGATGAAGTTTATGATGTTCTACTTTAATGACAAAATAAACTACGTGATTAAAGTGGAAATTTCGAGATTAAAGTTGACATTTCGTGCTTTTTTCCCACTGTGTGCCTATTTTTTTTCTCTGTACCCTAATAAGCTTTCATATGACACTCAGATGGTCCGCTACGACTTGCCTTTTCACGCCGACTTTGATATGTGACAACTTCTTTTTTATTTCGGGCACTGTGCGACTTTGTGAACTTGAACTTTCGAGTTTCTCCGACACTCTGTCACTCGATCAACTTTCTTTTGTTGATTATACCACTGTTTAAACCAACAAATAGTGTGTTTTTCCTTTGCCTCCACTTGGTATTCTCTGAAATTCTTATATTTTCCCCTGTGCTTTTCCCATTGTCTTTTCACAGAAGGCTATTTATAATGATTTGCATATTCAAAGAAGCATAATTCTGGGAGGAGTTGGGGCGGGACAGAAGGCGCGTGCACGTGCGTTACTTTTCATGCTGATCGGGATTTATGTAGTGGAAGAACGTGAAAGTTTGCGTACGCACAGATTCTTGCATTTGGATTTTTCAGTGCGTACGCACATTCCCGCTTTTGTGCTTACGCCATGTTATAGTGTGAGTTCTACGCACGGCGTTATACATGAGGCCCCAGGTGAGTTGAATGAGTCAATTCAGAAATCTTCTTCAATAGTCTGATGACGGTCTTCGTAAATTGCATTGCGAATTGTGGAAGGTCAGCAAGAACTTGATTGGTCTTCAGGTGACATTTCCCCTCATTTGAAATGTGAAAAACCACTCGTAGACATATGTTTTACTTAAAGCTTCCCCTTTAAAAGCAGTTTCAAGCATGTAGCTGTTTTCCCTAAGAGAAAACAAAATTTAACACAGACTTGCTGTTCTTTATGATCACCCATCACAAAAATCGCAGAAAAACTTTAATAAGCACCAAGAAAAACTGACACCGAATGGCGTACGAACAATACAAAGCAATACCACTTGGCCGACTGCCACAGAATACTGTAAGTATGCTGCACCTAGCGGTAAAATTTGCAACAAAGTCTAGATTGCGCGCCAGATACAGATTTTGGTTATTTATGGGTACTCCCTCATATGTGTAACCCATGAAGAGCCAAGGTGGTGTGAGGCATCCAAAATATTACCACAAAGCAGGCTAAAATCCAAATTGGTCTGCCCAGAAAAGGTTTGCTGCCCAAGTGGCTACTCAACTGGACTGATTTTGGCCTACACTGGGCCAAAGGAGTTCTGGCTTTAAAATTTCAAAAGCAAAGTCTCAAAATATAATCAAAATGCTTTATAAGGGAGGAGATTACTGTTTACCCTTGGCTTGTAAAGGGGTACAAAAATCTTTATAAAAGGAGCATTTATTTATATAAAAAATAATACAACAGAATGTTCAAAAGAGAAATAAAAAGCAAAAGGAGTTGTTAAACAGCCATAAACAAGTCTCAATACATAAATCTAATTAGTAATCCTAAAACAGAAGCAATATCCACTGAAAATAGCAGTACTCACAAACTGAAATTTTAACTA
Source organism: Erpetoichthys calabaricus (assembly GCF_900747795.2). Classification (NCBI taxonomy): domain Eukaryota; kingdom Metazoa; phylum Chordata; class Cladistia; order Polypteriformes; family Polypteridae; genus Erpetoichthys; species Erpetoichthys calabaricus. The sequence goes on along the minus strand of NC_041409.2, from coordinate 4,748,391 downwards.
TACAGAGTACATTCAATGAACCGCAAGGGACTCCACTTCCCAACCTTCCTTTTACAGGGCTGAGGTGGTTTCTAGTGGTGATGTAAGGGATTGTGCTGCCTTTTGAGTTTCCAACTCCAAAACACAGGGAAGATAAAGACATTTGAGGAAACCGTACATGAACCATTCTAAACATCATTAAAATAGTCATGCATAACACATGAGGATAAATGAACCGAACAATATTAAAAGAAAATATTCATAAATGATTCAATGTGAAAAATGAATGAAAAACACAAGGAAAAAGTATATAAAGATAAGCTAGGGAATTAACCCCTGCTAAAACATAACAATCATAAGCACAGGATTGAAAATTAATTATTTTTTCCATTGGCATCATCTATTTGAAACATATGCATTAGGATCTGCGTTTAATTGTTTCTTTTGCACAGTTTATAGAGCAGTTTTGCCTTCAGTTTAATTCCTCATTCTACTGATTGGTTTTGCTGGTGTTGACCTCAGTCAGTTAGGTGGGTTTGGTGAGTGTAACATGAAATGTTATGTGAAGCAAAATAAGGGAGGAAGAAAAGTCACTAACCTATCTCCCCTTAAGTCTAGGGCCTCATCCACACTAGAACATTTTAGTTTTAAAAAAGGCAAACATTTATCTCTGTTCTCGCCTGTTGCCCACCTACCCCAGCATATGTACTTTTGAAAACACTATCCTGAGTTAAAGACGCCTTTTCAGTGCAAACATGAAGATTTCTGACTCCGTGGCGTTCTGGTTGGTTCATGCTTATTACGTGGCTCTTCCTTGATTGGTTCGTGCTCATTACAATGTCTCATTCCGATTGTTGACCCTTCATAGAATAAAAACATATTCCAACATAGAAGAGTTGCTTTCCATGACTTTTGTTGTTTTACTTACGTGTATGCATTGTGGGTAGCACATGGGCTGGACGGACATCCCAACCAGAAGAGGGAATGGTTCTTTACCTCCTAACAGGCAGATTGGCATCCTGGCCGGGGAGGAGAAAGGGATCAGACCCGGAAGGAAGGACCAAAAGGGATGGATGGACAGCCCACTGAAAAGAGAAGATATCGCTGGGGTTTTTTTACTCCCCCAGCACACTTGATGGCAGTGGCCCTGGATATCAGTGCCCAGTGGGAAGCCAGCAGGGCATGCTTGGAGATGTAGTCCAGTAGAGCAGCCCTGCTGGGGTCACTGGGTGCTGCAAGAAGGTGCTGCAGGGAGACATACTCCTTGTTGTAATGGACTTTCACATAAACTGGAAGTGCTTCCATCAGGCAATCATCCTGGCACCGGAATTATTCCCGGGTCCACAATTAAAGGGGCCACACTCCCTTTTCCAGGCGTGTTGGAGCTGGGAGGAAGAAAGGCAACACTCAACTGGAGGAGGGCAGTGTGGTGGTAAGAGCTGGAAGGAGACAGATTATTGTGAATTGTGGAGAGAGAAACCTGTGCTTGTGCTACTTTGTGGTACTGTAGAAGGAATCTGGATTGAATAAACAATCCTTTATTTGCACCACAGATGCTTGGTGTGTTCATGTTGGGATTTGCGCCGTTGACTCCCTGGTTTCCTTCACAGCATCTAAACTGCATTTTGTGTGATTTTTAGAAATCATGGTCAAGCAACTATGCACACTGAAACAGGCTCACTGGCTATATATGTGCTGTGAGACTTGCCCGGACACCATCAGCCAGACACCGCAGCTTTATAAAACTGTCGTTTATTTTTCTGTTCTCCAACACACAACACAACTGTCCTGCACAACACACTGTGCTTCTTGCCCCAATCACCTTTACTCCGGGCCTTTCTCTCTCTTGTCCGTGGGCCACCTGTCCTCTCTCCACAGGAGCTTCGTCCTGCTCCTGCTCCCGACTCCAGCTCACAGATTGGAAGGAGGAGGCCCCTTTTATCCTTACCCAGATGAGCTCCAGGTGCTCTGCCTGACGATACGTCCTGTTGTGGCAGAAGTGTCAGGAGAGCACCTGGAAGCACTCCGGGTGTCCCTGGAAGGATCGTCATCCAGGAGTGTGGCGGAAGTCCATGAGGCTCGGGGTGCCCCCAGGCGGCGGATACGGGCCCCAACAGGCTTGAGCCTCCTTGCTCCCCTTCCGTGGCCCTCTTCTGATCCAGGGTGGTTGCCCCCTCGTGGCCCGGAGGATGAACATGCCACCTCCTGGTCCTTCCAAGCGTCCCGGCCGGGTCTGACCCCCAGCCTCGTGCGACAGTGCTTAAACTGCACGAACACGTTCAATATGATTGAAATGCCATGACGCTGGCACTCAGACTTTACATGTATGATGCACATTCACTACAGTCGCTGCACAAGTGTTTGACCTATTGACCTGAAATTTGGTACACATATACTACGTGACGTCTACTACCCTACTACTTTCAGGATGATGATTGACATCCAAGGTTATTCCACTTTTTTTTTTAATTTAATTGTAAAATTACCTCTCGGCTGCGGGCACACCTACTACCTTCGCCGCCACTTCCCCTACTTCTTCATATCTTAAATCATTCTTGAGGCAGATTGAAGACTTAAGTGGCAGCTAAAGTGGAAAATTAAGAAAAATATACTAAGTAATTGCAACATGAACACCGACTTCATCAGTTTTAACATGAAACGATGCGAAAGATAGACTTGAAGCGGGCCGCTAAGGTGGAGAAAAGAAGAGCTGCTCAGGAAGCAGCAAGCGCATCAACCTCTGAGCAAACGAATGGTAAACTTGCAGAGAAAGACGATGAAAACTATAAGTCAAGTGTATTCACTGCGTGTTATCTATCGAGCAGTGCGCCATTACTGGTATATTATATTATATTATATCACTCTGTGTGTAATGAATCTATTTCAAGAGTTTATTTCTTTTCTGCAGGCTCTATTGTTGGCATGGAGCTGGACAGTTTGACATCTGTGGCAGAGCGACGGGCGCTCAGCAGACTCCTATCAATTATGGAGAATCCACTGCATCCACTAAACAGTGTCATCTCCAGACAGAAGAGCAGCTTCAGCGACAGACTGCTGTCACTGTCCTGCTCCACTGACAGACTGAGGAGATCGTTCCTCCCCCAAACTATGCGACTCTTCAGTTCCACCCGGGGGGTAAATGTTAATGTTATACAAAGTTATTGTCTGTTTTTTCCTGCATTGTTATCAATCTTTAATTTAATATTGTTTTTTGTATCAGTAAGGTGCTGCTGGAGTAAGTGAATTTCCCCTTGGGATTAATAAAGTAAGTGTCTGTCTGTCTGTCTGTCTGTCTGTCTGTCTGTCTGTCTGTCTGTCTGTCTGTCTGTCTGTCTGTCTATCTATCTATGGCTTATAGCTAATGAAAACCCAAAATTCAGTATCTCAGAAAATTAGAATATTGTGAAAAAGTTCCATGTTGTAGAGTCATGGTGTCACACTCCTCTCAGCTAATTAACCCAAAACACCTGCAAAGGTGACCTGAGCCTTTAAATGGTCTCTCACTCTGGTTCAGTAGGCCACACACTCATGGGGAAGACTGCTGACTTGACAGTTGTCCAGAAGAGTGCTGTATCCAAGCATATTAAAGGAACGTTATCGTGCAGTACGCCGTTATTGGTATGATAATATTATGCATTGTTTGTAAAGCAATTTGTCTGACATTCACAAAGGGGGTGTTACAGCACCCTTAACACCACTACTTCCTACAGTTTCATGCATGAGATTCTGTGTGTCAGCATTAGTAAGTGCCAATGAGGAGGCATTTTCTCTTTTAATTGGCAAATGGGATTGAATGACATCTTGTAGTTTGGGCTCAAGGCTAGTGGCTCTGGGAAAACAGCTTTCATCTTGGCCATGTAATTCAGCTTTTTGATCTTCTTACATTGCATAATATAACTTGGCGTGACGTGGCATAACATAACATTCTCTAACCCTTCAGGTGTGTGGACAGCGGCAGTCCACGGTTTGTAATAAATGCTGCACTTCCTTAAACCCATTTAAGCCATTTATCTTTATCAATGAAGCTGGTTTTAAAACTCAGGTTATGATCTCCACAATGAGACGAAGTCTGACAACTGGTCCCTGTGGCACAATCTTCAAGGTGTCACCTACTTCAGTGCTGCTTTCTCTGTGCATCACCCTGAATGAGACCCAGATTTTTACAGCGTCTTCTTTAAATGCTCCCTTGTTCACAGGGTTTACTAAGCTTTGTAGTGGCGGAGGAGATGAGATTAAACGGACAAGCTGCAGACTCGTGATGACTCAGAAATCCTCTTGAATATCTGGAAAGCTGCAGCCATTGTGGCATGGAGCACTCATTTGCAATTTGTGCGAACAGGGGCCTGCTTATCTAATCTTGGATGCTGAGGGTTTTGGAAAAGAAAGGAGGTCATGGTGGGGAACAACAAAAGCCTCCGTCCCAGTTACTAATTTGCTCTGTGGGGAATTCATCATACTCAGCATTTGGGCTGCATTGAAATGAGTTCTCTTTATGGGAGAGACAAAACAGATTGATGAGGTTTAATAGAGATAAGCCCCTGACCCCTTCAGATACCTTCTAAGAGGGCCTCACTTTACGCCTTACTAGCCGGTGGGTGAGTTTGTTAGATATGTTCTTGTGTGCCCTTGTGCACTGGGGCTGGAGTTCCAAGATGGCTGGAGAGAATGCCATTTAGGAGGCCACTGACCCCACAAGAGTATTATGAGATTTGGGGGGGGGGGGGGGGGGGGGGGGGGGGGGGGGGGGGGGGGGGGGGGGGGGGGGGGGGGGGGGGCTACTGGTAGAAGTAGAGATGTTATCCAGCATTTAAAGCCAACTTCTTAGCATTCCATAAAGAAAGATATGGAAGACCATCCTTCTAAATTAAATCAAGAAACGTGTCGTGACAGTTATTCAATAACACAATAACTCCACACATCCCTGTAGTTGCTGCATATCTGGTTTTAGAAAGTTTTTCTTTTTTATAATATGCAGCGAAGGTAAAAAATAATGACAAGTCTCTAAACAAAAACTGTAACATTCTATGAGTCGGGTAAAAAAGGCTTTTAAAGAGCTTCAACTACACTAATGTTGGGATCACGCTCTAGAAGAGTTCCACAGTTACACACACTTTAAGGAGAGATCAAGTCAGCTCCTGGCACCAGTCTGCTTTCCATCCATCCATCCATTTTCCAACCCGCTGAATCCGAACACAGGGTCACGGGGGTCTGCTGGAGCCAATCCCAGCCAACACAGGGCACAAGGCAGGGAACCAATCCCGGGCAGGGTGCCAACCCACCACAGGACACACACAAACCCACCCACACACCAAGCACACACTAGGGCCAATTTAGCATCGCCAATCCACCTAACCTGCATGTCTTTGGACTGTGGGAGGAAACCGGAGCGCCCGGAGGAAACCCACGCAGACACGGGGAGAACATGCAAACTCCACGCAGGGAGGACCCGGGAAGTGAACCCGGGTCTCCAAACTGCGAGGCAGCAATGCTACCACTGCGCCACCATGCCGCCCCAGTCTGCTTTCTCTCCAGTGTAATCCCCAGTGTCTGACTACTTTTATGTAAAGAAAAGAACACTTAGGCAGCCCATTTACAGAGGATTCAAAACTATTCAGACCCTTTCATTTTATTGTGTTGTAGACTTCATTTTGAGTGTTTGCCCATTGTGACGGGCAGCCACAACCATCACCCGGCCGTAATGCTAGCTTGACGGAAGAGCATCTGCAAGGCACTACCTCCCCCGGGACACTAGAGGGCAACCCTTTTGGGTTGTTGTAGCACCATGAAATCCTGTAGGGCACTCTGGGAATTGGAGTTTGGCACAGCCCTGTTGGGTTCCGTGGGGGTCCGCCTGGGGGAGTTGCAGAGCCCCACATTGGGCTTTTAGCACACCTGGCAGTGATTGAGGAGCCACCTGGAACACTCAAGGAGCCACTTCACTCCACTCAAGGAGACAGAGTCGGGATGAAGAGGGACGAAGCTTGCCAGGAGGAGTGGTGGCAGAAAGGAGAGAGAGAGAGAAGAAGAAAAGAAGAAGGGACTGCGTATTTGGTGCTTTATGTACTGTGCTGTTTTGGGGAGTGAGGAAATAAATGTGTGCTGTGCTGAACTCGTGTCTCTGCCTATCTGTGTCGGGGTTTGGGCAGCTGGAGCACCCCATCTGCATTCGATAACTCATAATGGCAACGTGAAAACGTGTTTTTAGAATGATTTGTGAATTTAATAAAAATCAAAAAAATTGAATTTATCAATCCTACAGATACTCAGACCCTTAATTCAGTACTTTGTTGAAGCCCCTTTGTCAGCAAGTACTACTTCAGTTTCTACAAGCTTTGTACACCCTGATTTGGGCAGTTTATCATAGCAACCCTGGCAGATCTTTTCAAGCTTAATTACTGGACGAGGGAGACGTCTGTAAACTGTCATTTTCAGCTCTCTCCACATGTTCTATGGTGTATAAGTCGGCTTTGGCTGTGCCACTCAAGAATAATCAGAGACTTGTATTAAAGCCACCCCAGCATTGTCTTGGCTGTATACTCGGAGTCATTATCATGTTGTGAACCATCTCCCACCCTGAGGTTGCGTGCACTCTGGAGCAGGTCTTCTTTATGAATCTCTAAGTATTTGGATGTGTTCATCCTCCCCTCAGTACTGACCAGCCTCCTTGTCTTTGCTGCAGAGATGATACCACTACCATGTATTGTCGTAGGGATGGTATTAGGCAGGAGATGAGCAGTACCTAGTCTTCACCAGACACAGTTCTTGGAGTTCTGCCCAGAGATTTAAATCTTTGTCTCATCAAACCAGAGAATCTTTATCCTTATGGTCTCAGAGTCCTTTAAATGACATTTGGCAAACTGCAAGTGGGAGGTAGCCAAGCTACCATTAACACCTGATTGATGGAGTGATGCTGAGATGGTCATCATTCTGACAGGCTCTGCTAGGACTTCTGAATCTCTGTCAGAGAGACCACTGGGTTCATGGCCACCTCCATGATCAATGCCCTTCCTGCCTGGTTATTCAGTTGGGTCAGATGGCCAACTATAGGAATGGTAATTCCTACCATTTCACAATCATTTAGTCCACATAGCTCTTGGCAGACACTCATAGCTTTAGAAATGATGTTATTCCCTTGGCATGATGTATGGAGGTCTACAGTGATTTCCTTGGACTTCATAACCTGTTTTTTGTCCTGACAAGCAGAGTGAATTGTGGGACCCTACAGCAGGTGTGAGCCTATCTAAATGACGTCCAGTCAGTTCAGTTTGCCACGGGTGGACTCCAATCAAATTCTAGACACATCTCCAGGGGGATTAAAGCAAACATGATGCACCTGACCACAATTTGAGTGCCACAGAAAAAGGTCAGAATACTTGAATGAATGAGAGATTTCAGGTTTTGATTTTTAATAAATTTGGAAACCTTTCTGAAGACATGTTTTCACTTTTGTCATTGTAGAGTTTTGAGTGTAGATTGATGTGTAAAAATGGAAAATCCGTCCATTTAAAATTAAATCTACTACACAATCTGCATGTAGAAAGGGAAGTTGTTTGAATATTTTATGAATCCACTGTATACTCAGATCTGCCCCTAAGGAACAAAATAGATGCTGAAAAGTAAGAATGAATTTTTTTTTTTTGTAATCAATTTTTTTGTCGATGTCAAAAACAAATAGGAATTGATCAGATAGTTCAGTTCATATCAATAAATGAAGGAATTAAACAATTTAAAAAGTGCAAAGCCCTGCCATTAGCTGTTCAGATTGTGCAGGTGTCTGTCGCCCTCTAGTGATAGATAGTGAAAATGGCTAGACTGTTTTTGGCTTTGTTAGGACTTAACTGCTAATTGGGCTGATGTGACAGTAAAATCCGGATATTTTAGAAAGGTTAAAGTAATTTTAAAAATAATTAAAGTTTGATACGTTAAAAAAACTGTGTAGGGACCAAACCAGAAACTTTAGCCATTAAACCCCACTGATTTACCATATGTATAGTTTACAGCATAGGTTCCCAACCTTTTTTGGGTCAGAGCCCACTTTTTGCAAATAGTGCACCCCTTGGGTGAACTATACTATACTACAGGGGTGTCGAACTCCAGTCCTGGAGGGCCGCAGTGGCTGCAGGTTTTCATTCTAACCATCTTCTTAATTAGTGATCAATATTTGCTGCTAATTACTTCTTTTAATTAACTTGACTCAGGCCCTTTAGTTGTTTCTTTTTCCTTAATTAGCAGCCAAACAATAATGAGACACAAAACAAGCCGCCACATCACACAATATCTGAAAATAAAGAAAGGTGATGGTCTCCGTAAGGTTGATCTCTCAACTCACCAAAACACTTTGATGCTCTTATAAAAAACAGAAAATCAACAATTTTGGAAATGTCTGCTGTTGCAGAACGAGAGCAGCAACAAGCCATGGAATTAAATAACGGGTTTAACTAACAGCAAGCATCGACTTCTCATTAAGAAACTGGTTGGAGTTTGAAGCCCCAGTTTAAGCTGGTCATCTGTTGGCTCGTTTCACATCTCACTTCTGTTTGGCTGTCATTTAATGAGGAAACAAATTAATTCAGAGGACTGAATCCTTCTAACATGGCTGTTAAAATAAAGGGGAAAAAGTGAATTAGCAGTGAAAACTGGTCACTGATTAGGAAAAGGGTTAGAATGAAAACCTGCAGCCACTGCGGCCCTCCAGGCCTGGAGTTTGACACCCATGCTATACTATATATTGAAAAACAAGGACAGATTTTTAAAATTATGTTATTAGAAGATATTAACAATATTGGTGTATTGCTCAAAATATAATTAAAAAACTTATATTATTAAAAAAATAAATATAAAATTACTAGTGAGAGGGCTGAGCTTGGTGTGACACTAATTTTTCAATGTTTGGTGCCATTTTGGCAATCTTAAATCACCGCAATCCACTACTGACAATCTGTTTCGTTTCTTTGTTAATAGATTGTTGACCATGCTAAATCCTCTTTCGGCTAAATATGATGATGGGAGACTTGTTGATCCTCTAATTCGTGTCGCCATCAGGGAAAAGTAGTGTTTCTTCCCAATGAAGAGGCGTATCTACGAGAATTAAAAGATTTATTGTTTGGTGAAAGTGAAATCCGCACGGCAGAGAAACGAAGTGGCTGGTGTATAGCACAGGCCATGGGGTTGGTGAGTGAAGTGAGCAGGGGGCAAAGACCCCTAGTTTTTAATAAGAAGGTCCACATAAGTTTTCCTTTGAATGTGATTTGCAGATACCGCACTGTAATGTTATGTTTACACTTGCTCTGAAGGAATTCTGAAACAATCTGGTATTGATAAAAAAACTTCTCACGTATTTATAGTAATGTTTAATGAACCTGCATAGATTTGGTCCTCTGCACGTGCATTAATCTCGTAAGGACTTGCATCATCTGAGAATGCATGACTTGTGCAAACTTGTAAACATAATGTACCAATACCTACAATTTAATACAGATGGGTCTTTCTTAATGGACATTTAGAATAATTGGTTGAAACATGCGTTCGCTGATTTTTAGTATTAGTCAAACTTTTCAGTGTGTTCTTGCAAGTACTGCCCAAGGGGGTGGCAGCTGGTCCTCAACACCCCCTTAATATGTCTTGGACCAGAAATGCCCCCTTGGATTTCTTTAGCGCCCACCGGTGGGCAGTACCACCCCTGTTGGGAACCTTAGGTTTACAGGGTTCTTATTCTCACGGGTATGGGGCATAGTGAAATTCTTACTTGTCTATGCTAATCGGCAGCACTCCCCAACACCATGATTGGTCCTGTCCTTTTTGGCATAGATGTCTCTTTCTTCTGCAGCTTTACCTTCTTAAGTACAGTAAAGAAAGTAGACTTAGTAGAAATGTGAATTTGGTGAACTAGTCTCTGTTTCAGGACTGTTAGAGACCCAGAGTCCTTCAATGATCCTGCGCAGGCCTTAATGAATAATAAGCCTGTAAAAAAGATGGAGAGAGCATCAGGATCTAGAGATGATCAGCCTGTTACATAAATGGGTCCCATAAGGACACAGACAGCCGCGACCCCAGGGTGGAGGTATTGCACTACATGTCAAAAATATTAGTGCAGGCTTAAAAGATGAACAAAAAATGAAATGGCATCCTATTAACAGGCTGGTTATGTGAGTGACTCTATGTGTTTCAGCCTGTCATCACCCTGCAATGGAATACAGTATGTGGGCTTGAGAACTGAATGAAGTAATTATTTAATTAATAATTAACTAAGCTGATACAAAAAATGTAGACCTGTAAATAATAATAATAATAATAATAATAATAATAATAATAATAATAATGTTACAGCACAGTGTGTACAAAAATTCCTGAGGTTATCACAGTACCGGAGCTCAGTTCAATGTGTGCAGAAGTTCTGTAGGCAGACAGCTGAACTCTACATGTAGATTGTGACAGCCCTGTGGCCAAAGACTGTCAGGGAATATAAAAAAACTAGCCAACCCGCGGCGTAGCATACGCCGCAAAATTATGTATTGATGGATGAACACTTCCTGAGCGACACAGTTGTCCAAACAGAAGTGAAAATAAAATTGAGCGTGGTGAATTCTTTAACTGCATTCTCTGCCTTGTAGCGCAGTGGTAGTGTTGCTGCTTTAAGTAAGGAGACTGTGGAAGATTTTGGGGTCGCTTCCCGGTTCTTCCCTGTGTTAATACCACTTTGAATACTGAAAACACCGGTATATCAATGTAATGAAGTATTAATATTCTTATATTATCCACGACAAACAAACTGTTTTACACGGTGCATACCAACCCGCAGCGTAGTATACGCCACATAATCACGCCGCTTTTTTAATGTTTTTTAAGCAGAGGGAAAAAAATGAACATTTGCAAAATCCATAACGCTGCATTCAGTAAGTACAATGCACACGCGTTTAATTTGTCAGCCACCTTTTGCCAGCCGTCTTTTCAGGTTTGGGCTGCTTTTGCAGTGTTACCGCTTGTGTATATTAAATCTTGCACAAAAAGTGCGCCCGTTCTTTCATCATTTTGTTGTAGCCTATCAAAGACTTGCTGCCCCCAACTCCTCACCTGAGTCGCTGTCGTCTGTGCACCTCTGAGCCACGTTGTCCTTTCATTGTTCTTTGCGGTTCCGGCTGCTTTTCTATATATAATCCAAGTCACCCGACCATGATAGTAGGAGGGGTGTGGGGTGCATATACAGGGCAGGGACGTATTCAGAGGGAGCGTATGACCCGCACTTAGTGGGTATTCCTCGTTCGTGGGGAACAATTGCAAGCCCCGGTGCCTATTATGAATGGGGTTTAACGGCTTACCCACGCCTGTTGGCGCCGGGTAGACACACGTTGATCCATTCAGTGTAGCGCGCGTGTAGTACCGGACATCACATAACTGTTAATGCTCAATCTCACGTGGCTGAAAGCCACTTGTCCCTCTAAGAAGTTGGACGCCTACCGCTTGGCAATCGCATAACTATTAAGCAGGAGGGAGTCTCATTCGTTTTCAGAATTAACCAGACTAACCAGACTTAGTTGGCTCCACCAACTAAGTACGGCCATGCAACACCACACACAGAATCGAGAAAGAGCTATGAATCTGTCAGGCCTCTCTGTGTCCTGGCAGGGTGAGGTTTCCCGTGTTGAATCAAATTAAGCAAGATTTGTGTGTGGCGAGTTGTTGTGTTCGAGCACATGAGCAGTCACTCTGAATGCCTTGAGAGCGTTGGTGGACGCGTGCAGGGGAAAATGAATATCTATATATCTTCTTAGATATAGACAGCATCTGATAGTTGTGATGGTTTTACACTCCAGTACTTTGCAGTGAACGCTGGTAACAGTCAGGTGGGCAGGCGTATTAGAGTTGGTGCTCTTAGAGTTGGTGGGCGTGTCTCTCTAGCGGTTGGAGTTGTTGGGCGGTGCTCTGTCGTTTGTATTCCACGGTCGGACGACTTGGTGGATTATATATGGAAATGCAGCTGAAACCGAAAAGAACAATGAAAAGTCAACGTCGCTCAGTGGTGCATGTGTACTGTAGTAAAGACGAAAGTGAGTTGTTTCATCCGGGCACATGAGCAGGCACCGTGAATGCCTTGAGAGCATGGGTAGACGCATGGTCGAGTTGGTGGGCGTGAGTTGGTGGGCTGCGCTTTGTGAGTTGACTGCTTTCAAAGTGGTGCTTGCTTTTATGGGTGTCTTGCTTGCTCTTGTGGTGGCTTAGTGAATTATATATACAGTGATCCCTCGCTATATCGCGCTTCGCCTTTCGCGGCTTCACTCCATCGCGGATTTTATATGTAAGCATATTTAAATATATATCGCGGATTTTTTGCTGGTTCGCGGATTTCTGCGGACAATGGGTCTTTTAATTTCTGGTACATGCTTCCTCAGTTGGTTTGCCCAGTTGATTTCATACAAGGGACGCTATTGGCAGATGGCTGAGAAGCTACCCAACTTACTTTTCTCTGTCTCTCTTGCGCTGACTTTCTCTGATCCTGACGTAGAGGGATTGAGCAGGGGGGCTGTTCGCACACCTAGACGATACGGACGCTCGTCTAAAAATGCTGAAAGATTATCTTCACGTTGCTATCTTTTGTGCAGCTGCTTCCTGAAACGACATGCTGCACGGTGCTTCGCATACTTAAAAGCTCGAAGGGCACGTATTGATTTTTGACTGAAAAACAAACTCTGTCTCTCTCTATCTCTCTCTCTTTGTCTGCTCCTGACGGAGGGGGTGTGAGCTGCCGCCTTCAACAGCTTTGTGCCGCGGTGCTTCGCATACTTAAAAGCCAAACAGCCCTATTGATTTGTTTGCTAGAGATTGTTTTCTCTATCTATGTGACATTCTGTGCTCCTGACACGCACTCCTTTGAAGAGGAAGATATGTTTGCATTCTTTTAATTGTGAGATGGAACTGTCATCTCTGTCTTGTCATGGAGCACAGTTTAAACTTTTGAAAAAGAGACAAATGTTTGTTTGCAGTGTTTGAATAACGTTCCTGTCTCTCTACAACCTCCTGTGTTTCTGTGCAAATCTGTGACCCAAGCATGACAATATAAAAATAACCATATAAACATATGGTTTCTACTTCGCGGATTTTCTTATTTCGTGGGTGGCTCTGGAACGCAACCCCCGCGATGGAGGAGGGATTACTGTATTGATACACAGCCTCTTTTTAGATGGTCCGGCCGCATCCACCCTCGTTCTCGAAGTATACACACCGCCTGGTCATGGGCGGGGAAATGTCTTCCGTGTTCCTGCAGGACCATGTAAGAAGACGCATGTTTGTCGCAGATGCAAATTGCTGTATGTAGCGTGTAAAACAGTTTGCGATGGTGCACACGGTCATGCGTCGTAACCGAAAAGTCAACGTGGCTCAGAGGTCCATGTGTACTGTTGCACAGACGAACATAAATGACCCCGTTTTTTCCGAGGCGTCGCGTCCGAGTTGGTGGGCGTGGCTCTGCGAGTTGTCGTCGTATCCAATGGTCTTAGAGTTGGTGGGCGTGGCTCCTTCCTACTTGTCGGCGGCTTAGTGAATCCACGCCCCTTCCTGCGTGCTTTCATGGGTGTCTTGCTTTGCTCTGCGTGCTTTCATGGGTGTCTTGCCCGCTCTGGCGGCGGCTTAGTGAATTATATATATAGATGTTTAACCCTCTTTTAGTTAATGCTGCCATTTTAACAATAGTTGTTAAATGTTTTTCTTTTCTGAAACAGTAATGCCTGATCAGTGGCAGCTTTCCATCCTTAAATCAATGGCGGAAAGTCTCTAAATCTGAAATCAAATTGCTTATCAAGAGAACCCTGTACCACAGAGCTGGAAGCAGACATTTGAAAGCTCTTTAGTTCTGGATGCCTCTTTTGACACTGGTGTTCTTTTAACATTAAAGTCGATGAAGCAGAGTTGCTTCACAATCAATGTTTCTAGAATTCTAGAATACAAGAACTGACGCAGATGAATTTCTTTTTTAGTTTGCAGAGTAAGATGAAATCAAAGTGATTCACTGAATAGAAAGTGAGAATGGGTGAGTACTTGAAGAGCCTAAGCCTCTGTCATTGAACTAAATATTTTCTGAATACACAACAGATTGTTCTTCTGAAACCAGGTAAGATTTACCAAAGATTCTTACTTGGAAAAAGTTCTTCTCAAAGTGGACCCCAGATGAGATGAACAAACTTCTGCTCTTAAGCGTCAGCACACTAGCAAGGCACCCGGGATCAATGGCCTGCCTATCAAAAGCCATTGTAGTCACCTGCCAAAGAGCTAATCTTATTCTACGAACAAAAAAGGAGACCCCTCAGACCTCAGACACTGGCGTATAATGGTGCATGGTGTATAAGCTTCTCTCCAGAACTCTGGCTAATCATGTTATGGGGTATGCTGTTAAACAAGATGGTGTTTTCTAATTCTGATCCTATGATTTTGGTTTGTGATTCGATTGTTTTTTGTCAACTATCTTTTGGTTCAAAATAAATCTGATTTCTTTAGATAAGATAAAGGCTTCTGATAGAGCAAAACATAGTTGTCTCACCAAAGTCTTGATCTGAAAGGTTTCTATTGAAGCTTTGGGTCATTACCTCTGTCAAAAACAGCTCATGTGTTTGGGGTTTTGAAAGCGAACGGTGCATTGGTGTATTCCCCAGGGATGCTTTCTTTCAGGGATGTTTCTCCCTTTTCTATTGAATCCCTTCCTGAGCAGGTCACATGACATCTTTCTCGCCGCAGCATTCTTTACTGTTCTGATAGATGTTTTAAAGTAGTTCCCTATGCAGATGATGTAACGGTTTTTGTGTCTCCTTATTTCTGGTAGACATGTTAGTGTATTTTTAGATGTTTTTGAAAGACTATCTTAGTCAAAAATAAACTTAAAAGTAATGCCTTTTTGGTGAGAGATTGGTGAAATGTGCCACCAAATTGATTAAAAATGTTGGATGGGATTGCTCAAGAGAATTAGGTGGAGTTGGTAAATAAAGTTCCCACAAGGTTAAAACACTAGAAATGGCTTCTGCATCATTTTTCTTGTAGAAACACGATTTTAGCTCATAACAGTTCTGTTGCTTCCATGTTTTGGCGTAAACTAAGGTGTGCTGAGCCACTGGTTACTGTAATCAGATCAATCCTGACAGTTATGTTGGAGGTTTTCTGGGAGTGCATACATTGCAAATGGGTGTGCTGTATTTACCAGGGTCTGAAGGAAGAAGGTGGGGTCCAGGAGACATAAGGTTCAAAACTGAGAATTTAAAAATTACACACACGCGTGCACAACAGGAAACAGTTTAAGGCAGGGGTGTCCAACTCTGGTCCTGGTGGGCCGCAGTGGCTGCAGATTTTCATTCTGACCCTTTTCCTAATCGGTGACCAGTTTTCACTGCTAATTAACTCCTTTTCCCTTTATTTTAATAGCCCTGTTTTTAAGGATTCAGTCCTCTGAATTGATTCCTTTCTTCATTAAATGGTAGCCAAACAGAAATGAGATGTGAAACGAGCCAACAGATGACCAGCTATATTTTTAACGTCACACTCCAGCCAAGTTCACTTCAACTAGTTTCATAATGAGAAGCCAATTCTTGCTGTTAATTAAGCCGTTATTGAATATCATGACTTGTTTCTGCTCTCTGCGGTGGGTTGGCACCCTGCCCGGGATTGGTTCCTGCCTTGTGCCCTGTGTTGGCTGGGATTGGCTCCAGCAGACCCCCGTGACCCTATGTTCGGATTCAGCGGGTTGGAAAATGGATGGATGGATGTTTCTGCTCTCATTCTGACACAGCAGTCTGTTGATTTTCTGTTTTATCCTAAGACCACTGTAAAGATGTTTTGGTGACCTGAACAGACCAACATGACCGAGACCTTCACCTTTCTTCATTTTCAGGTTAGCTGGTCACATGGTGGCTTGTTTTGTTTCTTCTTATTGTTTGTCTTCTCATTAAGGAAAAAGAAACAACTAAGTGGTCTGAGTCAAGTTAATTAAAACTAAGGCAAAACAAGTTAATCAGCAGCAAAAAAACGGCTTACTAATTAAGAAGATGGTTAGAGTGAAAACCTGCAGCCACTGCGGCCCTGCAGGACCGGAGTTGGACACCCCTGGTTTAAGGGATTGAGAGATTGTAATTCTCAACTGAGACATGAGGTGGCACTGCATAATAACAATTTCTCTTCTCCTTTCTCTGCTGTAAGGAAGATTAACACCATCCCATGTGTGACATCACTTCCAGGGTCCATCCACCTGGACCCACCTCTTCCTCCCAGAATGCATCAGCATACCTGAGACTGATGTCAGAGTGAATCAACTTGTTAACAAGTTTTTTCTTTATTTTTTACAAATTCAAGGTTAACCTCAAGGTATCCCAAAACACTTCTATGGTTTGTGCTCTTTTTACACTGTATGTCCCAGAAGGCTTGCCTTGGAGTGATCTGAAGTTTGTGCTTTATTAAAGTGAATTTTGATAGACATCTCCTTTTATATTCTTTTAAACTAATTTTGTCACGTTGTTATCAATCCATGTTGCTAATTAGCATAGCAAGTTCATAAGAACAGTTTATATTTTGGAGAAGGTTTTTTGATTCCTAGCGTAGCCATTGATTTGAAACACTGTGTTAAAATGTCTGCCATTGTGTTTTGATCATTTTGTTTTTTATCCTCCAGCTCACTTTACAGGTTCCAGCAGAAGATCTGCCAGTCTATTAGAACAGTTTCTTAAGGCCACATCACATTACATGTCTTTTCCAGTGATTTTCATTCATAGCCTTCATTTATATAATCCTAGTGAATTGGAGGCAGTCATCGGCCCGCCCCCATAAATTCAGTCATGTGATGTGACACGCCCAGTGACTCAATACAATTAGTTCATGATTCGCTCGATCTGATTTTGTCTTTAGTCGTAGGGGCGGGCTTATATGTATGAGAGCTGACAACCAATGAGCGCTCATCAGGAAGTTCAATGAATAAAATGTAGCGACGAGGATAAGGAATATGTGTGTTTTGAGCCACACAAACAGAAAAGAGGCTTGTCTGTCTGATGTCTCATGTTTTACATACCATGACAGAATGGGAAAAAGGAAAAAAAAGGGCAGTGATTGTGGATGAACTCTCCAGAGCTGTTAACCCTTCGTACTGTGTCAGTTGTCAGGTAGCACTCTTATTGACTATCAGAAAAAGGGATAAGCAGGACTGTGCTGGAAGGTCAGCTGAAAGATCAGCATACAGTTGGTAAATTAGACATGTACAGCGATTTTCAGTTGTTCAAACTGATAAGGTCTGGCGACAACATCGGCAACTGCAGTCAACAGAACTGACAAGCCTCACAACTAAAATTTACGTAATGTGACATCAGCTTTAATCAGTCTGAAGATGTTTTAGTTAAATTAGGTGCAAGCTAATTATGTGATGACTTTTCCCCGACAAGCAAATCTCTCAACCAAATGGCATGAACCTTTTTATACAAGTCAGACATGAAGTATCAGATGGTGCTGAGCCTCCTAATTTTATTCTTGGTTTTGGTGGTGTCATGATGAAAAAAATTAGATTTACAGTCATGTGAAAAAGTTTGGGAACCCCTCTCAGCTTGCATAATGATTTACTCTACTTTCAACAAAAAAGATAACAGTGGCATGTCTTTAATTTCCTAGGAATTTCTGAGTACTGCGGTGTTTTCCGAACAAAGATTTTTAGTGAAGCAGTATTTAGTTGTATGAAATTAAATCAAATGTGAAAAACTGGCTGTGCAAAAATTTGGCTCCCCTTGTAATTTTGCTGATTTGAATGCATGTATCTGCTCAATGCTGATTACTTGCAATGCCAAATTCGTTGGATTAGCTTGTTAAGCCTTGAACTTCATAGGCAGGTGTGTCCAATCATGAGATATAAAGGTATTTAAGGTGGTCAATTGCAAGTTGTGCTTCCCTTTGACTCTCCTCTGAAGAGTGACAGCATGGGATCCTCAAAGCAACTCTCAAAAGATCTGAAAACAAAGATTGTTCAGTCTCCTGGTTTAGGGGAAGG
This sequence comes from Erpetoichthys calabaricus, assembly GCF_900747795.2. Lineage (NCBI taxonomy): Eukaryota > Metazoa > Chordata > Cladistia > Polypteriformes > Polypteridae > Erpetoichthys > Erpetoichthys calabaricus. The sequence continues at coordinate 4,730,417 of NC_041409.2, read as the reverse complement.
CTACAAAAAGCTATTTCAGAGGTTTAAACTGTCAGTTTCAACTGTAAGGAATGGAATCAGGAAATGGAAGGCCACAGGCACAGTTGCTGTTAAACCCAGCAGGTCTGGCAGGCCAAGAAAAATACAGGAGCAGCATATGAGCAGGATTGTGAGAATGGTGACAGACAACCCACAGATCACTTCCAAAGTCCTGCAAGTACATCTTGCTGCAGATGGTGTATCTGTACATCGTTCTACAATTCAGCGCAATTTTCACAAAGAACATCTGTATGGCAGGGTGATGAGAAAGAAGCCCTTTCTGCACTCATGCCACAAACAGAGTCGCTTGTTGTATGCAAATGCTCATTTAGACAAGCCAGATTCATTTTGGAACAAAGTGCTTTGGACTGATGAGACACAAATTGAGTTATTTGGTCATAACAAGAAGTGCTTTGCATGGTGGAAGAAGAACACCGCATTCCAAGAAAAACATCTGCTACCTACTGTCAAATTTGGTGGAGGTTCCATCATGCTGTGGGGCTGTGTGGCTAGTTCAGGGACTGGGGCCCTTGTTAAAGTCGAGGGTCCAATGAATTCAACCCAATATCAACAAATTCTTCAGGATAATGTTCAAGCATCAGTCACAAAGTTGAAGTTACGCAGGGGTTGTATATTCCAATGAGACAATGACCCAAAACACATTTCAAAATCTACAAAGGCATTCATGCAGAGGGGGAAGTACAATGTTCTGGAATGGCCATCACAGTCCCCTGACTTGAATATCATCAAAAATCTATGGGATGATTTGAAGCAGGCTGTCCATGCTCAGCAGCCATCAAATTTAACTGAACTGGAGAGATTGTGTATGGAAGAATGGTCAACAATACCTCCATCCGGAATCCAGACACTCATCAAAGGCTATAGGAGGACAGCGTCTAGAGGCTGTTATATTTGAAAAGGAGGCTCAACTAAGTATTGATGTCATATCTCTGTTGGGTGCCCAAATTTATGCACCTGTCTAATTTTGTTATGATGCATATTGCATATTTTCTGTTATTCCAATAAACTTAATGTCACTGCTGAAATCCTACTGTTTCCATAAGGCATGTCGTATATTAAAAGGAAGTTGCTACTTTGAAAGCTCAGCCAATGATAAACAAAAATCCAAAGAGTTAAGAGGGGTTCCCAAACTTTTTCATATGACTTTTTCAACATCAGTTATGTTTTAATATTACTTTGTATCATTTTCATAAAGATATACAGTACTGTGCAAAAGTTTTAGGCAGGTGTGAAAAAATGCTGTAAACAAAGAATGCTTTAAAAAATGGAAGTGTTAATCATTTATTTTCATCAATCAACAAAATGCAGTGAATGAACAAAAGAGAAATCTAAATCAAATCCATATTTGGTGTGACAACCCTTTGCCTTCAAAACAGCATCAATTCTTCTAGGTACACTTGCACACAGTTTTTGAAGGAACTCGGCTGGTAGGTTGTTCCAAACATCTTGGAGAACTAACCCCAGATCTTCTGTGGATGTAGGCTTCCTCACATCCTTCTGTCTCTGCATGTAATCCCAGACACACTCGATGATGTTGAGATCAGGGCTCTGTGGGGGCCATACCATTACTTCCAGGACTTCTTGTTCTTCTTTATGCTGAAGATAGTTCTTAATGACTTTGGCTGTATGTTTGGGGTCGTTGTCTTGCTGCAGAATAAATTTGGTGCCAATCATACGCCTCCCTGATGGTATTGCATGATGGATAAGTATCTGCCTGTATTTCTCAGCATTGACAACACCATTAATCCTGACCAAATCTCCAACTCCATTTGCAGAAATGCAGCCCCAAACGTTCAAGGAACCTCCACCATGCTTCACTGTTGCCTGCAGACATTCATTATTGTACCGCTCTCCCACCCTTCGATGAACAAACTGCCTTCTGCTACAGCGAAATATTTCAAATTTTGACTCCTCAGTCCAGAGCACCTGCTGCCATTTTTCTGCACCTCAGTTCCTATGTTTTCATGCATATTTGAGTCTCTTGGCCTTGTTTCCACGTCAGATGTATGGCTTTTTGGCTGCAACACTTCCATGAAGACCACTTCAGGCCAGACTTCTCCGGGCAGTAGATGGGTGTACCTGGGTCCCGCTGGTTTCTGCCAGTTCTGAGCTGATGGCACTGATGGACATCTTCCGATTTTGAAGGGTAATAAGCTTGATGTGTCTTTCATCTGCTGCACTAAGTTTCCTTGGCCGACCACTGCGTCTACGATCCTCAACGTTGCCCGTTTCTTTGTGCTTCTTCAAAAAAGCTTGAACAGCACATCTTGAAACCCCAGTCTGCTTTGAAATCTTTGTCTGGGAGAGACCTTGCTGATGTGTCTTGTTGCTGTGCTCAATCTTGCCATGACATGAAACTGTCTTCCACAACCTCACCTTGGTAGCAGAGGTTGGCTGTTCCTCACCCAGTTTTAAGCCTCCTACACAGCTGTTTCTGTTTCAGTTAATGACTGTGTTTCAACCTACGTGTGACATTGATGATCATTTGCACCTGTTTGGTAGAATTGGTTGATCAGACACCAGATTAGAATCCTACAAAATCCCTGAATTTGTGCAAGTGGACCTATAAGAATTGATGCTGGTTTGAAGGCAAAAGGTAGTAACACCAAATATTGATTTGATTTAAATTTTTCTTTTGTTCGGTCACTTTGTTTATTGTTATCAATTTACAAAATGCAATCATTATTTATATTTCTGAAAACATTCTTTGTTTACAGCATTTTTTCACACCTGCCTAAAACTTTTGCACAGTACTGTATATGATACACAAAGCAAAAAACAATTGCGTACTAGAATGTATATAACTCCAGCATGGGGGGCATTTTACAAATGTCCTTTACAAAGCACCTCAGTGACTTACAGTAGGGAATTGTTCATGCAGCTTTAGCATCTAATTCTTTTATGTCAATTATTGTTCCTGAGCTGGCCAATTCCAGTGCTTTTTGTTTGCAAAGGTAAGTTATTTTTCAGCAGTTTCTTAATTGTTATACTGCAGATTGAGACCACTGTTTGCTTTCTCAGTATTCTCTTTAGTAGGGTTGGGTTGTTATTTTGAACAGTTTATTTTTATTTTTGGAGCTGTGTGCAATCCCAAAGATAAAAACAAGTTTACTGTACATTTTGTGGCTTTGTCAAGCAAAGCTTGCAGTGCTTAAGACAGGATGGGCTGAGGAAAACAACTTAAACACCGCAGATGTGCTGCTGATGTTTGAAGTCTAGTAAGATAAAAACAGGAGTTCATGTATTATAATCTCCTTAAACGCTCGGTTGGGGGAATTGGTTATAAACTGGTGACTCTAATTAGTTTTTCAGGCTAATGATGTCTATGATATCCATCTATCTAATGCTGTTTTGTCCAAAATTATAAAAAAAACTGTTCATGAGGTATACTTACATTTTCACTCCTCTGCAAGTAAATAGGATGTTTGACAGATAAGAAAAGCAAATTCTTTCCTTCAGTCACTTTTGGATATCTGATGACCAAATTGCCCCAGTATCCCATCCATACAAATAATTGTCAGTGTTTCTGTTACAACAATACTCGGTAGTTTGTTTGAGATTCCCATGATTTTTTTGTTTAAAAAAATGCCTTTTGTTTTCACTCTTAAATATATTTGCTCTTTATGAACATCGATGTCTTCCAGTTATTAGCAAATTGAAAGAAATCTTCTGGATCAATTTTATTGAAGCCTCGGAGAATCTGAAGACCTGGATTAGATGTCCAAGCAACCCTCTCAGTTCAGAACCAAAGAGGTTTAATTCCCTTACCCTGTTGGAGTAGGACAAGCCATTTGACCCCAGTATGGCCAAGTTCACTGCCTTCTGTACAGATTCTCTCATTTCTTTAGTGTGGTACACAAGGCACATCGCCTCTGCTCTCTCTGGTCTGAGTAAATCATCCCTTTGAGGCCAGATTAAGATCCCCCACGGACTCCTGGGTGTTGAAGCTCAAATGACCCCCTACACCTTACCTCACTACAAAAATGAACACACAGAGAACTGCAGTGCAAAAAAAATCCCAAACTTTATCTCTGATCTGCTCCACCTTTTTTGTTATTAGTGTATTTCAATGAATTTAACAAACTAATTAATGCATACAACATTACATCCATCCATCCATTTTCCAACCCACTGAATCCAAACACAGGGTCACGGGGGTCTGCTGGAGCCAATCCCAGCCAACACAGGGCACAAGGCAAGAACCAAACCTGGGCAGGGTGCCAACCCACCGCAGACAACATTACATCTCTTAGAAATTTACTTTTTTCTGATATTGAAGTTAACAAATAGCTAATAATTTTTTAACAGACTATGCCACTTTGTGGCAAAAGGCTGACATGTATCTGAGAATTATGGGTTTGCTTGTTTGCACCAAATTAAAACGAAAGACCATTCGCGTTCAAGCTTGGTGCATCTTATTTCCTACTTTTGTTTTGTCTGCAAAATATATTTAGAGTGATGAACATGAGAAACAATGGAGCCAAGTGCAAAGCAAAAGCTGAGACCTGAAAAGAAAATGAGAGAGACGTCAGAACCAAACTGCAAACCAAAAATCAAAGTCAAAAGACAGAGCTAAATTCAAGAACCAGTAACCAAAAATCTAAAGAATCATAAGTCGTTAAGTTTTGTCCACTCTCGGATACAAAATGGCCGATGAGATGACGTTCACTTATCACCCATGATGTCATGACCCTGGAGGCCACGCCCCTAGCAGCCAGGATTGAAACTACAAAATGGCTGTCCCCATAACCTAAAGAAAATGGTGTCTGAAAGTCAACTTCTAAATGAAGGCTCTAATCAAGAAAATGACCATAGCATTAAAATTCCCTGAGTGTATAAACCTCATAAACGACACCTAGATGATTTTTATAGCTTCAGAAAAGCCTACAAAAAAATCAAAAGAAACTCTGTTCATAACAGCAGTGGCCTCGTTGTCCTCCACATTTTTGTTCACGTCTGTCAGTGTAAGAGCCAATTTTAGAAAGTTAAAGTTTTGAGTTAAACTCATATTAATGTTTGCTTTATTTGAATAGAACATATTGTGAATTTCCCATTGGGATTAATAAAGTATCTATCTATCTATCTATCTATCTATCTATCTATCTATCTATCTATCTATCTATCTATCTATCTATCTATCTATCTATCTATCTATCTATCTATCTATCTATCTATCTAATTTCTTCTATAGTCATAGACAATGGTATAGTCTTTTTCCCCCTTTAAGTTAGTAAGAGATAGAATCTTCTTGCTATAACTGAGATATAGTGAGATAATAAACTCGGTTGTGTTTAGAACAGGTCCCAGTAAAGAGGGACTTGATAAACCCATTTAAGTTTAGAAATGGGATAAGCATACAGTTTTCTGACCGTTTTGAAATGGTTCAGAAATTATAAGTGATTAGTATCGATTTAAGATGTAACAAGATTAAGCTTAGAACTAAATTTTTTCTTATTATAATTTTTCCTTTTTTGCTATTTTTAATTTTCTTTTTTGTGTGAACTGTTTTACTTTCAAACTTAACTAAACTTTTAAAAACAAAGATATTTTGTCTGTGGAATCATTTCTGCACGTCAGGCTTTTGTTGAATCCCATTTTTTAAGTTGGAGCTGCTGAATTTTGGAAACTTTGGGAAAACGCAGCTACAGTCAGTGTTATGGGATGCTGCAGAATCGGACTGCACATTGTGGCAAGAAGTGGCGATGTTAGTCTTTTCTTGGCCACATTATCTATTTTCAGACTCATTAGTCTCAGCTGAAGTATTTACTGCTTGTTCAAATTATCATGTTGGTGTATTTTTTTAAACTTGGCATGTATAGTTTACACCAAACATTGTTTTTGTTCATATCTCTTTTTTATTTTTATTTTCTCTACACCACTAAGATATAATTTTGAATGACTATCCATTTGGAGTTTTACTCTTTTTCAATGGCAGAGTAAATCATCAAATGTACAAGGGCCACGGTATGTGCACCAAAGTCACCAAACTTTTAGATCTGGCCACACATCCTTTAATTTTCAGTCAACTGTTTTTACGATACAACCTGTACATTTCTTACATGGTTTAAAAATTGCATCAGTTCCTTAAGTCTATCTATCTATCTATCTATCTATCTATCTATCTATCTATCTATCTATCTATCTATCTATCTATCTATCTATCTATCTATCTATCTATCTATCTATCTATCTATCTATCTATCTATCTATCTATCTCATAATTTGAAAAATAACCAAAGCATCAACAAACTTTTCAGCTTTGCAGGTATACTGAAATTAGACACCGCATGACACCATTGAAAAATAAACTGCTGTTAAAACAAAAATCAAGACGTGCTTGCTCACACACAGGAGTTTGTAAATTTGGCCCCAATTAGTGAGGACGGCAGGTCAAAAGCAGATTGTTGGTATATTTTTAGAAGCAACTGGATGACATAAAGGAAGTAAAACAACTCCACCTCCCTATTGAAAGCCATTAAGACTTTACGATATGTCAGTGCCCAAAAACAGTGATTTTGCATGTAGAAAGCTGTAATTCTGGCCTGACGAACAATCACTGTCCTGGCTTCTTTTCAACTCTCTTAGTAATATTCCAGCACTCAAAATAGTGTTTAGCAGCCCCAAAAATGCCGTAGGGTATATTACAAAATATTAGGCTCTTCATTCAGAATCATCACACATTACCAACAAAACAAAAACAAGCCCACAATGAGAGGAAAACCACCACAGGGACCTTTCCTGACTGTATCTATAATGAGATGATACTGCTTATACTTATATAGAGTCACAGTGAGAAAAAAAGATAAGAGTAATGCCTTACAAAGGTAATCCAAAATTGGGAAAGATTAGACTCACATGTACAAATTAGACTTGGAAGCAGGAAAGGCCTGCATCTTTTATAGTCAGTCACATTCAGAGGTGGGGTAGAGTAGCCAAAAATTGTACTCAAGTAAGAGTAGCGTTACTTCAAAATAATATTACTCAAGTAGAAGTAAAAAGTAGTCATCCAAAAAATTACTCATGTAAGAGTATAAAAGTATTTGGTGAAAAGACTACTCAAGTACTGAGTAACTGTTTGAACATAATAAATGATTTATTTTTTAGAAATGTTGTAATAAGACATAAAAAATATAAAATAATGTGCAAATTCTGCTATTTCCATATAATAAAATAAAAAATGAGAAAAATAAATAACATCTTTACAAAATAAGGATGCACAAATAACACAAAGTTCCAAATCTCAGTTTTTCACAACAAAGCTTTTGAAGCCGATACCTACAGTAGGTAACATGTATGTTTGAACAGTGCAAACCACTTACAGTGATGAGATAACCTGTACACTGACAGTTGTGACAGTTTAGGGTCTCCATGACCCCTTGAACCCTCAGACTAGACGTCAGACACCAGGTAAAAGTCCAAATAATGGTTTATTAATAATAATAATAATTGTGCACAAAGCACCCTCCTCTCCACAATACTCAGTAATAATCAATAATTAAACAATAACCAATACACAATCCTCCACTCCCAGACGCGTTGCCCTCCTTCCACCCAGCTCAGCTCCACGTCTGGGATTTCCCATAGTCCTTTAATATTCCCTGACCCGGAAGTGTTTCCCATCCTACAGTACATGTGATTTCTTATCACTTCCGGGTCAGATAAAAAGTCCTTTTCTTCAACCCGGAACTTGCCTACGACGAACTTCCGGGTTATAGGGCACAAACAACTCTCTGGCCCTCCCTGCAGCGTCATCTGTTGGCCCCTGTGATATCCAGCAGGGCTGTAAAGGAAAACTCCATTGTCCATGATTCCCTGCTGGTATTCGGGGCACTTCCATGCAGCAGGGACAGCTCCATCTGGCGGCCTGGGGGTGTTGGCCAGGGTGACAGGCCGGCCATATCCCACACAGTATAATAATGTATATTCACTTTGTGGTGTAGCGGGTCCACAGCTTCAAAAAAAAAAAAAGGCCAGTTTCAAACCCATAAAGCCGTGTCACTCTCTGTAGGCACAACTGCACGACAGCGGGGAGTTAAAGAGGTAGTTGGAGAGAGTCACACCTGCACGTGTGGGTGCGATCGTTCTCAATTGCTTCATTGGTTTTCTGCGGTGTGTGATTAAGGCCCACGGAGATGGAAGTGTATATATACGGGTCGGCACAAAAAAAGAAGGGTGAATCAAAGAAAAGGAGAAAAGAAAAGAGCCTGTAGGGGACTGGCATCGTCACACTCTTGCCCTCCAAATAGCACAGCTGGTAGAAAATAACATTAGAACAAGGCAGCTTGTGCACCTACAAGAAGTCTCACTTTACCTTGACTGTCTGTGTCGGTGCGTGTTTGGTTAAAACCTGCTTGCTCTTCCCTCAGTGAAGTGATGGTTAAGCATCAGCATGAAGTGACACTCAAGGTTCTTGTAATGAAGCTGTGACCGTTTAGCAGTGAACAGGAGACCTGCATGACTAAAAGTACCTCTCACAGGCTGCAGATGCAGGAAGTTTGTGTGTGGTCATGTGACTGCATGGCTACGTCTGATTGGTGAAACTGAGTCATGTGATTATTGTTGCTACATCTGATTGGTGAAACGTAGTTATGTGATTATTGTTGCTATGTCTGATTGGTGAAACAGTCATGCAGTAGATCCACTGGCGACTTCTCTTTGGCAAAAAATATAAGCATATCTAATGTGTAAATGGAAAAATGTAACGAGTCGAGTTTTGCCCAATGTTGCGGAGTAAGAGTAGCGTTTCTTCTTTACAAATGTACTCAAGTAAAAGATAAAAGTATGGTGCAGAAAAACTACTCTTAGAAGTACAATTTGTTTTAAAAAGTTACTGAAGTAAATGTAACTCGTTACTTCCCACCTCTGGTCACATTCATAATGGACATCGATTCTTCTGCTCTTCTCTCTGCAAGATCTTTCAAATACATTAAATCTGTTGATGTCTATTTTGAGCAGCCTGGGGTTTTCAAATGTGGAGAAATTAAGGCCTAAAATCCAAAAGACGTCAGCCAGCATTTGCTGAATATTACATCACCCAAATGCAATCATGAAATGACATCTATTGAGCATCCAGTACAACATAAACATCTGCTGTTATAGTGAATGAAGTGAGAGGGGACCATGGTATGATTTCATAAATTGATCATCTTATGAGAAAGAAAATGAGGCCGACCCTGTCTTCATTTCTTGTGTGATTTTGGGCTATACTGTACAAGAAATAAACTGTTGTTGTTGTATGTATAGTGTGCAGACATTGTCACGGTTTAGCATCTGTTTTACCAATAATTACAAATGGAAAAATGTGTGATCAAAGTAACTTTGGTAATGTTGAAAAATTAAAATTAGAAAATTAGAGCAATCTAGGCTAGAAGAGGCCATTCAGACCAACAAAACTCACCATTTCTATCCACTTAATTCTTCTAAACTAACATAGTCTCTTTGTAAAAATCCCTAAAGTCCTTCTTTCTATAACATTACTTGATAGCTTATTCCATGTGTCTGTAGTTCTCTGTGTAAAGAAAAATGTCATAATACTAATGCGAAATTTTCCCTTTAACAAGTTTCCAACTGTGTCCTCATATTCTTGTTGAACTCATTTTAAAGTCACAGTCTTTATCCATTGAGCTAATTCCTTTCATAATTATAAAACACTTCAATCATGTCACCTCTTAATCATCTTTTTCTTAAACTGTAAAGGCTCAGCTCATTTAATCTTTCCTCATAACTTATCCCATGCAGCTCTGCAATCAGCCTAGTTGCCCTTCTCTGGACCTTTTCTAGCGCTGCTATGTCCTTTTGTAGCCCAGAGACCAAAGCTGCACCCAGTACTCCAGATGAGGCCTCACCAGTGTGTTATAAAGCTTGAGATGAACCTCCTGTGACTTGTACTCCACACACCGTGCTATATAACCTGACATTCTGTTAGCCTTCTTAATGGCTTCTGAACACACTCTGGCAATTGATAGTGACAAGTCCACTGCAACTCCTAAATCCTTCTTATAACGAGTAGATTTGATTTTCAGTCCTCCCATTGTGTATTCAAACCTAACGTTTTTACTTCATACATGTAACACTTTGTATTTACTGACATTAAATTTCATCTGTCACAAATCTGCCCAATATGCTGTCCAAATCCTTTTGTAATGACTCAACTAATTTTAGATTATCTCCCTAGCTTGTTATTTGTAAACTTGTTACCCATATTTCATATCCAAATCATTTTTATTTATTGTAAAAGTATGAATCCAGGCACATAAAGGTTTGGGGTTTCTAGCCCCGTATACTGTAAAGAAATATAGTTTTGTACAAACAAACGTTCAAAACTGGCATTCAATGTACAGCGCCATAATGGCGGAGAGAGGAACATTTATATGGGGGGACCGGAAGTAGATGAACGGACTGCTGGGAAGGGACCGTGATGGATGCTGGGATTGCTCATGTCATCTGGGAGAGACAGAGGGAAGGCGGAAGTGAGGTATTATTTTCATGTTTTTAGGAGGATTCATGGCGGCAGTGCGTCCCTTTTTCTGTAGAGATAAAGAAAGAGAGTTTAGTACCCCGCCATTCCCGTCTGACATATGCTTTTACGTCACGTTTTGAGTCGTTCCGCGGCTCCCTAATCGCGCGTGCGTGACATTATATACTAAAATAGCAGCTGCCCTAACACTGACCCCTGCTGGACACCACTCGTAACATCGGCCAGTTCCTCACACCATCACCCTCTGCTTCCTGTGAGTGAGCCAATTCTGCACTCGTCTACAAACATCACCCTGAACTCCCACTTCTTGTAGTTTGATGCCCAACCTCTCATGTGGCACCTTATCAAATGCTGCATGAAAATCCAGATAAATGTTATCATATGCACCACTTTGATCATATCCTTTTGTTGCTTCTTCATAGAATTCACATGTTAGTAAAACTTGACCTCCCTCTTCTGAGCCCATGCTGACTGTTCAGACAAATTCCTGTTCTTGCCAGGTGTTGCTCAGTCTTTCCCTTAATAATTCATTCTATTAATTTACCTGTGATGCACGTTAAGCTTACTGGCCTATAGCTGCTTGGACCTGCCTGGTCACCCTTATTATACAGTGATCCCTCGCTATATCGCGCTTCGCCTTTCGCGGTTTCACTCTATCGCGGATTTTATATGTAAGCATGTTTAAATATATATCACGGATTTTTTGGTGGTTCGCGGATTTCTGTGGACAATGGGTCTTTTAATTTCTGGTACACGCTTCCTCAGTTGGTTTGCCCAGTTGATTTCATACAAATGACGCTATTGGCAGATGAAGAAAACAGTAAAATGCATATTGTGTACAGTACAAAAAGACTTTTGCAATTGCTTATGGTGGTCTGAGGCATATACGTAGTCATGCTAGTAGCATGAAGAATGGGTGAATTGGTAAAGCAGGAGGACACATAAACAGCGTAGAGCTAGTGTAAAACTTGTTTTATTTGTTGTTTTAAGTGTCAATATAAAACACGTATGTCACTAAAAAATTCTTGAGTTCAAGAAGTGTTGTCAGTTCAAGTGAAATATTGATATATCAGGTCACAAATTTGGGTTGAGTCATAGTCTACAGTCTTCCTCTGATCAAATTATGGAACTGTGTAAATTTTTCTAGAGATTGATTCAATGGTGTGGATTTGTTGAACTGGACATACAGTATATGTTGTCACACAAGTGTGAATTGGAGACAATTAAGGGGCCTGAATAATGGTAATTCCACATCCGACCAGGTGGCAGCGGGGTGCACTAACTGTCTTTCTCGATCCCTTGCAGACCATTCTTGGGAAATCCTGCAGGGTTCATCCGTCACTTCTGGTTCAGGTGCCTCTGAGGTCATGAGTTCTGTTTCTGGTCCTGCCTCCGATGATGTCACTTCTACTTCCCACATACGATGGTGTCACTTCCGCCTCTGATGATGTAATTTCCTACACTGGCCTTTAAAGCAGCCATCTTGTCTCCATATTGGCAGTTTAGTTGTGGACTCCGATCTGTAAATATCTGTGCAATATATTAACCTTTTGCAGCCAGGACATAATATATGGGAGGCTGCCCCAAACCTTTCTTTGATGTCTTTTTGTGGTTATTGTGACAATATATATATATATATATATATTGTCACGCTTGGGTCACAGAATTGCACAGAAAACAGAGGAGGTTGAAGAGACTGGCACTTTATTCAAACACTGCAAACAAACATTTGTCTCTTTAAAAGTTTTTAAACGTGCTCCTTGACAGTATAGAGTCGACACTTCCATTTCTCAATTAAAAGTAAGCACAGGTATCTTCTTCTTTGAAGGAGTATGTGTCAGGAGCAGGAAAAGTCTGAGAGAGAGAAGGAGAAGCAAAAACAATCAATTCCAAACTGACAGAAGCCCGTACAAGCTTTTTAAGTAAGTGGAGTACCGCACGAGAGGTATATTACGCGACAGAGACGTCAGAAAGGTAAGGAGGAATGTGAAGGTAGTCTGTCAACATTTTTCAGGGGTTTTACCAGCAGCGTCTGTATTCTCTGGAGGTGCGATCAGCTCTGCAGCTATATATATATATATATATATATATATAGAAGAGAAGGTCTATGATACAATTTGCATATTTACAGCTGGAGATCCACAAAGGGAGAAAAAATGAATCACGTATCATAAAGTAGTTATTATTTTTCAGCTTTCAACCCCTGCCAGGGTTCTTCATCAGAGGATAATGCTTAGACTTACAAGAATCAAAGGCAATATATAGCAAAACATTACGTTTGAGGTGACTAAGTCAGTGTGATGTGGGGGGGGGGGGGGGGGGGGGTATTGGGTGTACAGTTTATTTATTTTGAACATGTTCTTCTTAAATTTACATATGCTGGATTTATGTCCAAATATCTGTTGTTGGCGTTCTCATTTGATAGCCAAGATTCGGCCAGCTCTCTGGCACTTTTAGTACTGGCCTTAAATTTTACTTGTACATTGTCCCAGTTAAATGTATGTCCTGTTGATTTAGTATGCGTATAGTAATTTTTTGCTATATATTGCCTTTGATTCTTGTAAGTCTAAGCATTATTCTCTGATGAAGACCCCTGGCAGGGGTTGAAAGCTCAGGAATAAAAACTACTTTATGATACGTGATTCATTTTTTCTCCCTTTGTGGATCTCCAGCTGCAAAATATATATATATATATATATATATATATATATATATATATATATATATATATATATATATATATATATATATATTGTAGGAGGCACATGGGATGGACTAGCATCCTAGCAGGATGTTGGTAAGGACCCTTACCGGGATGGGAAGCCCTGAGAAAACAGAAAGGTGTCCTGGCCAAGAGAGGGGAGGATGCCACACCCAGACAAGACTGTCCAAAGGGATGGATGGACATCTCAGCCAAAGAAGATTTTTTACCTGGGTGGGAAACCCCAGACAGGTGGACAGGCGTCCCCACCTAATACCTTCTCTGGCTGGGAGAAACAAAGACAGGGAAGGACTGTTTCAGAGGGATATTTAATTCCACCAGGAGTTAGATAGCAGCAGCCCTCCATATTGATGCCCATTTGGGAACCAGCAGGGAATGCCAGGAGTTGTAGTCTGGCAGCACAGCCTGGTTGGGGTCTGTAGGTGCCACAAAGGGGCATTGTATGGAGATGCACACCCCAATTCATGGGACTTCCATATAACCCGGGAGAACTTCCATTGGGCAATGGACCTGGAACCAGATGTACTCCTGGGTCCTCAATAAAAGGGACCACAATCCCTTACCTAGGCCAGTCGAAGCTGGGAGGACGTGGAAGAACACTTGACTGGAAGAGGGCAGTATGATTGTGAGAGGAGAGAGTATTGTTGAGACAGAGAAAGAAAACCTGTGCTTGTGCTACTTTGAGGAGGAATTTGGTTGAATAAACCATCTATTATTTGAACCCAGGACTGCCTTTGTGTGATCGTGTTTGGAGTAGAGGGCTCTATTCACAATATATATATATGTTGCTATATTTATATGTATAATGTCCAGGTTTGGAAGAGTTGTGGAGTTCACAATTAACACTGGGATACATTTAATGTTAACAAAACAAAAGTAGTATTACTGGCTAAAGAAAGAAAATTCAGCCAATCCAGCCTGTAGATTTATACAGATAAGTCATTGTAGGAATAGATTTGCTTCAGGCAGTTCAGGAGCTCCACCTGCATCCACGTATGGGTCTAGAATAAGATGTGACACTCTAGACATTCCTCCTTTTATTCAGTCCCAAACGGAAGGGCAGGGTGATGTTGGGTTCTGCAGGCGGCATCAGTTGCCATTGCTAGGGGTCTTCTTGGTGCTGTAGATGGAAGAGAAAAGACAGCGACAGTGCCTGCTCTTGGTCTGGGGCAATATCACTTACCTAACTTAATACCTGGTTGTGACTTCCAGGTGCACATACGGGGCACAGATCTCCCCCACTTCACCCTCAGCTTGACTCCCATGGGGCAGATGGATTTAGATGACAGGTTGTGGACCTGGAGCATTGTGTCAGTGTTGGTGTGGATAACACCCGGTCTATGCTGGATGATAAAATTGTAGGACTGCAGGCCCAGGAATCAACAAGTTACCTGGAGGATGGAGTTCTTGTGGAAACATAACCACTGGAGTGGAGCATGGTCTGTTACCAGCATGAATGCCTGCCTCAACAGGTAATACCTGAGTTGGGTGATAGCCCACTTAATGGCCAGTGCCTCCTGCTTAAAAGCTGTGTACTTTGTCTTCTGTTCCAGCAGTTCCTGTTGAGGTACATTAGGGGTATTTGGCTCCCTCGACAACTTGGCTTAGCATGCAATCATCACTCTGGAAATAAAAAGTCAAGGAAAAGTTAAAGGGAGTTTAGTATAGGAGCTAATGTTAAGGCCAGTTTGAAGTCTTAAGAATGCTGTCTCTGCCACTGGGTCTCACACCACTGAGTTAGGGGATCATCTTGGTGTGAGGTCCGTCAAAGGTTCCCAGAGACACAGGACACAAAATTCTGATAGTACCCAGCTAGTCCAAGAAAGGTCTATACTTGCCTTTTGGTCTTCAGTGGCAGCAACTTTGGTACACTGCAGCTTGACTTGTCCTCCACCTACCACGTAGCCGAGGTAATCTGAAATAATGGTGACCTTGTGCTCTGACACTTAGAGGTCATGCAAAAAGACAGTTTCTCCATGGGAATTAACTAAGTATATCAAATCAAAGTGATTTCCTTTCTAATTATGTGGATGTTGCTGAGATGCATTGTGTGGTGCTGCTAAAACCGCTGTGACATTCAAGACAGACCAAGCTAGGGACAATAAAGGCATACCGTGGGGACTGACACCAGGAGTATAACAGAGGAGAAGGTGCTATGGGCCTAAAGGAAACTCCAGGTACAGGTTCAATATTTAGGGCATCTTTCATGAACAGAAGGGGTTTTATAGTTTGGTATGTATGTTAACAGTTCCCAAGTAGTCTCCTTTAATATTGTCCTCTTTTCTGTTGGTTTGGCTTCCATTTACTAAATAAACTATTCTTTATAACAACTTTATTGTCCTTCTGCACCTTTTCTGAACCAAGATATTGGATTTCTACCATATCAAACATGCATCATTTGAATACCTCAGCATTGTTGGTAATCATGTTCATCTCTTTATGGCCACAAAGCACTCATCATCACAAGATGGTTACACAAATAAGACAGTGAGCTCAGTTTCCTTGAAATCCCTGGATTGTCTCCAAATCTCAATCCAACAGAGTACCTTTCGAATGATAAAAAGGGTGTTAGCAGTATGAATGTGTGGCTGAACAATCAGTAGGAAGTGCATAACACTAGTGAGTCAGCATGGACCGAAGGCCATAAGGAATGTTACCAGCGGACGTGGAGTTAAACAGTGGTCCTACTCCAGCGTTTATTACACAGGTTGACCCAACAACATGGCTACTGAGAGTATGTGTTTCAAGATAAGTAAAAATTCCATTGGGTTGTAGTCATGTGTATATCAATGAAAGCACTCTGAGCCTACTCTTTGAAAAGACCGTTATTAAAAAGGAATGGATTTCAGCCATTGTCAAGGCCATCCCCTCCAACATTAAGAAATGAAATGTGTGAGTCAGAAAAAAAATTATCAAACACAACAAAGTTTATCCGGAATATGACGAGCTATGATGAACCAGCGCTTCTGCTGGGTGGAGCTCACAAAAGGCTCAGTCATTTTGTAAAGGGAGAGGAGATGAGGAAGGGTCCAAGAACAAAACAGAGTGCCAAGAGACAATATCACCGCCATTAGTCTGCAGAGGAAGTAATTTACTGGCCAATATTTTCACAGAGGGAGCAGCCTGAGCAGCTTGTTCCGTTCCCATGAAGCTGTGACTTTGAGTTTTCTTTAATGAACAAGTGACAGAAAGAGTTGAGCTTTGGCAGTCAGGAGAAGCCAAAGAGATCAGGAAATGGAATGGACGCTACTAGATAAAAAGCACATGACTCACAGTGATGAGAGCCAGAGTGACAATCTGGGTGACATTCTGAGGGACAGAACCAATCGGTTTCTCTGCAGGTGAATAAACAAGATGTTAGTGTTATTCCTAATTTTGTATTTCGAGTTACTGCTACAATGTGAAATAGTCAGAAGTTAATAAAGGCTGAAGACAGAATCGTTACAGTCTGCCAGTTTGTTATGCAAATAAGTAAGAAAAGAAAAGAAAAAATCTATAGAAATAAACTTTAAATTGTATGTCTGCCAGTCTGTCCATCAGCATATCATGTAATAATGAATAGACTTAATTTTATGAAATTTGGAAGATAACCCAAAATTGTGTACACACTTCCAGACTTGAGAGTATGTTGGCACAGTGGTGAGTACCGTTGCCTCTGCCACCTCACAGGTCAAGCATTAACAACGTGTCCAGTGAGACTCTTTGGATAGTGTGGGGGGCTTTTTCTTGCACGTTGGAAATTGGTGAATTTAATTTTGTCATTTGTGAGTGTGTGCATGAGCGGACCCCGGAACAGACTGGTGTCCTATTCAGAGCCACTTCCTGCCTTGCACTCCGTGCGGCCATGATAGACTCCTGCCCACTGCAGCCTTGAACTAGTTTAAGCTGGTCTGAGAATATTATGACTTGCTGATGAAACTAAGAGAATTCAATTTGAATGTGTGAAACTTCAAGAAAGTCTAACAGTTGGAAAAGTGAATGTTTCATACAGACCCTGGTGAAGCAGCAAGCTGGAGATGTTAAATATGTCCAGGATGTCAGTGACTATAATGAAGAGCCAGGAGGAACCAGTGCACCTTCTCAGTGAGTTTTAAGCTGTCCTGTCTAGACATTCATGTGAATCAAATGACCCTGAATACTAGAGCAACAATTACTGCTATTATGAGGCTTAAGCCCATCAAAATAGTGTAATGGGACATGACTTTAAGTTGAAGCCCTCTACTCTATGTGATTAAGGTGACATTTTAATGGGAGGCAGTAAAGGATGATCATTTTCCATATCACATTAAATATTATCAGTTCCGTTTGCTTTCCTATGACTGCTAACAAAGCACAGGCAAGAATTTAAAAATAACATCAAATGTCCTGTTCTACCCACTCAAAGTCCTGCTTCCTTTTCCAGATCAAAGCCTGGTCACTCTCTCTTCTTCTTTTGCCTCCATTCCTCTTCCAACAAGCGTTGTCCACCTCCTCCCGACTCTGACTCCCAGAGTAATGGCCACTGGCTCCTTTTATGTGATTCCCGGCAGTGCTTCTGGTGTCCTATACGATGGTCTGGAAGCACTTTCAGGTAAGATGGTGTGGTATTGCGGGTCCACAGCTCTCAGCAAAGGCCAGTTTTAGATAAATAATCACCACGCTCGCAGCTTAGCGAGGGGGCCTGGTGGTGTGTGGCCGACGCGGTTCCTGAGGAGTTCGTGGTGTGGGCGTTTCTCACCTAAGTGCACAGGTTAGAAACGGTGCACATCCGTAATTGTTCCCAGGAGCTGCTGATTGCCTCGACTATCACGTACCCCTTTATATATAGAAGTGCGAGCTGGCTAGAGGAGGAAATGAACGGAAAGAGAAAGAGACGGAGGTTGCTGGAAGGAAGTGAGAAGAAAGCCGGTGTGTGAAAGAGAGAGATAGCGCGAAGGAGATCGTGCGAACGAGCGAGAGCAGGCTCGAGTGCAGCTGGACTGTGGGTCCTAGCGAGGTGTTTAGCTAACACCTAGGGCAGTTGATTGTAGTCACTCCCGCTGAGATGACTCGCCGTGGAAGACAGCAGGAGTCAGGAGACTTGGGCAGGTAATCTCCAGCGTGGGAGTCCTGGCCGCTGGAGAGAAGCTAAGTCTCGGGTCTGGGATGAGTGCACGACCGAAGCCAGGGATCGGGAGTCCTCCAGACCTGTGTGATTGAGAGAAAGAAGGTCAGCTGCAGAGAGAGCGTCTCGCCTGCTGCAGGGCCCAAACAGGAGAAGCAGGTGAGACGCTAGTGTAAAAGAAGCACCGGGCTTGTAATTGTTTTAAAGGACTGCTTCCAGCGGTGTTTTAACCTCTGCTTTTAAAGGATTGTTTTTGTTCTATTTATTAATTTTTAAACCTCCACGTTTGTTTTATGGATTATTTATTTATTTGAAGACTGTTTTTGAAAGCACTGCACTTATTTAATTTGAACACTTTGTTTTGTTATTGTTTTTAAATAAAAGCACTTTTGCACTTTTGTACCATCCCCTTGCTATGTTGTTGCCTCACTGTCTAGCTCATCGGTAACATTACCGATGGTGACGGGTTCAAGGGCTTCCGAACAACAGATGGGAGCATGGAGTCGAACCCGTATCGTCACAGGTGGGAGTCCAATGATGTACGGCTTAGGAGACCCTGTAGCATCCCCTGCAGCATCCCCTGCTGGCACGCATGGGACCCAACAGGGCTGTACCAAACTCCAATTCCCATGAAGTCCTGAGGGAATCTGTGGTGCCACAGCAACCCAGGAGAGCTGCCCTCTAGCATTTTGGGAGAGATAATTCCCTGAGCACGACCCGGTCCTTCCATTGTGGAGGCATTCTGGCTGGGCAAGGGACCCGGCCATCTGCCGCAGCACCAGCTTGTTTTTTTTATTGTTCCTCCTTTCCTTTCCTTTGTACTGCCACTT
Organism: Erpetoichthys calabaricus; assembly: GCF_900747795.2. NCBI lineage: Eukaryota > Metazoa > Chordata > Cladistia > Polypteriformes > Polypteridae > Erpetoichthys > Erpetoichthys calabaricus. Next base: position 4,711,266 of record NC_041409.2, on the reverse strand, counting down.
CAACAGCATTAGGATTTTCTGTTGTTGTTTTTCTTGTGAAAATCATATACTGCAAAAAAAAAATCTCCTTATGAATACATTACATTTACCATGTATTTTCACATATATTTTAACCTTGCAATATCAATTAATTGTTCCAGTATGAAATAATTTTTGTATTACCAACAGAATGATACTTTCTTAAAATAAAACAATTCACATAATAAACAATTCATTTTAATGCTAATGTTCCTAGTTTAAAAATTATACATTTATAATAAAAAAACACTTGAATTCTATTTCTAATATCATAAATATAACTGGATAATTGGTTTGTTTATGGTCAACTCACCTGAGGCTTCAGACTTAAAACAATAGGTTAATAAATATATTGTGGCGAGCGGCTGGGGGTGGTACCCAGCCAGGACACCCAAAAGGACCGGAAGAGGGACTATGCCTCATCCGGACCACGAGAGGGCAGCCGCCCTGGATGGTATGGGGACCATGGGAACAGAGCTTGGAAGCTCAACCCTATAGGGGCCCATGTTCACCGCCAGGGGGCACCCCAATGCCTGTGGAGCCCTGGCCCACAGCACTTCCGCCACACCCGGAAGTGCTGTGGGGAAGAAGACCAGGGACACTCAGAGTGCTTCCGGCTGCACAGCCGGCACTTCCGCCACACCTGGGAGTGCTGGCGGAAGGTTATTGGGAGGCACCTGGAGCACGTCCAGGTGAGCTTAAAAGGGGCATTCGATGGCTGGAGTTGGGTGGAAGTGAGCGGAGCTCGGAGGAGAGGAGTGGAGGCGGTCAGAAGAGAGAAAGAGGCATTTGGAGAAGCCAGGACTTTGGGGTGATTGGTGCTGTGGCACTGGGTTGTGTGTAGCATAATTGTAAATAATAGTTGTAAATAAACGTGCATGGTGATTCAAACGATGTCTACCTGTCTGTGTCCGGGCTGTTGTGGAAGATGAATGTTCTCTTCGTTCCCTTGTACTAATCCTTGTCTAAGGAGTTAAGCAGAAGTAAGCTTTAAAAACATGCTTTGCTGAGCAAACAGAAAAAATATTTGTTCAAAGGACTCAAGGTCTAAGCATTTCACACTGAGACTGCCTTATCACGTTTCCTTTTAATTTACATCTGAACGCCATAACAAGGAGCCAAGGAATCAAGTTGCACAAGGAGCATTGAAGGGGCTCAAGGATTGTGTATAATAAAGTGTTGACTGTTGCATTTTCATAATGATATTAAATCACGCATTCTAGGGGTATAAAAACTTTGCCCCACCCAAAAAACAGTTGCTCAGAAGAGCCCTGACGCTGTCATGTAATATTGATTGCCTGCTTTTCTGAAACCTGCTCACTGTGACGATGTGACAATAAAGCTGCTATATGACCACACCTGCTGTCTTGTCTACGTGATCGTCCACACTGTTCACCACAATATGTAATAGTATATTACACATACAATTATTTTGACGTTTGTTTTTCTAAAATAATTGTAAAATGCATTTTATACACAAGATGAAATGGTTCAATCTAATGTTTAAGCTCATACAAATGTAATTGTTTACTGCATTCATTTTCCTGCTATAAGCAGTTCAGAGGTCTCTGCTTGTGACTGTTTTCAGATGGCAGCTCAGCTACCAGTAAACCGTTAAAATGTAGCAGCACTACCTGAGAGGGGCTGTAATTCCCAGCATGCTGTAGGATGGATCACTGCAGCAGAAAACTGGTCAGTTTTTGAACTGAAGGCCCACCCCTCTCCTTCAGTCATTGGTCAAGAATCCTCTCTTCAGTTCAAAACATCAGTTCCGTGTGACTTGCATTTCCAGTTAATTATGCATATTGTGAGCAATCAGATGGATATCTGGCATTTGGATTATGCAACACAAAAAACTTAAATAATTTTTTTATACATTGTTTGTTGTTGGACAGCATTGGTCACTGTTGGCTTCTATTATATCATAAACTTTTTATCTTTGTTCTCCACGAGTGTGTGAAATTAAAAACTACACTATAAAACACATTCAGTAAGTAACATAAAGCATACGCAATTTTTGGGTATTACGTTTAGGTCCTCTATATAAAAGGATGCTGTTTTAAACTTAGAGGACAAAAACAACATTTATTTATATAGCACATTTTTAAACAAACAATGTAGCTCAAAGTGTTTTACCTAATGTCAAACAGATTATAAAACAGATATAAAACTAGTAGAAGAGCAGTGTCCTTATATACAATATCATAATGCAAGATCACGATAAGGTCAGATGGCCAGGGGGATAGAAAAAACAAAACCAAAAAAAGTCCAGTTAAGCTGGAGGAAAAAAAAAAAATCTGTAGGGATTCCATGGCCACTCAGCCCGCACTGGGCATTCTGCTCAACTTAAACGTTCTTAGGTCAGTCCTCTCTGTTTCCAGTGTAAATGGCACAGGGGTTGGACGGGCATCCTGGCCAGAGAAGGGGATGGTTCCTTACCCGGATGGAAGGCTGTGAGCAAACAGAAGGACATCCCGACCAGAAGAAAGGAAGGAGCCAGACCCAGAAGTGATGGCCGGAGTAGATGAATGGACAACCCACCAGAAGATGTCATTGGGGACTCTTTATTTCCCCAGGACGCTAGATGGCAGCAGCCCTGGATAAACAGTTTAGTTTGTTTTTGATTATCAACTCTGTAGTTATCATTCCATTCATCTTTATGGAATAACCTTATTATTACTCACAAGGATTACAGTTCTTTCTTGAATGTGTGGTCTTTGTTCATCACCCACTTGATTCGTGGGAGTTGTCGTCACACATAGAGGGCTCCATCCATTACAGATCATCATTGCACATTCAAGATATGGTAGGATAAGATTAACATTTTTCTGTATGTCTGTTTCACTTGGGCATATTTCCAGATGTCATCACTAACTCCATCTGGTAATTGGACTGCCTCTTTTGAACTCTGCTTGTATTTATTGGTTATTTATTGCTTTTAAGTCACATACAGTAGGTTAATTAGGGTGGCTTTTGTAAACAGTTATAAATTTGTGTTAGTAAATAGTTTCTGGATACACCTTTTGTACTATGACCTCAGCGTGATGTGTCTCTGTGGGAGTGTTGTGTATGTTCGACGAGGCTGGGTGGTGGCCTGGCATCCACAGTAAAAACAAACCATGCACTGCTTAAAATAGTCTTAGTACCCAAGCACTGCTACAAAATTATGATCATTTTTTTAGATTTTTCTTTATTCTGTTCTTTTCTTTTTTCTTCCATCCATCCATCCATTCTCTTCCGCTTATCCGAGGTCAGGTTGCGGGGGCAGCAGCTTGAGCAGAGATGCCCAGACTTCCCTCTCCCTGGCCACTTCTTCTAGCTCTTCCGGGAGAATCCCAAGGCGTTCCCAGTCCAGCCGAGAGACATAGTCCCTTCAGCGTGTCCTGGGTCTTCCCCGGGGCCTCCTCCTGGTTAGACATGCCCGGAACACCTCACCAGGGAGGCGTCCAGGAGGCATCCTGATCAGATGCCCGAGCCACCTCATCTGACTCCTCTCGATGCGGAGGAGCAGTGGCTCTACTCTGAGCCCATCCCGGATGACTGAGCTTCTCACCCTATCTTTAAGGGAAAGCCCAGACACCCTGCGGAGGAAACTCATTTCAGCCGCTTGTATTCGTGATCTCGTTCTTTCGGTCACTACCCATAGCTCATGACCATAGGTGAGGGTAGGAACATACTGTAGATCGACTAGTAAATTGAGAGCTTCGCCTTGCGGCTCAGCTCCTTTTTCACCACGACAGACCGATGCAGCGCCCACATTACTGCGGATGCCGCACCGATCCGCCTGTTGATCTCACGCTCCATTCTTCCCTCACTCGTGAACAAGACCCCGAGATACTTGAACTCCTCCACTTGAGGCAGGATCTCGCTACCAACCCTGAGAGTGCACTCCACCCTTTTCCGGCTGAGGACCATGGTCTCGGATTTGGAGGTGCTGATTCTCATCCCAGCCGCTTCACACTCGGCTGCGAACCGATCCAGAGAGAGCTGAAGATCACGGCCTGATGAAGCAAACAGGACAACATCATCTGCAAAAAGCAGTGACCCAATCCTGAGTCCACCAAGCCGGACCCCCTCAACACCCTGGCTGCGCCTAGAAATTCTGTCCATAAAAGTTATGAACAGAATCGGTGACAAAGGGCAGCCCTGGCGGAGTCCAACTCTCACTGGAAACGGGTTCGACTTCGGACCAAGCTCTGGCACCGATCGTACAGGGACCGAATTCTTATATGTGAAACTGAGACAAGCATACACAGATCTCTGACTGCTTATAATCCAAACTGTGCCTATACTGTAATGTCACGTACATGCATACTGTACGCATGGCAACAGGATTGTCTGTATGTTATATTTATGTTTTGTGCTTTTTAAATAAATCTAAGTTTTTCTTACTTGATACCTAATTCTGTTCATTGTTTTCTTATTTTTGTTACTTCATTAATTACTTCAGTCTGTTTTGCACAGATGCTTTCACATTCAAGTGTCGTCGGTTCACATGTGTCAGTTGAAGCATGGTCTGAAGAGGAAAAACTTAAGTGCTGGTACCTTCTGGTTGAGATTGATTGATTGCACCAATGAAGAGGTGAACAGTGATCCACTTCATATGGACTGAAGGTGTAACAGGGGCCAAAATCCACATGGAAGACAGTGTTTTACCATGGCGGAGTGTTTACAAATGGATTGAGAAGTTCAAAAATTGTTGGACAAGAGTTCAGGACAAAAAGAGAGAGAGAAAGAGAGAGACCCCCATCCAAGTGCACTACTGGCCACAACACTGAACAAGTCCATACCATGATTCTGACAAACCAACTTTACCATTCATCCTCATGTGTGGGGAAAGCTGTACATTCAGCCTAAACAAAATGATCATGAAAGTGCAGATAATTATTGACTTTCCTTTGTATGTTCAAAGGTTCATGTCAAATCATCATCCATGTGCAAAGGGAGCAGTGATGCCACTGATGGAAAGAAATAAGAAGAGATGGGTAACTTGAGGATGCAGTCTACCATATCATCAGGTGAGTGCACACCAACTGAGCTTTTCCTTGCTTGAAGATAGACTGCTTGGTGCCAAAGGGGTATCAGTCCAGAACAGGCTATCTTCAAATAATCTGTATAAAGAAAAAGACCGATCTCCACCTGGTGGTCTTTGTTCATGAGTTTTCCTCTTTAAAAGTTTATGGAGGAAACTTCTATCGCGCATACAGCTCTTGTCACACTGATCCCTATAGTATGTCATCTGTCATCTAGTAGTTCTGTGTAGAATGTAAATGTTTATATTTCCTTCACTTTGAAAATGTTGTTTTTGTGTGTAAATGGTTATTGTTAAGTGTCTGCTCTATATCCTTTATATAGAAACTGCTGCTGTTAACATCTAAGAGGACATTTTTCCTTCCTATCTGAAACCATTGTTTTCCAGCTTTTAACAGCAGAAAGATGAAGTGACAGCCTTCTGTCTACATTTTGTCATGAAGCTAAGCATTTTGGTTCTTTTGCTGTCTTTCTCTCTCTCCAACTATTTTTGCCGTCTCCACATCCTCCTCCTGCCCATTGAACTCTGTCGTCGTCAGACTGATACAAGCAGGCCATGATCTCATCGCTCAATTCCGATTGTTCTGCTCAGATCTAATTTGCCTATTTTGATGGTTGACGTTTATAAGTACAAGTCACTGGTATCTAATGCTGCATCCGACTAAAACTTGGAACTCATGATTTCTGACTCCAACACGGAAAAAGAAAAGAAAACACACCCCAAACTCAAAACTCATAGCTGCAAACTCGGGCCTGCTCTCTTAGGTCTGAGATTGTCCGACTACATATTATGACGTTTTTGTGGTGTGAAATTTTGAATACAAGTTGATAAATATTTTGTAGGTCTTTATTGGTAACTTAGACAAAGCAATGTAATTTTAGTGTTAAATCATTGATAAGAACAGCGATTGTTTGATGTTTAAGAACCCTATCCCAGTATTTTTTTTGTATTGTTTATCCTTTTTTATTGTTGTTTTTTTATTTCTGCTTTTATTTCTTTTGTTTTTTGTAGGTCATAACACATCACTGTTTTGGAACAAGTTTCTAGGACATTACTTGTTGTGGTGTGGCCTTCATGAGAGCATGTGATGTCCAATATAACTGACTGTAGACCCCCAGAGGTTTATTTTCTATAGGGATGCTGTCAACTGGCCATAGTTCAATTAACAATTAATTAATGGACAGACGTTGCTGGACACCATTTATGTTAATCAGTTTCAAATCACTTTGAGTCCTGTGTAGTTAAACAAGTGTGTGTCTTTACAGCGCATTGCTGCACCCACCACATGACAAACCAACTCAAGATCCCAGATTAGGACCCGAGTGCAGCCATGCAACGGGTGACACCTCAGCACCACACGAGTTCAGATGGAGTGGAACCAGTGTGAGGCTTTTTATGGTGGCTGGAGTGCCAATTTTGCCACCAACCCCCAGGTTTTCCCTGCAGGGTGGAGGGCCTACTTGCAAGGCTGGATGCAGATTAACGTCATACCCAGGTCAGAGCAATTGCAGGTTAAGGGCCTTGCTCAAGGGTCACTTTTGGCATTTATGGGATTTGAAGAGGCAACTTTCCGATGTCAGTGCAAATCCCTAGCCTTAGAGCCACCATTCCACCCTACAGTGAAGAGCACCAAAGAAAAATAAACTGATTTAAATTAAACTAAGTTGAATGTCACAGAACACTCTCACATAGTCAAGGCTGACATCTTCAGACAAGCAGAAAGTGTCTACCATCTGGAACTAAAGAAATATAATTCTTTTTTGTTATGTCTGATTAAATTCATTACACAAGGTGAGATCATCAGTCCAAAGATTTTAGAAAAAGAGTGGCACTCATATATATTTTTTAGAGCAAACAACAGAGAAAGATAAATCACTGCAGAGAATCATTACTGTTGGCAAAATCGGTCACCATAACCAAAAGACCCCCCCAAAAAAAACTCAAAACAGAAAGCAGACTCAACCATAAAAAGAAACTGAGCTAGAACTCTTCAACTAGGTTGCTCCTTTATTGAAAGAGTTTGGCCTTATGAAGATGCCCACCATGATTCCTGCACATGCTGCCATGCCTTCATGCATGTATGGCAATGCCAGTAAAGATCAGACTGGAAGCCTGCATGAAAAATGTTTAGAGTAAAAGGATCAGGAGATTAAAAAAAAATGTTCAAAAATTTGAAAAGGTGTCAGAAACCAAGCAAGCCAAAATAAAACAGTAAATTCGATAAGAGGGGCAAAAGAGAATTGCTGTCAACACAGGCGTTCCATAACCAAAAAGCAAGCATGAGGTCATACAAAGAAGACTTGCTTTTGGAATCCTGAAGCAAGCAGTTGTTTTATTTTAACATTTTACTATACTTTTGAAAACCAGCATACTGTATTTACTACAGCATTATACTCAATCAGATATGTAAAAATGAATAAAAGATACAAACAAAGGAAAAATAAAAATGCAAAGAAAAAAACAAAGCAAAACAAGATTCAACCCTCACCAAAAAGAAGTGAGACACAGGGAAAACGGAAAAAAATCTTTTTTATAATCATACAACAATTAATAATATAAGACAGTCAATTACAGGCCTGACATTCTTATTCTAAAATAGTATTAATAAAATTGTTTCCACATTTTAGAAAGTTTTAGACATATCCTGTAAGAGAGATTTTTTAAGATAATGTTCTGCAGTGGGTTTGCGCCCTGCCCGGGGTTTGTTTCCTGCCTTGTGCCCTGTGTTGGCTGGGATTGGCTCCAGCAGACCCCCGTGACCCTGTAGTTAGGATATAGAGGGTTGGATAATGGATGGATGGATGGATGGATAATGTTGCTTACCCACTGTGTTATCAAAGGTGTGCTGGGATTCTTCCACATGAGCAAAAGAAGGCTCTGGGCTATTACAGTGAACTCATCCCTAGGCAATTTAATGCCATCTGGGAGTATACCAAATGGATTAGTGATTGTGATTATGACATTAAGGCTGTCTAAGAAGTAAACTACCAGTCAGAAGTTTTAGAACACCTCCGTTTTTCCAGTTTTACTTTAACTTAATCAGCTGAAATGAAATGAATGACTTAAAATGGTGGAAAGGCCAGCAGTAAACTGCCAGAGGTTTCAATTTAAAGTTTAAGTTACCAAAAACTCAAAAAGGAAATTTCAGAATGTTACAAATGGGCCTTCTTCAGGGTACCACTAATAGGTTAAAACCTACAGATGTTCTGTAGCAATTAAAAGAAATTGAGCCTTGAAAGTTGAAGCAAACAATTTGCACAGGTGTTTCGGTATCTGTTGATTACTTAAAACCCCTTTGTCTGTCCTAAAGCAGATTTGGAACAGAAAGTGTTACTACGTCCTCTACACCTTAGAAAGTCGTAAAATCCAGTGATAATGGCAAGAAAACTTTAATTTAATAATTGACATAAGACTGAGTGTTGTTACCCTTTATAAATGTAGGCATTTAATTTAGAGAAATGAAAAAAAATCCAAATGTCAGTGAATCCAGTGGTGTCCTACACAATCCAAAGGCAATTGGAAATTGGAAGGAACTTTGATAGGAAGAGATCTAGCAGACCCAAAGTCACCAGCCAATCAGAAGAGAAGTTTCTGAGGGTCACCAGCTTGCATGACAAACACCTCACAGCACAGCAGATTCAAGCACCGCTTAACGGTTCAGGTCAAAAAAAGCAAGTCTCAGTTTCTACTTTGAAGAGGAGGCTTTGTGCTGCAGGTTCAGCAGGGCAAGTGACAGTAAGAAAGACATTCCAAGTTGATTCCAGTTCCACCCATCCTCATTGATCACCTCATGCAGAATTTGTTTGAGAGTCTCGCAAAACCATCAGTTTGAGGGCGATGTACTGTACTTTTTAAGTGCTTAATTTGAAGTAACTTGGCAACTTCCCTGAACGATACTAAGATGACAGGCATCCCTTGGTTTGTTAGGACTTTTTTATGGATGCTGACACGTGAAAGGACCCCTACCAGTTTCTGTGTGATGTTTATGGAACTGGCTAGTCTCAGAGGAATAGCCTCTGGATAGTGTATAACATAATCCACCATGAGCAATATATGCTTGTCTACTATAACTATACTATACACTTAACTAAATACTCAACTATACTATATCTGTACTATACTGTATCTACCCCCATGTGCTCAAATGGGATGTCAGTGAGCAGGACGTGGACCAAAAAAGCATGGTACTTCCGAGGAATTTCTCATAATTAACACTCCATACAGGAAGCACAAAAGTGGAAGACCTCCTCATTAATGCCCGGCCAGTAAAAGCAGAGCATAATCCACTCCACAGTCTTCTTGGTACCCAAATGAGTGCGTAGGTAATGGACCTGTGCTAATTCACAAGCCTTCCAGTAGATTCGCTGAACTAGTAACAAAGACCTCACCTCTCCCTCATGCTTGGCTACATAATTCAACAAGTCATTATTAAACACAAAGAGTGAGCCACTTGACATTGGATAAGTAATACGTTGTCTATCAATCAGAAGAACTACATTCTTTGCAAATTTTAAGAAATCATTGTTCCACTGTTCTGTTTTAAAAGAGTCCAGAGTTTCCCCTAAATTGAAAATGTAAATCTGAGAGTGGATCCCTGGTGACCTCAGGGGTTGGAGTGACGGCATATGATGACTTACTGTCCGTCTCCATGGAGACATCTGTGCAAGCCGGTGTAATGTCGCCCATGTCATACTGGGTACCCATGGATTTCTATTCAGCAGGCCGTATAGACAGCTTGAGTCTGGTGTTCACCATCTACAGCAAGGCCCAGTCCTTTATGTGAGGTGGTTCATTCTTCTTGGTTTTTACTTTGTGATCAGCCCCACCTTTCTATCATTGGATAAGGTGGACTGTACATAACAGCCATGCTGATCCCTTGGCATATGATTGTACAGGAGGCAGACCTTTACCATTGTGTTTCCCGTGAATATAATTTAGACTGTTTGATCTGGATTCCCACTGTTGTTGAAGCACGTAATGGTGTGCAACAATAGAAATGTTTCTGCTGGAATCTATAAGTACTGTTGATTACAACCACCCTAATGTATGGGAGGGATAAGGGATTGACGGCAAAACAATACCTTCCTCCTGGCGCTCAGCTGCAGTCTATCGGCTCACCAAAGTGGAGACAGTTCATTATGATATGGCCCACCTCTCCACACTTGAAACACTGGAGAAGGGATGCGTGCTCCTCCTTTGGTCTGACCCATGGTTTCAACTTGGGTAGGCTCTGGAGTGGTGACACATTCTGTCCGGGACTGATGGTGATTAGCAGACTGTTCCAAGCTCTTGATTTGCAAGGCTTCCCGGTGTTGCTCGAGGGCTGCTTTGAGGTCATCTGTGGGTTATTTTTCCTCATGCCACACCAGCCGGGCAAGGAAATTAGAGAGGGCATTAACTAGTAAGTTGCAGGCTAACAGTTCAACCACTTTTTTGGAGTTATAGGCCTCTGGTGTAAGCCAACACCTGATTCTGCCCCAAAGATTGAAACCCTGGGGGTGCATGGCCTCTTTGGGTCAAACATCCACTCCCTACAAGCTGTTGTCTACTCATCCAGACTAACACCATAGCTCAGCAGCACCTCAGCTTTGAATTAGTTGTAATCTGTGGTAAAGGGCTCATCGAGGTCGTTATAAGGCTGCTAAGCTGAACACACTATACATTCCCTTTGAGGATAGGTAGCACTACGCTCAAACACTAGTAAATAAGTGTCAGTATCTTTATCTGCATATAATGGCAATAGTACCTGAGACGGGTCCATCAGTCTTTCCTGTTGGAGGGTGATAAGCACCTGATTACATACCTCTATGTCAGCAAGCTGATTCCGTTGATACCCAAACTGGATTTTGGGCGCTTGGATTTCCATCATCATGGCCTGAATGATTGCTGCCAACAGAAAATCCTGCAGACTATGCCATGGTAGCAAAAGACAAGAGATCACAAACAGTTTGGGCACCAAATGACACACGCTGTATAATTGTTAGCAAAACAACAAACATAAATTCAAAATAATCGTGAGAACAACTTCTCAAATGTGAATCCAAGTAAGAACTGATTCAAGATGGCAGATCTTCCAGTTTTAATTTCTTCCAGCACAAATAGGCAAGGCCATGTGGATGGACACCAGAAGTGATGTCAGTGGTGTTAGAGCCCTCAGTCTTCCGGTCTGCAAGCTTTTCCTTACACACTGCAACCCGCAAAGGCATTTTATACACCAAGACAATGATGAAAAAAGCTTTATCTCAACACCTAAGGTCAGTTACCTAATCAGTTTAACAGTTAACACATCACAGTCGGGAAGTACAAACAGTAATAAAAAGGAAATGACAGAAATACAAGTTACAAATACAAGTTAAAAAAAACAATTTAGCATAAACAGGAAAAAAACTTCAAAAAAGACAAAAAACAAATCCATAGGAAGAGCATCATAACATAAATAATTTTAAGAATGTCAAAACTTGCAAAAACCGATGTGTCGAGACATCCCACTTGGGGACTGTCCTTTCCTGCTGCCAACACGTAAACCGCACACCCCTTTCAGCATGGCAGTCTTCACTCTTGATGAAGTTAGGGCAGTAGTGGAAAGAGCTCAAGCATGATCTGCTTTGGGTTCAATGGGTATCACTTATAAGATCAATAGGAACTATCCAAAGCTACTGAAGAGGCTATCAAAGCTTTTACAGACACTCTGGAAAAAGAAGCAGCAACCTGGCCTCTGGACACTAGCTGAGGGCTGCTTTGCCCCTAAATAACTAAATTCATGAAGACTTGACCAGTTCTGTGAGATATCCTTGTTGGATGTTGAAGGAAAAATATTCAGTCTATCATTGAAAAAAGGCTAACCTCGTATCTTCCTGACCACACGTATATTGACCCAAGTGTCCAAAAAGGAGGAGTCCCTGGGTACTCTGGGTGTTTGGAGCATAGAGCAATGTTGAATCAGATCATCAAGAAAGCCAAGAGCAATAACAGCACACTCTCAGTTATATGGTTAGATCTCGCCAAAGCTTACCCAAACGTTCCTCACCATCTGATTCAGGTCACACTGAAGGACTACCAAGTACAGTCAGAAGTAGTTAGGCTTGTGATATCATGCACGGATTTGTTGAAAATGAGGTTCACTCTGAGGAACTTTATCACCCAATGGCTGATGCTTGAGAAGGGCATTATGACAGGATGCACAATATTGGTGGTCCTATTTGTAGCTGTCATGAATTTATTATTGAAGGCAGGAGGAACACAATGTAGACAGCCTAAAGCTGATGATGCTACAAGACATCCTGCCTGCAGACCCTTCATGGATGATGTAATAGTGTTGATTCCATCTATTCAAGGAACACGATGGATAACTAAGCACACTGGAAAAAATGGCTGCATGGTCACAGATGCAATTAACCCAACAAAATCTAGGAGCCTAAGCATTCTGAAAGGGAAGCTGTTGAAGTGCATCTTCAGCATTCAAGGGGCTGAGATTCCAAATAATTCAAGAACAAGGGATACAATGTTTAGGAAAGAACTATGATAGCACCTTGAGGGACAGTGACAATCTCAATGACACTATGGCCCAATTACACATTTGGCTCAAGGCAATTTATGACAACCAACTGCTAGGGGGGTTTAAGGTCTGGTGCTTTCAGTATGGCATCATACCCAGATTTCAATGGGCATTTCTGCTGCATGACATACCCATGATTCAAGTGGAAGCAATGGAAATACTGTGCAGCAAGTCTGTGTGGCAATGGTTGGGTGTTCCCCCAACTTTCAGCTTGATGAAACTGTTCAGTAAGACCTCTAATCTCTGCTTACCTGTCTCATTTGTGGTGAAGGAATTCAAAGCCACCAAGGCAAGGGCAGTCATCTCATTGCTTCCGTCAGAGGATGAAAAAGTCTGACATGTCAAAAAGACCATCAAGTGTGGCAGGAAGTGGAAACCTCAGAAAGCAGTAAGGGAAGGCAAAATATACTGGAAACATCAGGAGATTGTTGGGATGGTTTGCCACTTGGTAATTAAAACACTAAGAAATGGAGCATGGCCAGTGCCAAAGCCAAGAGAGAATTATTGGTGCAGAGGGTCAGCAGAAGAAGACCGCCGCATAAGAATGGTTGAGCTTGCATGTCAGGTACAGGGGATACAGTGGGATCAGGCACTCAAGCGATCGTTATCCTGGAAGGAACTATGGCGTACCGACTAGGGCAAGTTGGCTTTAATTCTTCGTGCATTAGCTGACCTCTTGCCAACCCCAAGTAACCAAAAGTTCTGGGGCAAAGAAGAAGACCCATCCTGCAACCAGTATGGAGCAACTATTTGTACCCTGAATTATACTTTAACTGGATGCCACAAAGCAGTGGGAGAAGGCCAGTACAGGTGGAGGCATGACAAAGTTCTTACAGGGATCACTAAGTGGATGAATCTTCAATGGATCAAGCCCAATAAACAACAGGCAACACCACCTGAATGCATCCATTTTCAAAGACAAGGACATAAGGTCCCAAAGACAAGGACAGCTGCAAACAGCCCACCCTTCATCTTGCATCAAGCTTCAGACTGGGAAATGCAGGTCAACTTATTTTTCCAGAAGAGGCGACAGTAACCTTACTCCGACCATCCATGGTTCTTCTATCCAGGAGTATGAAAACTATTGTGGTGGTTGATCTAACAATACCCTGGGAGGACAGGCTAGCCATTACTCCCAAAATCAGGAAGGCCAAGTACCAGGATTTCATCAAGAAGCTCTAGTTAAAAGATGGCATGCAATCTTATTCCCCATGGTATCCAGCCGGGACGTCCAAGAGGACCGGAGGAGCGGTTACCTCTCCTCCAGTCCATGAGGTGGCGACCGCCCTGGTGGCTTTGGGGACCACGGGTACATAGCCTTGAAGCTCAACCCTGTAGGGGCCCATGGTCAATGCCAGGGGGCGCCCCAATGCCTGAGGAGCCCTGGCCCTCAGCACCTGGAAGTGCTGGGGGCAAGAAGACCAGGGACACCCAGAGTGCTTCCGGGTGCGCAGTCGGCACTTCCGCCACACTTGGGAGTGCCTGTGGAAGATTGTCGGGAGGCACCTGGAGCTCATCCGGGTGGTTATAAAAGGGGCCACCTCCCTCCATTTGATGGCTAGAGTCGGGTGGAAGTGGATAGAGTTTGGAGGAGAGGAGAGGAGTAGAGGCGGTCAGAAGACGAGGAAAGGCATTATGAAGAGGCCAGGACTTTGGGAGAGTTTTGGGGTTGTGTGCACTTGTAAATATAGAGTTTGTAAATAAATATGTGTTGGGTGATGAACCATTGCTGTCCACCTGTCTGTGTCTGGGCTGCTTTCCACACCCATCAAAGTCAGCTGCCATGGCTTCCCGGCAACATCAGTGTGGTATGTCTTACAGAAGATCAATTTGGAACCTAAATCCATGAAAAAAGCCACAGAGGAGGTAGCCATTGCAGCTTAGACCATTCAAGAGTTTTGTGGCTGACAAGAGCTTGCAGTTGAAACCAGTTTGCAAGCGTACAGGTTAAGAGGTGAAACGCTTGCTATCCTGAGATACCTGCTGACGATGCACAGGGTTTCTAACAATGTGTATGCTCTGATTAGCCACCAAGGAATACCATCAAGAAGATGAATGCGTGGTTCACGATTTCAAGTAGTTCCTGCAGTTTCTGCTTGTAGCAAAGCTTCTTTGATGTTTACTTCACCTATTACAACAAAATAAGGTCAAAGAAGTACATAAATATCAAACAAATTAAAATAATAGAGGATCCCTAGTGTCTTTCCAGGTCTTTTTGGACCCTGGTTAACAGGTAGGTCGGCTCACCCACTTACCCACCTCTGCAGTCCTCCCTTTCTTCTTATCTCTCTGTGCAAACTCTGCCTTATTTTTTGCCTAATTTTACTCCTGATTAATTAAACCCTGAATAAAAGGCAACTTTTTAATTCATCCATGGGTCATTTCCAACCATCTCATTGAGTCACCTGAGGGATCATGACCGACTTCAATTTGCTGTAGGGATGCTATTCTGACTAGTGGCCCCTGAAGTGTCTGCACTGGACCCTGACACATCATTAACCCATAAAGGGTCATTCTGTCTTTTACTGGGTGGGGTATCAGGCTTTACTGTATTCCTGGGAGGGGAGAGTATAACATTTTTCCCACCCTTCATTTGTGTCTATCATAGTGTGCCATCCTGAAGTCCTACCATGGTATCCCAAATACAACAAATGAATCCAAGTGATTACACTGGCCTCGTAACTTGTTTTGCAATCACCATCAAATGCATTACTAGGGTCTTCTATGGCCCTTAACCTCTTAGTACAAATTGAAGAGAAGGTTTGCATTAAAACACTTATTTGCATGTATTATTGGGGTAGTAATCAGCATATGAAAAACAACTTGGCGAGTGACTGGCCCTGGGTTCATGGGAAACTGAAGTTGTCTCAGCAGCATGTACTGTTCCATTAATGCAGCCAGCATATGGCTCTGTAATCCTGCCCAGGCCTACTCACCCACAGCTGGGTAATGCTGGGCTGGGTGAGACTTTAGGCTTCAATTGCACCTAATCCTCACCTAACGTATCAACCTTTAGTGGGAGTCTGCTAATGGCAGCTTGGGACATTCTGCCTTCATGCACATTTCACTTGTGACAGTACTGTTACCCCTGCTTGGTGGCCAAATATGAATTCCATTAACAAACCTAATGGCTTCGTTTCATTACTGCTACTTACTTACTGCTGCCCCCAGGGTAATGGAAGAGTCAGGCGAGGCTGGACATAATGGTCCTATTGTGTCCTCAGTGACTAAATGGGAAGGGGAGGTCAAATGATAACAGGAGTGAAGCTCCTGTTGCTATTTTGGAATTTGGGTGGCCCTAGTACAACAGTGCTCTCATCAAAGGCATCATTGTATTACTGTGCTTATTATTAAAACAATGACTGAAATAGGTGGAGCCCCAAACAATATGTACATATCTGCCACTAAAAATAGCCAGTCTGAAAGATGTGAGGAAGACAGGGCGGTCCTCTCACTAGACATAATTGGGATAATGGAAGATCATTGAAATGTGTATAAATGGGAGACGGAGAACCAGAGGCGTGGAGTCACACCAACAAGAAACAAACAGCAGACTGGGAGACTGGAGTCAGAAATGAGTACAAGACGGGAGTATCCAGGAAGAGTGCATCAAATGTTTTAATATTCAAAAATGGATTGTAATACAGGCTAAGCAAGAATAATGAGTCACTAGAAAGGGTGGACTCCAAAATGGGAGACCTGAGTCAGACATTCAGCAAGACAGGAGTCACTCAGACTCCTTGAGTTGAAGTGCTTCTTCTTCAATGGCCCCTGTGGTCCATCGATGTTTCAGTCCTGCTGTTCAGATTTTCACATTTTACTGGGTTGTGAACTACTTCGATTTCATTTCCCACCTGATGGAGCTCACGCAGTCAGAGCGGTATACGTGTTAAAGCAGCAGGGTGGACACGGCCTGCTTGCCTGCCCTGCCGCTCTGTACCGTCTCCCAGTTATCAGCAGGAAGCACCAAGGCCTGGGGAGGTTATCATAACAAACAGTGCGAAATGGCAGCTGGTGTCCAGTTACTTTTGTACACAGCACTCAAATGAATATGACATAACTCATTCACTGCAATTACAAGTCCGTGCTGCCTGAAACGGTGTATCCTGTTCCTGCCGCTTTTATCTGCCTCATTCATCTTTCATCCTTCTTTTTTCATCACCGTCCCAGTGGACAGCTTTCTGAAAAGAAAAATAAATGTGCAACTGCACATTTCATTCATATACCACTAGGGAGTGTTACCAAAATGCAACTTGTTTTTTTCAATAACTTCATAATGCTGAATAAAAATAATATTGTAAACTTCATAAACCTCATAAAAAACAGGATAGTTAAGTCAATTTCCTTTATAGCATTATCTTCATGCAAGCAGAAACACTCAAAGCATTTGAACAGCTGTGAGCATAGTGGGTAGTGCAGCTGGGACTAGACTACTGCAACTGAATCCTGAATTTTCTGACAGAGAGACCCCAGACACCATCATCACGCTAAGCACTGGCACTCCCCCCCCACCCTCTTGGACTGTGCATTCAGCCCACTTTTGTCCACTCTGCTGACTTCCAACTGTAGAGCTGTGCAGAGCTCCAATTACATCAATAAGTTGGCTGATGACACAAAGGTGGTGGATCTCATCAGCAATGGGGATGAGCCAGCTTACAAAATAAAAACACACTGATTGGCGGACTTGTGCAAGTACAACAAACAGTCCCTTAACATGAATACTATGGAGGAGATGATTGCTGGCTTTAGGAAGACCCATGTCATCCACACACCACTGCATGTTGAAGGCTCAGCGGTGGTAGTGGTCAGGTTAGGTTAGGTCAGGTCAGGTTGTGGAGCATCCACAGGCTCGGTGCGTTGCTGCACCCACCACATGACTAAACAGCTCTGTATCCTGGTTGGCAACCCTCCACCAGGCAGACACATGGTCCAGTCTCACCCTTCAAAAATGACTATCTATCTGCTGCAGCCAGATGTTTTGTTTTTTTTTTATTTTATTTATTAATTTTATTGAAATCATTCCATACAAAGAGATCAATTTACAGTAATCCCTCCTCCATCGCGGGGGTTGCGTTCCAGAGCCACCCGCGAAATAAGAAAATCCGCGAAGTAGAAACTGTATGTTTATATGGTTATTTTTATATTGTCATGCTTGGGTCACAGATTTGCGCAGAAACACAGGAGGTTGTAGAGAGACAGGAACGTTATTCAAACACTGCAAACAAACATTTATCTCTTTTTCAAAAGTTTAAACTGTGCTCCATGACAAGACAGAGATGACAGTTCTGTCTCACAATTAAAAGAATGCAAACATATCTTCCTCTTCAAAGGAGTGCGTGTCAGGAGCACAGAATGTCACATAGATAGAGAAAACAATCTCTAGCAAACAAATCAATAGGGCTGTTTGGCTTTTAAGTATGCGAAGCACCGCGGCACAAAGCTGTTGAAGGCGGCAGCTCACACCCCCTCCGTCAGGAGCAGAGGGAGAGATAGATAGAGAGAGAGAGAGAGAGAGACAGAGTTTGTTTTTCAGTCAAAAATCAATACGTGCCCTTCGAGCTTTTAAGTATGCGAAGCACCGGTGCAGCATGTCGTTTCAGGAAGCAGCTGCACAAAAGATAGCAACGTGAAGATAATCTTTCAGCATTTTTAGACGAGCGTCCGTATCGTCTAGGTGTGCGAACAGCCCCCCTGCTCAATCCCCATACGTCAGGATCAGAGAAAGTCAGCACAAGAGAGAGAGAAAAGTAAGCAATCTAGCTTCTCAGCCATCTGCCAATAGCGTCCCTTGTATGAAATCAACTGGGCAAACCAACTGAGGAAGCATGTACCAGAAATTAAAAGACTCATTGTCCGCAGAAATCCGCGAACCAGCAAAAAATCCGCGATATATATTTAAATATGCTTACATATAAAATCTGCGATGGAGTGAAGCCGCGAAAGGCGAAGCGCGATATAGCGAGGGATCACTGTATACAAAAAAGAACTGAAGACAAATCAAACCCCACCCTTGAGAAGAATAGCATGGCCAAATGAGAATTGCTTAGGGCTTTTTAATAAGGCAAAAATAAACAAAAGAAAGGAAAAAATATATACAGGTAAATAAAAAATGGAGATGGCAAAGAAATGCCGGAAATAATTATTTCTCTTATTCTAAAATATTATTGATTAGATCCTGCCAGGTTTTGAAAAAATTCTGTACAGATCCTTTAACTGAGAATTTGATTTTTTCCAATTTCAAATAATATAAAACATCAGTTTCCCACTGACTTATCAGAGGAGAATTAGGATTCTTCCAATTTAACAGAATAAGTCTGCGTGCCAAAAGTGTAGTGAATGCAATCACCGTTTGCTTGTCCTTCTCCACTTCAAGTCCGTTTGGAAGAACACCAAACACAGCTGTTAGTGGGTTAGGGGGGATTGTGACACCAAGGCTGTCTGAACGGCACTTAAAAATTTTGGTCCAAAATGATGTTAGTTGGGTGCAGGCCCAAAACATGTGACCCAGTGAGGCAGGAGCTTGGTTGCAGCATTCGCAGGTTGGATCCTGCCCTGGAAACATTTTGGACAGTTTTAAGTGATAGACAGATGAGCTCAATATATAATTTTTAGTTGAATAATTCTATGCTTTGCGCATATGGAGCTCGAGTGAATTCTCTGCAATGCTACTTTCCACTCCTTTTCTGATATATTGATTAAGAGATCTTTTTCCCAATGTCCTCTTGGATCTTTGAAAGGAAGGGATTCTAATAAGATTTTATATAATGCGGAAATGGTGTCTAATTCCTCGAAATTGAGCAGTATTTTTTCCAGCATGGTGGAGGGTGCGAGATGAGGAAAATCGGGCAGTTTCTGTTTAACAAAATTTCTAATTTGAAGATAGTGAAAAAAATGTGTAGCTGGGAGGGTGAATTTGGAATGTAATTGTTCAAAGGATGCAAAGATATTGTCTATATAAAGATCTCTGAGCAATTTAATCCCAAATCTTTTCCAGGTATTAAAAACTGGATATGTTTGTAAGGGTTGAAAGAGGTGGTTCTCTTGCAGAGGTGCCACAGATGAAAGATTTTCCATCTTAAAATGCTTTCTAAGTTGGTTCCATATTCTGAGTGAGTAAAGCACAATCGGGTTATTAGTATATTTGCGATAACTTGCATTTATTGGAGCGCAGAGCAGGGAATATAAAGAAGTACTACAGGATTTTACTTCTATTGCAGACCAAGCCTGTGTATGTTCAATCATTTGTGTCCAGGTTTTTATGGCTTGTATGTTTGCTGCCCAGTAATAAAACTGGAAATTAGGTAAAGCCATGCCACCTTCTGCCTGAGGTCTTTGTAGGGTCGCTCTTCGGATACATGAGTGTTTTGAGTTCCAAATAAATGAGGTTATAGTTGAATCTAATTGCTTAAAAAACGATTCATTGATATATATTGGAATGTTTTGAAATAAAAAAAGTTTAGGAAGGATATTCATCTTAACAACGTTAATTCTTCCGGCTAGAGTGAGATGAAGGGTTGACCATCTATGCAAGTCTTGCTTAATTATTTCCATACAGATGGCAAAATTTTGTTGATAAAGAGCTTTATGTTTACTTGTGATATTTACCCCTAGGTATTTAAACTGATCTGCTATGGTAAAAGGTAGGGTGTCTAATCTAATATTATATGCTTGTGAATTTACTGGAAAGAGTATACTTTTATTCAGATTAATTCTGAGACCAGATATCTTTTGAAATTCTGTGAGTGCTGTTAAAACTGCAGGCACAGTGTTTTCTGGGTCTGATATATATAAAACCATATCATCTGCATGTAGAGAAATTTTCTGTTCCAGTCCTTCTCTGATAATCCCCTTTATCTGATAAGAATTTCGACAGTGAACCGCCAGTGGTTCAATGGCGATTGCAAACAGCAGTGGTGACAAGGGGCATCCTTGTCTGGTGCCACATTCTAGCTTAAAGTAGTTTGAACAAATGTTGTTAATACAAACTGAAGCTTCTGGATTGGTATACAGTAGTTTGATCCATGCACAAATATTCGGGCCAAACCCAAATTTCTCCAATGCAGTGAAATGGTAGTTCTATTCAATCATATCAAACGTTTTTTCTGCATCTAATGATAGTAATATCTCTGGGGTGTTTGACTTTGCTGGTGAATATACTGTATTCCATTAAACAGGCGTCGGAGATTGGAAGATAAGTGTCGGCCTTTAATAAATCCAGTTTGATCCTGTGATATTACTGAGGGCAGCACTTTCTCCATCCTTCTAGCTATAATTTTTGAGAGTATCTTAACATCATTATTCAGGAGTGAAATTGGTCTGTATGATACACATTGTAACAAGCCCTTATTTTGTTTAGGAAAGACAGTGATTAATGGTTGACGAAAAGTTTGAGGTAGAATTTGATTGTCTCTGGCTTCTGTAAATGTTGCCAATAAGAGGGGAGCTAGCTGAGTAGAGAATTTCTTACAAAATTCTACGGGGTAACCATCAGGGCCTGCTGATTTCCCGCTTTGAAGTGACTTTATAGCATCTAGTAATTCTGATAGGGTCAGAGGTTTATCCAGTTTCTCCGCACTTAAAGCATCTATTTGTGGTGTCTGTAATGTATCCAGAAATGCATTAGATTGTGTGTTGTCTTCTTTGAACTCAGTAGAATATAAGGATTTATAATAATCCCTAAATGTGTGCATTATATTTTTATGGTCAATGATTTCTTCTCCATTCGTGTTGGTGATTACTGGTATTGCATTGCGAACTTCTTGTTTGTGAATTTGTTGAGCTAAAAGCTTATTAGCTTTTTCTCCGTGTTCATAGTAATGATGTCTTGATTTATAAATAAGTTGTTCAGTTACTTTAGTTGTCAAGATGTTGAGTTCTGTATGCAGAGCCTGCCTTTTCCTGTGGAGAGCTTCACTTGGACACCTGGCTTGTTGTTCATCTATTCTAGTAATTTCGCTTCTTAGCTCTGACACTTTCTTGGTTTCTAATTTATTTCTGTGGGAAAGATATGAAATAATCTGTCCTCTTAAGAAGGCCTTTGGAGTTTCCCAGAGTGTTCCTGCAGAAACCTCTGAGGGTGTGTTTGTCTCTAGGAAGAAGCTGATTTGTTTGGATATAAATTCTGTGCAGTTCTCATCTGCTAACAGAAGAGGGTTAAGACGCCATCTGCGAGGTGAGTGTGAGGGGCTTAATGATTTTAGCTCCAAGACTAGAGGGACATGGTCGGAGATAACAGTTGTGTCGTATTTGCACGATTTAATTGTAGGCAAGAAATTATTATCTATAAAAAAATAATCAATTCTTGAGTAGCTATGATGCACTGGTGAGTAGAATGAATATGTTCTTTAGTTTGGGTTAAGAAACCTCCAAGGATCTGATAAGTTGTGGTCAGTTACAAACTGTGTAATTGTCTTTGCAGTGTTAGATGTCGTCCCCCCTGTAATAATAATAAATAATTCATTACATTTATATAGTGCTTTTCTCAGTACTCAAAGCGCTATCCACACAGGGAGGAACCAGGAAGCGAACCCATAATCTTCCACAGTCTCCTTACTGCAAAGCAGCAGCGCTACCACTGCGCCACCTGTACCAGGAGTCCTATCTAAGAGTGGATTTAAAACACAATTAAAGTCCCCAGCCATTATAATTTTATGAGTGTTCACATTGGGAATGGATGCAAATAGATTTTGCAGCCAGATGTTACATGGGCATCCCCTTGGCCTGGTCCAGCCATTCAGGTCCTCAACAATGAGGGTACTGCGAGCCCTCGGGGAGTGGTGTCACATGGCCGTAGTGCCATAACTCACATCACCTCACAATGCAGGTAATGTGCCTCATTTGGGACTCCATGAGCAACACAAAGTCAAGCCAGCAGTACCCAAGGATTCTCCGAAGAGATGCACTTTTAATATTTAATATTAATATTAATATTTAATATTTAATATTGTTTATTGTATCAGAATGCTGCTGCTGGAGAATGTGAATTTCCCATTGGGATTAATAAAGTATCTATCTATCTATCTATCTATCTATCTATCTATCTATCTATCTATCTATCTATCTATCTATCTATCTATCTATCTATCTATCTATCTATCTATCTATCTATCAGTACCAAAACAGTCCAGCCTTCATCTCAGGTCACTGGATAGCGTCCATGTCTCACAACCGTATAGCAAAACAGGAAGCACCAGGACTCTAAAGACTTGGACCTTCATCCTTTTGCAAAGATATCAGGAGCACCACACACCCCTTTCCAGCAACACCATGACCCCCATGCTCTCCTAGTCCTTCTACTGACTTCATAGGAAGAGTCACCAGAGACGTGAATGTCGCTGCTGAGGTAAGTAAACCTCTCAACAAGGTCAACACTCTCAGCAACCAACACTGCTGATGGCTGTGCCTCAGAGGTCATTAAAGGCCTGGATCTTGGTTTTTATCCAGGACACTCGCAACGCAAGCCCAGACACTCAGACTCCTCACTGACTCTCTCAAGAGCCATCATCAGATCCTCCATTGTATTAAATGATCCACTAACTATCTTCTTCTTCTGACTCTGTGATGTCTCTCAGTCTCTGCAACTGAAAAACAATCTCACAGCATGATGCTGCCACCACCACGCTTCACTGTTGCAATAGTATGTCACAGGTGGTGACTGGTGCCTAGTTTCCTCCAGACAAGAGGATTAGAACTGAGACCAAACAGTTCAATCCTGGTTTCATCAGTCCCTCAGGTGCCATTTTGTAAACTCCAAGCAGGCTTTCATGTGTCATTCGTGTCACTCTGCCCTAATGCCCACATTAGTGGAGTGTTATAGTAATGTTTTTGCTTCTAGATGTTTCTCCAGTCTTCACATATCTTCTCTGGAGCTCAGACAGAATGATCATCAGGTTCTTGGTCATCACTTTTATCATGGCTCTTTCTCTTATGATTGCTCAGTTTGGCCCTGTTGTTAGCTCTATGAAGAGTTTTGGTTATTACAAATTTCTTCCATTTAGGAATTATGGAGGTCACTGTGTTCTTGTGAACCTTCAATGCTGTAGAAATTTTATGCAGCCTTCCCCAGAATGGTGTCTCAACCCAATCCTGTTTCTAAGCTCTGCAGGAAGCTCCTTCAATGTCATGGTTTGGTTTTTGTTCTGATACACATTGTGAAATGTGGGACATTGTGTACAGGGGTGTGTGTCTTTCCTAATCATGTGCAATCAGTTGAACTGACCACAGG
Source organism: Erpetoichthys calabaricus (assembly GCF_900747795.2). NCBI lineage: Eukaryota > Metazoa > Chordata > Cladistia > Polypteriformes > Polypteridae > Erpetoichthys > Erpetoichthys calabaricus. Next base: position 4,687,437 of record NC_041409.2, on the reverse strand, counting down.
TGGACTCCAAAGAAGCTGTAGAAACATTTCAATGGTGATCAATAAAATGGGATGCACCCAAGCCAGATTTCAAGTGTCAGGAATACTGGCGTGAAGGTGATAGTTCTGTTTTTTTAACTTTAAATAAATTTGCAAAAATTGCTAAAATTCTGTTTTCGCTATGTCATTTTGAGGCATTGAGTGCTGTCTGGTGAGGGGAAAAAATGAATTTAAATGATTTTAGCACAAGACTACAACATAGCAACACTTCTGAGAAAGTAAAGGTGCCTGAATGCTTTCTGACGGCGCTCCGAGTTTGAATTTGTTTCTGTCAACAAGCAAATTTTCACTTTGTAGATGGTAAAGGCAATTTCTTCTCTGTGAACCAAACGGCTTATCTGGGTTTAAGGAGGCTTGTCATTTTTTATCAAATGAAACTTTTTTCTTGTAATTCCTTTTCTGAAAAGACATAAATGAATTGTAAAAATAGTCCAAGGCACAATAAGTTAATGACGGGGAATGAAGTAGCATCCTTGAGCTATAAGGAGACCTCACTGTCCCCTGAAAGCAAACTGTCTGTCGGTCTCAAACTGTAAGTTAGCCGGACTGTCCAAATTTCTTTCCTTCTCTGTGTTTGTCTGCCAGCTCACAACTCAGATGTCTGTCTGTCAGTTCTTGTGATTTTATATTGATAAGACCAGGGCCGTCTTAACAGCATTATAGCCCCCCGGGCAAAGCAGTGCACTGGGGGCCCCTACCTACACAACCATTCAGAGGAATAAAAATGTAATTGGTTGATAAAATTAAACATATATTTATTGTATTGGTACTTCTAACAAAATCAGTGTTTAAACATTAAAAGAATAATCAACAGAAATGTTTGAGCAATATAACATGAACCTTGAAAAACGCACAAATCTCAACATATCAATGATACCCAATTGGTAAACCATACAGTATGGGGCCCCTATGCTCAACTGCCCAGCATGCCCATACGCTAAGATGGCCCTGGATAAGATGGCTGTCTGTTGGTCCGTTCCCGCTGTCTTATTTCTGTTTTTTAATTTAGGCTATTAAGACAGCAGAATTAAGGACATAATAGCTAGCTTTCCAAATGTAAAAAATGAATTCAAACCCAATGATGTCGTAACATACCTGAACTGTGTAGAAACTGTAATAGCTAAAAATAAGAACTCTTTTTCACTTCTGTCCTCCTGTGATTTCAGGCATCCGCTGAAAGCGTGTAAGTGTTGGGGCCATTTGAAGGGGGGGTCGCTGAGCACATCCCTCAGGAGGCCTTTTCTGTCTTTTATACTCTTCTGACAGTCTCTTTTACAAGTTCCTGCCATAAACAATAAGTAGCAAAGGAGGCAATTAGAGTCTGAGATGAAATGGGGGGGGGGGCTCTTGGCGTAATGAATTGTTGGCCATTTTAATAGCTGGAAGGAAATGGGGTCAAGTAGTGTGCCATTCCAGTTTCCTGCTTCCAGTTTGAAAAAAATTATTATGACGGAAGTGGACTGCTTCTAAGGAGATGCCTCCATTCTGGATGTTTTTGTTTTATTATTTTTTTCTTGAATAAAGTGAGTAAAATATTGTCAAGTTCCCAAATCCATATGCCTTCATAACATTGAATGACCCATCTGCCCGCACTAAGCATGGGGTGTCTTCACTTAAATCTTGTCACTTATGTCAGTGAAGCCTTTAATTAGATTATAAAGGTTTACAACACTCAAGGATATTGAATAGGTAGGTCTATCATGTCCAAGGAAAGAGTCATCTTCTTAACTCTGAGAGAAGTTTATGGCAATGGCACCAAACCTGACCAACATGGCGTTCAGATTTGTCCTTTTCCTGCTCATAGAAGTCAGAGTGCATTTGTGTCCCACTCACAGTTTCAAGCTGTATGCATGACTAACGACACTCTCATCTCTGGGTGAATTTCACCTGCTGCCCTCCTTAAATCAGTCAGAGTTAAAGTGTTTATGTATAATAAATCCAATAATGAGAGATTGTTTTGAAAATTCCTAATTGCCTAACACTTGTCAACTTAAATGACTGTTTGTTACGTCCACTGGACTATCAACTCAAGTCTTGCTTGGGTGCGGAATATCCTCGTAATTTATCAATCCCAGTCACTTCACTATTAGTAGGAAGGAAGCGGTTTGATGGAGGAAACTCACATCTGAATATTCTCTCAAAGAAAATGACAAAGTTCTGTGGCTTCCCACTCCATGGACGCATGAATTCACGTTGAAGCAACAGGTCAGCTTTTATTTAGAGCTTTGTAAAGTGACTCTACTCCATTGGACCCTTGCGCAAGGCCCTTAACCTTCAATTGCTTCATCCTGGGTATAACGTTAAATTACTTCTATCCCTGCAAGCAGGTCCTCCAATTTACAGGAAAAACTAGGGGGTTACATGCCAGGGTTGGCACTCCAGCCACCATGCAAAAATCCTCATACTGTTCCAGGGTGGTGCTGAGGTGTCACCCGCTGGACTCCGGTTCATCATTTGTTGTGTGCGGCTAACGCGCTAACAGCTATCAGTGCTCCCAACCAACCAAGAAAAGTTCTTATTACGTTTCACTTCTCAATGTTATCACTAAGAGATGGCCCTTAAGTCCAGAGGTGTTTAATCCCCCAGCACTCCTTACACAGTGGTCCAGTTGTTTTCACCCCTTTAATTATAATAATGACACTTTAACTTTGATATATAGGGGGATTCAAAAAAGATTCATCCGATTTCAAAGAGCTTTATTTTTACCACTGTCAGGTGCCTTAGGAACCAATCACATACCAATTGAAAGAGGGGGTCATAGAGTTTCTGAATGTCACCGCCATTTCTCATCGCTGGATTGACCGTAAAGGAGCCCACGATTTGGCTCTCCACTTCTGGCCCCCAACATCACCAGATCTGACAGCATGTGAATTTTTTTGTCAGGGTACGTTAAGGATTCTGTTTATGTGCCACCACTCCCAACAACACCTGATGATCTCCGAATCACATTGAGTACAGTGACACCCGACATGCTCAACTGAGTATGGGATGAATTTGACTATTGTGTTGATGATGTCCATACAGCTTGAGGAGGTCATATTGAGCACTTGTAAAATTACATAATAAACTTTATGTTCACTTAAACCATTTACAATTTACTGCATTGTTCTGTAATGATTTACAAGTGAAATAAATCATTTTTAAATCGGATGAATCTTTTTGAACCACCTTGTATTATCTGGCAGTGATACTATTGTCATGTATGACCACCCATCATCTGAAGTCTCATTAACTGCAAAATTTATTGCAGTAAATATTACCAATGGCACAACTACATCCCATCTAGTCGGGGACCACTATGTAAAGAAATCTTACCGGATGTGTGCTAATTTTTCTTATGTCAATTAATGAATGTCTTTAGTGTAGTTATTTATAAGCACTTTCACTTTTATTAATAGTTACTAGCCAACCCGCGGCGTAGTATACGCCGCATAATTATGTATTGATGGGTGAACACTTCCTGAACGACACAGTTGTCCAAATGGGGTGGGTTTGTGGATACCACTGTGAGTGAATGAAAAGATGGACCTTTGGAGAGAGCAACATACAATTGTCCGTGACTGAAAGCGGGATCGTCTGTGACGATGGAGGCCACGCTGGTGAAAGTTACTTCGTCGGTAGGGATAAGTTTCAGCACTTGTTCATTAAGGTGTAGCGAGTCTTCGTTGTTGACGCTTAATATAGCTTGTTTACTGAGTTGTTCCGGACTCACAGTTGAGAAACACTTTTTTAATGTCTTTTAAGCACAGGGAAAAAAATTAACATGTGAAACATCCGTAATGTAATAAGCCACCAAGAAAAGTAACATTGCAATAATGCTATCTATGACCCGATCGCTGTAAACAGAAGTGAAAACAAAATCGAGGCCGGTGCATGCTTTAACTGCCTTGTAGCGCAGTGGTAGTGTTGCTGCTTTGCAGTAAGGAGACTGTGGAAGATTTTGGGTTCGCTTTCCGGTTTCTCCCTGTGTGGATAGCGCTTTGAATACTGAAAACACCGGTATATCAATGTAATGAAGTATTCTTATTCATCCAGCGCTCAGTCTGTCTCGCAGGTGCCTGTATGTGTGTGTGTGTGTGTGTGTGTGTGTGTGTGTGTGTGTGTTGCTCGCTCGCTGCACATGTTCCTGCAGGCATACCAGTAAGCGAATGAAAAGATGGAACTCTGGAGAGAGCAAAATACTCGCTGATCATGTTTTCTAGACTCAATATACAGTGGAACCCCGGTTCACGACCATAATTTGTTCCAAACCTCTGGTCATGAACCGAAGCAATTTCCCCCAATAGGATTGTATGTAAATACAATTAATCCATTCCAGACCGTACAAACTGTATGTAAATATATTTTTTTAAAGATTTTTAAGCACAAATATAGTTAATTACACCATAGAATGCACACTGTAATAGTAAAGTAATGTAAAAACATTGAATAACACTGACACAAACACCCAGGCTCCCGGCTCAGATGAATGCGCAGGCTCTCTCTCTCTCAGCAGCACGGGAGCCTCCCCAGCCCTCTCTCTTTTTCTTTCTTTCTTTCTCTCTCTCTCTCTCTCTCTCTGTAACATTGCAGCAGTTCGCGTATAGCCTTACAATCCGATCGTTGTATAAACACTTTTTTTTTTTAAATGAGTTTTAAGCACAGGGGAAAAAAAAGGAACATTTGAATAAATCCGAACTTTATTTAAAAGCGAACCAAGACAGTAACATTGCAGGAGTTCACGCTAATAGCATTACAGCCCGATTGCTGTAAACACTCTTTTTAAATGAGTTTTAAGCACATGGAAAAAAATAAACATTTGAAAAAAAGAGAAAATTAACATTGCAACACTTTCTTCTCATCACTCTTCCCCTCTTCCCTTGCTTAGAAGCCATGGTTAACTGCAAAAGCACACGAAATACTGTAGAGCACAAAGAGTTCACAGGTATAGCACACACGTATGACTGAGAACAATGAACAGGGAGAGGCTGAACACGTGCTTAAATACAGTAATCGGGGTTGGAACAAAACCCTGCATCCACAGGGGTTCCCAGGACCGAGTTTGGGAAACACTGCTGAACACAGACGAAACCGACTCAGGTGAGGAGCTGGGGTTGGCAAAGTGGTTGCAGCTATTGATTATTCAGTGTTGTTTGCCTGGGTGTCTGATCTGCTCGACGGGATCATAAATAAAAGGAAAACAATGTGAAGGCAATGTCACAGGTGATCCTGTGGTAAAGCGGGTCCACAGCTCCCCTTCAAAAGGCCATTTTTAAATAAATAATCATCGCACTCACAGCTTTAGGGAGGGGCATGGAAGTGTGGCTGAAACGGTTTCCGGGTGGAGTCGTGCTGCGGGCATTTCTCCCCTGTGCGAGCGAGTGAGGAGAGAGAGAAAGCCGGTACGTTATAGTGAGCGAGTGCAGGCTCAAAGGCAATGTGTTCCTGTGGTATAGCGGGTCCATAGCTCCCTTTCAAAAGCCCATTTTTAATCAGGCGACTGACAGTAGTGGAGTCAGGCACAGAGAAGGTCAGCTGCTGAGAGAGTGTCTCAACTGTTGCAGGGCCTGAAGTAGGTGAGATGCTAATGAAAAAGAGGCACAGGGCTTATTGGTTTTTAAAGACTGCTTCCTTCATTGTGTTTTAACCTCAGTTTTAAAGGATTGCGCGGCTCTCTCTCTTGCGCTGCCTGTGTGTGTGCGTCTGTCTCTCTGTGGCGCTGCCTGTGTGTGTGCGCGGCTCTCTCTCTCGCACTGCCTGTGTGTGTGCGCGGCTCTCTCTCTCGCGCTGCCTGTGTGTGTGTGCGCGCCGCTGTCTCTCTGTGGCGCTGCCTGTGTGTGTGCGCGGCTCTCTCTCTCTGTCGCGCTGCCTGTGTGTGTGCGCGGCTCTCCCTCTCGCGCTGCCTGTGTGTGTGCCTCTGTCTCTCTCTGGCGCTGCCTCTGTGTGAACCAAGGTTCCACTGAGGTTGACTAATGAAAAGTCAACATGGCTCAGAGCTGCATGTGGACTGTGGCACAGACAAACAGAAATGAAGGCATGTTTTCCAAGGCGTCGCGTCCGAGTTGGTGGGCGTGGCTGTGCGAGTTTTCGTCGTATCCAATGGTCTTAGGGTTGGTGGGCGTGGCTCCTTCCTGTATGCTATCATAGGTGTCTTGCCCGCTCTGGCGGCAGCTTAGAGAATCTATATATGGCTCCCTCCTGCGTGATTCATGGGTGTCTTGCTTTGCTCTGCGTGGTTTCAAGGGTGTCTTGCCCGCTCTGGCGGCGGCTTAGTGAATTATACAGTATATATAGATACTACTCCAATTCAGCTTGTGCCTCAGTGTCACCTTCAACTTTGGTAATTCAGACAGTGTTGAGGGTGGCTAGCCCATATCTGTGGGAGAAGCAACCACCCTCACACTTTTCATGAGCCCATATTCTTAAGTGAAGTGGCATCTTTGCTTACCGAAGTGACATTTTCTTTATACCCCACTCTAGGATCCTGAATGTGAGTAGCCTCACTCCAAGTGACATTAAACAGAGTTACTACACTGGTTGCCTGGCTGTCTCTCTGAAATACCGGTGTCTTGATGAGTTTCACTTCTGACCTGTAGCCAGTGCTGGTGTTATGCTATTTTGCACCCGAGGCCAAGCTTATTAGTGCACCAACCGACTGTTTGGTAGCTAACCCGTGCAGCTGGGTTTCCCCCCTTATGATCTGCGCCCTAAGCGAATGCCTAATTTGCCTTAATGGTGGCACCAGCCCTACCTGTAGCATTGTACTGTCTGTCACATAATGCTGGCTCTACAGTAGTGTCGTTCTTTTCTGTTAATTTCTCTTGTATTTGAGGCATCCATCATGTTTCCCCCAAGAAGCTGGGCAGCACCCAAGAAATGAGGCTACGATTCACCTGAGCTGGTGTGTAGAATGCCATGCAGTACACATTTCCAGACAAAAAATAAAAACTCCAGGCTGCTGTTTTCTTCCCCTAATCAGCCCTAATGTTTAAAGACTGTGAAGTTGGTCCTGACTCTTTCAATAAGCAAGCAGTCTCTTTTGATATTACCACAAAAATATATAATCTTACTAATAAGTAGGGACGTCATGATACCAGAATATTTGTATTGGACACCAATAGCAGTGAAATTTCACAAGACTCTAGGCCTATTCAACACCAGGGCAAAACCAGAAATCCCTGTCACAAGGTTTTGAACGAAAAGTAACTCCATTATTCAAGTGGGCAATATTGTGCATTTTTCTGTAATAGAGTATAAAATGTTGAAATACTAACAGCAAATTTAAAACAGCGGTGTATCAATCAAGTAGTTGCTCAGGTACTATTTAATCAAACAAGTATTGGCATTCGTAAATAACAAAACACAATGTAAGACTTGCATTTAATATGTGACAGATGTGAGAATTGTACCAGTGTAACAACAAGTGGGGATGTTTAGTATGGGGGTTAGTTGGGGGGGGGGGGGGGGGGGGGGTTGGGGGGTTGCTATTATCATAGGGGAATTTCAGCGTAGGGTTTATAAGGAATCATACCACTATTTGCAACCTAATTTATCTCACCGGGTGCACAGTCTAATTTTATTCTCTGACATTTTCTCACTTGTAAATGAAAAATAATTAAAACAAAAAAAAATCCAAATCATTCATGGTACTGTTAAATTTGTGAATTCCAAAATAATTCAGGATATTTTCATTTAAACTAACTTTTTCAAGCTGTTTTGCTAACAGCATGCATTAAAATCTCCAACATCCTACAGTCCTTTATGTGTGACCCACTTAGAAAATGGAGGGATGCTCAGACAATAACTGTATGTGAACAACCAGACAGCAAATGCAAAGCCTCTGTTCCTTTCTTGGACAGTGTAGGACATGATATTGTAAATCGATTCATCTCACCATCTACAAGTTAAACGATTATAACTCAGATCAAATCGGCCATGTGCTCTCAAAGCGTACATCATTTTCATATGTAGCTTTTACTCATGCTTTTATCACATGCTGTATTATCGTTTCTTCTGAAGAAATACATCTACTTGCGGTCAGTCATCAGTGTGGTAGCTACTTTTATTTTGGCTCCGATACTAAGAAACAGCTAGTAGCGCTACATTCTCAGCTTTTTTTGTCTGGAATTCACACCAAAGTACCGCTTCTTGTGACATCCCTACTAATGAGTGTGTGACACACACACCTTATGGGAGTGTGTTGGAGGCTCTGCAATTAAGAAAGAATGGGGGACAGGTTTTGATAACCCTAACCTTAAACCTAAGCCTAACCCTCCTCTCTGCTATCACCTCCACAGTGTCCGGTTTCACCCCAAGGACTGAACTGGCCTTCCTGATGATCTTGTTCAGTCTGTTAGTATCCTTGGCTGTAATGATACTGCTGCCCCATCACACCACAGCATACAAGATGGCACTCAATACTACAGACTCACAGAAAGTTCTCAGCAGCAGGCCTTTCTCACAAAAAATAGAGTTGTCTTTTGCCCACATTCTACTCCCATCCCGCCTTATCAAAATTGTAGCTGCTAGGCCCTGTTCCTCAATCTTTCTTCTTTGAAGACCGATTTATGATGTTTCCTAGAAAAAATATCATCTAGTGGATGTTCTCTTGCTACAACTTTACCAGTTTTGTCCTCTTTCCCATGTCTCCAAAAGTGTTTCACAGTCATGCTTGAAAAAGACAGAGTAGCATCCTGATTGGTCAATGGGAACTGAAACAAAAGACCCCTCACAATCGACTAATTCAAGCTGACAGTACACAATCTTTTTGAAGTGTCAAAAAACCACCAGGGGTCTGTAACCCACTCGAATCGGATCAGAATATACGTTGGATTAGAGCTTGTAAGTAATGTAGGAAGAGGTGTGTGGTCACTCAGTTAACTAATTACCTTCTGGCAATTAATTTAAAAAAAAATCAACAAGTTGAAGTTGAACAAGGGACAAGTGAGGGACCTCTGTTTCACTTCCCTGTCAGGATGCCAGTAATATCAAGAGATATGTACAGTTTATGAATGAGGTTCACAAATTTGAAACAGTCTACATTAACACTTACAATTTTGTCACTGAGGTTTGACATGGCCATAGACTTACTTTCACAAATAATCTAGAAATGCTTGTTGCAATAAGCACAATAATATGATGCATTTATAAAATAAGGACAATCAGCATGAGCTCAAGCGCATGCAGAAGGAACTCCAAGTCCAACTCAGGGTGGCGAAGGAGCAGTACAGGAGAAAGCTGGAGCAGAAGTTGCAGAATAACAGCATGAAGGAAGTGTGGGATGGGATGAAGATCATCACTGGCTGCAGCTCGAAGCGGGGTGCCACCATCGAGAGAGACGTGAAGAGAGCAAACCAAATGAACAACTTCTTCAACAGGTTTGACCACCCTAACCCACTCTCACTCTCACCTCAGAGTACTGCACCCTCCACACATCCTTCTGCTGATACCAGCATAGGAGAGACATCCCCACCCATAATTGCAACAGCGCAGGTGAGCAGAGAGCTGAGGAGACTTCATACCGGCAAAGCAGCGGGTCCAGATGGAGTATCGCCACGACTGCTGAAGGTCTGTGCATCGGAGCTGGGGGGTCCTCTACAGCGCATCTTCAACCTGAGCCTGGAACAGGGGAAAGTCCCGAGGCTTTGGAAAACATCTTGCATCACCCCAGTCCCAAAGGTATCACGTCCTAGTGAGCTGAGTGACATCCGGCCTGTTGCTCTGACATCACATGTGATGAAGACCATGGAGAGGCTGCTGCTTCACCACCTGAGGCCACTGGTTCAACACGCCCTCGACCCTCTGCAGTTTGCATATCAGGAGAAGGTGGGAGCGGAGGATGCCATCATCTATATGCTACATCGATCCCTCTCTCACTTGGACAGAGGCAGTGGTGCTGTAAGAATTATGTTTCTAGACTTCTCTAGCGCCTTCAACACAATCCAACCTCTGCTCCTTAGGGACAAGCTGACGGTGATGGGAGTAGATTCATACCTGGTGGCATGGATCGTGGACTATCTTAAAGACAGACCTCAGTATGTGCGTCTTGGGAACTGCACGTCTGACATTGTGGTCAGCAACACAGGAGCGCCACAAGGGACTGTACTTTCTCCGATCCTGTTCAGCCTATATACATCGGACTTCCAATACAACTCGGAGTCCTGCCACGTGCAAAAGTTCACTGATGATACTGCTATTGTGGGCTGCATCAGGAGTGGGCAGGAGGAGGAGTATAGGGACCTAATCAATGACTTTGTTAAATGGTGCGACTCAAAGCACCTACACCTGAACACCAGCAAAACCAAGGAGCTGGTGGTGGATTTTAGGAGGCCCAGACCCCTCATGGACCCCGTGATCATCAGAGGTGACTGTGTGCAGATGGTGCAGACCTATAAATACCTGGGAGTGCAGCTGGATGATAAATTAGACTGGACTGCCAATACTGATGCTCTGTGTAAGAAAGGACAGAGCTGACTATACTTCCTTAGAAGGCTGGTGTCCTTCAACATCTGCAATAAGATGCTGCAGATGTTCTATCAGACAGTTGTGACGAGCGCCCTCTTCTACGCGGTGGTGTGCTGGAGAGGCAGCATTAAGAAGAGGGACGCCTCACGCCTGGACAAACTGGTGAGGAAGGCAGGCTCTATTGTAGGCATGGAGCTGGACAGTTTAACATCTGTGGCAAAGCGACGGCGCTAAGCAGGCTCCTATCAATTATGGAAAATCCACTGCATTCACTAAATAGGATCATCTCCAGACAGAAGAGCAGCTTCAGCGACAGACTGCTGTCACTGTCCTGCTCCACTGACAGATTGAGGAGATCGTTCCTCCCCCAAACTATGCGACTCTTCAGTTCCACCCGGGGGGGTAAACATTAACATTATACAAAGTTATTGTCTGTTTTTACCTGCATTATTATCAATCTTTAATTTAATATTGTTTTTTGTATCAGTAAGGTGCGGCTGGAGTATGTGAATTTCCCCTTGGGATTAATAAAGTATCTATCTATCTATCTATCTATCTATCTATCTATCTATCTATCTATCTATCTATCTATCTATCTATCTATCTATCTATCTATCTATCTATCTAATAAAAGATGAATATATGCAAGTGTATGTATAGATATGTATGTATATAGATATATATATATATGCTTAAGATAATACCAAACTGCACAAAAGATTAATTGAACTTTTTCTCTCTTATAGAACATGGCACATAACATATGAATTCTGATTTTTCAATCTATGTGTTCAAGATGAATAACTTCTTTGTCTAATTTTTTTTTTAACAACAACAACATTTAATTATATAGCACATTTTCATACAAACAATGTAGCTCAAAGTCCATTACATGATGAAGAAAGAGAAAAAAGACAAAAGAAATAATTAAAATTAGGGAACACTAATTAACATAGAATAAAAGTATTAAGCTTCTCATGTCGGCTTACGACCCCCTCACAGCAGTTTTTGCAGTTTTTGCTTTGCACTTTCTTACTGGATTATGGATGATAAATTCATAATCACTAGAACTTATTTTTCGCAAGGTTATTGCCTTTTTGTTACAATGACACCAATGCCATAATGCATTAGCTGGCTTTGTCCTGTTTATTAAATGGCAATTAATAGTTCTCAGAGTCAAAGTAGGGGTACTTATGGTTCAGTGTAAGTGATGCTTTGTTCCTTTCCTGGTTGGCTTTCTCCAGACATGTGGCAGAATCTAGAGCTTGTTTCCCTATTTACCTTGGTCGCACCTTTGGGTTGTGAGTGGTACTACAGTTTCACTTCGAGGTTATAACAGACACGTTGTCCTCGATTGCTTGTAAACTTGTGCCTGCTGGGTCAGCTGGTAATTATTCAGCTCTCATTTCAGCAAGACAAATGTGTGGCTTTATGTACGTATATGATCTCTCTCTCTCTGCTTGTTGTTCAGCAAGGTTTGGACTAATGGCAACCTCATCTAATTCCATTATACACAGATCTTCTACCATTTCAGTTCAGCACAGTTGCCATTTACAGTAAATGGATCGTTCCAACTTCTGTTATAGTCATAACCTATAAACACTGGGTCTAGCTAGGCAGAGAGCTGTAAGCTTGACGAGAGAAGAGCCCAGAGCTGGGTTTTGCAGGTTTAATAGAAGGAATAAAAGTCTTGCCATTGGTTTCTTGGGTTCATATAAGCCCATCTTTTTGGTTCATAATCTGAGCTAAGTTTTGTCAATCAATGTTACAAATCCTTGAGTTACAGTCCTTTGTTCGAACTTGGGTGTCCAGCTAGTGCCTCTAAGAATTAACTGTCTCTGAGACTTACTTGGTCTATAATTGATCATCTTATCAGATAATGCATGGTGCCTTCATGGAAACTGAGAATTTTAGCTGACTTAAGAGTGTTATGATATCCAGCAGGCCCCTCGGTGCCCCAACGGCAGACACTACTCAACCACAATAATCAAATGGCACACTGATAGCTTCTGCCTCCTTCCTGTCCTCCTCCTTCTTGTGGTATAGCGGGTCTGTGGCTCGGAAAAGTGGGCCATTTTTAGAAATAAATAATTAATTGTCCGTCTCATTCTCTGTGGGTGTGCATGCTCATGCAGCTGTGGGGAGTTGGTGGAGTGATTGGGGCGAGACGCACCATTGTGTGAAGGTGCAGTTTGTCTCAGTTGCTTCACTGGCTCCCTGCGTTGTGCAATTCAGGGGAAGAAAAAAAGAATAAGAGCGATCGGAAGAAAAAATGGAGGTTAGAGGAGGGAGAGCAGAAAGGCAGGAATGGGAAAGAGCCAGTGTGAGCAGACGAGAGAGAAGGCAGAGAGCTGGGAGGAAGTCCCAGGTGGAGCATGTGAATGGCGCTCAGGGGCTAATGGCCACTATAGCTGAGTGACCTGGGAGTTGGAGTGGCTAAAATGCTTCTCAGTTGTAGCGACTCACTGGAGAGAGGCAGCGTGGCTGCAAGGGAGTGAGATGCTGAGAGAGATGTTCTACAGGTGGTGCCATGGACCACAGGGACTTAAGCCTGGCAGCATGAGTCCGAGACTTGATGAGGTGCCCTGCCTGGAGCCACAGAGATCTACAAGTGTCCCGAGCCTAGGAGTAGCACTGAAGGTGGGCTGAACTGCCGAATAGGCGTCTCCTTGGCTGCAAGAACCCGTATTGGGTTAAGCCAAAGAGACAACAAGTATTAAAGGACTGCACCAGGGCTCATGGTTTTAAGGACAGTTTCCTGCTTGTGTTTTAACCTCGTTTTTGAGGGATTATTTATGGATTGATTTTAACCTCCACTTTAACTTTTATGGATTATTTATTTAATAAGCACTTCACATTTTGAACACTGTTTGTTTGGATTTGTTTTAATAAAACCACTGAACACTTTACACCTCCCCTTGCTTTGTATGAGTGTCCTCATTTTCTGCCTCATCCTCGGATTTATCAGCGGTGGCCGGTTCAAGAGGCTCCTGGTGGCACCCTGTAGCACAGAGCAGATCTGCATTGTTACACTCCTCTGGAGACAAAGTGGCTCCTTTTTTGTGGGAACCACAAGTACTTCCAGTGCTATGGTATTACACCCCAAAAGCAATTCTGGGCCACATGGAAGCTGAATGAAGCAGCACCCCTGGCAGCATGCAAGGACCCCAACAGGGTCAACCTTCTGCAGTGCAATTCCCATACAAACCTGTGGATGCCAAGGTTGGGAGCCAGCCAGACGAATACTGCTACCTCTCATGCTGGGAGATGAATTGTTGATAATATCCAACCTCAGTCCATCCATTATTCGCTCATCATGACTGGGATAGGAATTGAGGTTCCTCCCAGGAGACTCCTGAATCTACTCCTGTGGTCTTCCCATTACAGCTTTCTGTCTGACTTGGGTATTATCCTCAGTCCCAATCAGGATGCCAGTCTATCCACTCCAGTGTCTATCCTGGCTTTTAATCCAGGACCTGTGTTCTAGCCATAGCAAAAATGGATAATGTCAGTCTGTCCTACATTAGCAACATTATAACCTTACATGAATTTCTCACGATTTTGTACTGATTTGAAAAATGAACTTGCTCTAAAATTACAAACTGAAAAATCAAAATATATTTTTTTTCATTTTGCCAACACTGACTTTATATGACCTAGGCCCAGTCCAAGAATTTCTCCAGGCTAGAGTTTCCTTTCTGTTATCTCTACTCTCTAACTTCCTCTTCAATGGTTGCCATACTATCCATGAACACGCTGTTGAAACATAGTTTGGATCCTTATCATATGGCAGTCTTTAAAGGGTGATTCAGTCAGTGGTGCTGTTTACACGTAACTCTTTGTAAGTGATATACAGTATTGACTTGTTTATCCAATTTAGCTCTATCTTCTATATACCAGTTCCACTCAATTTTGTGCAGTTCAGCTCCTCTGAATTACTGCACCATCCCTCACCCACCTAAATATTGGCAAATAGCTTCCGACCATTACAAGTACTTCTGGTGTAATGCACTCTGAATTAAGCAAAGCCAAGTAAGCGGATAAAATTAGTTTTTCAAGCATGTTGTATTTGGTCTGTGCTTTAGTCAGCTCACTAGACCAGTTAGAACACCTCTGCCATGGACTCCATCTTGCAACATTATTCTGTTCATGTAATGATATGGTTTTAAATTAAATTTATTGTAATCTTTCTAATATGATTTGGGGAACATTTTGCTTCCTGTATTAGGCTTTGGAATGCTGGGATTTTGTATTACGCAACAGTTTTTTTTAAGAAAAATGAATTAACTATAGGTTAGGTTAGGTTAGGTTTAGGTTTAAACAAAAGTGTGTGGTTAGTATCGTCAAGATGTTTTAAAGATAATGCAATGCCCTTCCTAATCCTTCAGGTTTATGGAGACAGAAAGAATTTCTATGCCAGTGCATTTTGATGGCATTTATTTCAAAAGACTTAAACTTTGCTTTCTCTGGCAGATTTTCACTTTTATTTTGGACTTTGCCAAAAAATTGGCTTGACCTCCAGTCAACAAACTTGGCTTGAATCTTGACTCACGTCTATCTAATCTCCTAAACCTTCCTCATAAACATACTGTCTTTCTCCTTTAAGACAGCTCAGTTCTGACATTCAAAGTCTAGTTGTACTTTTACTGGCCAGAAGTCTTAAGACTGATATAATGCTTGTTTAGTTCTTTAAAATACTTTTTGACAATATGAAGAATAAAATTCCACCAGTATTCTAAAAATCTTACAAAAGATTGTAATCTTCTTTTCTGTGGAACAGACAGTCTGCTACTTTCTGAGGAGTCCTGTGGTTTGCGAATAATAATAATAATAATAATAATAATAATAATAATAATGCATTTTATTTATTCATAAGGGCCTTTCTAAACACTCAAGGACACCAAACAATAGATAAAAATCACATTATAAACAAAGCTAAAAATACAAAGAAATATAACAAAAGTTAAAAGCTTTGATGTCTTGGGCTGTACCCTAGACTTTTCCCTAGTTTAAGATCCATCCTCTGCTCTGCATTTAATCCTTCACTTTTGGCAGTATTTTGGTCTTTTTACTATCAATAACTATAATATCAAAACATAATGAAAATACTTTTTATCTTTCAGTGCATTACAAGCAACCAAATCCCTGGCTACTAGACCATGATAGAGAGCTGGGCCACTTCTGCTCCAACATCAATAAATGCCATCACTCACAGTAACCTATCCCAGTTCCAAGTTATTGTTAATGGGATCTATAGCTATTAGTGTTAAGGTTGACATTGAAATGCAACCAAAATGCATAGGATGAATATGAGAAGAGTTGTAAAACAACCAAGATGAGGTTTGGGTCTCAAGAAGAGAAGGAGGGCAAATTACTTCATATTTATCCTTTTTACTTCCACAGCTGTAAGTGCCAACACAGCAATAGGTTCTTTACCCATACTACCTGCCAATAACAACAACAGCATTTATTTATATAGCATGTTTTCATACAAACAATGTAGCTCAAAGTGCTTTACAAGATAAAATAACAAGGAAGTTAATATATAAAACATAAACAAACAAGATTAAGCAATAATATTATACAGTAAGTAACAAAGAAAAGGGCAAAGTCGGATGGCCAGGAGGACAGAAACAAAAAAAAAAACTCCAGTCAGGCCAGATAAAAAAAATAAAATCTGCAGGACCTCCCAGAACCCACTGGGCATTCTGCCTAAAATTGATGTTCTAAATTAGTCCTTATGGTTTTCACGCTTCACATGGAAGAAATTGAGGATGATGGTCATGTGGATATCTGGGACACCAGCCATTCAATACATAAGTACAGGGGGCATCATGGTTCCTGATCAAGTGGTGGTGGAACAGATAGCCACTACAAAACAACTGGAAAAGACAGCAGAGAATAGTATAGATTAACAGGGAATTGCAGAGCCCAGAGGAAAATGATAATTCAATGCCCATATAGTGCGATAAGGATACAACTAAAATGTAGCTGTGAAAAGGCCATTTTAAAATAATGGGTTTTAGCATTTTTTTTAAATTTTCCTACAGTATTTGCAAATTTCTGTTGGTAAAGTATTCCACATTTTAGATGCATAAAAGCAAAAAGCTGTCTCACCAATTCTTTTCAGGCTGGAATTATAAGCAGACCTTCATTTGAAGATCTGAGGTTACAACTTGGAGTGTAAGGGGACAAACATTCCAAAATATAGGATGGAGCAAGATTATTTCAGGCTTTGTAAACTATTAGTAGTATTTTAAAGTCAATTCCAGATAACACCGGTAACCAATTTAACAATGCTAAAACTGGTGAAATGTGTTCAGATTTTTTTATTTCTACTTAACATTCTTGCTGCTGCACTCTTCACTAACTGTAACTGATTGATGCCTTTCTTATATAGTCTTGTAAGGTGTGCATTACAGTAATCTAGCTGAAAACAAAGCAGGACCTAGTTGTTCAGAGGTCTAACTTTAGCTATATTGCAGTTCTAGTAATCTGATTAATATGTGATTTAAAATTTAGGTCAGAGTCAATAGTTACCCCTAAATTCTTTACCCGCGACTTGACTTTTAAACCTAAGGGATCAGGTTTATTTCTAACACCCTCACTATATACATTTTTGCCAATCACTAAGGTTCTGTTTCTCCTTATTTAGTTTGAGAAAGTTACTGCTCCTTCATTTGGAAATTCAAGAAAACACAAGATCAGAGAGCCAATAGCGTCAGGGTCATCAGGCACCATCAATAAATACAGCTGTTTGTAATGTGAAATCAAGGTTAAAGCTAATTTATGAAACAATGAACTGCCTTTACTTAAGATTACAAAGTATCCTCCAAAATTCAGAAGCAGTTTGTCTTATGTGTGTTTGGATAGAGTTGTTGTTTGTTTTTATCATTATTATTATTATTTTTTTTTTTTTTTTGAGTTTCTGCAAAATTTTAATTTCCCCTTGGGGACAAATAAAGTTTAATCTATCTATCTATGGCCAAACAGTGAATTTTGTAAGCTGGAATGTCAAAGGTCTCAATCACGATCTAAAGAGAAAAAAAGTATTTGCTCACCTATCAGACCTAAATGCTAAGGTAGTACATTTACAGGAAACTCACCTAACATATAAGGACCAGTTTCGATTGCAAAGAAATTGGATCAGCCAAATTTTTCACTCCAGCTATATAAAGAAAATAGTGGTGTGGGAATCTTAATACATAAAACAATTTCATTTGTATCATCAGATGTAGTATGGGATCCTGAAGGGCGCTTTGTCATTGTGATGGGTAATTTATTCAAGTCTAAAGTGATTTTGATAAATATTAATGCACATGATGTGTATGATACAGATTTCATCCAAACATAATTAAATCAATTCCCAATATGAACACTCATACAATTATAATGGTTGGAGACTTTAATTTTGTTTTAAATCCTGACCTGGACAGATCATCAACTAAAGAGGCAATTGCATCTCATAACGCAAAGACAATTACACAGTTTGTAATGGATCATAACTTATCAGACCCATGGAGATCCTTAAATCCAAACTCTTTTAACTAGCACATCATAGTTACTCAATAACTGATTACTTTTTTTATCAATGATAATTTATTGCCCACTGTCAAATCTTGTAAGTACAACATTATTGTTATCTCTGATCATGCCCTTCTGGACTCGGAGCTTGAAACACTATGCCCTACGCACTCCTTTCATAACTGGCATCTTAACTCCCTGTTATTCACAGATGTGAACTTTACAGAATTCATCTCTGAGCAAATTGATTATTTTTTTAGAGACAAATGCACCTTAGAGGCCCCTGCCGAAACACTATTTGAAACTTTGAAGGCTTATTTACTCAGGACGGTTGCAATGTAATAACAGAAATGGAAATAAAATCATTGACCATCTTAATACATAAATCGCCAGTCTCCTCACTCACTCACTCGCTTACGTCCGTCCGAAGCCGAATGCACCGTCGCCTTCTGCGCAGTCGTCTTCTGCGCATGTCCGAAGCCGAATGCGCAGTTGCCTTCTGTGCAGCTGCCCGAAAAACCTTACGAGACAGACATCGCGGCAGGCGGCGGATTTACGGCCGCGAAAATTCAAAGAGAAAGGCGACTACGGCCGTGAAAATTCAAAGAGAAAGGCAACTTCGATTAAAGCTCTAGAGGCCTGAAAGGCGATTTTGACTACAGCTCGAGGACTAATTACGCATTCATTCAATACACCTATATCAGGTTTGTGGTGCTTATACTTATTACTATTCCACTCGTACTCGTTTCATCTTATGTTGTCGAAACGGGCTCTTTGTCTAGTAGAAATATAACACGCACGTCCAGGGAGTACTATAAGTCCTTATATTCTACTCAGTTTAAAGAACACAAGACATAATCTAAGGAGTTTTGTTGATGCAATACTAATACCACAGCTAGATACTCTTAGTGACATACAGACCAAGTTTACTTCTGAATAATGATGTTAAGATACTCTCAAAGTTTGAGAAAGTCCTTCCTTCTGTAAATATCACAAGACCACACCAGATTTATTAAAGGCAGACACTTAGCTTCAAACCTTCAGTGTCTGTTTAATGTAATATAATCACCCATAAAATCTAACACACTAGAGATCTAATTACCTTTGGACAGAGAAAAAGACTTAGACAGATTTGAATGGGACTACCTATTCACCAAATTGCACACAGTTGGATTTGGCCAAAAATATAGTATGTGAATGGATAAAACTACTTTATACCAGTCCAAAAGCCTCTGTCTCGACAAGTGTGCCTTCTACCACCATTGCTTTTTGTAATCACTATTGAGCCACTGGCCATTCACGTTGCATTAGAGATAAAGGGGATTATCAGAGAAGGACTTTAACAGAAAATATCACTATACCATCGCACTGATGACTTAAGTCACAAAACATCCAGGACCCTGCTTCGAGGTAACCACAGATGCAAGACAACTACTGCTTCACAAAATATTGTCAACTGGAAGTACACAAAATTAACAAAGATTACCTGTGTGTAGTAAGTCCCTCCATCAAGAAGCAAAACACAGGAGGTATAGAGCTCAAAATCAACAGTCAGACTTGGCTTGACCTGGGTCTCCAGAGTCAGCCTCACCACCGTCAGCCAAGATCCAAAGGCATCAGGTCAGAGTCAGGCTGGCCAAAATGTGGCAAAGACTTTTAACAATCACATAGCTAGTCCTCTAGCACTTTGACTGCAGTCTTGCCTTCTTTATTGTGTATGTCAAGTCTATTCGGCGCACAAAGTCAATTAATCATTTCTGGCTAGGTTCTTGTTTCTTAGAAGGAGGCAATTCCATATAGGACACACAGATTTGAATGTTTTCTAAAGGAAAATTACAATGTTCTGTGACCTTACACTGAAACACACACACACACGCACGCACGCACACACATGCACGCACACACACACACACACACAGACACACAACCACAAGGCCATGCTGAAATCAAAAAGCTGATCATGCTTCACAGTTTTTTAACTCTCATTCCAGCATTAGACCTCCTTGAAAGCCTTTTGCATCCCAGAAAACCTTAAGATTTTGATAAAAATTTCAATTCATTTCACAAAGACATAAAACAACGCATGTAATAAGTACATAGGCAAAATAAACATACTATAAGAGCAGTGTCAAGGCTGGGGGGCTGTCAAGAGGCAGGGCCTGTTAAAGCCCATTGCGGCACTTCCTGTGTGATTTTGGGCTATACAAAAATAAACTGTATTGTATTGTATTGTATTGTAAAACAATAAAGAGTTGGGGTACCAGCCTAGTAAACCAATATAATGTAATTGCAAAATAAAGAAAAAACACTCAGTAATTGTGGAGACTTCTTTTTAGATGTGAGTTCAGGATTGAACTGCCAAAGATGGCAGACCTTCCAGTTTCTAGTCCTTCTGTCAGAAAAAGATGGGTCCCAGTGGATGGACACTGGAAGTGATGTCAAAGGTGTTATAGCCAACAATCATTCAGTCTGTAGAGGGAGGAAGAGAGCAGGGCATTAGGAGACAGCACCAACATCTGGTGCGGTGGTAGAATTACAAACACTAGTGCCCATCAATATATTCACTATATGTGGACTTCTGACATAGTTAGATCCTTAATGTGGCTTAGCAGGGATAGAATACACCCAACCTCTGTGTAGGCCCTTGGCTAAATGGTCATCTGAATAGGCCTGATCTGGTTAAGCCATAAGGATGGGCAGTATGTGTGCAAAAGCTGTCAACCAATATCCATACAATTCACATGATGCAGCTCTGAGGAGTAAGCAACACAGGCATTTTGGATAGAATGGAAAAAAAAAAGACTCACCCTACCTGTAAAACCTTCTCACTCGCACAGGCTCTGTTAGGCAGAACGTTATTGGCTGTCAGAAAAATGGGTAAGCTTGCTGGAAACTGTGCTGGAAAGTCGTCAGAGAGGCGCATAATCGGTCATTCCCACCGATATCTACTCATGTAATCTGACATACTCTAGCAACAAGATCAGCACCTGCACTCATCACGTTTGACATCCCATTCAACTAGAAGTTGTGTAATGTGATATAAGCTTTGGCAAATTTTTACAAGGTAAAATTGTAGAAAGTCTTTTATGGAAACTTTAAACTGGAAGTCTCCAAGGGCATTAATCTGACATTTCTATATATACAGGAAGTACAGCTAAGGAAGTTATCTTGGATTTGCCCCAGAATGTATTCTTATTAGATGGGAAAAAGCTGGTCATTACATTATTTTTAGGGAATAAAAGGAAAAATTACAGGGGTTGGGTTAGGGATTCATACAATATTCCTCCATTTATTATCTGAGTGTATCAAGAAAAACAAAGATATGCATTGCATCCTTCCTCCTGTTTTCCAACATTCCCTGCTCCATTATTTTGTTGTGGTTTCCATTCATTCATTTATTTTCATTTTCTACATTTTACTATGGCAAGACCTTGGAGAGCCAGAGCCACAGGACCCAAATACACATCACTACAGTCACTGACAGACCACCAACTGACCAAACAGCACTTTGGAATGTGGCA
Source organism: Erpetoichthys calabaricus (assembly GCF_900747795.2). Lineage (NCBI taxonomy): Eukaryota > Metazoa > Chordata > Cladistia > Polypteriformes > Polypteridae > Erpetoichthys > Erpetoichthys calabaricus. Next base: position 4,665,910 of record NC_041409.2, on the reverse strand, counting down.
GAAAACCCATGTGAGCACGAGGAGAACACGCACACCAACTCCACGCATGCCTGAACCCTAGGGCTGTGTAGAGGTGAGTCAGTAGAGAAAACCAGTGTACCACCATGGCAGAGGCCATCAGACTCATACCAGCCCATCCATCCATTTTCCAACCTGCTGAATCCGAACACAGGGTCATGGGGGTCTGCTAAACTCAATTTTGTTTTTTGTGACTTAACCTTCTTTTAGTGTTTCTTCCTCTGCTTTTCAATTTTGTTTCTGTTTTTAACTTTTAATTGGTTTGCAACTCCATTATTTCACCACATGTTCCTATCTTCCGGTGTCCACATTTCAGATGGTGTCCATGTGCCCTTCGTCTTCATAAGTGGCTTCTAAGAGACCCCTAAGTTATGGGGTCCTGTGCAAAAAAAAAAAAGACACACAGTACAAGCGACACTTAAGATGGCACAAATGTATGTGCACCTTAACCCATTAAAGTGAAAAGATGTTTTGACTCAGCAGTGTTTGGTCTTGATGTTGTTTCAGCTCAGGTTCCTAACATCTTACCTCTTTGTTTGTTTACTAGTTTATGACCCCACGGTTCATTTTTTTCCTTGAACATATATACTGTGACTTCAGCCTTAACCACACACTACTACCTTAATATGACATCATCTGCTGCCAACTCTTTTGTCCTTTACACTTGCCTTTCATCGAAAGACGTAGTAAGTTGCCTGGCAACATCAATTAAGATGTCAATCACGTGATGCCAAGGTGGCCTAGTAACAAGTCCTTCATCTTCTTTCATTCTCTTGCCTCTTGGGGCTACTTTTGCTTTCCCAACTCCTTGCTGTTTGACCGTGTCTTGGTATTTTATAGCTACTGTGCATCTCAGGTCTCATCTTTAGCTATGTTGTGGTCTAATTGGACAGAAGTAGTAAGCCATTTTAGGGCTCAGTAGAGACTTGTGAAGGTCTTGTTAAGAGAGAAAGGCAAAAGAATTGTCAGTAAACAATACCAGCACCTGTAGCACTTCAATTAGAACGATGCTTCATCAGTAAAGATTTAAAGCCAGCAAGATCCCTAAGAATTGATTGCTTTAATATGAAAGCAAGGCCTGAATCATAATCTTTGGACAATGTTCAGTTCAAGCTGTGATGATGTCATGCAACCATGTAGCATCATAGAGACTAAACAAAAAAATGGTGGCATCCCCTGAAAAACAATCATATATCAACTCATGTCAAAATGACTGTACCAAATAATGACAATATATTTTTGAAACAAAAATAAAACTGGAAAACATTGAAGACATGAAACAAAATGCATTAAGCAGCTGTCACGTGTATTCTTGACAGGATACAGATTTGGGTTTATTATCTCCTGCCTGAACTTTAATGACTGTCTCGCCTGATTTTTAACTGAGTCTACTTGTGTTTGACTCCTGCGTCTGTTGACAGCTACATCTCTTCATTCGTGTTATTGTCAGAGATGCTTATTGGTGTCCAAGGATTAATTGTGAGATAAGGTGACCAGGTGGGATAAGTGCTAAGTAGGAAGAGCAGCAAAAGACAAAACTGAGAAGACAAACTAAACGAGGCAAACAGGATCAAAGGGCAAGACAAGGACTCATAGTCAGGGAAGGAAGAAAGTCGCAGTCAGGAAGGAGATTCTACCACTAGGGCTGATTGAAAAGCAGCTAACTAAAATTAAGAGTTGCAGTTTGCATTTTTTATCCACCATGGGCTGAGAAGGGTAGGCTCATGGCCATACTGTATTTACAGTATATCATCAAGTCTAGATGTCACAGTCTCAAGACTGAAAAAGGCAAGGATTTGTCCTTAATACATATAAATATTATGAGGGAAAAAAATTACAGGAACTGATTCCTGAACAATCTTAATTTTCATAAAAAAATTGCATAAATCATGATGGTTATCATTTTTCTTGTTTATGCCATTATTGTGTTTTTTTTATTTAATTTTTCAAAATTGTTTCATGGTGTGTTTCTATCACCATTATTTTCAGTTGTATTTAATGGGTGCTGCCATATAATTTACAGTAGCGACCCCATGCTAATCATATGGTGCATGACCTGTGAAGTCATTGCATCGCCCCCTTAAAAGATGTTGGTGTTGGTGACATCCTAGCTTTTATATTCTCAATATAAAGCATATAAAAGTGTATGTGTGTATAATATTTTATATATAATAGGGGGCTTTGCCCCCTGCTCGCTTTGCTTGCCAATCCCCATGCTTGCGCTACACAGTAGCCTCTTTGCGGTTCTGCTTCTCGCATATGGGGATGTGGATGTACAATTTACTAACTATTTTACATTACAGGGAGTAATTAACCATATTAAAAAATATTAAAATTTAATAATTTGAATGTAAATTATGTTTCATGTTGTGTTAGAGTTATTCGTTGTGTAATATGATTTTGTTCTGTTTAGCTTTGAAATTAACACACAAAAACATTTTAAACGTACACTTTTATTGTAAAACAATTTTTTTTAATTAAATTTTCATCAATGTCACATTAAATTGAGATTCTGTGTTTGGACATTCATTGTGACAATGCCACATAAAACTGCATGTGATCGAATTTCGTTTCTTTCTCTCTATTAAATAAAATTACTTTTTTGAATGTTTGGCTCTGAGATTTGTAAATTGTCTTTGAAAAAGCTATTCTAATGGGAAACTGTTAACGTTTTAACACGAATGGCATATCAAGATCTCCTTTGTCGTCTAATGTTATCCCCTGAAGGTGTACTACATTACCTTTCTTGTATACATCCTTCTTTTTACGGTAATTTGTGCGGAGGAAAACTGGACGGTTGTAAATATTCTTTGGAATATTGTAAGTTGATGTTTTTATCTTCTGCACGATCACCACCAACTGTTTCTGCATAGTCTATTGATACGCATTTAACCAATTTGCAGTGTAACCGATCATCATTTTTGGTTTTAATTCATTTGACTTCATCGTTTCTCAAAGCTAGGATTGCCCGTGTACTCATTTTTACTGTTGATAACCCTTCGTGGTTAAATTCTTCACAAAGATTCTTCTTTAATTGGGAACTTAAAGTGAGGAAAACGTTAAAATTTATAAGAGCTGAGAGAGCAAGAACTGTGTCTGTCAGAAGCATTCACACAAATGAGAGGTGAAAATACCATGTGCTTGGTTTTCTATGGTTGAGAGGAGGGCATGACTTGAAAACATCTCATGGCCAAAGTCTTGACTTGCGGGACTTAAAATCTTCCAAAAAGTCTTGTCTAGTTGCAGGATTTTTTTAATTATAGTAGATATAGATATATATATATATATATATATGGTTGAAATAGTTTACTGTCAAATAATGCAAAGAGTACGTGACACGTGTTTTGCCCTAATTCTGGGCTCATCAGGCGTACACACTCTACTGCACTCCCTCTCGGGAATCGAACCTCGGACGTCAGCGCCGATGCCCCTAACGTTGCGCCACGGCGTGTGGTTCGTTTATTTGACAGCATGTAGATCGGGGTAATTACATTCACGGCATTCGTAGTCTGAATCACAATCTGATTGTATGGGTGGTTACCTAGAGTGTGTACGCCTGATGAGCCCAGAATTAGGGCGAAACACGTGTCGCGTACTCTTTGCATTATTTGACAGTAAACTATTTCAACCATTCTATGATCTGCTTCTCACAACTGAGGGCACCGTGGCGGATGTTAGCAGACTTGCTGGCCAACCACAAGCGTTACCTGGTAGGTAACCACCCATATAATCAGATTGTGACACAGACAATGAATGCCATGAATATATATATATATATATATATATATATATATATATATATATATATATATATATATATATATATACACACACACACATATATAAGGTGGACTGAAGGGGGCTCTTCAGCTCCCCAAACTCAACACAAGCACACACTGACATGGACAGAGGGCACTTCCAAAAATCATTTTCCACCAACACAGTACCAAGCACAGTAAATAATCACAGATACGCACTTTACCTTCATTCTTTCTCTTCCTTGTCTCTCTCCATCTCTGTTTCCTCCCTCCTCCAGCAAGCTTTGTCTGTTCCTTCCCGACTCTGGCTCCTGGAACTGCAGCAGCAGGCTTCCTTTATATGACACCCGGGAGTACTTCTGGTGACCTGTTAACATGGTCCTGAAGCACTTCCAGGTGAGGCGGGAACCTGATAAAGTAGAACTCCCAAGTCTCTGCAGCACCCCCTGGCAGCATCTATAGGACCCAACAGGGCTGAGACATTAAACCCTGAGGGAACCCGTAGGGCTGTCATGTAACGTTTCTGGGGAGATAATGTCCTATGCATGCTCTTTCCCCCGGTTCTTCCAGTACACAGGCATCTTGGCTGGGTATGGGCACCGGCCATCGCCCACTCTATATATATATATATATATATATATATATATATACACATGTATATACATACATACATACATACATATATCTGTGGTGGACTGGCGTCCTGCCTGGAGTTTGTTTCCTGCCTTGCACCCTGTGTTGGTTGAGATTGGCTTCAGAAGACCGCCGTGACCCTGTAGTTAGGATATAGCGGGTTGGATAGTGGTGGGATGGATGGATAGATATATATTGTAACCACAAAGGGAGCCACTGATACCTAAATCACAGACACAGTAATACCCAACACAATTCAAGGTTCAAATAAAGGTTTTTATTTGAAAAAAACTCCTTCTTCATAAGAACACAGGCAAAAATACACAGTTTCCTTTCACCTCCGAGAGAGCGTTGCCCACTGCCTCCTGACTCTGACTCGTTTAAGTGTGGCGCTGGGTTCTCTTTTAAAGTTGACCCAGGAACTGCTTCTGGTCTTATGCCCAAATTGTCCAGAACAGTCCTTCCCTGGCAGCGTCTTCTGGCGGTCCCCAAAGCCCCCAACAGGGCTGTGTTTCTGGACTCCAACTCCCATACAGCCCTGTGGGTGTCCTAATCATGTTCATCCCTGAGGAACACTGCCATCTGTCCATCCATTATGACCTCCCGACCAGGCATGAATCCTTCTTTTATCCCGGCCAGGATGCCTGTCCTTCCTTCCTGTCACCTACAATATATAAGGTGGAAAGGTTTCAGAACTGGCATGCCTCCATATAATGAGGAACATTCAGTCCCCAGCTTAAACTTCTTATTTTAAATGCTATTTTAATAGCATAGTTAGACAAGTTCATCTGATATTGAAAGGCAGAAGGAGGACTGGAAATGAATTTGAATGAGCAATGCTAAAGAAGTGTCAAATTTCAGGGGGCAGCAACTTAGGAACAGCCACCAATGACAGAAAACCAGTCAGTCTGGGGTGCCAGTATATTCAGTTCAAATTATATTTGTTACATCTGTACAATTAGGGCAAGGACATACATTACAAATAAATGCCAATTCCACATATTCAGACTGATGAGAAGTGAAGTCTGACTCAGCAAGGCTGGAAATGGTGTCTCAAAATAAAGACAAATGGCCATTTATCTAATTTCCAGTCTGGCTGAGATGGGCTGAAAAAAGGTTTTAGCTCAGAGAGATTTTCAATATTACAGGATTCCAGACTTGACCCCATTGCAGACTTCCATTGTCTGTCATTATTAATTACCAACAGCCTTGTCTCATGGTCTTGGGGCTCACTTTCTTACAACTTTGTGTCATTTTTAAATCCATATTTTAGGATGGAAGCCCATCATTGATCACTATTGTAGAACTTTTGGCAGATCCCTTGACTTAAAGCAATTTGATGGACTGGGAAGCGTTACAATTACCGTATATACTCGCGTTTAAGTTCTCCCGCAGATAAGTTGGAGCTTGATTTTACCGTATAATTTCTGGTATTTTATAATGTAGGTCGTATAAATTGAATGCAGAAAACTCACACTATTGGTCCAATATGATAAGCTAACACCCACCTGATAGAGTAACCACGGAGCACACGGCCTTTTCTTCTATGTATTCTGCCTATGTGACCACACGGTAATACCCGAACTATTCCAGAGCGATGTTTGCACTGTTTTGTGTATCTCACATCCTCATACACCTTTATTGTAAGAGCATCCCTTATCTACGATGGAGCATTCGATCAGAAGAAAATATGATGCTGGTTTTAAATTAAACATCGTTCAAGTAGTGAAAGAAATTGGTAACTGTGCTGCTGCAACAAAATTTGATGCGTCTGAGAAACTGATGAGAGATTGGAGGAAGCAAGAAGATGTAAAAAAAAAAAAAAATTAAGTGTCGTATTGTTGAATGAGTGTATAAATCGGGGTCTGATTTTATGATCAATTTTTTGGGTTTCAAGACCCGATTTATATGTCAGGTATCTGCAAATGTGTTGTTGGCAAATGAAGCTTGGGCCGGTTAAGTGAGTCATTTAGCAGGGTGTGTATAATCTTAAAATGCAGAGTCAGAGCCAGTGCCCCGCATGACCTGACTAAGGTGATATCACATCCTGACACTGGCCAAGGAAAACCTGCTGCTGAGTTAGTATTGTGGGCTAATCTACACAATGAAAACAAAAGAACACTCCAAGCAACACCATGAAAAACACAAGTCAGGGGCTGGAGACAACAAAATATCCAAGTTACTGAATATCCCTTGGAGTCCAGTTAAGAGATGTAAAGAGTGTGGCACAGCTGTACTGTTCATCTGCCTAGAGCAGGCCGTCCACAAAACACTGAGTGGTTGTGCACGAAAAAACTAGTGAGGAAGGCCACCAAGGTGAAGGAGATACAGGCGTCAGTGACTGAGACATGAGAGACTGTGGATGTAATAAATGTTGCTCAGCTTTATTGGAGTGTGACGAAGAGAAAACCGCATTAAAAAAATATATATGTACCTGAAATCTTGGCTAGTGTTTGCCAGAGGCACATGGGAGACTTTGGGAAGGTTCTATGATCAATTAACATTGAGCTTTCTGGGTGTTTAGACTAAATGCCACATTTCACGTAAGCCAAGCAGTGTCCATTATCTAAAACACAGAATCTCTTCAGTGAGGCATTGTGGGTGGTGGCATCATGCTGTTAGGATGCTTCTCTGCAGCAGGTGCTGTCTGAAAAATGAATGCAGTAAAACACAGGGAAATCCTGAAGGAAAATGTGCACCTTGGGAGAAGATTTGTTTTCCAGCAAAACAACAACCCCAAGCAAAAAGCCAAAGTTACCCAGGACTGGCTTGAGAACAACAGTATTAATGTCCTGGAGTGACCAAGTCAGAGTATATGCCTTGCATAGAATTCACACTAAAAATTGGCATACGGACAAAACTAGAAATGTCTGTACGCACAAAAACATTCAGATGCATAGAGCTGTGTGTAAGTGAAGTTCTACGCACTTCCCCTTTATAAATCGCAATTGGCATGAATTTTAATGCACATGCCCACAGCTCCTCCCAGAATTTTGAATATGCAAATTAATATAAATAGCCCCTCCTGTTCCGTGTTTTGTTAAAAGACACTGGCAAAAGCACGTGTGAAAAAGAAGAATTTCAGTGAATGCGATGTGGAGGTCCTGCTCAGTGAAGTGGAGGCGAGGTGAAACAAACTATTTGGTGGCTAAAGCAGTGGTATAAACAGCAAAAGGAAATTGATGGAGTGGCAGAACATGGCGGTGCCACTCAAAAGTTCAAGTTCAGAAAGTTGCACATTGTCTGAAATAAAAATGAAGTGGTTGAAGTGAAAAGGCGAGTTCCAGCTCACTGTCTGATTGTCAATTGGAGGAGGTAGAGGAATTCTGGGGCTCACACCGTTTAAGCAGCAAGCTGCTGCCATTATTGGCGAGACACTAATGTCCAGCATTTTATCGTTGCTCCCTCAGTGGGTTGACGAGTGGAGTGAGAAGTCACGTTTTCAGCAGGTACCCGCTGTCACCGAAGTAATTGTGTTATATGGTTACATCACACAGATAACTTACAATTTTGACCAAAGGGATAATATTAAATGTCTTATCTTACCCAGAAGCCAGCCATCACACACAATACCATTTTTAGCTTTGTTCTCAACACTACTATTTCTCAGATAGAATGAATCATGAATTGAGCCAGGCCATCTTGCCACAACATTAATGAGATGCATTTTCACATCACAGATAATTAAATTATAATTTAAACATTAATAGAGTGGAAATGCTTTCTATTTACATAAGCACATTCATTCTCTGAAGTCGCCTTTATAGCAATGTGAATGCAGTCGATCACTCCGATTGCAGACATTGCTGAGAATTGCACTTTGATGTTTGCCAGTTTAGTGTTGTGGCACCCGTATGGGGTTCACGCCCGGCCGGGATGCCCAGGAGGACAGGAGGAGAGCTCATTCCTCCTCCAGAATGCGAGGGGGCATTCGCCCTGGTTGTATTGGGGGCCCGTGGCCACCGCCAGGGGGTGCCCTGATGCCTTGGGGACCCTGGACCCCTGCGCTTCCACCACACCCGGAGGTGCTGGGGGGAAGAGAAGAAGGGACACCCGGAGTGCTTCTGGGTACACAGCCGACACTTCTGCCACACTGGGAAGTGCCGGTGGAAGATTGCCGGGGAGCACCTGGAGCACATCCGGGTGTGTATAAAAGGGGCCGCCTCCCTTCAGTCAAAAAAAAGAATCGGGAGGAAGTAGGATGACGTCGGGAGGAAGACAAGGAGGCGGCTTGAAGAAGGCATTGTGTTGTGGCCAGGACTTTGGGGTATGTGGGCACAGGAATATTGTAAATAGTCAATTAAATAAACGTGTGTTGGGTGACATGTACGTGTCTGCCTGTCTGTGTCCGAGCCTGTCTTCACAGTGTAAAGAAACCTTATATATCTGGATGACATGCAGATAATACCACCCCATGCAACTGTCATGGTGTGACTGAGTAATGACTGAGAAATACCTGATCAGTCAGTCAGTTCAGGTTGAAAACCTCCTGTGGCTAAAAACCAGAGAGTGGACAGAACTTACAAAGGTGCGGGTAGAGCATAATTCCAGTTCAGCACACAGTAGAGTAGCTCTTGGTAATCGAAATCGACCTTAAGCCAGTCATCCATCCATCCATCCATTATCAAACCCGCTATATCCTAACTAACTACAGGGTCACAGGGGTCTGCTGGAGCCAATCCCATCATCATCTCTAAATACGCACTCTCTTCTAATTCTTCCATTTGCGATGTTTTCTAACAACGCTAAAGCACCTATGTTAGTTGGAATACTTTGGCCATTCTGTGCATCATTATATTGTTAAAGAACAGTCAAGTGCCTCAAATTTGTAAACGATATGCAATTAATTTCAGTGTATTTAATTAATCCTGCATCATGGATGTGAATCTAAAAAAGAAAGGGAAACCACACAGAAACAGCAGCACTGCTTCAATGCTGGGTGCCACCCAGGCTGCCGTGAAAATCTGCATGGCTATACTCAGAGTTTAATTTTTATATATTTTGATGTGAGAGTGGAAACGGGCGTATGCAACATTTTTCTGTATATGCACCGTTTATACATGAGGCCCCTGGTCTCAAAGCAATTAAGAATTTGTGGATGGACATAGAAATGCTGTTCACTCACGAGCACCATGACACCTGACTGAGCTGGAGGAGTTTGATAAAGAAGAATAGAGAAAAACTGCAGCGTCCAGATGTGCCAAGCTGATGGAGAGAGTCTGAAGGCTGTCATGGCTGCCAAAACAGCTTTGACTAAAGACAGGGGTGAATACTTGGAATCAATTATTTTGTGTTTTATATATTTGTAATGAATTTAGACTATTGTGCAAAGATTTTTCATTTTTCTTTTAAACAGCCTTTATCTGTTGATCAGTGTCAGAAAAGGCAAGTTAAATCCATTGTGTTTCAGTGTTGTACATTATAACAATAAAATGTGATTTTTTTATAGGTACTCTGTTTGGTCTTGTTGAACCTGCAGTAATGTAGCACAGACTTTTTGAGCAAAAAATTACCAGAGATATGTTTTGCAACTAAAATTCATTTTTACCTCTGAATGGCAGGCTATCATTCCAGTTGTTTGGACTTTGATAAATAATAGGAAATTAAACAGAAAGCAAGTAACATCAAACAGCTTCATAAATAAGGAATTCCTCTGATTAAATCATTAGCTCACTTTCCTGTTTCTTCAAGCAGAAAAAAAGAATAAAACAGGGTGGGCACTTGGGAATTGAGCCTAGGTGGGCAAAGGACATCCAGCAGAATTGGACAATATCCTGGGAGGAGCCTCAGAGTTGTGTGCAGTCAATGCCCCCTCACAGCCCTTGTGTTTTTGTGGGACTGGCCCGGAATTAGGCTGAATAGTGATCAGTGCTGAACGTCAGGAGGGGCGGGGGGCAGGAAAGAGTAAACACTGTGTGCCCAGGGGCGTACAAGTGCACATCTGTGAGAGTCTTCAGTGGGGTGGGGACCCAAATGTTAAGAGCTCTGCGACTGAAGCCGTGCAAGCAGCTCATCTCCCAGCTTAGCACCACTACTGCGTCCTCCCATCAGCCAGATGAAGACTGCCAGGGTGTACTTCATCACCGGTAAGTGGCTTGCTTAGAAACTTTGAGATCAATTTATTTTTCAATAACCAAATTGAACTTTATATAAATGTAGAGATAAAAGGTATGGGTAAACAATACATTAACGGAAAATGAGTTTGTATTTGGAAAGTAACTGTGCAGAATAGCATACTTCTTCTAATAAATCTCTACTAATAATCACAATAAACAGAATGATGATATTTCTCATCAACAAATTATCAAACTTCCATTACTGTAGCCATCAAAACTACAAAGTAGTAGATTACCAAGAGGTTAATTGTTAATATTGCATTAAGACATATCTTCTTTTGCATGAGTTATATTCTCACAATGCCAAACTGCATGATTTGGAAACTCATCAATCAGAATAAACTATTAGTAACCCAACGTACCAAACATGGCATGTGTCTGTCAGTTTATTAGTGCCTCTCTATCTGTCTATCTGGTGCTGTCACGTCTGGCTCCTTATCTAAACTGTTGCCCTACATTTTTAGATTAAGTCTTATACTTGGAATGGGAAAGCTGACATCTTTAATCTGTGACACCTCAGCATTAACCTCGTCCTCCACAGTGCCATCTGCATGTGCTCTTCTGGGGCCTCCTGTTATTGTCTTTATGGATTTCACTCTATTGCTTGATTCACTTTGGTCTATAATATATTAAACCTTGTGCACAGATACGATCTAAAAGTAGATTTGATTTGAGATCGATTAGTCCTTTAATATTAAAGGACAGTTTTGCTCATTAGTCTTGCACACACACACACACATAGGAGTTGTATTCTCACATTTAATATTACAAATGCAACTCTTTGCCCTTCTTTTTTAAATCTTGGTGTTTCGAAATGGTCAGAATTTAAAAGAAAAGTGATTAAGGAAATCTGGGTCTTATAACGATGGCATACTTTACTGTTTTGCTTTTCTATTTTACACACAGAGTTTTAAATAACAAGTTTAAAGCAATATCTTACTGACTAGACTGGCAATTTCTATATATATATACATACACACACGCACACACACACACACATACATACATTATATATAAAATGTGTGTGTGTGTCTGTCACCAAGGCAACCACAGGTTCGCAGTGCCACCGAGGCAACTGCAGTTTCACAGCCGCCCCGCGTAACACGTCTGGTGATGCGGGTAACACTGACCTGGCCGCGTCCCTGCTCGTGTGCCGTATCTCTGTGTATTGAAGTGCTAGTCTCCCGTTTGAATAAACACCCTGACTGTTCTTGTTTTGATTCAAATAAAGCTGGTTCTCTTGAAACCTTTGGACTCAGCATCTTCTCTCAGGGGGTAAGACAGTGGCTCATGCGTCACAAAATATATATAAGCAAAGATCTGTGATTCGGTTTTCATACCCACAAAAGAAGAAAATGAATCATGTATCTTTTATTCCTGAGCTTTCAACACTCATCAGGTGTCATCATCTGAGGAAAATGACTAGACATACAGAAATCAAAGGCGATATATAGCAAATGGGAATGAGGGGATAGGTGGGTGTAAGAGGGGTGATTAGTAACCCCAATCCTGCTCAGGAATAAAAGACTGCTTTAAGATAAGTCACTGTGGATTTCTAGTTACATAAATATCCTGGTAGGTAACCACCCGTACAATCAGATCGTGTTTCAGACTACGAATGCTATGAATGTAATTACCCCGATCTCCAGGCTGTCAAATAAACGAACCACACGCCGTGACATAACGTAAACGGGCTTCGCCGCTGATGTCCGAGGTTCGATCCTCTCGAGGGGATGCAGTGGAGTGTGTACGCCTGATGAGCCCAAATAAGGGCGAAACACGTGTCTCGTACTCTTTGAAGTATCTGACAGTAAACTATGTAACATTCTATGATCTGCTTCTCGCAACTGAGAAGGGCATGGCGGATGTTTGCTGACTTGCAGACCAACCACATGCGTTACCTGGTAGGTAACCACACATACGATAAGATTGTGTTTCAGAGTGCGAATGTTATGAATATATACACACATATACTGTAAATGCCTAAAGTTCTGTCCGAAATGTATCCTATTTCCCACCCTAAACAGTCCGGTGGCATTTCAAACAGTTGCTGCTCCTTTCCCGACATTGGTTCATTTTTAATGCAGTTTATCTTTTCCTTTCTACCTTTTCAAGGCCTCAAGTCCTTACACTTTTCCTAAAGAGTTTTGTGAGTTTGCCTCAATATCAGACTGATGACAGACCTCTAAGGTCACACAAATAAATGGAGTGTATCGTGTAGAGAGCTGTGGTGCTCGTAAGAGAAGGCCTACTCTTAAAGTGACTGACCCGGCCTGAGCTGACTTTATCCGTCTGACCTGCTCCTCTTGTGTTTTGCAGTGCTGGCCATGATGACCGCCCTTGAAACAGCATCAGGTAAGCTACTGAATCTTCATAAAATTGATGTCTCATTAGTTGATATATAAACGTTTGTTCACAGCAGCTGAGAGTGCTACACATATTATTATGATGAAACTTGAGAGCACAGCTTCCATTTAGGATAGAAACCCAAGCCACGGTCAGTCGACTAGTCTCAAAGCCTCTTAGTTCAGTTAAGAGCTACAGGGGACCTCAGGCTATCATGGCAGTGCTGGGTGCAAAGCAGGAAACAATGTAGGACAGGATGCCAGCCCACTGCAGTGCCCAGGCACCTCTATAGAAACACTGTGTTTTGAAAATAATTTTAATTTTTACATGATAATTTTTTCAAACTTGTTTAATTCAACTGAGGATTATTGAAGCCCACCCCAGTAGCACAGCCAAAGCCAGTCCAGGGCACATCCACAATCTCACTCATGCCAGGCCAGTTAATCTAACATGCATGTCTTAGAGGATGTGAGGTACACTTGGAGGAAAACCACAGTGACAATGACCAGGCAAGACCCCAGTCACGTCCGGTGACAAATTGAAGTCAGGGTCCGTTTTGAACCATATCCATGACTGGTTTATCAGCCGCACTAATCTCATCTTTTAATTCTAACCATTGCAAGTTCCTGTCTTGCACCAACTAAGTCTGGCAGCAATAGGCTTCTCCTCCCGGTTATCCTGAACTGAAATAAACATCCATCCATCCATTTTCCAACCCGCTGAATCCGAACACAGGGTCATGGGGGTCTGCTGGAGCCAATCCCAGCCAACACAGGGCACAAGGCAGGGAACCAATCCTGGGCAGGGTGCCAACCCACCGCAGGACACACACAAACACACCCACACACCAAGTACACACTAGGGCCAATTTAGAATCGCCAATCCACCTAACCAGCATGTCTTTGGACTGTGGGAGGAAACCGGAGCGCCCGGAGGAAACCCACACAGACACGGGGAGAACATGCAAACTCCACGCAGGGAGGACCCGGGAAGCGAACCCAGGTCTCCTAACTGCGAGGCAGCAGCGCTACCACTGCGCCACCGTGCCAAGTTGCTAAAAATGGAAAGTTTCTCATTTGACATCTGCATTAGGCCGCAGATGGAATAAGGCTGGCAGAGGTGCTTCACTGAATTTTGAGGTGTAAGTCCACTAAAACTGAGCATTCAGGGTCACAGAGGGCAGGAGCCTAACCCAGCAGCATTGGGCACCTGGCAAGAATCAACCCTTGATGGGGCACCAGTTCATGGTAGGGCATACACGTGAGCACATCCATAGTCAGTCACCTTAGACTGGCCAGATAACCACACATATTTGTCTTTGGAGCAGACCCTGGGACATCCACGTGGATGAATGAGGGAGTAGTGCCAACCCCTGTGCCAATCTAAGGAAATGTCCTATCAAAAAACAGATTGGCTTCCACAGCATCTGTCCATCCATTCACTGGGTATTCTGATGTGAGCCTATTCATTTCTAAAAATGATTGATCTGAATTAAATCCATCCGTTTAACCGTCAGTCTGTCCATTATGCCTAATGGCCCTGAACTTTGGGGCGCTGTAATAAAACATATAAATAAACAATTGTACTCCAGCTTGGCACTCATGAAGAGTTGTGGGGTAGTGATCATTAGAGAAAGATGCAATATAAAGTAAAGATTGCTTGTGCTTTCTTATCCATATAACCCAGCCTTGTAGGGCACTCTGAGCTTGTTAATGGACAATGTGCTGACAGATTGATTTGAACTGAATCCATTCATCCATCCTTTCATTTTCTCCACAGTCAAATTCCATACATGTAAGCTTACTGCTCGGCCATCGCCTGCCTTTTCATTGTTTATAGTCATCATGCAGTCATGGTGCCTTCTTTCTCCTCTTCGGCCAATTTTTGGCACTGGGGCAGTTTGCTCAAATCCACCATTCGCTGGCCCAGAGAACATGGCAAATTGTTTTAGCATTGAATCCATTCTTCCTTTTAAACAAATTTTTAAATTTGAATTTGACAGTTTTAGGATTTGACCTCAGCATGTAGAAAATGGATATGAACTCATGCCCATGTGGATTTTAATTTGGTTCTGCTGGTTTTTCTCTCCATCACTAAAGCCTTGCAGGCCGTGTATGCAAGAGTGGGCTCTGTGGTGTGCTGGCGTCCTGTCTGAGAGTGGCACCTGATTTGTACTTGGTGTTGGCCATCAGCAGATAAACTGGGAACCCTAAAACCCGAATGTGGATTTAGTGGGGTTGAGAATGTTAATGTTAGGTTATATAATACGGTGACCCTGAAGTGCAATGCACAAAAACTAATTCAATCATGCAAAAACAAATCAGAAACCGCAAACACAAACTGAATATGCAAAATAAATCAAAATATGCAAAAACAAATTGAATATGCAAAAACAAAATGATCTGTCCGAACTGAAGGTGATGATCGCTGAGCTCAAGCAAGAGATAACGAATGATATAAAGAAAGACAGAAATAGTATGCTCAAGACAAACGAGAGGATAAGTGAGAAGACAAGCGAGAAGACAAGTGAGAAGCTGTGGTGGGAGCTGCAAGAGCTGCGGCAGGATAATAAAAACTCGGAGAAACGCGTATATAATTGCTTTGAGGCGGCCTTTAAATGTATGCTGGAAAAAATTGAGGAGCACATTCAGGAAAATGTGTCTAAACTGAGCACATTTGCTGATCAGCTGGAGGATGTTAAGCAGACATTCACGACTCGAATTGAAACAGCCAAAAATCTAGCATCCTCCACTGATGGAAAAGCAACAGTGTGAATTCTGAATGCAAAAAACTCGGAGACAGACTTGCTGCTCTGGAAGACGGATGCAGAAGGAATAATATTAGAATCGAAGGTCTACCTGAGAATCGCAAAAGTCCAAACCCAGTGAAATTCGTAGCTGAACTATTCTCCAAAATAATTGGAGAGGACTTTAAATCAGACACCGAGACAGCTGCAGCTTATTGCATACGGGGATCGAACAAGTCTAAGCATAGGACTTTTATTGTGCGCTTCGAGAAGTTACAATCTAAATTAAATGTAATGTCACTTCTCAGACAGAAACAAGAGATTATGTTTGAAAATAACCTGATTCGCATTTTCACTGACTTCTCACCCTCAACAGCTGCTAAGTGTGCCTCTTTTTATAATATTAAACAGCGCTTACGAAAAGCCGATATCAGATACAGCCTCTTGTATCCTGCCAAACTGAAAGTGGAGATTCAAGGCAAACATTACATATTTACCAGTAGAGAGGAAGCAGACAAAGAGTTAAGAAAGCTGAACCTAACACTCTTCTGAAATAAGACCGTGAGTCGCACTCTGTCATGGCATCGTAAAGAAGATATCACCGGCTGTCTGATCCGCTTGCAATGACACTGGTACCGTACTTATACATCCTTTTCCCTTCTCGGTCACTATCTGTTTTTATTTTAATTACAATTATACATGTTTATGTGTGGAAGAAATTAAATTAGTAACTCTTTTCTTTCTTTTTTTTTTTTTACTATTCTAAAAAGGGTTTACTATCTTAACATTTCAAGAATGTTAAAGATTTTCTTTCTTTTTTTTTGTTGTTACGCTTACAGTATTTAGACTGTATTGGCAATAAATATCTCTGTTTTAATTCACATACACTGGTGCTGGGGGCTTGTTCTGTTTTGGACGTGTTCTGTCTCTAGGTATGTCAGAGGACTGCGACTTTGTGAAGTGTGGTTCAGCCTCACGTGGGGAGGCAAAGCGGGGGGGGGGGGGGGGGGGAAGAGAGCAAACTATCTCTAATCTATCCTTTTAATCCTTATAATTATAATTACCAACGTAACAATAGACTGTAATGCAATAACCCCTGGGAAAATTGGAAATTAAGGTCAAAGCTGTCTCACTTTTGGTTAAGACTACAAAATGACATCAAAAATTCAGAATCAATGTGTCCAGGACGGGACAGTTAACTTTGTGAGCTGAAATGTTAAAGGCCTGAATCACGAATTAAAAAGAGAGAAAGTATTCTCTCATCTAACAGGTCTAAATGATAAAATAGTATTTTTACAGGAGACCCACTTATTAAGCAAGGATCAGTTCCGGCTGCAAAAAGAATAGACTGGCCAAATGTTCCATTCTAGCTTTACAAAAAAAAACTAGAGATGTGGGAATTCTTATCCATAGAACAGTTCCATTTGTAGTATCAGATGTTGTATCTGATCCTGAAGGGAGATACACGATTGTCATGGGTAATTTATTTAATTGTAAAGTGATTTTGATAAATGTTTATGCACCCAATGTGGATGATAGGGAATTCATCCAAAATGTATTTGTGTCCATTCCCAATGTGAACACTCATAAAGTTATAATGGCTGGGGACTTTAATTGTTTCCTGCCTTGTGCCCGGTGTTGGCTGGGATTGGCTCCAGCAGACCCCTGTGACCCTGTGTTTGGATTCAGCAGGTTGGAAAATGGATGGATGGATGGACTTTAATTGTGTTTTAAATCCAGGCCTAGATAGGTCTCCTGTCACAGGGGCGATGACATCTAACACTGCAAAGACAATTACACGGTTTGTAACTGACCACAACTTTTCAGAATATAATAAAAAAAAAAAAAAATGAATACACAAGAAATCAGAATATGCAAAAACAAATTGAATATCCATCCATCCATCCATTTTCGAACCTGCAGAATCCGAACACAGGGTCACGGGGGTCTGCTGGAGCCAATCCCAGCCAACACAGGGCACAAGGCAGGAACCAATCTCGGGCAGGGTGCCAACCCACCGCAGCAAATTGAATATGCAAAAGCAATTCAGAAAATCAAACACAAATTGAATATGCAAAAACAAATCATAAAACACAAATTGAAAACACAAACACATATCAGAAAACACAAAACAAATCAGAATATTCAAAAATAAACTGAATACACAAGAAATCTGAATATGCAAAAACAAACTGAATATGCAAAAGCACATCAAAACACACAAAAACATATTGGATGCACAAAAATAAAATGAGAAAACATAAAAACAAATTGGAAACGCAAAACCAAATCAGAAACCACAAATTAAAAACAACTTGAATACGTAAAAAAAATCAGAAACAACAATTACAATTAGAGCGACGTGCAAACAAAGCAAAGAAGGCAAAGTGGGAAGAACGAAAACAAAAAGAGCGGCGCACAACCCAAACCGAAGCAGAATAAGCAGTGAAAGCTAAACGAACATCGCAAGTCAATCCCAGCTTTTCAACGAGTGGTGTAATGGAAGTGAGAACACTGAAAAGTAAAACAGATCTCTTATCTTTTTTTAGGTACTTTGGCAGAAAATAACCTGTATGTCAAAATGAATGTACAAAAATAACCTTTTTTATGTACTTAATAAGATTATGTCACATATTTCCATTTAATTGAGCTAAGCATTTCTAAGTGAAAATCTTACATTGCAAACTAGTTATTACAAGATGTTATCAAATGCAATAAGCTGTTGGACATTATATTATGTATTATTATTATTATTATTATGTACTGTATATACATATTCTGCGGTGGGCAGGCGCCCTGCCCAGGGGTTGTCTCTGTTTGTGCTGGCTGGGATTGGCTCCAGCAGACCCCCGTGACCCTGTAATTAGGATATAGCGGGTTGGATAATGGATGGATGGATGGTATATGCATATTCCATCCATCCATTTTCCAACCCGCTGAATCCGAACACAGGGTCACGGGGGTCTGCTGGAGCCAATCCCAGCGAACACAGGGCACAAGGCAGGAAACAATCCTGGGCAGGGTGCCAACCCACCGCAGGACACACACAAACACACCCACACACCAAGCACACACTAGGGCCAATTTAGAATCGCCAATCCACCTAACCTGCATGTCTTTGGAATGTGGGAGGAAACCGGAGCGCCCGGAGGAAACCCACGCAGACACGGGGAGAACATGCAAACTCCACGCAGGGAGGACCTGGGAATTGAACCCAGGTCCAACAGATCTCCCAACTGCGAGGCAGCAGCGCTACCCACTGCGCCACCGTGCCGCCCTTATATGCATATTGATTATTATTATTATTATTATTTATTATTATTATTATTATTAGTTCTAATACAAAACAAACATTCCCAGTTCTTGTTATTACAAGTTTACTGAATAAAATAAGCGGTTGAATCTTCTTAATCTTTTATCTCCCCCACCATCTTAACCGCATTGTAATACCTCCCCGAACAAGCAAGCCCAGACTGTTAGATTTTACAGTATATCAGTTTCAACTAATGTATTAAAAAACAACCCCGAGTCTTCACATTGAGAAGACCTCCATGCTCTGATGTTGTACGGGGCGCAGTGTGTTTGCCAGATTATTGAAGACACAGCACAAAGCCATTTTCTTAAACACACAAATCTGTGGCAGTTAAAAGGCTGTTGTTATGTTCAGGGACTTTTATCTTTTCCCTGATACAGCAGACATGGATTAAAATCCCCCAAACTCTCTTTGCTATCATTTTTTAAAATTATGTAAATTAACTAATCTTAGGCACATGACACATCTTGCCAAATAAAATAAATGAAAATTTTCACAAGCATTCTCGAAAATATCCCAAAATATAGTACTCCGCTCGAGCCTTTTTTCCCTTCTTTGGAAACTGTTAAAACAAATCACCGGAGTAATAGGAAGCGGTCGCTTAGCTCCGGGCTTTGTCCGTCTGGTGTAACGGAGATGCTATGGCAATAAGGTGAATTTGCTTTGCTTAAATAGAAATGAATCGGGGTATTACGGCCACCAACAAAATGATGTATTAGAAACAGAAAGATAAACCGTACGATGCTTATTTTCAATCAGCTTGAAGCGTAATGATATTTCACAAATATTTTTAAAGCTTAAAAGTATACAAGTTTTGAGTTAAGACAACCTAACGTAATAAGGTAATGGCAATATATTATTTTTGTGATTAGTGCTGTTAATTAAAGCAATGAGATTAATTTACGTGGCATGCTCATAAATTATACAGCATGTCTAACTGTGATACAAAAATAAATTAATTCAGTTGTTTTAAAAATAATATGTAAAGCCTAAAACACGCATAATTTGAATAAATTCCAATTAAGTTAGCTGTATAATAGCACCATATACTGAAAAATATTTTTGAATGTACAATACGTAATGAAACGATCCACATAAAAATGACATAACAATAAAACGTCACCTTTTACTTTAGCTCCCTTGTTTCTGTGTGTCCCGCAGACAATTCAGTTGCTCGGCTCCTTTCCATAACCTCAGCAGAACGATAAAGAAGACGTCCGTCATTTAACCGACTTCGACAAGACCGTCACGCGACGCCCTGCAGCGGAGCTGAGACTCGCCTGCGGTTATCTGAGATCGCCCGGCCAGGAGGTCCAAAAGCGGCCGCCTGCTCTCGTCTGTGGAGACCGTCGCGCAGTTCGTGACCGTTTAGCACCGTGTCCGGACAGGCCTGCGCTGTATCGCAGGATCGACGCACGTTCGGATCTTAGCCGCTCCGCACGAAACATCGAGCCTCGGTCCTCCTCTCAGCACAGACACCCATATCTGAGTGCGCTCTGTCAGGTATCCACCTTTCTTTAGAACTTGAACGGACTTTGTTGTGCTTATTTTAAAGTACCGTGACAACGAACGGGGCTGGCAGTCTAAAGGTTGCGGTACACGAGGCACGACTTTGACAGTTCGCGATTAATGTATACCACATTGAGTCTAGCAAATAAGTTAAAATTACCAATAAATTAATGAGAACACACCAGGGCACCCAGCTCACAAAATGCAGGCGCCTTCTGCCACTGACCAAGGTCGGTGGGCCACTGAGCCTCTTCATTACTTCTCTGACCTTTGTGTCTCCTTCTCTTCCTCCTCCTTCACTCTCTCTGTTCACAGAGGCCTCCCAAATCATGTTGACCCAGGATCCGAGGCGGAATCTCTTCACAGTGGGTGAAACCATCAAATTTATTTGTCAAGTAAATTCCTCAGATGTATCCTGGCAGTATTCCTGGTCCAAAGTCATCAACGGCAAGAAGATTTCCCTGAAGACTGAAGAAACGCAAAACAGTAGTGTCTACACCATCACACTGGTGACCTTGGCCGATGCGGGACAGTATGTCTGTGAAGCAACGCAAAGTAACGGGACCCACTCAGCTAATGTCACAGTCCAAGTTGCAGGTAAGTGTGGTGCCCTGCCTGGAGGGGGTGCAATTAATAGTGTTAGCTGGTTAGGCCCCAAAGCCTAAGTGGAGAAATTTTGCACAGTTCATAATCATGATGCCTGAATGAATGAGAGTGGCATTGTGGTGAGTATGGCAGCCCATGTGTTTCCCCCATGTCTCCTTGAGTTTATTCTCCTACATCCTAAAAGCTTACTGGTATTCCTAAACTGGCCCAGTGTGAGTAAACACGACTGAAGCTATCCTTCAATGCACTGGAGCGTCATGTTATTATGATGCTTGCCTAGAAGCGGGTGCTGCCTAGGTAGGCTCCATCTCCTTACCATCACATACATGGATGGATTTCTCTGCCTCTGTCACACACACGTGTGTACAAAGAGAAAGGATGAGCAGCATGTGAAGAGCTTCTTATTTCATGGAGACATTTTCCCGAGACCTTCCAGCCTGGATGCAGGTTTTCTCAGAGGTTCTTCAGTCCACTGGCAAACATATTCAGCCAAGCCTGGTTTCGTAGCATAAAGAAACATTTAGCACCCCCCTGCTGGTTGTTACTAGGGTCTATTACTTTGCAGTGTGTCTCTTTATATATGAATTTCATATACCGTATATACTCACGTTTAAGTTCTCCAGCAGATAAATCAGGACTTGATTTTACCGTATAATTTCTGGTATTTTATAATGTCAGTCGTATAAATCGAATGTGGAAAACTCACTCTATTGGTCCAAGAGATGATAAGCTAATGCCCACCTGGGAGAGTAACCAAGGGACACACTGCCTTTATTTTTCTATGTGGGTGCGGCAATGCGCTGTATCAGCGTGCGCTCCTAACCTCTCTCTGTCTCTGTCTCTTGTGCCCACACGGTAATACCCAAACTATTCTGAAGCGTCATTTGCAATGTTTTCTGTTTTTTGTATCTCACACCCTCATAAACCTTTATTGTAAGAGCATCCCTTATCAACGATGGAGCGTTCGATCAGAAGAAAATATGAAGCTGGTTTTAAATTAAAAGTCGTTGAAGTAGCGAAAGAAATCGGAAACTGCGCTGCTGCAACAAAATTCGATGTGTCTGAGAAACTGGTGCGAGACTGGAGGAGGCAAGAAGATGTAAAAAAAAATTTAAGCGATGTATTTTTGAACGGGTGTATAAGTCGGGGTCTGATTTTATGATCGATTTTTCGGGTTTCAAGACCCGACTTATATGTGAGTATATACAGTGCATCCAGAAAGTATTCACAGCGCATCACTTTTTCCACATTTTGTTATGTTACAGCCTTATTCCAAAATGGATTAAATTCATTTTTTATCTCAGAATTCTACACACAACACCCCATAATGACAACGTGCTACCCAGACAGCCACTGTGCTGCCCTAAGATTTCACATTAGCAGTATTTTTAAACTTTTATTAACTTTAAACAGACAGTCTTTATTTGATCTTGTCTAGGTCATGGGATTGGTGTTTGTTCCACGTCTGTAGATAACACTGGTGGGTTTCTTTCAACAGAAGCATTTAAAACAACTTTGAGCCGAGATGTCGACGGCCTAGTTCTGAATGGAGAAGCTGTTACCTTACAGTGTCTGGACCATGCAAATTATTCCTCTGGAACCTATTTGTTTTACTATGGCCAGGACGGGCCAGAACACTTGATTCATAGCAGCAAAAGCTCAGACTACACCATCAATTGTGCTGAGAAAGTTAATGAAGGCAAATACTGGTGCCGCTCCCAAAGACAAGACTATCCTTACTCTTCAGGCATCAGCAATTACATTTTGCTGGAAGTCAACGGTAAGTTAACACTCATGTTGGTTCAAACCCGAATACTCCAGCAGACCTGATGTGTGTGACGTGTTGGTAGCCTGGCTAAGTCGAGATTTAATAGATATGTGTTTCTAGCCCAGAAGGCCCCTTGTCTACATAACTTCTCCCACTGATCTAAGTGTAGCCAGTAAAAAAGCAAGGGTGTGTGTGCACAGGAGAAACAGGGCAGCCACAAAAACCAGCATGGCATCTGATCATCCAAGAAGGGTGACAGTCCTAGGGGTGTCCAGAGAGCCATCCTGGATTTGTTTGCTCTGTAAATGATAATTGGTGCTCGATGGAGCCAGCATAGAGTTTAGTAGCAGAGACAGCAATGTTACATTTGTACTTTGTATAGCTCCCTTCATAGTTTGAACCACACTAAATTATTTAACATAAAGGGTATGAAGAAATAATATTAGTTGAAGCATAGTGTGGTAGCCATCACACATCAGGGTATAGTCACGAAAAGCATTGTGAATTTTGGAGTGCAAAGGGCTACAGGCGTAGTGATGTGTGCCCAGCAGGGGGTGCCTGAGGGCATAAAAAGGGACCTCCTGTATATCTGCTGAATGAGTCCTGCTTAGTAGTAGAGCAGAGCCAAAAACCTGGCATGCATGTCCGGGGGGCCTTCCCTTAGCATGAGATAACTTTTTATTGCATTCATCTGTCATTAAACCAACCTAATTCATGATCACATCCTCTCTCAGCTGCACTGGGTTTAAGTTAAGAACCTAGGAGAGGCTCAGGTCTTCTATGGCCCTGAGCTGGTCTGAGTGGATTTAAGAATATTATATAGATAGATAGATAGATAGATAGATAGATAGATAGATAGATAGATAGATAGATAGATAGATAGATAGATAGATAGATAGATAGATAGATAGATAGATAGATAGATAGATAGATAGATAGATAGATAGATAGATAGATACTTTATATGTCTGCTGATGATGATGATGATGATGTTATCGTCAGTATCAGGGAGGAAATTAAACTTCCTAAGTTTCCAAAGAATTTATGCTTTAACAGATAAAGATAGAGATGCTGGCTAATGACGGGTTGTAAGCAAAACAAGTATGGCATTAAGTTGCTTGTTACTATAAAAAGTAATCTGACTACATAATGCCCATTACCTTTAACGTGTTACTCCCAGCACTGATGAGAGACTAGCACAGCAACTGAGAATGTAAATGGGACCACTGTAGTTCAAAAGTGTGCACAAGATGGGTGTGCCTGTGAGCGTGAGAGCCGGCCAGGCTGTGACCAGTTAACTGGAAGACAATAGGCGCTCAGGGTGGGATGCCCAGTGTTGGCTTAGCAGCGATCTGAAAGATTTCAATGTCATACGGTGACTGCATAGCTTCCAGTATTGGACAGCTTTACCCCAAGTGGCATTTTTTATTTCCATTAGGACTGCGTTCTTGAAATTCACCCTATTGCTTGTATTCATGTGCTGTGGCAGTTTTCAAAGCTGTGCCATCCACCTTTTCCTGTTTACATGAATTGCTGGGTTATGGCTAATTTGCTGCTCAGTGAGATCATTTACATTTAGTTATTTGGCTGACGCCTTTACCCCAAGGCGACTTACAACATTTATGTTACAATTGGCTCTGTTTTTTTTTTGGTTTTCCAATTGGAGCAGAGGCAGGTCCAGTGACTTGCTCAGGGTCACATAGTTTCAGCAGTGGGACAACCTTAGGGTTTGACGTCCAAAGCCTTAACGACTACACCACACTGCACTGACAAGTTTAGATGCGTTAAATGCACATAAAAGCAAATGGAGTGGATACAGCATTACAAGATATGCATTGTGACCAGCAAGTACAATTCTCAGTCAGTTCTCTTTAATGTTATTTTATATAATGAAACGTGGTGAGAGGTCAGCAATACATCACAACTCTGTGCCTCCCAATTGTTCTAGAGCTGTCCTGTTTATATAATGAAGTATGGTGAGAGGTCAGTGATACGTCACAACTCTGCACCTCCCAGTAGTCCTACTGGGAGATTCTGCTTGGTAGGACGTTCATGTGAAATTTCCTACTAAGAAGGTCATATTTCCCCTAACACTTGGACGCAGCACTACATTTAAAATTGCTCCCTCCTCAGGAAGTCTGTTCAGGTCAAGCACAGGTCTCACTGTAAAAAGAGCAAAGTACTTGGGCACACTCCTCCTGAACCCTCTATCACACTAATCCCGTGGTTTATTGGTAGTGAGGCTCAGTAGAAAATTAAAGGCTAAACATAACATTTCATCTGTGAGAGTGAAAGGCCATGTAGAAGGCGCCAAGTTTTAATAACACATGTTAGCATGGACCAGTTTTAGATGATTGCTTACCTTGCAGAATAAAGTCAGTCTGTTAAACAGATGCAGACGGCAGTTCAAAACTGAGGTACACCAGTGAAATGGCAAGCTGAGGACCTCTTCAGGTATCACAGTGATGTCAGCTTCAGATGTCTTTTAGTTTCCTTGTCTGCTCACAAGGTCTATGGAGTTTGCCTGCTTCCCAATGGACAAGTGTTTTGTCCTACGCTTTCCTTCCCAGTTGTACTGTTTGGCAGATGACGGAGCCCTGTGATTGCTAGGCATCTCATCATGGCTGCTATCTGTCTTCTATACTATGGAGATGGAGATGGCGTCGTATCCTGTAAGTAGCAAACACCTAAACTGCAAGTAATGACCCAAAGTGGAAGAAATTGAATGAATTTGCCGGGTCTTACGTGATCCGAGAGCATGGGGACCTGGGCTGTCTCTGATCTGAGAGCCGGCTCTGCTTGACCGAGAGGAGCCGTCTCATTGTTTTCCTGTCTGTCCGCACCCTGGCAGATCAGCAGTGGAGCCAAAGTTACTGGGTGGAGGCGTGGAAGCCCAGGGCTGAGACAATGTGAATTCTCTGGGGATTCTGAAAGTTGGAGCTGGAGCTGTTGTACTTTTGCACTCCTTGCTTACTCTGTCCCTCGTAGACAGAGGTTACATTTCCCTTTCATTTCTTTTGAATAATTATTTCACATTTTACTTCCTTGAAAATTATTTTTGGTGCTGTATTGTAGCTTTGTTTTTGATGCTGCTTTGTTTTACATTTGTTTAGCTGTTGTATTGTGGTTGCTACACATGCATCAATTGATGACTTGGGGGCTGCAGAAACCAAATGTCTGCACTTCATGTGAACAATAAAGGAAGGACTCCCTCAGTCTAAAAGAATAATACTTAATTATCTTGGCACACTTTTATTTGTTTGTATCTTTGACAACAGTTTCTGGTTTCCCTGTCTTATGATTGTGAACACATAAAACCTCCATTGACACGTTTTGTTTTCATAGACAGGGGTTCTCCCTGATCTCAAAATCCAAATGAATGACAGGATTTCAGCTGTAAATCAGGCTCCTTGTGACTCGTACATGCATAGACTGCATCATTCAAGTTTCAGGTCCTTTTTATAAAACATTAATGTGACAAACGTTGTCCAGCCAGTAACACTTTTCAGTTTGTCCAGACACCTAAACAAAGACAAGTATGAGAGAGGGTGACGTACACACATATGGCTGTGGAGCCCAAGGTTCACATCTCAGCCTGGTCTCTCTGTTGGGTTTGCTCTTGATGTTTACGTGGATTTGGAGCAGCTGCCCGGGTTACTCCCATCCACATTTCTTACGGCTTCTCCTCCAGAGTGTAAATTCACGTTGTATCCTTTGCACAGGTGATAAGCAGCCATGTTAGCCATTCATGGTCACTGTCTGAAGTGGTTATTTGGCTTTTTGTCTCACTTCACTTTAACCCTCTCATAGACTCTCCCTGGTATAATGGATAATATTTAGCTTTTTGAGCTTTTTGTGTATTTGTGTTTGGTATGTAAGCTGTCATTTACTTGTATTAGAAACTTTGCAAAGTCTATTGGAATATGCATACAAAGGCCTTGAATGTACATTATACACATATTACAAAGGACTAGGGTGTTGTACCGTGTTAGCCATCATGGATGCAAATGGCCACTTTTATTGGCTAACTAAAAGATTACAATATGTAAGCTTTCAAGGCAGCCCATCTTGCCTGAAGAGGCCTGAGTTGCCTCGAAAGCTTGCATATTGTAATCTGTTCAGTTAGCCAATAAAAGGTGTCATTTTGCTTGACCTGTCGTTACTTATTACATAGAATTTTTGAGTTTTTGTTAAATTTAAGTGTATAAGCAGTTGTATAAAGTGCTTGCCAGTGAGAAGTGTGCTATACAACATTCATCTGAAGTGAGTGTGTTCAGAGTCATTTAGGCCCTGAAGCCAGTTACTCATCCTTGGTCTAGTGTGTGTTTCCAAATTATGTGCAGTATGGTCAGCTTAGTATTTATGAATTTTAAAACCATAATGTCTGTGTCCTGAGTTACCCTTTTTGTCTCTGCAGAAAGACCACTTGTTACTTTCAATGTGACTACGACTGAAACTGGAGAGATCTATGAAACAGAATTTGTGACAATGAAATGCCAAATTGGACTAGAATATCCCAAACATAACTGGACGTACCGCATCTACAGAGCTGAGAAGGAACTCTTCACTACTTCTATTTGGGAAAATTCTGTAATGTTCTCATTCCTAGCCAATGTGTCTAAATCTGGACAATATATATGTACAGTGGAGAGGACTAATCATAACACATGTTTTAAAGCAAACGCCGTACTGGACTTAGAAATACTCCGTAAGTATATTATTCATTTATTAAACAAAAGAATACTAACAGTAGGAATTATGAGCCATAAAGCCACATCTTTCTTGTCAACTCTTAAGGCTATTTCAGTTTTATTTATTAATCCATCTCTTTACCTGTGTATTGGCAGGATTTTTTAAGGCTTTCAATATTTCCTTTCATTTCCTTTGTATAAAGTGCCCAGGGACTGTAATTTTAACTCTGTCCCCTCTATTGTAAGCCCCAAAGAGACGCTTCCCTGTAATCGTTCATATTCATATCTATATTACTAAACGAAGGTTGTATATATGCACGGATGCCAGACGCACCGTAAGCGCACGCGCACTGCGCCTCAGTGCCCCAGAGTCAAACCCAGTGGCTTCCCAGAGTCAGTAGGTGGCGCCCAAACAACACAACACAACCTGTAAACTAAACTTCACGTCACAATACAACCGCCGCCCAAACGCGAACACCACCGCATATAAAACCTTCGTTTAATGATGTTTGTATATATGCAAGAAAAAAGCACCGAAAGTGCACCCGTGTCAAACCCAGCGGCTTCCCAGAGTCAGTAGGTGGTGCCCAAACAACACAACACGACCTGTAAACTAAACTTGAGGTAAAGCGTGCACGCTAGGTTGTATATATGCACAGATGCCAGAGGCCACAAGCAAGCCGTACACAGTAAAACCGCTGTCCCCTTCGTTTGGTAATGTAGATCTCCAAGCCCGATCCGCCGCCATGGTCACTTCAGCATGCAAAGCCGCCGCCGTCAGCAAACAACTTCTAGCTAACGACACAGCCATACAGAAACAAAAACGAGACCGCATGGATAAAAACAATGAATGCAGGTGCCTACAACACGCTTCTGAAACACCAGAACCAGATGAGTCACGGCTCCAAAAAGAAACCGTTTTAATACAAATATATTTATTTAATTAAGTGAAAAATTTCCCAGGACGCACCCACCCTCCATGATTTTTCTTCCCTCCAAATATCGGAGGGAACAGAAAGTGTTTGCCATTCTTGGATTTGCGATTCTTATGAGAATCGCAGGTTTGCTGCTTCCATTCTAGAGTTCAATCTGCTAAAGTACCTTGCAGTTGTGAGTGCTCACATTTTGTGAGCTGCACTGCCTCAGTGTGAACATTTTCACGTGAAGATGACATACTATATATACAGTATATATACTACAATAAGACTAGACAAAAAAACAAAAGCATATTTTCATAGAGAACGGAAATAACAAACTTCCTTATATAATGGGCATTCATGGTGACAAATGCTGGGCTAGAGTAAACAGTTAAAAACAAATAAATAAACATGAAAAATTCTCTGGTTGCTTATGTCATATAATCCATGCGTCAAGCCATCCAGTCCTAAGAACACAACTGTCAAAACGCAGGCATTTTTCTGAGAAATGAAATTCAAAGCAATTGTACTGAAGACAGGACTCTTGACCAATGAATAAGGGGAAATTCAAAAGCCTTTTCCACCTCTTGCACTGCTCTGATTTTCCCAAAGTATTTATGTAATAATATTTTCTCAAAAAAACATTTTGAAATGATCCATCCAGTGTGTCCACTTCAGCGACACTGTAGGATATCATTCAACAGAAGATTTCACAATGCAGTACAATTGATTGCACTCTGCAATAATTTAAAATCAAGTACATTAACTTACATAACATGTATTAGGTACACAAGATACTATGACCACCAAGCTCCCCAACAATGGACACCATGCGCAAGTGCGGCAACACGCACGTTTTATTTACAGGTGGGAAACACTTTCCAAACCGTTCCCATAAGCAGCACAGTACAATAAGTGCAGCACAATAAACAAAGCACACAGCATTTCTTCCATCTATCCTTCCGCCTCCACGTCTCCTCAGGCAAGCATCGTCGTCCTCTCCCTCCCAACTCTGGCTCCTGGAATGAAGGTAGTCAGCTCCTTATATTCAGAACCCTGGGAATACTTCCAGTGTCACATAATTGTGTAAGGCAGGTGAAGGCGGAAGCCCTATATAAAAGGGCTCAGCAGTTCTTGCAACACCCCCTGGCAGCCCCCCCAGAACCCTACAGGGCCGAGCTAACAAATACCAATTCCCATACAGCCCTGTGGGAATCTGAGGCACCCTTACACCCCAGAGGGGGCTGCCAAATAGCAGCTTCGGGGAGATAGCGCCCTTCATAAGCCATCTCCCCCTGTCGTTGCATTAAAAAAGTATCCCGGCCGGGTAATGATCCCAGCCATCCTTCACATTATGTAAAATAAAATATAAAGGAAATGGAATCATGTGAACAAGTATTTACAAATAATATTTTATTAGAAACTAAACAGAAGTAACATGAGATTTCTTTCATGGGAGTGATTATATTGTTTGCTGTGGTGCAGTTGGTCACCACAGATACCCAACCTACCAGAATTTTTTTTTATCTCCATTCTTTATGAAAACATGAAATAATATTTTTTTCCCATACAATTCTACACATTACATGAGGTATGTAGCAGATAAAAAAATATATAATTTCTGGGTGAAGTATTCATTTAATTGATTTCTGTGTTTCAAATTGCAATTTGTTATGCTTTTAACTAGCAGGGTTCAGATTTATTTGATGACCATTGTTTTACTGTTGTGGCTCTTACCCGGCCGGGGAACTCTGACTATGGAAGGACCGGGGGAGAAACTGTCCTGGAAATACTCTCTCCCCCGGTCCTTCCACAGTCAGGGAGTCCTGGCCGTCCGCCAAAACAGTATATGTTGTGTCTAGTAGCGGGTGCTCGCTCCCTTAGAAGGTGTTCTCTTTCAGAAATGCAGAACGTACTTCTACCTGAATATATACCCCTTCAGTAACTGTGACGGAAATATGAAAGACAAGCGAAATATGGTACAAAAGGATATATAAATTTAACTTTCTTTAAAATGCAGCTTTCAATTCCAATATATATTATAGTATAATCATTTAGACATACAAGTCTAGGCTGAAGAGAAGCTATCAGAAGAGTACAATCATTGTCCAGTTCTTCAGTGGGAATATGTCGATGACTGTAATGCTGATGACCGTTGTTCCAGTTCAGCAGAGCGCAGGAGGCATTCTTCTGGCTTGTGACTAGATGTTCACTGACACGTGCTAAATACCCACACATTTTGCATATTTGGTGAGCTATTTGTGACCAATAGCATATGTGATTAGCCTCTCGAAGGCCCTAATAATAGCAGCACTTTCCCTATGTGCACACAGTCAACCAGTTCTAATCACTCATGGCTTGTGCCTGCTTTAATGACCTAAGGTCCCTGCCTCAATGAACTGCCCTTTCTTAAAGGAAGCACTGGAATCATGGGGTAGAAGAATCCATCCATCAGAATGGCTGGCCCAGCACTGACCCAGCTATAGACGGGAGGTGGCTAGTTGGCCGAGGTCTCCAGGACTCCGTCTGGGTCTGGCTTGTCTGACTCCTATTCTACAGTCTGGCAGCAGCTCTACAATTAGCTAATGGATGGATGTTGTTGTTTTTCATTTAAGTTAATTAGTTTCTACTTTGTTTTTATACTGTAGATTTGAACAAATCTAAATCCTAATATGTGATAGATTATACCACTCACTAAATGCAGAACTGTTCTTGCATTTTGCCTCACAGTTTGTACTATAGTATTTCTGAGGTGGCAATCATAGATGATACCTCTGTGAAAAGAATTACTTGTCTTCTGTTTTGTTTATTGTATTAATCCATTTTTTGACACCCATATCACACCCAACCTCTCACTTTATTGCCTTTCCCAAGATTTCCTTCCCTACAAGGAGTTTTTTTGGTTTGTCTTCTTAGGGAGTCAAGGCTGGGGGACTGTCAAATATCACGGACTTTTAAAGCCCATTGAGGCACTCGTTGTGTGAGCTGGGGCTGCACAAGCAATACATTGTTGTTGCTTCACAATTCACAGTATCAGATAGTTATTTCACATTTCTGGTTACAAATGTTAATGACTCTGATCTGAGAAGGTAATTAAGATTTCTCAGCTGAAACATGTAGTCATTCAAATGTACCTGCAGACCCATCGCCCAAACTAAATCTTAAAGCAGGCACTTGCATCTCTGTGGGTGGGCGCTTGTCAATATGACTTTCCTATGTAAAATCAAAATAATTCTTAATGAAGGATAAAAATCAAATCATGGATTAGATATTAATAAGGCATTGATTTCAAAAGAATTTATATTTAACAAACAGAAGTGTCACTGATGCTGTAATCAATGTCATCCCAGACTGAAGAGTTGGTTTGCAACAAGACATCAATGCCACTAAGGACAGACACCCTACACTGACATCAATGAAATAAATCTTTTATTCAGAAGCCAAACTAGAGTTAACCCAGGATCAGCACACATCACAACCAGACAATAAACATGCAAAATATGTTTAACACAAAGCAGGAGCTGCAAGCATAATATAAAAGTATATTATTCAAATAATATTGTAATCAAATGCTATACTCTATAATGATCATGAACACCAGAATGGAGCATCACCAAGGCAGACAAAGCACAAACATACAGTCATATGAAAAAGTTTGGGAACCCCTCTTAATTCTTTGGATTTTTGTTTATCATTGGCTGAGCTTTCAAAGTAGCAACTTCCTTTTAATATCTGACATGCCTTATGGAAACAGTAGGATTTCAGCAGTGACATTCAGTTTATTGGATTAACATAAAATGTGCAATATGCATCATAACAAAATTAGACAGGTGCACAGAGATATGACATCAATACTTAGTTGAGCCTCCTTCTGCAAATATAACAACCTCTAGACGCTGTCCTCCTATAGCCTTTAATGAGTGTCTGGATTCTGGATGGAGGTATTTCTGACCATTCTTCATACAAAATCTCTCCAGTTCAGTTCAATTTGATGGCTGCTGAGCATGGACAGCCTGCTTCAAATCATCCCATTGATTTTCGATGATATTCAAGTTAGGGGACTGTGACGGCCATTCCAGAACATTCTACTTCTCTCTCTGCATGAATGCCTTTGTAGATTTTGAACTGTGTTTTGGGTCATTGTCTTGTTGGAATATCCAACCCCTGCGTAACTTCAACTTTGTGACTGATGCTTGAACATTATCCTGAAGAATTTGTTGATATTGGGTGGAATTCATCCTACCCTCGGCTTTAACAAGGGCCCCAGTCCCCTAACTAGCCACACAGCCCCACAGCATGATGGAACCTCCACCAAATTTGACAGTAGGTAGCAGGTGTTTTTCTTGGAATGCGGTGTTCTTCTTCCACCATGCAAAGCGCTTTTTGTTATGACCAAGTAACTCAATTTTTGTCTCATCAGTCCAAAGCACTTTGTTCCAAAATGAATCTGACTTGTCTAAATGAGCATTTGCATACAACAAGCGACTCTGTTTGTGGCGTGAGTGCAGAAAGGGCTTCTTTCTCATCACCCTGCCATACAGATGTTCTTTGTGCAAATTGCGCTGAATTGTAGAACGATGTACAGATACACCATCTGCAGCAAGATGTTCTTGCAGGTCTTTGGAGGTGATCTGTGGGTTGTCTGTAACCATTCTCACAATCCTGCTCATATGCCGCTCCTGTATTTTTCTTGGCCTGCCAGACCTTCTGGGTTTAACAGCAACTGTGCCTGTGGCCTTTCATTTCCTGATTACATTCCTTACAGTTGAAACTGACAGTTTAAACCTCTGAGATAGCTTTTTGTAGCCTTCCCCTAAACCATGAGACTGAACAATCTTGGTTTTCAGATCTTTTGAGAGTTGCTTTGAGGATCCCATGCTGTCACTCTTCAGAGGAGAGTCAAAGGGAAGCACAACTTGCAATTGACCACCTTAAATACCTTTATATCTCATGAGTGGACTCACCTGTCTATGAAGTTCAAGGCTTAACGAGCTGATCCAACCAATTTGGTGTTGTAAGTAATCAGCATTGAGCAATGACAGGCATTCAAATCAACAAAATTACAAGGGGACCCACATTTTTGTACAGCCAGTTTTTCACACAACTAAATACTGCTTCACCTAAAAATCTTTGTTCGGAAAACACCGCAGTACTCAGATGTTCCTAGGAAATGAAAGACATACCACTGTTATCTTTTTTTGTTGAAAGGAGAGTCAATTATTATGCAGGCTGAGAGGGGTTCCCAAACGTTTTCATATGACTGTAGAGTACTGAACATGCAGAGCAGAGAGAGATGAATGTGAGAACTCTCCGCTCAAGGGGCTCCCTATGTATTTAGTACAACTTCCTGAGGATTGTCTGAGTCTTGTGATTTAGTTTGTCTCTGCTTGGTGCCCCCTTTGTGCCCCCATTCCTAACCACTTGTTAACAGCTTTCTGTCTCCAATCGACACCAATGGGGGAGTTTTCTGCAGAAATAATTGCTTTAGGGTCAGAGTCCTTTCAAATCTTGCCTGTAATCAAAACTGTGAGAATGATTTTATGCATTGTCTGATATCCATACTACAAATTTTGAAAAATGATGTTCTCTGCAATTATCATCAGCCTACATTAGTAGGCAAGCACCTGCTTAACGTAACACTTAGTTACCACCAATCTGGGCAAGCAGTGCAGTCGTGGCTGCTATAAAGGCACCTTTCCTGCTTAAATTCTTTGTGAATTCAATTTATATATTTTTACAGTACTTATTAAATACAAAAGAATTATTTTTCCACATAAAAAAATCATTACTGGATTTTCCTTGCATTTTGACAAGTCAGGTATGGTCCCCCTGAAGCCCACCCAGAACAATATGTTTGAAAATAGATTGTAGATACATGAATATTTCTTTGTGAGATCCATGATTAATACTAAGAAAGGGGACCGTTAACATGCTGTGTTCACAATAAACTATATTGTATATACATACGCATGTGGTACTGTGAACACAGCTCCTTGGTAATGGTAACATTTCATATTAGTTCAACCAACTACAAAAAAATAAAATATTTTCAAGATGATCTGCAACACCGCCCTTTAAAAAGGGTCTTCTTAGCTTTTTTTGTTTTGCTGCTTTTTTGCAGTTTAGATGCTACTTCACTCCAGTCCTAGAAGGCCGCAGTGGCTGCATGTTTTCATTCTAACCATGTTCTTCATTAGTGACCAGTTTTTGCTGATAATTAACTTCTTTTTATTTAGTTTTAATTAACTTGACTCAGGCCCCTTTGTTGTTTTTTATTCCTTAATTTGCAGCCAAATAATAATGAGACACAAAACAAGCCGCCAAATGACCAGCTCACCTGTGCCCATCACACAATATCTGAACATAAAGAAAGGTGAAGGTCTCAGTAAGGTTGATCTCTCAGGTCACCAAAACATTTTGATGGTGTTCTTAGAAAAAAACAGAAAAATCAACAGTTTTGGAAATGTCTGCTGTAGCAGAATGAGAGCGGCAACAAGCTGTGAAATTAAATAACAGGTTTAATTAAAGCCAGAATCAGCTTCTCATTCAGAAATTGGTTGGAGTTTGAAGCCCCAGTTTAGCTGGTCATCTGTTGGCTTGTTTCATGTCTCATTTCTGTTTGGCTGTCATTTAAAGAAGAAAACAATCAATTCAGAGGACTGAATCCTTAAAAACAGGGCTATTAACATGAAGGGAAAAGAAGATAATTAGCAGTGAAAACTGGTCACTGATTAGGAAAAGAGTCAGAATGAAAACCTGCAGCCACTGCGGGCCACCAGGACCGGAGTTTGACACCCGTGCTTACAGGATCAAGCATAGAAAGCCTCGAGTCTTACCTCGCTAGCCCATTCCTCCTCCTGTAACATTTTGTCAAGGGCTGGAAACAATTAGGCTCTGCCATTTCCTCTTTACTAAAACAAAGTAGAAATTCTGTCAATAGTAAATGGATCCAAATAAGCCTCAAAGTCAGATGCTTTTGTTCCCAGGAGTCATTTACTTGAGTTTCTGGATTTACACAGCTAGAAATTCTAATTTCTGAAATATTGAAATCAAACCCAGTGTTAATTTTATTTTTAGCATTAACAGTATCTACTCCGGATATAAATTGTTACCATGAGCACTAAATGGGGGTCTACATTTTCACTTCTTAGACTTCCATCTGACACTAAGCTTGGACTGGTCCTGCTAATTTTAGCCTGGAGATATTAAACCCAAATCACTTTAGCTGAATTACGTATCTAAATTAGGAAGTTTTCACTTTTCCTAATGGGTATTAGTTAACTGCATCTCTCAGCTTTTGAAATCAGGATAATTAAAACCTTTTTCCTTTTATTGTCTGTCTGGTTAAGAAATATTTACCTGAAAAAATGCTCTACCTGGATTTAGTTAGTTGCGTGATATTTGCTGTAAAAACAGGCAATTTGTGAATATTGGAGGTGACTGAGAGAAGAAACAACATAACATCCAAAAGCAAGAAGATCGCAGCTGAGAATCTCTTTTGTCTGTCATCAGACCCTAATCTTAAATCAAAAATCAAAGTTTAAGCCAAAAAGCAGATCTACTAATACTAATACACAGCAAAACAACAACCACACAGAGATTTCTGTTGAATTATCTGCAAAGTCTGAGGAAGAAAGGTTGTCACAAGCAAAACATTAACTCATTGTATCAATGAGCATCTTAATAACTGGAATACTAAAAATGGGGCATGGATGAAAATCAAGATGGTGTCAAAATGAAACATATATGAAAACATTTTATTAAGTGAATTAAGCCAGAAATTAATTGTGTGACCCAAAAAGCCTATACCTGCAAATAAGGATCAGCCATAAGGATTCAGAAAAACTTCTAAAAATTAATAAAAAGTGCCAATCATAATAATTTGGAGAATGGTGATGGATAGCAATTGTTAAGGTTTATCATCCTGTTAAATAATAATAACAATAATAATAATTCTTTACATTTATACAGCACTTTTCTCACTACTTAAAGCACTTCAGTGAGTGGGGAGCCACGTCAACCACCACTAATGTGTAGCGACCACCTGGATGAGGTGACGGCAGCCATTTTTGCGCCAGTACGCTCACCACACATTAGCTGTTAGGTGGTGAAAGTGTGAGAGTGAGAGAACCAGTTAGAGACAGGGCATGATTAGGGGACCAGAATAACTAGGCCTTGGTGGGCAATTTACGGTGGACATCAGTATACACCCTACTCTTTATGAAGGATGCCCAGTGATCTTTTAAAATCACAGAGACTTGGGGCCTCTGTTTTGCGTCTCATCTCGGTGCCATTTTTACAGGACAGTGTCCCTTCGTCATGCCCTAGTTCACTCAGACCACAGGGTAAGTTCCTCCTGCTGGCCTCACCAACATTTCTTGCAGCAGCAACCCAAGAGTTCTTAAATGGTCTCTCATCCAAGTTCTGGTCAGGCCCAAACAGGCTTAGCTTCAGGTGGATGACCTCTTCTGAAGCGCATGTGGTATGGCTGAATGATATCAGTGGTTGCCACTTTTTAGAACATTAGAATGTTAGAACAGTAGAAAACATTAGATGAGACAGGCCCTACAAAGCACTCCAGTCCTCACCACCTAAATCCCTCAAAATAACATCAAGTCGAATTTTTGAAGGTTCCTTAGCTCCTACTGTCTACCTCACTACATGGTAACGTATTCTATGTGTCTGTAGTTCTCTTTGTAAAGATAAACTTCCTAATGTTTGTGTGAAATTTACCCTTAACAAATTTCTAGCTGTGCCTCTGTTTTGTTGATGAACTCATTTTAAAATAACAGTCTCAATCCACTGGACTAATTCCCTTCATAATTTTAAACACTTCAGTCATGTCGCCTCTTAATCTCTTTATACTTAAACTGAAAAGGCTCAGCTCTTTAAAACTTTCCTCATAATTCCTCATAATTCATATCCTGTAGCCCTGGAATGAGCCTAGTCACTCTTCTCTGGACTTTATCTAGTGCTGCTATGTTCATTTTGCAGGCTGGAGACCAAAACTGCACACAGTACTCCAGATGAGGCCTCATCAGTGCATTATAAAGCTTGAGCAGAACCTCCTTAAACTTGTACTCCACACATCAGGGCGCTATATAACCTGATATTCTGTTAGCCTTCTTAGTGGCTTCTGAACTTCATGTGTCAGTTGATAGTGTAGAGTCCACTATGACTCCTAAATCCTTCTCATAAGGTGTACTTTCAAAACTTGCATTCTGTATTCAGATCTAACATTCTTACTTCCTACATGTAATGCTTTACATTTGGTGACATTAAATTTCATCTCCCACAAATCTGCCCAAACCCCTCTGTAATGATTCAGTGGAATCTCGATTATCTGCCTTTGCACTTACCTTGGTATCATTTGCATACTTAACCAGCTTGTTATTTATATTCCTATTCAAATCATTTATATGTATATAAAGACCTAGCACTGACCCCTGAGGGACACCACTCTTAACATCAGCCAGTTCTGATGAGGTTCCTTGCACCATCACCCACTGCTTCCTGTGTCTGAGCCAATTCTGTACCCATCTACAAACATCACCCTGAGCTCCCACTTCTTTTAATTTGATGCCCAACCTCTCATGTGGCACCTTATCAAATGCTTCTTGAGGATATAATTTGCTCCACTTTGCTCAAATCATTTCGTTGCTTCCTCATAGAATTCCAGCATGTTGGTAAATCACGACCTCCCTCTTCTAAACCGATGCTGACTGTTCAGTAAAACTCCTGTTCTTGCCATGTGTTGCTTATCCTTAATAATTCTTACCATTAATTTACCAGTGATGCACATTAAGCTTACTGGCCTAAAGTTACTTGGATGTGCCTGATTCCCCTTTTAAATTACAAGATAAGATAATGTTGGCCATTTCCCAGTCCTTTTGAATTTCCCCAATGCACAGTGACTTCCTAAACAGATGCTTCAAGGGTTTTATATGTGTACTCACAAATTGCTGAAGCCTTCTAGGATAAACATTATCTGGTCCTGTTGACTCGTTCGATATCTGCCTTCATTTATTAGATTTCAGACCACGACTATAGGAATGGGTCAGTACATTCCTACTGAGCCTACTTTGGTAGGTTAGAAAGTTTATCAGCAATTTAATGAGTCTTCAAATATTTACATTCATTCCAGCCATTTAAACATTTACTTCTTGTGACAGTCTCCTCTCCGTTTGTCCCACATGGTTGTGATTTTCATCCCCACAAAGAAAACAGCACCTTCTTCTTCTTATTTCTGCTGCTTCCATTAGGGGTTGCCACAGCGGCTCATCTCTTTCCATATCTTCCTATCTTTATCTTCCTCTGTTACACCCATCACCTGCATGTCCTCTCTCTCCACATCCATACACCTTCTCTTCGGCCTTCCTCTTTTCCTCTTGCCTGGCAGTTCTAATCTACCTTTATTCTGCCTTATCAATGCCATGCATCTGACTCAAGCTCTTCAAATGTATTGGACAAGGAGAACAAAGCCTCCCACCTAACAATCTTCTTTTGTATTGCAGCACTGCCTAAACCTGAATTGTTCTATCAGCAAACTGAAAACTCCCTTCATCTGAGCTGCTCCATTAAGGGAAATGGTTGGAAATATTACTGGTACAAAAGCAAACAGAACATATCTGGTAGTGTTTGGCAAAGTACTGTTGAAGGGAATATAACTGTACCTGTGAACAGTGTGGACAATGAGACTTACTTTTGGTGTCAGGGTCAAATGAAGACCAAGCAGTCACTTTACTCAGAATACATTCAGCATTTTCAGCCTTTTGTAAATGGTAAGTGGCCTTGACAAGCGAAAGTGGCACTTGACCTTTCTTGGGTCACATCTGTTTTGCCAACAAGTAGTTAGAAGTGTTTGCCCTCCTCCTCCTCCTGGTTAAATAGACCTCCCCACGAGGTGGTACACATACAGATTGAACTGGCATTGTCTGATTCTAGATCTGGTTCAGGCAACACAGTAAATTTTCTATCAGAGAGACAGAATGGCTAAGGTACAGAAGATTGAGAATTATATCCAATTAGACAATTTATTTTTTGACTCCTAATTTAGAGACTAGCATCAGTAGATACACCTTGTATCTTTATTTTGTTTATTTTTTTTAATGCTTGATCAAAGTGTATTAAAAGTAAACCTACCTTGTCTATTGTGCTTCTCTTTTCTGGTAACCTGACAGAAGAAGAGGTCCAGAAGTCATCTACGTTTCATTGTAAGTATCTGAAAATGGATTTATTATACCAAGTGTGTTTGTGTCTAGTGTGAATAATTCAGGGAACGGCAAAAAGACTGCTTCTGGGGCTGGTGTAGTAGCAGTTTAATGTTCATTCTGTTAGCAAACTGTAGTGGGCACTGCAGTCCACTCTTTTCTCTTGAGCATTTCCTACAATTTAATGGTAAAATAAATCCATAAAGAATATTCTGCTTTGCATAAAATTATGATAGACAGTAACAAGGAAGAACTAAAAAATGTCATATTTGTTTAAACATTCACTAATGTGTAGCATATGACATGCAGCGGGGCCGAATAATGGCACAACGGGTAGCTCTGCCACTTTGTGGATCCAACATAATGGATTTAAATCCCACTCCCAGTTGTCGCCTACAGTATGTAGTGGTTATTTCTCTACCTCCTTCCTGTTTTTTTGACTGGCCATTATCCTGTACATGGTATTAGTGCCAGTGCATGTAAGTGTGAGTCCTACGATAGACTGTTGATTACTGCCTTGTGCCCAGTTCTACTGAAGGAAGCTTCAATCACTTATGAACCTGAATTGGATTAAGTGGATCAGATAATTTAATAATACCCTATAAAATGTAATGACTATTTGTTGAGCAATCTAAGCCATCTGAGTCCTTATTATCATTAAAGTAAAAAGGTCATAATCGATTTTACAGAAATGAAGGAAAATGTGAAACACGATTTGACACTTTATATTGTAGGTTCAAGAACAGCAGAGAGGTTTGAATGGCGGAGATCTCCAGGGAACTGACTAGTATAGGTCTGGAATGTCATACTAGGAATAAATAAAAACAAAAAAAGTAAAAATGCAGCCCCAGCGAGGAATAGCTGAAAAGCGAGTAATAGTGAAGGGTATATGAAATGCTCATTTGGGCAAAGGCAAACCCTAACCCTAACCTTTACCTAAACTGAGGATAACAGAGCTTTTGTGAATGCCATCCAGTGAACGTCGGTACATAATGATTTATTTTAAAGTATCCATATTGCAGTGAACCCTGAAATTGGAGAACTTGGAAGTTTGCCACAAGAGTCAGTATTTTGAAGAAATGCCTCTAGTAGCAGGATGTCTGGCCTGAGGATGGTCTCTAAGATGCTTTCTGGGAAGTGAAACTGCTTCCCTAGGTCTACCCTTTTTTGCGAGTCATGTGCTGTTCCAAGGAGTCCTACTCTTGCTTTTGGCTGAGGTTGAGATGCCTGGATAAATGAGATCAATCTGCCAACTGTTTTTTAAAAAATACTTCACAAAAAGATGTGTACAGTGTTGTATCCCAACAATTCCACAAAGTAGCTGAGAGCTGAAACATTACATCTTGCATCTCGGCAATTGCTAAAAAAGAGCAGTACTCGATAACCAGAAAAGGTGATGATATGAAACGTGAAACTGGTGCAAGACATTTGTATGGCAGTATTCATTTGACTACAGTCTTTATTTCTGAGCAGGTCAGTCCTGTTTTCCGTAACCCTGCATGTGTTTTTATTTGGCAGTTAGCACAGTTTTCACATGTACATGTGTTCTGTTTAATGTAGCTATGTATCTCCTTGTCATTTTAATGAGTGTATCTTGCCATACAGCTCCTCCAGCAGACAGCTCTGAGGATACCCAACATCCACTCCCAACGTCCATTTCCCCCAAACGTTCAGACCGCGAAAAGAGTGAAACTGAAGACAAATCCCAACAGGCATCCCATTTGGGGAAAGGAAACCCTGCAGAAAAGAAATCCAAAACCAATGAGGACAAGACTCCAACAAGTAGGCCTTTTCTTCCTTCATAATATGAGCACACTGCTAAGTACTGAATTGAATCAAAATGGTTTCATGATAATAGGCTGATCATTCCAGTGGAATATGGAGATCCCCTTTCTAGGGTTTATATCATCTCACCACATGTATACAGTAATCCCTCCTCCATCGCGGGGGTTGCGTTCCAGAGCCACCCACGAAATAAGAAAATCCGCGAAGTAGAAACCTTATGTTTATATGGTTATTTTTATATATTTTAAGCCCTTATAAACTCTCCCACACTATTATAAACATTTCACGCACAATTATACAGCATAAACCCTTTGTATTCTCTTAGATATTAGGTAAGATTCGTTGAAATTATGTATGTAAACACAGTTTACATACAGTAAAACCTAAATATTATTTTAAAGATATCGAGCGTCTCCGATATCACATATGTGTTACAGCCATTACGACAGACAGGCCACCAGCAATAAATACGTACAATGCAAGAAAAATTGTATACAGTGACATTAAACTATGTACATGTAATAAGTACTGTATGTAGATAATTAATTATGGTTACTCACCAACAATGACACGACGACTTGTCCGATAACGATGAGTTTAATTTTACTGCACAACAAAGGATAGCGTTACAGCTCTTCTAAAGGAGCCTCTTCAGGCGACTGTTTAGCACCGCCGTTGTTCTTCTTCCATCACTCTTCAATCCAAATCCCTAAAGCAGATTCCATCCAGACTACTGCCTTATCACGTCCACTTGCAACTCGTTTTGCACCCTGGTTAAAGGACACTGCGGCCGTATATCTT
This sequence comes from Erpetoichthys calabaricus, assembly GCF_900747795.2. Lineage (NCBI taxonomy): Eukaryota > Metazoa > Chordata > Cladistia > Polypteriformes > Polypteridae > Erpetoichthys > Erpetoichthys calabaricus. Next base: position 4,623,693 of record NC_041409.2, on the reverse strand, counting down.
ATATGCTTTTCCTCCTTTTTAAATAAAAAGAATCGTGGACTCATTGATGCTGTAATGGTGTCCTGCAGCGGTGTAGCTGTTCCCTTCCTTCAACATATCCAAAACTTTTACCTTTTCTGCAATCATTTGCATCTTCTGTTGGCGCTTGGACACTGCTCCTGCAGCAGTAGCAGTAACGTGCGTTAATGCTGAATGAGTGAGATTAGACTTCCTGGTTAATGCAGCACTCCGTCGCTGAGCCAATCAGCAGCACACAGGAACTTAACCGAAGGCTCTGATTGGGTAGCTTCTCAGCCATCCGCCAATAGCGTCCCTTGTTTGAATTCAAATGCGTCCCTTGTTTGAATTCAAATGGGCAAATCAACTGAGGAAGCACACGTACTGTAGACCGCAGACATCTGCGAAGCAGTGAAAAATCCGCGATATATATTCACATATGCTTACATTTAAAATCCGCGATGGAGTGAAGCCGTGAAAGACGAAGCGCGATATAGCGAGGGATCACTGTACACACTTCTGAGTAAATGTTTGATACTTTCTATATTCCAAGAATGTTTTCTGTAGATGTTCATTTTAGTTACTCATGTTCTGTGATGGCCCAAAAGCACAGTGTCAGTATGGCCTTTTCATGGATCCAACATCCTGTGCTTGATTGTTGATTGATTGTGGGTTTTCTTCTCGCAGACAGGTTATTTTAGTTGGAAACTCTAAAGTAGCAGTATATGTGAGTGGGTCCTGTCATGGACTGGTCTCCTGTCTAGGTCTGTTTCCAGTCTAGTGCTGCTGATATCTTCCTGAACTAGATTAAGCAGGATTAATGCCATTATGTTATAATCCATTTATTGCAGTTTATTGTTTGTAGACACAGAGCGCTCTATAGATATAAACTTCACTAATCACAAAATGAATACATAAAGTCATTTGAAACTGATTAGCATAAATGTAGCCTAGCACTATCTGTCCATTCATTTTACTGTTGAACTATCGGCAGTTGGCAACAGAGGAGAGGAAAACAAAACACCAGTCAGCATCATCCCCTGGAAAAAAATAAATCTCTGCAGGGTCCAAGGTCAATTATAAGAGAAAAAGTCAAAAACAAAGTGAGACACAGTCACAGTTCTGGAGCCCTCGGCCCTGGTTGGAATTCAAATGCCGTATTTACATCTGTTTTGTACTTTTTTGGCGTCTTTGGTTACGTGACATTTATCGATCATTTAGTTTTGATGTATCTGTGTATCTTGTCATATGTACCTTGGGTTTTATGGGTGGTTCCCCAAGATGCAGGACCGCCTGCCCAACACTGCAAGGGACTACAGTCATCCCTATAAGGGTGGGGTCGACCCACAGTCCCTTGCAGTTCATTTGAATGCACTCGGAAGTTGGTGAGTGCTACTAGAAACCCACTGCCAGGCAATTAACTGATGAACTGTCGCCAGATGACAATGGAGGAGAAGAGAACAGAAGTTCCTATTCTGCATTCCCTATTTGCCGAAAATGTGGTGGCCTTTAAATGATGTTTTTTCTTTTCTTTTTTTAAAGTCCTTCTTATTTCGTAGCCTTCATGCTCTGCTTTTCTGCTCTGTTTCAGGTATGTGGCTCTGGATTGCTGTGGGTATTGGCTCAGCGTTGATCATTGTGGCCCTGGTATCAGTAGCTCTGCTGATCCCAAACAAGAGATACTCAGGTAACAGACAAAAGACAAGAGGTGGAACTAGAATAGCAGCTACTGTAAGTCTTGTTGATGTACTTATAAGTAACTGTCGCTCTCTGTCTGTCATCCTCCCCAATAGTAACCAAGTCCATCCACTTTCGGAGGCGAGGTGTGCAACTGATCCGCTATGAACAGCAGATGGATACTGGAAGTTCCAGGTCAATTAACAAAACTTCTGTGTAACTGTACCCAAAATGAACATAAGTAACCTTTAAGGACAGAGCGTTTGTGGTAGAGAAAAGGTGTGGAAGATGACTTGGTGGCACAATGAGACGGCTGGTACACTGTGTGTTTCAGAGGCAGAGTCTCTTCTACATTTCCTAATTCAAGGCATTGCTTCTTAAAACTAGACTGAACAGCTACTGTATGAACACTATATAGTACTGTATGTGTGAGAATAAGTGTACGGTATAGGATAGTGATGTGATATGCCGTCACTCTCACATGGATGATGTCCTTCTTTTCTGTCTTTTGTTAATGTAATGGATGTTAAAGCCTTCATTAATATCAAGTGCCTCCACGAATCCATGAAACGTATACAAGGCACCAGTCCAATCTCTTTTTAATATGTTTTATTTTAAATAGAAGGAGCCTTATTTTATTAAAATTAAATAGTGAAATAAAAATTATAAAATTTTCCCACATGTTGTGACACTGGGAGCTGCAGTCTTTTCTCACACTTAACAACTCATTTGTACTGAGAGCTGATTGGAGGCAGGCACACATTCTGCCATCTTAATCTAATTCAAGGCAGTGATGGTAAGAGACCATCCTGACAGCAGCAGTGGTCCATTGCAGACAAATCCCACAAAACATTCTCTTGGTAAAATCATAGAAGCATTACTTAAAAGTGTCCTTTTTAAAGGGTAAAGCGACGGCTAGCGTTGGTATGTTCCTAAAGTTTGGTCTGCATGAACGCAATTACATCTACAAAAAAAATAGACTTTTTAATGATTCTATAATATAGTACAAAAGAGGCATAACAGCCCATAAAATGGCTAAGGCTTAGCATCTCAGAAAGGGAGAGTAAAACCAAAATAATCCGTGGTTTAAATTATCAAAAATATTAATATTTAATTTATTAAATTAAATACAGAAAATACAACAATGCAAGACAAAGAATCAAAATTCCAAAAGATATCAAAAAAAATGTAAAAAATTAAAAAAGGCACTAAATACAAAATGAAACTAAATATAAAAATATCGGAAAGGAATCCAAAATCCAAGATAAAACTGTTAGGAAATTAGCCAGGGTTTCAAAACCTTGGCTCAAATGTGTTTCTTTTTATTTAATTTTGTTTATTTTTCTTTAAATGTTGCTTTGTTAATGAATATGTTTTTATTTGTATTTTATTTTTATTTTACAAATATTGTTTTGTTGCATTGTGTTAATAATTATGTATTTATTAGTCTTTTATATTATGCCACTCGTCCTCTTTACGTTGAGCCTTAGGGGGCAGTGCCACCTGACACTCTACCTGTAAGGCTGCCTTTAGGCCTCTAAAAGTCGGAGTTAAACTTTTGTTGTAAAAGTCATCTTTGGATTTTGGATTTCACTTTTTAAATTTTTTTTATATTTATTTATTTTTAATGATTTTTGTGTATGGTTACTGTTAAGGTTTGTCTTTTGGTATATAGTATGTTATTTTTGATTTCTGTTTTGCTTTTGTCTTTATCATTGTTCTTCACTTTTAACATTTTGTTTAATAAAACTTTAAACATAAAGGAACTCTCATTTTACTTATTTGGGCTTTTACAGTTCCTATCTCTCTTTCTGATTTTTATAAAGCTGTACTTGTACTGCTAGCACACAGTGACAGCAGTTCAGAGAGAAAACAGAACCAGGAGATGACACTGAGAAGTCAGAATGCATGTGGGGTTGCAACCGAGAAGACACGGGTTAAATACCAAAGCTCAGTACGTGTAGCCAGAATCTTAATCAGAAAACAGAGCACCAGAAAGAACGAGATCGCGAATACAAGCGGCTGAAATGAGTTTCCTCCACTGGGTGTCTGGGCTTTTCCTTAAAGATAGGGTGAGAAGCTCAGTCATCCGGGAGGAGCTCAGAGTAGAGCCGCTGCTCCTCCGCATCGAGAGGAGTCAGATGAGATGGCTCGGGCATCTGATCAGGATGCCTCCTGGACGCCTCCCTGGTGAGGTGTTCCGGGCACGTCTAACTGGGAGGAGGCCCCGGGGAAGACCCAGGACACGTTGGAGGGACTATGTCTCTCGACTGGCCTGGGAACGCCTTGGGATTCTCCCAGAAGAGCTAGAAGAAGTGGCCGGGGAGAGGGAAGTCTGGGCATCTCTGCTCAAGCTGCTGCCCCCACGACCCGACCTCGGATAAGCGGGAGACAATGGATGGATGGACAGAGCAGTGCATCACAAGCTAAAAAGGATACATGTAACTTTAGCCAAGAAACATCAGATGTAAACCACAATCAGAGGGCAGAACAGAATGTTGTAACAAGTAGAATCAAAAACTAACAATACAAAATAAGATAATTTTCTTTCAGGTATCTAATCTTGGATGAATTAGGTACTTGTGATGCTGACTTTTTAAAAATTCACACTAGTGATGTCATTATGCACCACCTCCATGAACTGTCTCCCAGCACTGCGGTCACCAATTTGTTGCCATTCATGGAGAAAACAAGACATCACTACACAAGAATATGATAGAACATTAGAACTTTAGAACAATCTAGACAAGAATAGGCCATCCAAGCAAAATAACATCAAGTCCACTTTTGAAGGTCCTAAATATTCTGTTGTCTACCACACTACTTAGCAATTTATTCTGCTGAGTATCTATGAGTTTCTGTGTGAAGAAAAACTTCTGAATATTGTTACAAAATCTATCCTTAAAAAGTTTTCAACTGTGTCCCTGTGTTCTTGCTGAAATCATTTTAAAGTAACAGTCTCTATCCACTGGACTAATTCCCCTCATAGTTTTAAGCACTATAAATCATGTCTCCTCTTAATCTTCTTTTGTTTAAGCTCTTTTAATCTTTCCTCATAATTCACCCCCTGTAGCCCTGGACTCAGCCTAATTGCTCTTCTCTGGACTTTTTCTAGCGCTGCTATGTCCTTTTTGTAGCCTGGAGACCAAAACTGCACCCAGTACTCCAGATGAGGCCTCACCAGTGTGTTATAAAGACTTGAGCAGAACCTCCTGTCACTTGTACTCCACATATCAAGGCGCTATATAACCTGACATTCTGTTAGCCTTCTTAATGGCCTCTGAACACTGTCTGGCAGTTGAGAGTGTCGAGTCCACTGTGACTCCAAAATCCTTCTCATAAGGTGTACTTTCGATTTTAAGAGTGCCCATTGTGTATTCAAACCTAACATTTTTTAAAACTCCTACATGTAATACTTTACATTTACTTTGTGACACCCCATGTAGTGGGAAAGATGGTACCACACTACACACTGGGTGTCTTGTAGTTCAAAACCGATCAGAATTGAGAGGTGTTAGACAGGGAGACGCAGACACAAAAATCTTGTATTGCAAAAACCAGTGAGTTTTTATTTCCAGGGGCACAGAAAATAGTAAAAGGCAGGTTTTCTTACACAGTCCTGACTGCACAAAACACAAAGAAGCAATGTCCCAAAAAACAGTGAAACTGTACTATATTTACAATGAGTATTACAAGTCCCCAAATGAAAAAGAAACAAAAACAATAAATGAATAAACACAAAAATGTGTCAGTCTTCCAAAATAAAAAAGAAATTAGGAAGATTGTTTAAACGAGGGAATCTGGGGGCAGGGAGTTTAGGACAGGCCAGGTTTAGATCTATACATGGTAGAACAAACAACGGTGTAGAAACAAGAATGCATAGTAATGTAAATTCTAAGCAAACATTTAAATGTAGAAGGAGTAACACTTTAAAAATAGCTTGCCTTAACGCTAGAAGTATCAAAAATAAGGTAAGTGAGTTGGAGTATATGTAGCAGAGCATAATTATGATATTATAGCAATAACAGAAACCTGGCTAAATAACAAAGATGGGGATGAGTGTAACATAGAGGGATACATATTTTTTAGGAAGGATAGACAGAACAGAAAAGGAGGTGGGGTTGCTGTTTATGCCACACAGAATTTAAATGTAAGTCATCTTCAGTTGGATGATGAGCCCATCTTAGTGAGGACGTGTGGCTTCACCTGGAACATATTAGGGAAAGAGGTCTTATTTTAGGAGTATGTTACGGATCGCCCAATTCAGACAGTAATTTCAACACACATCTTTTTAGTAATATCAAAAAGGCAAGTTTAGTCATGGGGGACTTTAATTATCCAAATATTAACTGGGATAACCTTACAGATGGAGGAGCATAAGAGCAGGAGTTTTTAGAAGTAATCAGTGACTGTTTTCTAACACAGCATGTTAAAGCACCAACACGGGGTGAAGCCTGCCTGGATTTAGCATTTTGCAATAATTAGGATAGAATTGAGGGTGTAGAGGTGATTGAACCACTAGGGTCAAGTGACCATAATGTAATTCAATTCTCAGTATTTTGTAAGAGTGCATATGCAAAGAGTAAAATTGTTAAGTTGAACTTTGGTAGGGCTAATTTTGAGCAGATGCGACAAAGTCTAAGTAGGATACACTGGGATAAGCTTTTAAGGGTGGAGACAGTCGAGGAGCAGTGGAACAGGTTTAGAAATGTTTTACATGTAATGCAGGACAGAGACATACCTAAATTTGGAATTAATAGGGAACTAAAAAAAACTCCACAGTGGATTAATAAAGATTTAAAAAAGAAGTTGCAAAGGAAAAAACTGCTTTATAAGGCGTATAACACTAATAACTGCAAAGTGAATTGTAGAGCGTATGAGAACATGAGGGCAACCATTAAGAAGGATATCAGGGAGGCTAAAAGACAGTTGGAGAGGAATATAGCAGATAAGGCGAAAGACGACCCTAAGAGATTCTTTCAGTATTTTAGTAGTAAAAGAACAGTCAAGGAGGAGGTCAAGTGCATCAGGAATAGTAAAAGGGAATTAAAAGATACAGACAGTGAAATAGCAGATGCCCTAAACTTACATTTTTCTCAGGAGTTCACAAGTGAGCAAGTGGATAACCTCCCAGAGGTTACAGGGACTACTAAGGAGGTACTGAGGGATTTGGAAATTGCAGAGGGAGAAGTGCTGGTTTTTTTTTTTTTTTTAATTCTACTATATCTTAAAGTAGACTGTTTAACATCATACCCTTGGTTTATTCCTTTTTCTACTATTTATACTATTACCATTATACTATTACAGTAGGAATTACCAGGTTTATCCTAGACTAGTTTATAAAATCATTCCCAGGGTTGATTCTTCTTTTTTTTTTTTATTTTAATCTTAATATCTTAACTTAAAAGCGCTGAAGATTATTTCAAGCTTAAATACTGTTAATGATAATATTTTCGGCAGACAGTATTAAGAATTTAGCTGCAAAATATATCTCTGTTTTAACTTTCTAACGCCGCTGCAGGGTGGGGTTTGTTTTGTTTTGGACGTGCTCTGTCTCTTCGTATGTCAGAGGACTGGGACATCACGAAGTGGGATCAAGCCTCATGTGGGGAGGCAAAATGGGGGGTGGGGGGATAAAGGGGGGAGAGAAGGAGAGCAGGTTATATCTAATCTATTCTTGTAATCCTTATAATTATAAATATCAATGCAACAATAGGCTAAAATGAAATAACTCATGGGGAATCTTGAAACTAAGATTAAAACTGCCATATTACCAATTAAACTATAATGACATTAAAAACTCAGAATCAATGTCTCCATGATGGAACAGTTAACTTTGTGAGCTGGAATGTTAAAGGCCTGAATCACGAATTAAAGAGAAAGAAAGTATGCTCTCACTTAACAGGCTTAAACGCTAAAATAGTATTTTTACAGGAGACCCACTTACTAACCAAGGATCAGTTCAGACTACAAAGAGACTGGACTGGCCAAATGTTCCATTCTAGCTTTATAAAGAAAACTAGAGGGGTGGGAATTCTCATACATAGAACAGTTCCATTTGTAGCATCAGATGTAGTATTGGACCCTGAAGGGAGATATGTGATGGTCATGGGCAACTTATATAACAGTAAAATGATTTTGATAAATGTTTATGCACCCAATGTTGATGATAAGGAATTCATGCAAAATCTATTTGCATCCATTCCCAATGTGAACACTCATAAAATTATAATGGCTGGGGACTTTAATTGTGTCTTAGATAGGACTCCTGTGACAGGGGGGACGACATCTAATACTGCAAAGATAATTACACAGTTTTTAAATGATCACAACTTATCAGACTGGAGGTTTCTTAACCCAAACTCAAGAACATATTTGTTCTACTCACCAGTACATTATAGCTACTCAAGAATTGATTATTTTTTTATAGATAATAATTTCCTGCCTACAATTAAATCATGCAAATATGACACAATTGTTATCTCTGACCATGCCCCTCTAGTCTTGGAGCTAAAATCATTAAGCCCCTCACACTCACCTTGCAGATGGTGTCTTAACCCTCTTTTATTGGCAGACGAGAACTGCACAGAATTTATATCCAAACAAATCAGCTTCTTCCTAGAGACAAACACGTCCACAGAGGTTTCTGCAGGAACACTCTGGGAAACTCTAAAGGCCTTCCTAAGAGGCCAGATTATTTCATATCTTTCCCACAGAAATAAATTAGAAACCAAGAAAGTGTCAGAGCTAAGAAGTGAAATTACTAGAATAGATGAAGAACAAGCCAGGCGTCCAAATGAAGTTCTCCACAGGAAAAGGCAGGCCCTGCATACAGAACTTAACATCTTAACAACTAAAGAAACTGAACAACTTATTTATAAGTCTAGACAGCATTACTATGAACACGGAGAAAAAGCTAATAAGCTTTTAGCTCAACAAATTCACAAACAAGAAGTTCACAATGCAAAACCAGTAATCACCAACAAGAATGGAGAAGAAATCATTGACCATAATAAAATAATGCACACATTTAGAGATTATTATAAGTCTTTATATTCTACTGAGCCCAAAGAAGACAACACACAATCTAATGCATTTCTGGATACATCACAGATACCACAAATAGATGCTTTAAGTGCTGAGGAACTGGATAAACCTCTAACGCTAACAGAATTACTAGATGCTATAAAGTCACTACAAAGTGGGAAATCAGCTGGCCTTGATGGTTACCCCGTAGAATTTTATAAGAAATTCTCCACTCAGCTAGCTCCCCTCTTATTGGCAACATTTACAGAAGCTAGAGACAACCAAATACTACCTCAAACATTTCGACAAGCATTAATCACCGTCTTTCCTAAACAAAATAAGGACTTGTTACAATGTGCATCATACAGACCAATTTCACTCCTGAATAATGATGTTAAGATACTCTCAAAAATCCTAGCTAGAAGGATGGAGAAAGTGCTGCCCTCGGTAATATTACAAGATCAAACTGGATTTATTAAAGGCCGACACCTATCTTCAAATCTCCGACGCTTGTTTAATGTCATATATTCACCAGCAAAATCAAACACCCCAGAGATATTACTATCATTAGGTGCAGAAAAAGCATTTGATATGATTGAATGGAATTACCTTTTCACTGCATTGGAGAAATTTGTGTTTGGCCCGAATATTTGTGCATGGATCAAACTACTGTATACCAATCCAGAAGCTTCAGTTTGTATTAATAACATTTGCTCAGACTACTTTAAACTAGAACGTGGTACCAGACAAGGATGTCCCTTGTCGCCACTGTTGTTTGCAATCGCTATTGAACCACTGGCGGTTCACTGCCGAAATTCTTATCAGATAAAGGGGATTGTCAGAGAAGGACTGGAACAGAAAATTTCTCTATATGCAGATGATATGGTCTTATATATATCAGACCCAGAAAACACTGTCCCTGCTGTTTTAACAGCACTAACAGAATTTCAAAAGATATCTTGTCTTAGAATTAATCTGAATAAAAGTATACTCTTTCCAGTGAATTCACAAGCATATAATATTTGATTAGACACCCTACCTTTTACCATAGCAGATCAGTTTAAATACCTAGGGGTAAATATCACAAGTAATCATAAAGCTCTTTATCAACAAAATTTCGGTGTCTGTATGGAAAAAATTAAGCAAGACTTGCATAGATGGTCAACCCTTCATCTCACTCTAGCCGGAAGAATTAACATTGTTAAGATGAATATCCTTCCTAAACTTCTCTTTTTATTTCAAAACATTCCAATATATATCAATAAATCGTTTTTTAAACAGTTAGATTCAACAATAACCTCATTCATTTGGAACTCAAAACACCCACGTATCCGAAGAGCGACCCTACAAAGACCTCAGGCAGAAGGTGGCATGGCTCTACCTAATTTTCAGTTTTATTACTGGGCAGCAAACATACAAGCCATAAAAACCTGGACACAAATAAATGAACATACACAGGCTTGGTCCGTAATAGAAGTAAAATCCTGTAGTACTTCTTTATATTCCCTGCTCTGCTCTCCAATAAATGCAAGTTATCGCAAATATACTAATAACCCAATTGTGCTTTACTCACTCAGAATATGGAACCAACTTAGAAAGCATTTTAAGATGGAAAATCTTTTATCAGTGGCACCTCTGCAAGAGAACCACCTCTTTCAACCTTCGCAAGTATATCCAGTTTTTAATACCTGGAAAAGTTTTGGGATTAAAATGCTCAGAGATCTTTATATAGATAACATATTTACATCTTTTAAACAATTACGTTCAAAATTCAACCTCCCAGCTACACATTTCTTTTACTATCTTCAAATTAGAAATTTTGTTAAACAGAAATTGGCCGATTTCCCCACCTTGCACCCTCCACAATGCTGGAAAAAATACTGCTCGAGGAAATAAACACTATTTCCGCAATATATAAAATCTTATTAGAGTCCCTACCTTTCAAAGATCCAAGAGGACATTGGGAAGAAGATCTCTTAATCAATATATCAGAAAAGGAGTGGAAGGTAGCAAAGCAGAGAATTCACTCGAGTTCTATATGCGCAAAGCATAGAATTATTCAACTAAAAATTATATATCGAGCTCATCTGTCTCGCTTAAAACTGTCCAAAATGTTCCCAGGGCAGGATCCAACCTGCGAGCGCTGCAACCAAGCTCCTGCCTCACTCGGTCACATGTTTTGGGCCTGCACTAAACTAACATCATTTTGGACCAAAATTTTTAAGTGTCTTTCAGACAGCCTTGGGGTCACAATCCCTCCTAACCCATTAACAGCTGTGTTCTGTGTTCTTCCAGATGGACTTGAATTGGAGAAGGACAAGCAAACGGTGATTGCATTCACTACACTCTTGGCACGCAGACTTATTTTGTTAAATTGGAAGAATCCTAACTCTCCTCTTATAAGTCAGTGGGAAACAGATGTTTTATATTATTTGAAATTGGAAAAAATCAAATTCTCAGTTAGAGGATCTGTATAAAATTTTTTCAAAACCTGGCAGGATTTAATCAATATTATTTTAGAATAAGAGAAATAACTATTACCGCATTTAACTCCCTTCTCCATCTCTTATTTACATATATATTTACTTCTCCCTTTCTTTTGTTTAATGTTGTCTTATTAAAAAGTCTTAAGCAATTTTCCTTTAGCTAAGCTCTCCTTCTCAGGGGTGGGGTTTGATTTGTCTTCAATTTTGTTGGGTTATAAATTGATCTGTTTGTATGGAATGATTACAATGAAAATTAATACAATAAAAATATATAAAAAAAAGAAGTGCTGTTCAGATTAAATAATCTGAAATCAAACAAATCACCAGGACCAGATAATATTTACCATCAAGTTCTTAAAGAGGCTAGGAATGAAAGTACTGCTTTCAAAATACTGCTGGAATGAAAATGAAGATTCTGGGAAAAAAGTTTGCGCACTACTTCCGCAAATGCTGATTGGTGTACGGATTTCAATTTTTACCAATGATAAGGATATGGAGAGTTTCAAATTTTAGGAGCCAAAACTTCAGACATTTTCAAAATTGTATTAATTCCTCCCAGACATGTTCTCATCTTTATGGACTGAAAATGAGGATGGTTGGCAGCCCTAACTATAAGTAAATATTCCAAACTCACAGTGAAATCTACATTTCTGTTTGTCTTTTATTTTAAAGTACCTATTCTGTATGCCTTATCTTTTTTGTGTTATTCTAATTTGTTGTAAGATATTATAAACAACTTCCATTTTGTTCATTAATTACACTGGTCAACAAGCATTTTGCTACTGGGAGTCTTTCACCTTTATTTTAACAGGTTTCACTTGCTGACTCCAAATCTGAAAACGGTTTTTGTCCAGCAGCGCGTCCCGTTTTTTAGTTATGATGTTCCAGGTCTTGGACAACTAGGGTGACTGGACAGTAAAGGCAGATAACAATTTTGATAAATACCGGTAATTCCACTAGGGATGCCATTGAGATAAATGATTTCGCCACAGGTTACTAACAGCTGTGAGTTGTTTACCTTGTCATTACTAATTTTTTTTTAATTATTAAGTTTTAATTAGCAGAAAAATATTTGTTACTGATTACCAGATCTTATATGACTGTAAAGCATAATGACACAACTCAGACATGACGGTGCAGTTGGTAGAGGTTTTACTTTTAAACATAACATTGCATTTCAGGACATTTCATTCGTTAGATTCACTGTTACTTTGAAAATTCTGTCAAGGCGATGGACAGAAACAGCGATGCTTATCAGCATTTAAGAAATAAGTTTGGTCTCGAGAAAAGTGAAGCCAAAATTAAGGAAGGTGTTTTTGTTGTTCCTGAAATCCGTGAACTGATGCTTGACGATGAGTTCAAAAGGAAACTGAAGCCAACTGAATCAGCAGCATGAGAAGTATTCATGCGGGATGTCCAGAATTTTCTTGGCAGTCACAGAGCAGTGAATTATGCTGAGCTTGTGGAGAACCTGCTGAATGTCACTGAAGACGTATTTTCTTACATTCTCATCTCAACTTTTTTCCACCAAATCTGGGCGATGTCAGAGATGAGTACAGTAATCCCTCCTCCATCGTGGGGGTTGCATTCCAGAGCCACCCGCGAAATAAGAAAATCCGCGAAGTAGAAACCATATGTTTATATGGTTATTTTTATATTGTCATGCTTGGGTCACAGATTTGCGCAGAAACACAGGAGGTTGTAGAGAGACAGGAACGTTATTCAAACACTGCAAACAAACATTTGTCTCTTTTTCAAAAGTTTAAACTGTGCTCCATGACAAGACAGAGATGACAGTTCTGTCTCACAATTAAAAGAATGCAAACATATCTTCCTCTTCAAAGGAGTGCGCGTCAGAGCACAGAATGTCACATAGATAGAGAAAACAATCTCTAGCAAACAAATCAATAGGGCTGTTTGGCTTTTAAGTATGCGAAGCACCGCCGGTACAAAGCTGTTGAAGGCGGCAGCTCACACCCCCTCCGTCAGGAGCAGAGAGAGAGGGAGAGAGAGAGACAGATAAAAAAATCAATACGTGCCCTTCAAGCTTTTAAGTATGCGAAGCACCATGCAGCATGTCGTTTCAGGAAGCAGCTGCACAAAAGATAGCAACGTGAAGATAATCTTTCAGCATTTTTAGACGAGCGTCCGTATCGTCTAGGTGTGCGAACAGCCCCCCTGCTCACACCGCCTACATCAGGATCAGAGAAAGTCAGCACAAGAGAGAGAGAGAGAAAAGTAAGTTGGGTAGCTTCTCAGCCATCTGCCAATAGCGTCCCTTGTATGAAATCAACTGGGCAAACCAACTGAGGAAGCATGTACCAGAAATTAAAAGATCCATTGTCCTCAGAAACCCGCAAAGCAGCAAAAAATCCACGATATATATTTAAATATGCTTACATATAAAATCCGCGATGGAGTGAAGCCGCGAAAGGTGAAGCGCGATATAGCGAGGGATTACTGTATAGAGAAAAATTTCATCAAGATCTTAAAGTGATGGAAAACTGATATCAGGTAAAATTCACTCCGAGCATGATGGGTGACTACTGCTGGTTCTTGCAAAGAGAGATGGATGTGCAGTACAAGCGCAAAAGCGAGTACCTCCAACATTTTTGGGCACGCTGACCTCACTTTTATATTTAGGTAAATTGACATAAATATGCTTTAACGTGTCTCTGGTATCGTCTTCTGGTTTGTTTTCAGAATAAACACATCAAAACAATTTTGGTGGGACATAGTCCAAACTCCAGATATCGTGTTGATATATTATATTGATATTCAATGGAACGTCAATGATGTGTATTTCAAAAACCTGATGTGCTAGCTTAATTCCGATTTCATATATGGAATCAGTGTACAAAAACTTAATAAAGAGCTGCTCTGAAGATCCCAGTAGCAAACAAAAAATATTTTTTGTAGACCAGTGTTATCCAGCAATAGTACAAGAATTTTAGATTTTTACTTCTTTCTTTGTCACTAACGTGTTAGGCCTATGTCTTGGAATTTAAGGCCCAGAATTCTGTAAAGCTGCTGTGTGACAGTACTCATTTTAAAATGTGCTATATAAATAAAATGTGATCGAGTGAATGAATTAAAGTCATTAAAAGACGTCAGTTTCTAAAATATATAAAACATTTGCTTTCACTATTTTCTATGTGTCTTTTACCACTAGACATTGGCTTTCTGTAAAATATAAAACATAATGTATATGCAGTACCCCAAACATAGCTAGGCTCCAGTTTCCCATAAGTCTGCTCTGGATTAGGTGGGCTTAGAAAATGGTATCGTATGGTGTGGGTATTTCTTGAAATATGTCTGTTTGATTACTTGGTTTATAATATGCCAATTCAGCCTAATTTATGAATGAGCACCTTCAACGTTAATAAAGCACCCACGGCTAGGCCTTTTTACCCATATTTCTGTTATCTTTTTTAGAATTGCCATATTAGCTTGATTCAACAAAATGTTCTTTTTTAGTTTTGTTAGAGAACAGAAATAAATATAAAAATAAGTTCAGTGAAAGCAGTCTGTAGCTTCTTGAACAGTAAACTAAGAGAACAGAATAGTGGTGTTTGTCTGGTACAATACAGAAACAAATGACTAAATGTTTTATTTGAACCCCAATCAGTAAGGCTGAAGCCAATAGATTTTAAAATGAGTCTGTAGTGAAAGCTACGTGTAAATTGTTTCAGAAACTGTGAGTATGTCAGGCCTGGCTTTGATGCTGTTGATGTTCTGTATTTTTTTGAAGGTTTGGTGACCATCTTAGTTCTTGTACTTACACAGCCTCACACTAGAAGGCTTACATTAGAGATGAGTACTCTATTGATTATTCTTTCCATTGTTATAGGACTTTCAGGTTGCTCCATGATGAGTAAACAAATGTTAGGAAGTATTCCTAACTCAGAGCAAATAGACACTGTAACAGAAAAGAGTCGGAGCGAGAAAAAGGTTTGGAGATGACCACCTCGTACAATGAAAAAAAACAGGTTGAAATTAACAAACAGGTCTTTACAGAACAGAGTTCAACAATGGAAATGGTTAACAATTAGGTTCTTGGGTGTATATACTGCACAAGCAGGAAGAGGTGGAGTTTCTGGAGGCCGGAAGAGGAAGTGATGTCTGCACCGGACAGGACGTCACCAGAGAGGAGGAACAGAGGCTGTGCTACAGAGGGACAAAGGAGAGAGTATTAGAAGGCAGCGCCAACCCCTGGTCTGGCTGAGAAATGACACTGTTTGAGCCTGTAAACCGTCTCTCATGTCGGACAACACATAGAATAAGATACTACAAAGTGTGGTTGATCGTAATACTTTGGAAATCTTCAAATCTGTACTCGGTGATGATTGTTAGATAAACAAAGAGCCATACTGAGCTACGTGCCCCGTTCTCGTCAAAATGTCTTATGTTCTTGAGCTGTAAATCCCTCCATAAGGCAATCTTTTTTAGAAACATAAGAGAAATAATTGCATTTCATGTGAAAAGTAAGTACTTTTGTAAATGTCCTCTTTCATTCATGAACACAAAATGTTAAATATCTGATTTCATTTCATTTATTTACTGTTTAGCAGGTGATGCTTTGAAAGTGCTGGCTTACATCTGCTTCTGTAGAGGCCTTTTTTCCATTTTCCCAGTCTACAAAATGGACCATCCTAAAATGACAATGTACTTTATTCAGAGCAGAGAAACGGGGAAATAGGGGCTTGCTTAATTAAGTTAGAAATCCAATTAGGAGAAGAAATGACAAAAGCCTGCAGCCACAAGGGGGCACCAGGACTGAACTTGAGAAGCATTGTTCTAGAGAGCAAAGGGAAGGGCTTGAGCATGGCAGAAATGAGTTCTTCATCCCTCAGCCTTCTTTATAACTTTTAAGAGGTGTTTTACTCCTTCCAAGAAGTGGTCGGATAGTAATTACTTAGAAGTTCTTAAAAGCCTTCATTCACAGTCCAGTTCATACTTCATCCCGAAGAGCAGAGATTACAATGTGCAGTGCTTTAGTGTCTAGACATTCATTTAGCGCGGAAATGGAATAAAACTCTAAAATCGGCAGAGCTTCAAGAAGACAGAGACACCTCAAAGAAATCGCCGGGCAGATGGAGAGGCTGGGCATTACATGGTGTTTGAAAAGTAGATTACACTCATCTGACTTTTAAATACTGTTTTAACAAGTAATCCGCTCCCTCCGCACTCTACCAAAATCTCCTCAAGCAGGACACAGGGCAGAATTTACACAGATAGATAGATAGATAGATAGATAGATAGATAGATAGATAGATAGATAGATAGATAGATAGATAGATAGATAGATAGATAGATAGATAGATAGATGTGAAAGGCACTATATAATAGATAGATAGATAGATAGATAGATAGATAGATAGATAGATAGATAGATAGATAGATAGATAGATAGATAGATAGATAGATGTGAAAGGCACTATATAATAGATAGATAGATAGATAGATAGATAGATAGATAGATAGATAGATAGATAGATAGATAGATAGATAGATAGATAGATAGATGTGAAAGGCACTATATAATAGATAGATAGATAGATAGATAGATAGATAGATAGATAGATAGATAGATAGATAGATAGATAGATAGATAGATAGATAGATAGATAGATGTGAAAGGCACTATATAATAGATAGATAGATAGATAGATAGATAGATAGATAGATAGATAGATAGATAGATAGATAGATAGATAGATAGATAGATAGATAGATAGATAGATAGATGTGAAAGGCACTATATAATAGATAGATAGATAGATAGATAGATAGATAGATAGATAGATAGATAGATAGATAGATAGATAGATAGATAGATAGATATGAAAGGCACTATATGATAGATAGATAGATAGATAGATAGATAGATAGATAGATAGATAGATAGATAGATAGATAGATAGATAGATAGATAGATAGATAGATCCACGACTATGTAATGGATAGATTGCTGTGATAGGCACTAAATGATTTTTATTTGATTTAAGCCACTGAGAAAACAGAACGAAGGATGAGATTACAGAATTGTTAACATTGATATTTCTGAAAATTCTACATCAATAATTAACATACAGCTTTGTTCACCTTTTTTTCTTTCGCCCAAGTTGCCATTTCTTCCTCCAACTATCAGATCTCCAGATAGTCACACCAGCAGCTTATCTGTGTTATCACATCAAGAGAGGTTAATCTGCGCTCAGCCTCTTAAATCGCTGGAGCTGCCCAGAGAGGGACACGCTGCCGGATTAGCAGGCTCTTTACAAAAGCCGGAGTACACTTCCTGACTAGGAGGAATACTCTTTAAGAGATCTAATTTGTGGGAGGAGTTAATGGGGGGGGGGGGGGGGGGGGGGAGGCGACAGTAGCACAGTGTTCAAGCTGCTGTCCTCCATTTGCTTCTTCTTCCAGTGTGCCCATTTTCCTCTTATACCCCCAAGGCAGGTTTGTTAGGTTGAGTGGTACCTCCAATTGAACATGTGCAAGTAAAAATGGCTGTGTGCTTAAGCGTGCCTTGTGACAGACTCAGAGCCGATCCACAGTTGTTTCTTGCTGCTGCAGACATTAGCTACTTGCACTCATGACCTGAAAACAGCGGGTCTGTAAAATCATGGACAGGAGAATTTGAGTTAGAACTATCAGCGGCCATGCATACAGTTTACAGCTGCCCGGCACTGCATCATGGCTCAATGTCTGCCTTGTGTCCAATGCTAATGGCTTCAGCTCCAGTCCCCAACAACTTAAAATCAAATTATACAAATTGTAAAAAATGAACAAACAAGTGGATGTTTCTGCAGTTATTAATTCAGAATGACCAAATGAGGATGCTGCTACAGTTTTAGACTGGAGAGATCCATAAACGTTTGACTAGGAGGGCTTGTGTTTCACAAAGCAACAGTCAAGAAGTTACATAAAACACAAACACGGATAAAGGTTCAAAGAAAAATGAGTTAATTTAAATTTTATATTTGTGCACAACACAAAAATGCCATAATGGCTCCCCTATAGTCTAGCTATTCATAAATAATCTACAGGCGATGTCCACACGTCAGTGTAACTGACTAGCACTTTGAGTTTTTAGTCCACTCATCTGTCGTTAATAAAATTAGAAGCAAAATTCCATCACCCTCAGCAAGTGTTCGTGTTCTGAATTATTTTTTATTTTTCTGCCTACTACAGTAATTGTTTTGGGATGCTGTACATTAATTCTGTGTAAACTAATTTAGTTTCATATTAATGTTTTGATTTTTTTTCTCATGATTTTAGTGACGATAATTGTGGCACAATTTTCCACGCAACTGTTGCCATTTTGTGTTGTTTCTGAATGGCCGCCACCATTGCAAGGTTTTCACACGTGAAAATATTTCAGTAACATCGCATAATAACTTTTCTTCTTGCTGCTCCCGTTGGGGGGTCGCCACAGCAGATCATCTTCTTCCATATCTTCCTGTCCTCATCATCTTGCTCTGTCACCCCCCATCACCTGCATGTCCTCTCTCACCACATCCATAAACATCTTTAACTCTGCCACCTCCAGCTCTGTCTCCTGTTTTTTGGTCAGTGTTTCTCCTCCAGGCACTGCGTGGCCAATTTTCCTGTGTACTTCACGTCATTGTCATGTTGAGAGGTGAACCTTCTTCTTCCCATCTTCAACTTTCAGGCAGCAGGTTTTCCTTGGGAATTTGATGGTATTTTGCCTCATCCATTTTTCCTTCTACCCTGATAAGTGTCCCAGTCCCAGAGTAATACCCCCACCCCTCAACACGATGCTACCACCTCCATGCTTTACTGTAGGTATGGTGTGTTTTGCTATATTGGCTCTATCTGCCAGGTGTATCATTTGGCCAAATAGTTCAATTTTGGTCTCATCTGACCATAACACTTTTTTGCACTTGGCCTCAGAATTTTCATTGCTCCTCCATCCACTTTGGAGGGATGGCTTGATCCAGGGAGGATCCTAATGGTACCAGACACTTTCTATGTCTTAAGTATGGAGTGTATTGTGCTCCTGATAAAGCTTTTGAAATCTTCTTGTATGCATCTCCTGACTTGTTCCTCTCCACAACTTTGTCCCCGAGATCGTTAGAAAGTGCATTACCAGCGACAGTCAATTATTTGCTTTCCGTTGCAATACCAAGTTCTGGAACCCTCCAGGCATGGCTGTTTATATGCTAAACTACTCACAGGGATTACAACTGATCACACGTGGAGGCCAATTACCTTGGTGCACAATGGAGAAGGTGATCACCTTCATCAGATTGAGTTTACAAGTATTGTTTCAGAGTGAGATGATCTTTAATCAATTTTAGTGATTATTATTTTTCCAAACTTTTACTTCCATCCATCCATCCATTTTCCAACCCGCTGAATCCAAACTTTTACTTCCATCCATCCATCCATTTTCCAATCTGCTGAATCCGAACACAGGGTCACAGTGGTCTGCTGGAGCCAATCTCAGCCAACACAGGGCACAAGGCAGGAACCAATCTCGGGCAGGGTGCCAACCCACCACAGGACACACACACCAAGCACACACTAGGGCCAATTTAGAATTGCCAATCCACCTAACCTGCATGTCTTTGGACTGTGGGAGGAAACCGGAGCGCCCGGAGGAAACCCACGCAGACACGGGGAGAACATGCAAACTCCATGCAAGGAGGACCCGGGAAGCAAACCCAGGTCTCCTAACTGCGAGACAGCAGTGCTACCACTGCGCCACCGTGCCGCCCAACTTTTACTTGGATATAATAAGTTACATTGAGTAATTAAAGCTGAAAAAAAATATTTTTATGTGCGTTTTCATTTTAGACTGTAACGCAATAAAATGTGAATATTTTTAAAGGGGGGATTCTTTTCTATACTCATGACAGCACCTATTCTAAAGTTGTAAAGATTTCTCAATGAAAAGAATGTTATTGTAAAGCAAAATATTTTTTAAAATTACTCTCTGCGGCATGGTGGCGCAGTGGGTAGCGCTGCTGCCTCGCAGTTGGGAGACCTGAGGACCTGGGTTCACTTCCCGGGTCCTCCCTGCGTGGAGTTTGCATGTTCTCCCGTGTCTGCGTGGGTTTCCTCCCACAGTCCAAAGACATGCAGGTTAGGTGGATTGGCAATTCTAAATTGGCCCTAGTGTGTGCTTGGTGTGTGGGTGTGTTTGTGTATGTCCTGTGGTGGGTTGGCACCCTGCCCGGGATTGGTTCCTGCCTTGTGCCCTGTGTTGGCTGGGATTGGCTCCAGCAGACCCCCGTGACCCTGTGTTCGGATTCAGCGGGTTGGAAAATGGATGGATGGAATTACTCTCTGCATGAAACACTGGTTGCTGGATATGCAGACTTGAAAAACAGGAAGCCAGTATACAGGTTCTGAGAAGAGATCTCAAAAATAAAGAAGACCACTTTGAGAATTTGAATAGCCGACAACAGATTTCAGTTAACTAGCTAGTTTGAAAGTGAGAGATGAAGACATAAAAAGAAATGTGACAAAAATGCACATTATGATCAGGAGACCCAGTGCATGCCTTGAATGAGCACCCACCACATTACCACACCACCACTAGCCATCTGTACTGTTCATACCTGACAGGGTGACACTTGGGGCTTTTCGTAATATTCTGGTCCTCCCATCATAATATCATAACACTGCTCTCGGTGCCAGGTAAGGTCCTTGTTAAGGTCGTCCTCAATAGGATCTGTGATCACTTGCTCACCTACCAGCGACTGGGACAGTCTTGTTCTATGCCTAAAAAGTCTACTATTGACCACATCCTGGCACTGAAGGTTCTCATCAAGCACAAACGTGAATATCAGCAGAGTTTCTTTGCAGCCTTTGCTGATTTTCATAAAGCGTTCGACTCCAGTTAATCGAGTTTCCCTGTGTGACATCTTGAGACTTCGTGGAACCTCCCCTCGAGGTTGCTGGATATCATGGCCAGCCTGTACTGTGAGTGCTGTGCAGAGTGGAAGCAGAACCTCTGTTTTTCCCAGTTGATTCTGAGGTTCATCAGATGTGTGTTCTGCTCCTACTCTGTTCAATGCTTGTATGGACTGGGTGTTGGGCAAGGTCGTGGGGTCCAGTGGCTGTGGGGCATCTGTTGGCGAAGAAAGATTCAATGATCTTGACTTTGCTGACAGTGCTGTGATCTTTGCAGAGTCAATGGAGGCTCTGATTGGGGTGCTCGAGAGACTGAGCGAGGGGTCTGAGTGTCTGGGATTGAGTGTCCTGATAAAAACCAAGATCCAGGGCTTTAATGACCTCTGAGGCACAGCCATCAGCAGTGTGTCTGTCTGCGGTCCTTGTCAAGAGGTTTACTTACCTCAGTAGCAACAGTCGTGTCTCTGGTGACTCTACCTATGAAGTCAGTAGATGGATTGGAAGGGCATGGGGGTTCATGGGGTCGCTGGAAAGGAGTGTGTGGCGCTCCTGATATCTTTGCAAAAGGACGAAGGTCCAAGTCTTTAGATTCCTGGTGCTCCCTGCTTTACTGTATGTTTATGAGACATGGATGCTATCCAGTGACCCGAGACAAAGACTGGACTCCTTTGGTACTTTGGAGAATCCTTGGGTATTACTGGTTTGATTTTATGTTGAATGAGCGGTTGCGCACGGTGTCTTGAATGAAGCACATCACATGCATTGTTAGGGAGAGTCAGTTACGGCACTATGGCCATGCGGCGTGATTCTTCGAGGGTGATCCAGCTCACAGGATTCTCATTGTTGAGGACTCGAGAGGCTGGACCCTGCCAAGTGGACACCCATATAACACATGGCTGAGGTAGATAGATGGTCATTTCAGGGGAGGTGGGACTGGCAAGGCTTTTCCAAGTCAAAAGTGCCCACTGTTTGTGTTCTTTCTCCCACTGAAGGTGCATATTTTTCCTTGTTACCAGCATGAGTTAAATTAGATGGGTGCTTAACTGCCATGCTCCATCCATAAGCAATAACTGACAGCTTGTGCATTCTAATATCCCTCTTTTGGCAGCATGTCTGCACTCAGCTGCAGACTAACTGACTGTAGCACATCCATTACTCAGACGTCTGTTACATCAGCTGTCTTGTTCCTTCTATTGGTTTGACTTTTTTCAGGGCTGTGTGACCCTGTCATGAGTGAAAGCTCCAGCAGGAGAGCTGATACATCTAAACAGTCTAAAAGCAGTCTAATACATGGTCTGGCTCATTCTCCCCTTGAAACACACACACGTACAGCAGGATTCACCTACCTACATTAAACAGCACTGCCAACAGTCACGATGGCACCACTGACACAGCGGTCCATTGCAAGAATAAAAATAATCTATCACAGGTAATCTTTGTCAAAAGCTTTATTTACAAATATTTCCAGCAAATTAAGTAACAGATTACATGTTTAAAATATTTACATATAAACATTTTCCATTAAGAACACTGAAGATAGTTTTTAAAACATAAAAAGTCCTTTAATGTGACATAAATGATTTCAAACACGTGCATACAACGATATGCAGTATGCCCATCTCAAGTTTTGCACAGTATTATGTGTTATTATACTGGAACATAAACGAATGAACAGGTGATTATTCTAGACATACAGGCGTTAAGAACTGTTAATTTAGAAAGCAAACTTAGCACAGTATTTTCCATTCGTTTTCAACAACAGCTGCATATTCATATTCATGTGACACATCTAAGCTCTTGCATCTTCTTTAACCGATTTCCATTTTATCACACAATCAAAATCAAGTATATTGAAATTTTTGACCAGTCATCAGCTACTGAAATTTACATTTAACCCTAAAACCTACTTCAAGTTTTGTTTACACCGTTTTCCGGTTAGCCAAAATACCCCTTTCACTAAAAAACCTAAGCTAGGCACCATTAAAGTGATAGTCAGTGGCAATTACATACAATGAGAAAAAGAGTCTGATGTCACTATTTACAATGCATTACAAAATTATAAAGGTATGATTGTAATTTGGCCATATCTACAGGAAACCATAAACCTTTACCTCCACGAATGGTATGGTCCTTTCACGCCTTTGACAGCCAAATGACGAAACACACATGGCTAATGCATGATCTTTTGATTTAAGCAGATTCAGAGAGTTTACATAAGCTTGTTTAAATCATTTTTGATCATGCCTTGTCTCCCTTCTACTATAATCTGGCCTTTATGTTTGTGATGACTCTCTGCCTTTTTCAAATTAATATTCAGTCAGTTTGATAAAACTTAATGAGATATTTATGTCCTCACTCTTTGAAGGACATTCTCCTAAGGCTAATTTGTGCTTTGCTGCAATTAAGCAGCTTGGCAGTAATGTAAGTCTCTTTGTTAGTCAGAAACCCATGAACAATGCAAGTTACATATTAGCACTGTGGAGCAATTGCATATGACTCATAAAACCTGATGAAATCCAATATAAAGCAATTCCATAACGGTATTCTAAAACAGTTCTGCCTTTATGTCATCTTACCCTTACATGAAATGGTCAACTGGAAACAGAGGCACCATATTCAGGTACTTAGGGAGTTCTCTGCCGGTGGGCATGAAAGAAGGTTCCAGAGAGGGTGAAGGTTTTGCTGTCCCTGCAATTAACAACTTAACAGCACTCCACAGAGGATGCCATAGCATCACAAAGCCTTGTACAGTTCCCATCTTTTAATGGCAGGGATCAAAGGGGTACTTTGTCACACCCCCATGAAGTTCAATAACTGATTCTGTCCAAGCGATGATATCACCAGTTGCATGGCTTCCACATGTGGCCAGACTGTAGATCTCACTTGGTGTAAGGACATGTGACCACATATTAAGATCTGACATCTCCCCAACAAAGGCTTGCGTGGCATCAAAACGACCACCCAAAGTGTCCTGCATGAAAACAAATACAAACAATAGTAGAGCGACAGCTTACCCGTAGGTCAAACAACCCAGCTCACTAAGAAATAAACTCAAGTTTTACAGATTTGGATAAAAGTTCTAGGTTACTCGACTATAAAGCATTTAGGATGCATGTTGTTCTGTTCAAGTCACAGATTTTTAAAACAGATCATGTATATTCAGGAATCAGTTACTAGTAAAGAATCAAAAACATAATTATAATTCATTGTGAATTATAACACGTAGGACAGCATCTCACCTGTTCCTGCCCCAGGATAAAAATGCCTCCTGGTTTGATGGGATGCCAAGCTGCTAGGTTTTCTCCTGTGCCACGCTTGGTGCCATCCTGGTATGATTCCCATAAACCATCACGTGTAGACCACGTCACACAAATGTGGTGCCACTTGGCATCATTGATAGAAAGCGGAAGTGTGACAGCCTAGAAGAGAGCAACACAAATATTTCACAGCTTGCATTGATTTCAAAGTAAGATGTAAGATATGGAAAACAGTGAAAAAACATAATTTTTTAAAGTAGTGTGACATGCCATGGGGAGAGAACTGAACCACTCTAGGAAGAACAAATCGTTGAGGTGACCTCACCTTGTCATTAACCAGCAGTTCCATGGGATTGTTGCCCCATTCAATGAGGACAAGCTCATTGGCCTGGCCTGGAACCGAGTAGGAGAATGGGGTACCCACTCCAGGAGATGAGCTGGACTTGAGCCACAAGCAAAGAGTCATGGCAAATAGTTCATGGAGCAGTGTCCGTTTCACACGGCCATACATGTAGTTGGTACGCATTGGGAATCCAATCTGAAAATCATCTGGACCTTTTGTCTTCTTGTGTGTCAGTGCAGCTGAAAGAAATAGAAATGACGAGATTATCTATCTATCTATCTATCTATCTAAGAGCACAGTTCTTCTCATAGCTGTAGACATTTTTTAATTATCCTACCTTTTTCGGCACTTCTTTGGTGCAGATGGTTCATAACTGTATCAAGTTTATGATGGTGGCTTCCATGAATATTGGCTGATGTGCGGTGATAGTCATGAGGTGTATGGTCCTCGTGACCTTTTGAGGTACTCCGATGAGGGGCATATCTAGGTGCATGAGTATCATGGTTGTTGTGAGCATCTTGGCTGTCATGGTGATCTGCTGTATTGTTGTTGTGGTGATGATCACTGTGATGTTCCCTGCCTTCCTCGCCTTCTTCATCCTCTTCATGTTCATCTCCTTCCTCATCTTCATCCTCGTGGCCATGTTCCCCTCCTTCTCCATCATCCCTTTCAGAATGTAGTCGCTGCTGAATCTGGTGCTCCAAGGTGCTGATCTTCCTTTGAAGAAGGTCCCTTAAAGAGTTGGAGTAAGTGGTTGATGTATTTTTTGTGTGCTACAAGAGAGCAGGAGTTACAGAAATAAGTTTTCATTGCAAGAAGACAGAATATTCAATTTTGTAAGGCATCTTTAGTAACAATTTGTTTTTTTTTTTCAGTTCCTTTTACTTATTTTGATTGTAAAGACAACTGTCACCCTTTTCCCCCAACCTACCCTTAAAGGTGAGGGTTTGGTATTGCTCCCTCTGAGGACTATAATTGACTTTACTTTGCAGATTAAAAAGATTGGCAACAAGACTTCAAATACACAGAAGGGCATAAGCTTAGAGGAAACCCACTCATTTTAAACAGTGCAATTTAAACAAATATCAGAAGGGGAAAACAAAGAAAATGCAAAATAATGAAAAGTGTTTAGAATCTCAGAGCTGCACAATTTCTACAGGCCAACTATGTAGTTTCCAGTAACTTTCAGACAATCTAAAATATTAACTACAATATTGCTGATAGATAGATAGATAGATAGATAGATAGATAGATAGATAGATAGATAGATAGATAGATAGATAGATAGATAGATAGATAGATAGATAGATAGATAGATAGATAGACACACACACACACACACACGAAGGAGCAGTAAATGCCACATGAGATACTCAGATACCTGCAGATTCTCAAGTCTCTCTTTCAGTGACTGCAACATTCTTCCCATTTGATCGACTGATTCCTTGTGTTTAGGAGGGTCTCCCATGGTGTTCTTATTTGGAACATGGACCCCATGAGACATGTAAGGCTCTGAGAGATGATGGGCTCCCGAGTGCCCTTCAGAATGGTGTCCAGAAGAATGACCAAGCTGGTTCAGGTGGTGTAGTGCAGCCCGACCATGAAAACCATCTTCAGGTTCCAGAGGATGTGCCCCCAGGCTTGGGCCCTCATGAGTTCCCCCAAATCCTTCGCAAAGAGTGAGCTTGGCCGTGAGCTCGCGGATTGTCTCCCTCTGGTCAAGGATGGTTTCTTTCTGCTGAACCGATGGTCTCCCGCAGGTGTAAGATGGTTGTTTTAGCATCATCTGTTAGTCCTCCCCAAGAACCTGCCCCAGCTGGTGATGCATGTCTGCTTCCAGAACACCCAGGATCTGAATCAACTGGTATGGGTGAGCACACAAATTTTGGCAGAAGTCCGTAGTCGGGAGCAGTTGTTTGTTTGGTCAGTGAAATCAAAAAAGACCAGACGAATAACAGCCACAAGGCAGACATATTCAAAGTTTAGTCGATGGTGAAAACAGAAATAAGTGAAGCTGCGCCACCAGCTCAAGCAGACAACTTCACTGTTGTGGACTAAAGTGTAACTGAGAGTTTGACGTTTTCAGGCCGCTTTGGTCCCTCTTCTTTTCAGGTATTCCTGAACTCAGTCTAATTTTGCCTCGTTCAAAGCTGTCTTTAGGCAGATGGGTGTATCAGCATTTTGTTATTCTTTTTTAAAGGATATAAATCCAAAAAAAAATCACTAAGGAGTGAAGCTTTCCTTGAAAGTGAAACAGTCCAGGTCCAAAATGAGGTCAGTCTCATTAACGGGCCCCTCCTCCTCCTTGTATTATTTCCAAGAACCTTATGAAAGCAGACTTAGCGCACAAGTACTATTTTCAATCAATCTTGTCTCCTGATGCTGCTTCTAAAACTTTTAGTTAGATGAAGAAATGTTACCAGTCATCATAAACTAGTCCACCCATGTCCTAAAAAAGAAAAGAAAGTTCAGAAGAAAGAGGACGAGTGTGGCAGGCCGGAGAGATGCATGCAGAAGCAGAAGCTCTGAGAAGTGCAGATGGCTGGCAGTGTTACATCGTCAAGAGTGACTTTCAAGAAGATTTTGACTGCTTAGTGGCTACTTAGGGACACTAATTCTCGTTTTCTTTGTCCTTCCCTGCAGACTCCTCCTACTCAGCACCCCCCCCCATTGGAATGTCTAAGGCCACAAGCTGTCAAGTGAGTCAGGATGTCTGCCAGGTTACATGAAGCATCTTTTAATATCTGGTGCCGTTTCCTTTGGGTTTTCTCTTCCTCTTTGCCTTCTGTGTTGTCAAGCTGCCCAGGTACTCTTGTCTAACCTGTCCCAATTTATTTATTTTCTTTGTCTGGATTTATCTCTGGCTGAATTAAGGATTATAATGTCTGTCTCTATGTATGAAAGGTCTAAGAGAAGGTTTATGGATGTGGTGAGAGAGGACATGCAGGTGATTGGTGTGACAGAGCAAGATGCAGAAGACAGGAAGATATGGAACAAGATGATCCGCTGTGGCAACACCTAATGGGAGCAGCCAAAAGAAGAAGAAGAAGAATGTCTGTCTGTATGTCTGAGCATCCTCTCCAGTATTCCATGAACTCAATTAGACCATTTAGGAACTCAAAAGGGGAGTGAAGGCTTTTCAGTTTATACTTCTGCAAAGATAAAGGTTGCATCCGATGCACAATATCACCTCTTCATGAACGTTGCCTCAGTAGTCTTGAACTTAAGCCCTG
Source organism: Erpetoichthys calabaricus (assembly GCF_900747795.2). Classification (NCBI taxonomy): domain Eukaryota; kingdom Metazoa; phylum Chordata; class Cladistia; order Polypteriformes; family Polypteridae; genus Erpetoichthys; species Erpetoichthys calabaricus. The sequence goes on along the minus strand of NC_041409.2, from coordinate 4,595,789 downwards.
AGAGCAGCCAGTCACATCCACACATCCTGCAGTGCCTTACATTTCTAGGAAATCGTCTAATGGAGGTTGCACCAATTCTGAAAGATCCAAGTGTGCCTAACATGAACATCTGTTCAAAAAGAAATGAGTCCATCAATGTTTCTATTTACTTTGGAGTGGTTGAAATAAAAAAAAAATTAAAATTAAAAGTCTAGCAGAGTTCAAATGATCGGGCAAAATTTAGTACTGAGGCAAAACAAGAATTGTAGTCAAGGCAAAGCTTTAGAAGGGAACTTAAAATTACTAATCAATGAAAAATTTTTATTCTTGAGGCAGTTTTTTTTAAAAAAAAATGAAATATCCTTGATGTATTTTGGAGAAATTGGCTGACTAGGATTGGTAATCTTGTTGGACAGAATGGCTTGTTCCTATCGATATTGTTCTAATCTTCCAAAAATTCACACAAACATATTAGACCTTCGGACTATTTTGAAAAGAACAAGCCATTCAGCCCAAAGGGGTAATTTTCACCTGATTTCTACTAAATAACATCACGTCTAGATTTGAAGATCCCTAAAGTCCTACCGCTGCTTTTTACATTTATTCCATGTGTCTATGGTTCTGTACATGAAGAAAAACTCACAATTGCATTTATAAATCTGGACAGAGCACCTAAGTATATAAAAGAGTGGGTTTACTAATCCTTTAGTGACAGTTGAAACTGAGTGATTATCCTTCCATAAACTGGGACAGGTACACTTTATCATCCCCGAGGGAAGTTTGTTTGCAGTAGAATAGAACATAAGCCATTGTTACACAGATGCAAAAAAAAAAAAAACAAATAAGCAAAGACACGCCAACTGAAAACCAGTGTCACACACACTCAAGATTAGTATAAAGATGAATAATTACCTTTAACAGTACACACAATTATAATGTAACAGAATTCAAAATGTTTATAGCTCTGGGAATAAAAGATTTTTTTAAAACTGTTGCTGTTAACCCTTGGGGACCCAGTGATGCAGCTTGATGACAACAACTGAAATTTAGGAAAGAGAGGATGGCTACTGTCTGTCAGAAATGACATGGCCTTCTTTCTAACCTGTTTATGGTACAGTTCAGTGATGCAGGTCTGCTGCAAACCAATAAATTTACAGTGGACTTTACAGTATTGTTAAGATGTATTATATTATATTATATATATATATATATATATATATATATATATATGTGATGAAAGTAACAGGGCGGCACGGTGGCGCAGTGGGTAGCGCTGCTGCCTCGCAGTTGGGAGACCTGGGGACCCGGGTTCGCTTCCCGGGTCCTCCCTGCGTGGAGTTTGCATGTTTTCCCCGTGTCTGCGTGGGTTTCCTCCGGGTGCTCCGGTTTCCTCCCACAGTCCAAAGACATGCAGGTTAGGTGGATTGGCAATTCTAAATTGGCCCTAGTGTGTGCTTGGTGTGTGGGTGTGTTTGTGTGTGTCCTGCGGTGGGTTGGCGCCCTGCCCAGGATTGGTTCCTGCCTTGTGCCCTGTGTTGGCTGGGATTGGCTCCAGCAGACCCCCGTGACCCTGTGTTCGGATTCAGCGGGTTGGAAAATGGATGGATGGATGGATGAAAGTAACAGTCTTCAGAACTGGCAATGGTCATCTTGGTAGTAAATAAAAACACTGCAAATGTTAAACCGACACTTAAAAAAAGGAATTGTCTCTATGCTCGTTTGTGTGAGAACCGATTATAAGCAGTCCACAGTGATCAGACTGCATTCTGTGTTAAAAAAATGTAAAACTAACTCGGCAGAGAAAATAAATAAATAAGTGTGTGTGTGTACAGGCGTCTATATCTTTGCTTTCCTGCATTGTGCTCTCGTATCTTTGCCCTGTAATATTGCGAGCTTGGTTTCATTCTCTTGCTTATTGAATAGACCAGTGGTTCTCAAACTGTGGGGCAGGCCCCCCTAGTAGGGTGCGAAGATGTGAAAAAAAGAAAACAAGAATCAAAAATATGAAATATACATCTATTGAAACCAAAACAAATTAACTTAAACTACATTCAGATACTAGAAAAATAAATATAGAGTTAGATAAATGTCGATAAAAGTTAAGTAGGTATAATAAAATATGCATCTATGATATATCATTAATTAAAAAAGAACAAATTGGTATTAGTGGGCTCCTTTCAAAAAAACGTTAGGGGGGGCGCGATTAATTACTGTTATGAAAACTTGGGTCGCAAATACTTAAAAGTTGAGAAATGCTGGAATAGACTAAGTTTAAGTAATAAATGTTAATAAGGGGCTGTCAACTGGGTTATTTATAATCTAATTTTCTCATTGTGCCGAATTTTGCACTACAATGGTAATGTCACCAGCAATAGGATTTATCGCAAAACTGTAGTGACCAGTAAATAATTTGACTTTTGCACACATATACAGCATTCAAACCGTACAAAACACAAATTAAATGCTTACAGGTAATCAGCACGACCAGGACCATGAAAAGCAACTCTTCTATGCCCGCTATGTTTTTCTTCCATGACAGGTGCCCGATCGTTGAAAGAGACATTGTAATGTGCAGAAACCAATCAGAGAAAGGCCACGAAATAAGCACGAAAATGGAAAACTCCATTTTCGCCCGTCCACACCACAACACTGATGCTGCGTTTACAAAATCTTCAAGCGCTGAGAGTGTATTGAAAAGTCTTCATTTTCAGGGGTAAGGAATGATGGGGTAGTGTGAATGAAAGGCAGAAATGGAGACAAATGTCTGCATTTTAAAATACAAATGTGGTAGTGTGAACTGGGCCTTGGGAGATATTTAGAGATCATCAACAACAGGGCCATTGCTTTCCTTATATTGTAGAAGACTCACAATGGCAGGATTATCAGCAAATTTCAGGATATGTCTGTCCTTGGGTGAACTCCTGCAGTCATTTGTGTACAAGATTAACAGAAGCGGAGGCAGAAAGTAGCCTTGAGATGATCCCATAGAAAAGTTAAGACTATCAGAGAAACGGTCATTAACACTCACTCTTTGTGTTCTGTTAGTTAAATCTGTTAGTTAAACAGTCCAGTATCCACCTTGCCAAGTCAGGGTCCAAACAGAATTGATCAACCAGTTTGTCAACTAAAATGTGGGTCTGGATTATATCAAAAGCTGATGAGAAAACTATACATCACAATCTTTTATGTTTATTTATTTTTGGTCCTTCATACTGCTAATACAGTAAATTCACTGTGGCGTCCTCCAGCCCCTATCTGTTGGGTCACTGGTGTGGATCACTGGTTACCTGTGTCATTCAGGATTGACTTTAAAATTCTGCTTATGGTTTATAAAGCCTTAAATAATCTCGCCCCATCTTACATATCGGAATGTCTGACATCTTATATTCCAAATTGTAACCTCAGATCCTCAAATGAGTGTCTCCTTAGAATTCCAAGAGCAAAACTTAAAAGAAGTGGTGAGGTGGCCAATCTGGAATCTGGAATAGCCAGCCAATAGGAATTTGCCAGGCTAATACAGTGGAGCACTTCAAAAAACTGCTGAAAACACATTACTTTAACATGGCCTTCTCATAACTTCACTGTAATTTAAATCCTGATACTCTGTATATCCAATTCATTATAATAACTATTCATGGTGGCTCTAAAATCTGTACTAACCCTTACTCTCTCTTCTGTTTCCTTTTCCGGTGTCCTTTTGGTGGTGGCTTGCGCCACCACCATCTACTCAAAGCACCATGATGCTCCAACAGAAGTCTGCATGACCATCATCGTCAAGTCCTTCCATGAGAACCCTAAATACAAAGAGGACTATTTCATTTATGTGAGGTAGAATGCCCAGAGGGGACTGGGTGGTCTCATGGCCTGGAACCCCTGCAGATTTAATTTTTTTCTCCATCTGTCTGGAGTTTTTTTTTTGTTTTTTCTGTCCCCCCTGGCCATCGGACCTTACTCTTTTTCTATGTTAACTAATGTTGTCTTATTTTAATTTCTTATTTTGTCTTTTTTCTTTTCTTCACTATGTAAAGCACTTTTTGTATGAAAATGTGCTATATAAATAAATGTTGTTGTTGATCCAGATAAGCCTGTGTTTTATTTAGCAGCTCTGTCACAAAGTATTTCATGATACGAGAAGTTAAGACCACTGGTCTGACATCATTTAATGCTTTTGCAGTGTGTAGTTTAAATGTCTGCTGAGATTTTCCTTTTTTACACTCCAACATCTTCGAGTGGAGTGGAGTGGCTTTATTGTCATACTGTACTTACACAGTAGTGCGGCATACAGCAGTGTGAAATAACAGCCTTGTATGTACAAGTGAAAAACAGATAAAGAAGTATACCGATAGATAGATAGATAGATAGATAGATAGATAGATAGATAGATAGATAGATAGATAGATAGATAGATAGATAGATAGATAGATAGATAGATAGATAGATGCAATTTGAAATAGAGCAACTTAATGATGCATGTACATAGCGTACAAACTAGGAAGGAATACAAATGGCGTGAGTAGAGAGCTTCAAAGCAAGAAATTAATAAGAGGGATGCAAAGTTTACAGGGGGATATCAAATTATTTTAATATTAGCTGGGCTAACTTTGCAAACTGAGTACAAGAGCGGGAGTTTTAAGAAGTAATCAGTGACTGTTTTCAGCACAGAATGTTTAAGTACCAATGCAGGGGGAAGCCTGTCTAGATTTAGTATTTTGTAATAACCAGGATAAAATTGAGGATGTACAGGTGATTGAACCACTAGGGACAAGGGACCATCATATAATACAATTCTCAGTGGTATGGAAGAGCGCAGGGGCAAAGACTAAAACTGCTAAGCATAACTTTGGTAGGGCAAATATAGAACAGATACAGCCACATCTACACTGGACAGCACGCTTAAAATTCACTCAGTTCTGATAAGGCCTCTTGTCTTCTTTTAAAAAGTGTACTTTTCTTTCATAGCGAGCATGTCATTTCTTTTGTGTCCATCTTAAAAACAGTACATAGTCAGATTTTATGTTTATATTCTTTGTCATATTTAAAGTTTAATGTCATGTTTATGTCATATTACTTTTCACAAGTTTATTTAGTCCACTGAAAGACTAAAAATAAAAACAAATTATGATGTTACTACCACCCGAATGATTTTCAATCAGCTTGCGATGCTTTTTTGTAGATGACTTCATGGGGCAGGGTTAAGTTGCTGCTTAAGAAGGGTTTTAAGAAATACACGAAAAGTAGTTTGGACACTATGCACATTCATCAAAATGTTGCTCTATTTCAAATTATTCAATATTATTCAATTATTTAATATTAAAGGCTTGCTGAAAACAGTTAATGTCCAAACCCAGTGAAATTTCTAGCTAAATTACTTTCCAAAATAGTAGAAGACTTTGAATTGGACATTGAGATCTGTGCGCCTTATTGCACACAACAACAACAATTCATTTCGTTCATAGCCCAAAATCACACAAAGAATGTCTCAGTGAGCTTTGTTTTTGAGAGCCCCCCAGCCTTGACTCTGTAAGAAGACAAGAAAAAAACTCCCAAAAAATCATTTGTAGGAAATTAAAACGGAAGAAATCTTAGGAAGGGCCATTCAGAGAGAGAGATCCCCTTCCAGGAAGGTTGAGCATGCCATTGATTTCAAAAACATATGTGTAGTACTAAGGTGTTGTACCGTGTTAGCCATTATGAATGTAGAGAAAAGCCAAGCAAAATGACACCTTTTATTGGCTAACTAAAAAGATTACAATATGCAAGCGTTCGAGGCAACTCAGGCCCCTTCTTCAGGCAAGATGTAATATATATACTGTAAAAGAAAGACAAGAAGCGCATAAAGGTTTGGGGTTTTCCTGCCCCGTATACTGTAGAGAATTGCAAATAACTGTCATATAAATACAGACAATGTCATAACACCCTCCGCCGCCATGACGGAGGGGGGAACATTTAAGCAGAGGGACCGGAAATGGAAGAATGGGCTGATGGGAAAACCAAGGTGGATAGTGGGACTGTTGACGTCATCGGGGTGAGACAGAGGGAAGGCGGAAGTGGCGTGTTGTTTTCTTCGTGATTAGGAGGACTCATGGCGGCAGTGCGTCTTTCTTCCTGTAGAGACAGAGAGAGAGAGGTTAGTACCCCGCCATTCCCGTCTGGCATAAGCTGTCGTCTTACCTTTTGGATCGTTCCGCGGCTCCCTAATCGCACGTGCGTGACAATACATATATATGTATATACTGTATATATACACACAGTATGAAAGATTTTTAATTTCCAGTTGCTTATGGTTAAATCACAGAATGGGTAGAATTTTCCTCATTTCTTTTGGAAGACTGTTCAATATCATATCCTAGGTTTATTGTATATGAACTATACTATCAAAAGATATCTCAATTTACTCCTTACCACACAGCTGCTGGGAGTTTGTTTTGTTTCGGATGTGCCCTTTCTCGTGGTATGTCAGAGGACTGGGACTCTGTGAAGTGTGGTCTAGACTTACTTGTGGAGGCAAAATGGGGGAGGGACGGGGAGGAGAGCAAGTTACTTCTTATCTATCCATTTTACCTTCAGAACTGTAAGTGTCAATATAATGACAAGCTCCTTAACCATATTATCTGGGAATAATGACATGAAATCAAGGTTAAAACTAAACAACATACTACTTTTACTTAAGTTTACAAAATGCCCACAAAAGTTCAGAAGCAGTGTCTCTCTGACCAAGCATTGAGCTTTGTATCTTGGAATGTCAAAGGTCTCAATCATGATCCAAAGAGAAAAAAATATTCTCTCACCCAACAGGCCTAAATACTAAGGTGGTATTTTTACAGGAAGCTCACTTATGAAGTAAGGACCAGGTTTGATTGCAAAGAGTTTAAATTGGCCAAATGTTTCACTGCAGTTATGTAAAGAAAACCAGAGGTGTGGGAATGTCATTTGTAGCATCAAAGGTAGTATCTGATCCTGAAGGGTGCTACGCCATGGTGGAGGGTAATTCATTTGAATCTAAAGTGAATTTTGATAATATTTATTCATCTAATGTGGATGACAGAGATTGTATCCAAAACATATTCACATCAATCCTCAATATGAGAACTCATAAAATTATACTGGCTGAAGATTTTAATTGTGTTTTAAATCATGACCTCGGTAGATTATCAACTACACTGACAATAACATCTAATTCCACAAAGATAATCAAATAGCCTGTAATGGATCATATCTTATCAGACCCATGGGGATTCTTAAATCAAAATTAAAGAGAATGTTCCTTCTTCTCACAAGTACATCATAGTTAGTCAAGAACTCATTATTTCTTTAGTGACAATAACTTATTGCCCACTATCAAATTTTGTACATATGATGTTACTGTTATCTCTGATCACGCCCCCCTCATCATAGAGCTTGAATCGCTATGCTCTACATGCTCATTTCATATCTGTGGTCTAACCCTCTGTCATTAGTAGATGCAAACTTTATGGAGTTCATGTCCAAACAAATTGATTATCTTTTTTAGAGACTAACGCATCCTCAGAGGTTTGCACAGGAATACTTTGGGAAACTATGAAGGCATTTTTAAGAGGATACATTATTTCATATCTTTCACATAAAAATAAATTGGAGACCAAGAAGGTATCAGAGCTAATCAGTGAGATCTCCAGAACAAATTGAGAATATGCTAGGTCTCCAAATGAGGCACTTAAACAGAAAAGACAGGCTCTACAATCAGAATTTAATCTCTTGACAACAATCAGAAACTGAGAAACGTTTCTTTAAATCACAAGATCAAATGAGCACAAAGGTGTAATAAGATCTTAGGTGAACAAATCCACAAGCAAAAAGTTTGCAATGCAATAACAGAAAATACCAACACAACTGGAGATAAAATCATTGACCACAAAAATGTAACTCACATATTTAGGGAATACTATAAGTTCTTATATTCCACTCAGTTTAAAGAAGACAATACACTATCTCAGGAGGTTTTTGACACAATGCAAATAACACAGCTGGATACACTTAGTGAAGAACAACTTGACAAACCTCTGACACTCTCAGAACTACTGGATGCTATAAACTCTCTCCAAAGTGGGAACGCAGCAGGTCCTGATGGTTACCCAATTGAATTAAAAAAAAATTTCAAATAAGTTACCTTCACTATTATTAGCAAACATCTTTACCATTATTCCTTAATGCACAAGAAGCTTTTCAAAAGGTATACGGACTCAAATCAATGTGAATAAAAGTGTGCTTTTTTCACTGAATTTTCTAGCACACCATTCTAGACTGGACAGCTATCCATTCATTTGATTACATCAGTTAAAATATCTAGGGGTAAACATCACAAGTAAATATAATGATCTTTTTCAACACAAAATCTGCTATCAGCATTGAAAGAATTTAACAAGACATGAACATGTGGTATAAAATTTGAAGCAGCACCTGCCAGTAGGGAGTTGCAATAATCGATGAGTACAAGTCCAAGGAGGTTCTTCTCTTCTCCCACTTGGACAGAGGCAGTGGTGCTGTAAGAATTATGTTTCTGGACTTCTCTAGTGCCTTCAACACCGTCCAACCTCTGCTCCTTAGGGACAAGCTGACAGAGATGGGAGTAGATTCATACCTGGTGGCATGCATCGTGGACTATCTTAAAGACAGACCTCAGTATGTGCATCTTGGGAACTGCATGTCTGACATTGTGGTCAGCAATACATGAGCGCCGCAGGGGACTGTACTTTCTCCGGTCCTGTTCAGCCTATATACATCGGACTTCTAATACAACTCAGAGTCCTGCCATGTGCAAAATTTCGCTGACGACACTGCTATCGTGGGCTGCATCAGGAGTGGGCAGGAGGAGGAGTATAGGGATCCAATCAAGGACTTTGTTAAATGGTGTGACTCAAACCACCTACAACTGAAAACTGATTTTAGGAGGACCAGGCCCCTCATGGACCCCGTGATCATCAGAGGTGATTGTGTGCAGAAGGTGCAGACCTATAAATACCTGGGAGTGCAGCTGGATGATAAATTGGACTGGACTGCCAATACTGATGCTCTGTGCAAGAGAGGACAGAGCCGACTATACTTCCTTAGAAGTATAAGATGCTGCAGATGTTGCATCAGATGGTTGTGGTAAGCGCCCTCTGCTACGCAGTGGTGTGCTGGGGAGGCAGCATAAAGAAGAGGGACGCCTCACGCCTGGACAAACTGGTGAGGAAGGCAGGGTCTATTGTAGGCATGGAGCTGGACAGTTTGACATCCGTGGCAGAGCGACAGGCACTGAGCAGGCTCCTGTCAATCATGGAGTGTCCACTGCATCCACTAAACAGTGTCATCTCCAGACAGAGGAGCAGCTTCAGCGACAGACTACTGTCACCGTCCTGCTGCACTGACAGACTGAGGAGATCGTTCCTCCCCCACAGTATGCGACTCTTCAATTCCACCAGGGTGGTAAATGTTAACATTATTCAAAGTTATTGTCTGTTTTTACCTGCATTTTTATCACTCTTTAATTTAATATTGTTCTTTATCAGTATACTGCTGCTGGACTATGTGAATTTCCCCTTGGGATTAATAAAGTACCTATCTATCTATCTATCTATCTATCTATCTTTATAACACACTGGTGAGGCCTCATCTGGAGTTATGTGTGTCCAGTTTTGGTCACCAGGCTACAAACAGGACATAGCAGTGCTCGGAAAGGTCCAGAGAAGAGAAACTAGGCTGGTAGCCGAGGACTCCAGGACTGTGATTTAATTTTTTACTTTCTCTTTTACACTTTTAATCTCCTCCCTTGTCAACTGGCCATAGTTCACCAATTAATTAATGGACAAATATTGTTGGTTTCCAGTCTGAGGGCTATTTATTATTACTATTATTGATGTTGTTACTGTTGCTGGTTTATTATCTACTAGCCAACCCGCGGCATAGCATACGCCGCATAACTATTTATTGATGGGTGAACACTTCCTGAAAGACACAGTTGTCCAAATGGGGTGGGTTTGCGGAAACGACTGTAATTGAATGAAGAGATGGAACTCTGGAGAGAGCAACATACAATTGTCCGTGACTGAAAACTGGTTTTGGCAGATACAGGCATATCGTTTTGAAAGTTTGTCCCTGTGCCTTATTGTTATTACAAAGGCCAATCTAACAGGAAATTGTCTCCGTGTAAAAGTAAAAGGCAAATTTGAATCTGATGGGGTCAGGGATATCTCAGAAGTGAATGGTGATAGTAGCTGGAAGCATTTGGGACATTGCCACAATTTCTGCCTCACCACCATAAACTCCGGAAGTATTCATGTAGTCTGTGTATTGTTGAGCAGACTGTATGACTATGCTTCCGTGACTAAGACCAACGCTCTGTCGTGCGTATCCCATGGTCTAAAAGTTGGCGGGCGGGGCTCTGTCGTGCGTACCCCATGCGCACTGCCTGCTCATGCCTCGAGAGTGAAGGTGGACGCAGGAGGAGGGTTAGAGTTGGCAGGCGGGGCTCTGCCGTGCGTATCCCATGACGCGGGAGAAGGGTTACAGTTGGCGGGCAGGGCTCTGTCTTGCGTGCGTGCGTATCCCATGGTTGGGCGACTTGGAGGATTATATATAGAAAAGCAGCCAGAACCAAAAAGAACAATGAAAAGTCAACATGGCTCACAGGTGCACGTGGACTGTAGCAGAGTGCAAAAGTAAAAGGCAAATTTGAATCTGATGGGGTCAGGGAAATCCGGGGAATAAGGACAGTTTGTGAGGTAGCAGCTGCGATAGTTTTACACTCCAGTACATTGCGGTGAATGCTGGTAACAGTCAGGCGGGCGGGCAAGCCAACAAAAACACTATGCTCTTAGTATGGTATGAATCAGGTTTTTGTAGACAAAGGTTTTCCCTGTTCCTGCAGGACCATCTAAGAAGAAGCATGTTTGTCGCGGATGGGAATCGCTGTATGCAGCGTGTAAAACAGTTTGCGAGGGTGGACGCGATCGTGCGTATCCCATGACGCGGGTGGAGGGTTAGAGTTGGTGGGCGTGGCTCTGTCATGGGTATCCCATGGTCTCTGTCTTGCGTGCCACGGTCGGCTGCTTAGTGAATTGTTGGCGGGCGTGGCTCTCTGTCTTGCGTGTGTCTTGCTGCTTAGTGAATTATATATACAAGGTATATAGATGTTGTAGCATATAAATTTTTGTCCTCTCCCATTAATGTTTATGACATGTCAGTACCCACACATATTACATTATGTGCATACTAATTATGCTATTTTGTAAAATTTTGCTAAATTGTAGAATTTGTTTAAGGCATCAGTTACAATGTCTCTTAAATATCTCTAAGTTTGCATGGCATGTGTTTAATTAAAAAAAGGCAGGCAACTTTCAGCCAAGGTATGTAGAGAAGTGGGCAGGAAGTACGTGATCCTACCATGCCCCCCATAGCATTTCAGAAGTCCCCCTAACCATTTTGGTCTGGGGCCATGGATGGTGGTCTCTGCTGCTGTGCAAGAAACTGGCAACCTTTACACATTTGCTTCACGGCTGTGCAGGTGGTTCACTACTAAATTTCCCTTTTACTTTCTATAGTTTTAATATGGGAGGCACGGTGGCGCAGTGGTAGCGCTGCTGCCTCGCAGTTAGGAGACTCAGGTTCGCTTCTCGGGTCCTCCCTGCGTAGAGTTTGCATGTTCTCCCCGTGTCTGCGTGGGTTTCCTCCAGGCACTCCGGTTTCCTCCCACAGTCCAGACATGCAGGTTAGGTGGATTGGCATTTCTAAATTGGCCCTAGTGTGTGCTTGGTGTGTGTGTGTGTGTGTGTGTGTCCTGTGGTGGGTTGACACCCTGCCTGGGATTGGTTCCTGCCTTGTGCCCTGTGTTGGCTGGGATTGGCTCCAGCAGACCCCCATGACCCTGTGTTCGGATTCAGCGGGTTGGAAAATGGATGGATAGTTTTAATATTCATGAACATCTTCACTGAAACATGAAATGCCAAAATGTCATCATATCTTTGCAGTGATGAATATGTGCTTAAAGCCATCACATATGCTACAGTACACACCAAATAATGAAGCACATTGTTTACTAAGGAGATATACAGTATATATATATATATAATTTGTACTGTACATTTAAGTGCACAAGTGAGTGTGTGAGTGTATGTGGGGCAGCATGGAAGCAATGATTAGCACTTTCATCCCATGGATCTAGCATGTTATAATCAAATCCTGCACTAAGTCTGTGTGGAGTTCACTCATCTCACCATGTCTGTTTGAAACATCTTACAGGAACTCCATGTGTCCTTTTACAGGACATGTGGTATGTATTAGGTTAATTGTCCCTTGTGGGTGTGTGTGTGATTATGTCCTGTCTGGTTCCCTGCTTAGGGTTCCATAGTACTCTGACTGAATACCACAACCCCAAACTGGATTAAATCGTTTGAGCATATCATGTTATTGAGCAAACATGTTGCTGTCCTTACATGAAAAGTTCAAAAAAAGGGGACAGAGAAAGCGTGATATCTAGGTCTTGGAAGAGTTACATATTGGTCTTTGCCTTGATCATTTTGAAGCTACCAGCTCAGAATGAGGAATGCCCCTCAATAAAGCAAGTCACCAAACTTGGAAGGTCAGCAAAAGTCTTCTCACTAAGCGAACTAACATTGTGGACTGGATTGTGTCCTGTGGGGCATCTGGAGGTATGTCATTTCATTTTCAGTCAATGCGCATATGGAAAGTCCTGGATGGATCTTGTATTCTTTCAGCATCTTTTTATTAAATGTACAGTATAACAGGAGAGAGCACCATTGTTTGACATGAACACACAAGAGACTACAAGTGCCAAAAGAGGTGCGTTTCTTAAAACTAAAACAAACAAACAAAGAAGGAAAAGACCATGGAAAACTCAAAATACATCCTTTATCAGTTTCATAATCCACTTACATAGTTTAAATTCTCAGGAAGTCTGTGCTTCTCTCTGGCAGCATTGAGCTCAGGCTGAAATGAACCCTCGACAAAGCACTAGTCTATCACAGGGCAGAGCTTGAACTCTCAATGGAGAAGATAAGCACATCAAACTCTTGCTCCATGCATCTGATAAGGCAGACTTAAACACACTCACCCACAACTCTGTCTATCAATCAATCATATGGTGCATTTCATGTTTATCTGTCTTTCACTCAGTCTTTCTACTATGCACATATCCCAGGTTTCTCCAACTTCTACCCAGAATCCTTTGCTTTTAACTCTCCTCCCAGCTGCAAATTGTAGCCCTCCTCACATGGACTTTCACTGGACACTCTGAGCACTAAAGCATGTTTAATAAATGCAAAGTGCTTTGTCATTGTTCTCTTTGTGATTGAATGAATTTGATGGTTGAATAACAGCAGACTAAACAATTGTCACTCAGGAAGACAAGAAAGAGAGACCCCCTGGACCGTGCTGACTCAGCAGACGTGAATGGCAGGGCAGTCTGATTGACTCTTGGCTCAGAGGACGTCGGTCTTATTGGCCAAGCCCTTCCCCATTGACTTACTGTCGCCATGGATTTAATGTCTTCGTCTTGTCTTAAATCTGTGATGAATTCCTGCCCAAGCCAATTTGAAGGCAGCCATCCTATTTGCTGCCAGCCACAGAGTACTCACGTCAAAGTTTTGTAGGCTTGTTTGTACTAATCAATCTGATTAGCCGTTCAGCGTAAATGGACAGTCACGGCTGGAGCTCAGCACTCTTCCCTGGAACCCTTAATCACGGAGGTTTGAGAGAGTCAGCAACTCAGGAAGCAGGGATTAATAAGAAAGAGGACAAGTGGGGAAAGGGGAAGAGCAAAGCAGATAATAAGAGAAAAGCGACACAATGTGGGGATGAAAAGACAAATGCTCCAGCAGACACCTCCAGTCACAAAGCCAGCTGTATTGTGTATCTTGTTTTAATTCTTGCCAAGTACTGCCAGTTACCTTGAAGGTTCAGACTGCACATTAGTTTTCTTTGACCCCTCCATGAATGAGGCAGCCGAGATGATGGTCCGATGGATATACAGTGTAATGCACATTTAATACTGACATACTGATATCCATATCATGCTTCATGTTAACTTTTTATCCTTTAGAAATCACCAAACCCAGCCTGTGTCCTCCCTCATGTGTAGGCTGACTGACATGCCATCTAAAATCAAAGGAGTGTGACAAGTTAATAAATTCTCCTGCTTTAGAGACACGCTGAATATCCATGTGAAAATTGATATCCCCTACAATTAAGAACATGTCTTAGTTAGTTATATTAGTATGGATATGAAGTCTGAGAAATCCTTGATATAGGATGCATTTTATTCAGGGGATCTATAAATGGTCAATAAGTGAGATTGCATCACTCTTTGCATAACTATGGCAAAATACTCAATAGATGTGACAGTACCAAAACTGGCATCTTTCTCACTTTTCTCACTCAATGTAAGAAAGTCTGTTTACCTATCACAAATAAGACTGTTAATGTAAAAAAGTCTTACTGGTTAATATTCTAATATTTAGCAAAGCCATATTTAATTTCTTGGAAGGGCACCGCAGTATCGAAGTATTGGGGCATCTTGAAAGTTAATTACGTTTTTCCTCACTTTGTCTGGACCCTACAGTGAGCCTATAGTGCACATCTATAGGTGAAGCCACTATGGAGTTATCATATCCTAATACGGGTTTATAGCTAGCCAGACTAGAACTGCATTAATAATTAATATCCTGATGCTATGAAAGGTCACTTTATAAGTCACGGGTTGGCATGATTTCACCAAACAATTAATGACTGGGACATGTATTAAATTTGACATTAATCCCTCATCATATACTGCTGTAAATGTGTGTATTACTGGTTACATGCATCTTAATATAACACACATTTTTAGACAACTCAGCTACCAACTTTACTATGTTTGAAATATAACATACATTAGCATTGAGACTGATTTCGAATAGTCATAGCTGATTAATTACCTTAGCTGAGAGGACCTGGGCCTTCATACAATATTCTACCATTTATACTTATCCATCCATCCATTATCTAACCCGCTATATCCTAACTACAGGGTCATGGGGGTCGGCTGGAGCCAATCCCAGCCAACACAGGGCGCAAGGCAGGAAGCAAACCCTGGGCAGGGCGCCAGCCCACTGCAAGGGCGCGCACACACACGGGACAATTTAGACTCGCCAATGCACCTAATCTGCATGTCTTTGGAATGTGGGAGGAAACCCACGCAGACATGGGGAGAATATGCAAACTCCATGCAGGGACGACACGGGAAGCGAACCTGGGTCTCTTAACTGCGAGGCACATTTATACTTATGCCTCAAGAAACAAGACAGAGCAATAGAACAATCAAGAGAGAAAGTTACACTTCTAATTAATTAGGTATTATAGATATTTCCAAATTATAAAGAAACAGAGCACTACAAGTGTTGGTTAAAAAAACTAGACAGAGAGACAGAGAAAGAGGTTGGGAGCATGTGCTAATTACAGCACATTGCCGCACCCACCACACAGCAAATCAGCCGGATTGAGATCCGAGTACAGTTGTGCAACCTGATAATACTACATGTGCATTTTTAGGTGGTGCAATACTTTTAGTTACATTCAATTCTCTCTGGTCAGCTTTTCATCTGCACAGAATTGGAATTGTCAAATCATTTTCAGGTCCTTGCACAGCTGTGGGACACCTCAAAGCCAGTTCCCAGAAAGACAGAGATAGTGATAGTTGGGGACTCAATCATTAGGGGGTTTGAAGCACAGGTTTGCTCCACAGAAAGAGTTTGGCATGGTGTGTTGCCCTCTGGGTGCACAGGTAGGGAGACCTCCATGGAAGCATGGACAGGCTCTTGGATAGAGCGGGGGTGGATCCAGTGGTCATTGTCCATGTTGGAACAAATGACATACATACAGTGCATCCGGAAAGTATTCACAGCGCATCCCTTTTTCCACATTTTGTTATGTTATAGCCTTAGTCCAAAATGGATTAAATTCATTTTTTTCCTCAGAATTCTATACACAACACCCCATAATGACAACGTGAAAAAAGTTTACTTGAGGTTTTTGCAAATTAATTAAAAATAAAAAAACTGAGAAACTGCATGTACATAAGTATTCACAGCCTTTGCTCAATACTTTGTCGATGCACCTTTGGCAGCAATTACAGCCTCAAGTCTTTTTGAATATGATGCCACAAGCTTGGCACACCTATCCTTAGCCAGTTTCGCCCATTCCTCTTTGCAGCACCTCTCAAGCTCCATCAGGTTGGATGGGAAGCGTCGGTGCACAGCCATTTTAAGATCTCTCCAGAGATGTTCAATAGGATTCAAGTCTGGGCTCTGGCTGGGCCACTCAAGGACATTCACAGAGTTGTCCTGAAGCCACTCCTTTGATATCTTGGCTGTGTGCTTAGGGTCGTTGTCCTGCTGAAAGATGAACCGTCGCCTCAGTCTGAGGTCAAGAGCGCTCTGGAGCAGGTTTTCATCCAGGATATCTCTGTACATTGCTGCAGTCAGCTTTCCCTTTATCCTGACTAGTCTCCCAGTTCCTGCCGCTGAAAAACATCCCCACAGCATGATGCTGCCACCTCCATGCTTCACTGTAGGGATGGTATTGGCTTGGTGATGAGCGGTGCCTGGTTTCCTCCAAACGTGACGCCTGGCATTCACACCAAAGAGTTCAATCTTTGTCTCATCAGACCACAGAATTTTCTTTCTCATGGTCTGAGAGTCTTTCAGGTGCCTTTTGGCAAACTCCAGGCGGGCTGCCATGTGCCTTTTACTAAGGAGTGGCTTCCATCTGGCCACTCTACCATACAGGCCTGATTGGTGGAATGCTGCAGAGATGGTTGTCCTTCTGGAAGCTTCTCCTCTCTCCACAGAGGACCTCTGGAGCTCTGACAGAGTGACCATCGGGTTCTTGGTCACCTCCCTGACTAAGGCCCTTCTCCCCCGATCGCTCAGTTTAGAAGGCCGGCCAGCTCTAGGAAGAGTCCTGGTGGTTTCGAACTTCTTCCACTTACGGATGATGGAGGCCACTGTGCTCATTGGGACCTTCAAAGCAGCAGAAATTTTTCTGTAACCTTCCCCAGATTTGTGCCTCGAGACAATCCTGTCTCGGAGGTCTACAGACAATTCCTTTGACTTCATGCTCGGTTTGTGATCTGACATGAATTGTCAACTGTGGAACCTTCTATAGACAGGTGTGTGCCTTTCCAAATCATGTCCAATCAACTGAATTGGTGGACTCCAATTAAGCTGCAGAAACATCTCAAGGATGATCAGGGGAAACAGGATGCACCTGAGCTCAATTTTGAGCTTCATGGCAAAGGCTGTGCATACTTATGTACATATGCTTTCTTAATTTTTTTATTTTTAATAAATTTGCAAAAACCTCAAGTAAACTTTTTTCACGTTGTCATTATGGGATGTCGTGTGTAGAATTCTGAGGAAAAAATGAATTTAATCCATTTTGGAATAAGGCTGTAACATAACAAAATGTGGAAAAAGTGATGCGCTGTGAATACTTTCCGGATGCACTGTAAAGGTAGTCTGTAAGTTCAAATCCAAATGTGATCCAAATTTAAAGAGTTAGGTGCCAAGGTTGTTTTTTATTTTAAGTTCTGCCTTTGCCATGCACCAGTCCAGTTAAGACTGAGGAGATAGGAAGGCTTAACATGTGGCTCAAATCTTGGTGTAGGGTAGAAGGGTATAGGGTTATAGGGCATTGGGACTCCTTTTGGAACACATGGGACCTGTTCCGCTGTGACAGGTCACATCTGAACCAGTGGGGCACCAATGTGTTGGGGAGACGTATGAGCAGGATAGTCGAGGATTGTTTAAACTAGGGAATGGGGGGGGGGGCAGGGGGTTTAGGACAGGCCAGGTTTAGAACTGTACATGAAGGAATAAACAATAGTGTAAAAATAAAAATGCATAGTAATGTAAATTCTAAACCAATGTTTAAATGCAAAAGTAAAATGAGTAACACATTAAAATAGTTTGCCTTAATGCTAGAAGTATCAAAAATAAAACAAGTGAGTTGTAGTTGAAGCATAATTATGATATTATATCAATAAAAACTTGGCTAAACAACAAAGACGGGGTTGAGTATAACAGAGGAACACACATTTTATAAGAAGGATAGACAGAAACAGAAACACAAAAGGAGAGGAAGTTGCAGTTTATGTCAAACAAAATTTAAATGCAAGGCCTCTTCAGTTAGACAATGAGCCCCATCTTAGTGAGGACATGTGGCTTCATCTGGAAAGCATGAGGGAAAGAGGCATTATTTTAGGAGAGTGTTATATAACACCCAATGAAGATAGTAATTTCAACGCACATCTTTTTAGTAATATTAAAAAGGTAAGTTTACAGAGGGGAAACTATATTATTATAAACAATATTAACTGGGACAACCTTGAAAATAGCAGAGCATAAGAGCAAGAGTTTTTAGAAGTAATCAGCAACTGTTTCTTAACATAGTATGTTAAAACATCAACGTGGGGTGAAGCCCATCTAGATTTAGTATCAGAATTAAGGTTGAAGAGGTGATTGAAACACTAGAGTCAAGTGACCATAATATAATACAGTTCTCAGTGTTTTGTAAGAGTGTGAATGCTAAGATTTAAAACTGTTAACTTTGTTAAGTATGGCAAATTTTGAGCAGATGCATCAAAGTCTAAGAAGGATGGACTTCAATAAGCTTTTAAGTGTGGAGACAATTAAGGAGCACTGGAACAGATTAAACAATGTTTTACACGTAATGCAGGACAGGTATATCCCTGAAATTATAATTAGTAGGATTTTTTTTTAAAGTAAGGAGATTAAAAAGGAGCTGTAGCTGTAAAAAGTGTACAAGACTAATAACTCGAATACTAATCTTATGGCACATCAGAGCATTAATATAACCATTAAGAAGGGTATTAGGGAAGCTAAAAAGCAGTTACAGAGAAATACAGTATAGCTGATAAAGCAAAAGATGACCCAAAGAGATTCTTTCAGCATTTTTTAATGGTAGAAGAACAGTCAAGGAGGTGGCAAAGTGCATCAGAAATAGTAAAGGGGAAATAAAAAATATGGACAATGAAATAGTGGATGCTCTAAACTCCCATTTCTTGAGGTCTTCACATGTGAGAAAGAGGATAACCTCCCAGCCTTAAAGAGGACTACTAAGGAGATACTGAGTGATTAAGAAATTGTAGAGGGAGAAGTTCTGCTCAGATTAAACTGGCTAAAATCAAACAAATTATCAGGGCCAGATAATATTTACCCTCGAGTTCTTAAGGAGGTTAGCGAGTACAGATTTGGTACAGAGTACACAGTACCTTTGACATATATTTTTAGGACGTCACTGCACAGTGGGGAAATTCTGAAGGACTGGAAAATGGCAAATATTATCCTGTTAAATAAAAAGGGTGACTGGGCAGAATCAAGCAAATATAAGTCAGTAAGCTTAAAGTGCATACAGGCAAATTAAAGCAAGAAATTGAGGACAAGATTGAACAATACATAGCAAGTACAGGAGTATTACAGAACAGACAGCATGGGCTCACAAGAGGGAGGTCATGCTTTACCAACATGTAGAATTCTATGAGGTAGTAACAAAAGGATATGATTAAATTGGAGCATATGATATTTATCTGGACTTTCAGAAAGCATTTTATAATGTGCCACATGAGAGGTTGGTCATCAAACTAAAAGAAGTGGGAGTTCAGGGTGTTGTTTGTAGATGGGTGCAAAACTGGATCAGACACAGGAAGCAGAGGGTGATGGCGCAAGGAACCTTATCAGAATCCGCTGATGTTAAGAGTGGTGCTCTATAGTGGTCGGTGCTATGACCACTGCTATTTTTAATATACGATCTTATATAAATGATTTGGATAGGAATATAAGTAACAAGTTCATTATGGTTTGCAGATGATACCAAACTAGGTGGAATGGAAGATAATCTAGAATCCGTTGAATCGTTACAGTATTACTTGGACAGCATACAGGCTTGGGCAGATTTGTGGCAGAGGACACTTAATGTAAGTATGTGCATAGTATTACTTGTAGGAAGTAAAAATATTAGTTTTGAATATACAATGGGAGGTCTGAAAAAAGATGAAAAGTACACCTTATAAGAAGGATTTAGGAGTCATAGCAGACTCGACAATATCAACTGCCAGACAGTGTTCAGAAGCCATTAAGAAAGCTAACAGAATGTCAGCTTAATATATAGCGCCCTCACGTGTGGAGTACAAGTCCAAGGAGGTTATGCTCAGGCTTTATAACACACTGGTGAGGCCTCATCTGGAGTATTGTGTGCAGTTTTGGTTTCCAGGCTACGAAAAGCAGTGCTGGAAAAAGTCCAGAGAAGAACGAATAGGCTGATTCAAGGGATAGTGTGGATGAATTATGAGGAAAGATTTAAAAAGTTGAGTTTTTTCAGTTTAAGCAAAAAAATATTATGAGGAGACATGATTGAAGTGTTTAAAATTATGAGAGGAATTAGTCCATTGGATTGAGACCGTTATTTTAAAATGAGTTCAACAAAAACACAGGGACAATGCTGGGCACTTGTTAAGGGTAAATTTCGCACAAAAATGAGGAAGTTTTTCTTTAAATAAATAAAGAATCATAGACACACATACAATAAGTTACCAAGTAGTATGGTAGACAGCAGGATGATAGCGACTTTCAAAACAGACTTTGTTATTTTAGAAGAATTAAGTGGATAGGACTGGGGAGCTTTGTAGGGCTGAATGGCCTGTTCTTATCTAGATTGTTCTAATGTTGTTTCATGCATGTTGAGGCCGAATGCTGTGGCTGGTACTGCTGGCATTCTCACCCTATTTCTGCACACATGTAACTGTCACATCTCAAAGACATGTGGATATGGTCAAATGGCAATTGAGGACTGACCACCATGTGGGGGTGTACATGAGTGGACCGTGAAACAAATTTCCACCCCATCCAGCCTGGCACCTAATGATGCAGGGGCAGTCCGTTATCTATTACATTATTTAGTGTGTACCAGGTATAACATCTGACAAATGATCAATTCAATTTATATGAATGTAATTCTACTTGAGAGCCCAGTATGCAATGCAGTCTTTACAAATATAATACATTAACAGTGCTAGTCCGGAATGTCAATGTGAGGTACCAATATCACTGTATATAGAAATGTGCTGTAGGCAGACTTCAGACTGGCCAAGAGGGCACCCTAACCCTGTTGTCTTTACTGCCTCAATTTTTTTTTCTGTGCTGCGTTGGGATGGAAGGTCACGTAGGTCTATAAGGAAGTCTGAAGTGAAGAGAGAGCCTGTTATGGCTCAACACCTCCTCCTGGCTGTCAAAAGGAAAAACTGCAGTAACTGTATGGAAGATACAAGAAACTGATTTTCATCTTTAACATGCATGTTTGGATTGAAGGTTCATAAGGTCAATATTGCCATGTGTACTGAGTCCACTGAGATTCTATCTTGCATGTGATAATCAAGATATCAAGACATCACCATTATTGCCTTACAGCAAAATAACTACCTTAAAAAGTCAGAATTGTAACATGAAGAATATAAAGTTGTGAAAGTATTCACACCCATTAGATATTTTCTGTATTTGACTGTTAGATTTTGGAAACACGTTGTATTAAACAGTCATATCTTAGCACTTCTAAATGAAAACACATTTAAAGCTATATCACCTTATCTGATGTTGTCAATTGCAATTTAAGACAGATATGGTGAGGTAATGCATACAGCAGACTGTAAGGGAGTCAGTATATGATGCTGAATGGAGCTCACATGACAACTACTTAACAAGACACTGAACCTCCACTAGAACTGTACAACAGGAAGTGCATGGAAACTGTTCATTGCTTTAAATCAAGAGATACTGATCGAGGAGGTGGCCTTGCGATAATTATATGTGACAAACTGCAAACTACCTCTAAAAATGTACGCAAATTTGCATCCTTTGAGGCACTCGCATTAGATATTAAAACAGATTTCAGCACAATTATGGTACTAGTTTACAGACCACCGGGGTCATAGTCAATGCTCTTGCCTGAATGTGGTAGCCTTTTATCCAATTTAGCCATTCATTATGTTCATGTAGTGTTGATGGGGGATTTTAATTTACACATTGATATGAAAACTGACACTTTCAGCAAATGTTTTACTTATTTCTTAAATTCAACATGTTTTTGCCAGATTGTCAATGGCCCAACACACAGTCATAACCACACATTAGATCTAATTACTACTTACAGAGTCGAGACTCAAAATGTTAATATTACACCGTTAAATAGTTATTTCTGATCATTACTTAATTACATTTGACTTGGTTCTGCCCTTTCCTGTATTTTGCAGATTAAAACAAGGACAGTACAACATCTAGATTATAACTGCATCAAAAGTTGTAGATATTTTGAGCAACTCAATCGTAATTGTTGAAAACAATTGAGATCAACTAATAACAAATTAGAATGAGACTTTGAAAAATGCTTTGGATATAACACTTCCCATCAAAACAAAAGTGATTTAAGTGCATAGAAACTCACCCTGGTTTAGTGAGAAGACTGAAGCTCTTAAATTAGAATGTCAAAAACTGGAGCAGAGATGAAAGACAACAAAGCTGCAGGTCTTCTGAATTGCCTGGACAGAGAGTGTTAAAAAGTACAAAAAAAGCTCTCTTTATAAATAACTTGGACTACTTTTCTAGATTAACAGAAAACAACAGTAATAATCCCCATAAACTGTTTAGAACAGCACCTAATTTACCAAATGGCCTATAATGCAAAATACCTAAAGACAATTAGCAGTACATATTGTATTTACTTCCTTAATGAGGAAAACGGCCATAAAAGATCCCAGATTTCAGTGTCACCTTGCAAACTAGGTAAACAAACCCTGTCTCATCTCATGCACACCACTTTAGCAAGTTTAATTTGGAAACAGAACAGGAAGAGACAGCTTTAAATTTCTACAATTAATCCTATTACTTGCACTTTAGACCCAGTCCCAACTATACTAGTAAAAAGATCAACAGGTGTTCTGCCAGCACCCACTCTTAGCCGTATCAATAGCTCATTGCTTTATGACACAACTGTTAATGAACTAAAAGTTTCAGCTATCAACCCATTTCTTAAATAGTCAGACGTAGACCCACATACGCTTAATAATTATAGACCCATTTCAAATTGACTATTTCTCTCCAACATACTTGAAAAAGTAGTTAGTCAGTCTCACCTTACACATCGCAATGTATCTGAGAAATTTCAATCTTCCTTATGCACTGGTCATAGTACAGAAACGGCACTAATCCGTGCTGTAAATGACATTCTGATATCCTCTGATGAAGGAATTTCTACTGTAAATCTGTTGGTATGAAATGTTATGCTTATAATCTAACATTGGCCTTTCTATTTTATTACAAAGGCTAGAAAATTACTTTGGGCACACAGACATTGTACTTGCTTGGTTTTGTTCTTATTTATCAAACTGTTACCACTACATACAAAATGTGCTAACAGTAGTCCATCGTTCTTCTCAGAACTTAAATATGGTGTCCCACACAGGTCAGTACTGGGACTTTTACTGTTTGTCTCTGAATACAGAAATATTAGTTACTGGGGGAATCATGCTGACAGCAACAACATTCTGTCATTCTTTACTCAGTTGTAATCACTATTATGGAATTAACATGTAAATTAGATGTTAATTTTGACACTAGCATGTAACTTAAAATATACATTACAAAACTATAGAAAACATGTTTTTCCATCTTTAAAATGTTGGAAGATTAAAATGTTTTCTAAATATGCAAGATACTAAGAAATTAATTCATGCTTTTATTTATAGTAGGAGTGACTACTGCAATGCATTATTCACTGGCTGCTCAAATTATTCTTCATGCAGCTTTCAGTTAATTGAAATGCTGATGCAAGAATCATTACACAAACCAGAAAATACAAACACATAACTCCAGTTCTCAAGTTCTCACAGTTGCTCACAGTTATGCTTAAGGCTTATTTCAAAATTCACCTTTAAATTATATAGCCATAAATGGCCAAGGGCCTGCTTACGTATCTGAACATATCATTACTTGGAAACTAGAGCGCACATTGAGGTTTCAAGATTCCAGACTTCTTAGGATTCCAAGGATCAAAGAAATAACAGTGGGAGGTTGACCTTTTAGTTACAGGGCCCCAAATCTGTGGAGTGACCTGCTTGCTACTGTAAGAAAAGCCCCTACAGTCTTGGCTTGTAATTCAACACTGCTCCACCATGACATTCTTCAGTACAAAGTTCCATTAATTTATTTCCTGTGGTAATTCTATCACATAGTCTAAAATGTAGAGTATCAGGTAAAAAGAAGAAACTGACCCCAGTCGTTCAGTTACAATGACAGTTAGCAAAGTGGAGCAGTAAGAGAAAACACACTTTGACACAGGACACTAGTGGTCTTAATGGCCCTCCTCCCAAATACCCTTTCTGATACTTAGAAGAAAGTAGACTGCAGGTCATCTTAATGGGCACACACAATATGTTACCATGCCCCACGACATTCACTGACCAAGTGCTCATATTTGGTCCCTTTACTTGCAATATCCTTGGGAAAAAACTGACAGTTATAACTGTAATTACAAATTAGATAAAATAAGGTTCACTTACCAGCATTAAGTCCACAGAATGTTGCAATTGATGGCCTGCTCCCATATTATCCTGTTACCCCATCCTTACAAACACTGATGCAGTCGTACGCTACACGTTATCTGAAACTTGCATTAGAACAGTTTATGACGGTCCTTGCCATAGACATTTATTATTCTGAAAATGCCAATCCCTGCCCAGCCTGATACCACTACTACAATAACTTAATGCGTCGCACCCATTCCCTTAATGTGCTTGACTGCATCATGAGTCCTCCACTTTCCACTGCTATTTTTGAAATCATAGGACTCCCAATACAGTTTCAGGTAACCCTGCACTCACCATTCAGTTTTTTGTTCAGCCCCCAAAAGTAGTGCTGCATAAGCTGTAGTTTAACCAACCACCTCCCCACAGCCAACAGTGGGATGTCACAGTCCAGCAAGATCAACAGGTTCAGTGGAAGGATGTCATGTTGGTAAAACAATTCCTCTTGCCAGTTGAAACCTTTTCCTGCTCTCCTTTAAAAATCCAAGTTTAATAGCCTTAAGACCAAAAGGAGCCTTTAACCCCTGGTCAGAAATAACTTTACTTAATGTCTCAGAGATAACAACCCTCCTTCTAGAGGTCCATGGTGTCCCCGCTGTTATTATATTCAGCTCCTATGTAAAGTGCCAAGCAAACAACAGGTCACCTGTCCATGATAATGGGTAGCAGGGATCCACATATAACATAGCAAAGTCTCTCAAGTACCAAGAAGTGTAACAGAGAACTGCTAATCCATTATGTGGTGCCCCCACTGACCTCCCATAACATATTCACCTCGAGAGTAACTAACTCTAGGGTTACATCCATAAACAAGGGAATCTAGCATCCCCTTGTTGCAACAGCCCAACAATACAAGTGGTAGTATAGTGTATAGCAGTGTTTCTCAACCTCGGTCCTGGGGACCCACTGTGGCTGCAGATTTTTGTTCCAACCAGATTCCTAATCAGTGATAACACCTGATAACACTGAGCTCATTTAAATAGCTGGTATTATTTTTCTTTTATCCTACATTCAGAAAAGCACAGCAGCATGATTTTTACATTTATAAGACATTTAGAAATATTTCTGCTTTTGCTATAGATTTAAATGCTTAATTCTTTTTTATTGATTTCATCATATTTTGCCCTTTCTCTGTGCAGTTTTTCCCCTTTGTTGTATCTTATTAATGAGAATTAAAAATGAGCAGAGCAGACACGCAGGCAAACAACACTAAATAATCAAAGGCTGCAACTACTTTAGCATCAGATCCACTAATTAGTAAATAATGGATTAATTAAACAATTAGAAGACCTAGAAAAGTAGAACGAAAATCAAAATGGAAATATTGTTAAAAAGAAAAAAATACATTATTCCCATATAACTTCTTGGTACATTTTAATATGTATTTTTTTTCTTTTTAACCAAACTTAGTTTTCTAATTTCTATACTGTTCCCAAAACACAGAACTTGGGAAATAACAGTTCACTTAATTAGCCCAGGAGTCCAATTAAAAACAGAAGCTGGTTGGAACAAAAACCTGCAGCCACAGTAGGTCCCCAGGACCGAGGTTGGGAAACACTGGTGTATAGCCTAAATCTGAAAATTCTGAAGTCTACCTTCCATGCTGAAAAGCCTTGCACTTCCGGTCCCACCTGTTTCCCTCTCCAGAAATTAATTAATGCTATTCTATGTCAATTAATTAAATTCCCCAGTTGCCTCGAAAGCTTGCATATTGTAATCTTTTTAGTTAGCCAATAAAAGGTGTCATTTTGCTTGGCTTTTCTCTACATTCACAATGGCTAACACGGTACAACACCCTAGTACTCCAGACTATGTTAAGATATATTAGCCTTGTTGTGGAGCCAATGCCTAAAACAGTAGTTGTTTTAATGTAGTTATTGAATTCATAGTCAACATCTTTATACTTTGAACTGCTATAGAAATTGTGTGCATTCAGATTTTCTGTTGAGTTCGTACTTGTCTTTGTATTTCTGTGAATCTTTTTACAGGTTACCAATTGTTTTCGTTTAGTTTGTTCTTTGAGGTTCTCACCCTCCTCATCCTTCTATTTATTATATGTCAAATTATGTCTGTACAGCAGCTACAATTAAAGTAAGATTGCTTCCATGTGCAAGCAGTTTTGCTGAGATTCAAGAAAACAAGATTTGAAATTAGTCTGAACTGGGCTAAGATGTTTTGTGACTCTTATGTCCCTTTTATAATCAAACCTTTTCCTTATGTTCTTAGACCATATCATCAATTGTTATAAAGAGCAGCTAAAACATCAGCTACATTAGGAGAAAATGTGATTCATGCAGTATACAAAAGCCATTTGTTTGTCCAGTTACTTATATTAAAACTGCTTGTTTGATTTAATTAACAAAAAGACTGTACAGGCCATAAGATGCCATTTATTATTATTCATTTGGCACAATGCATGTATCCATGACAGTGTTTAGACTTCGATTCAGAATTCCAAACCATCACATGCCCCCCACCCCCCAACACAGTTCCATTCTTGCAGGTATACACACATTCATGTTTCACTCTCACATCTGCCTGCACACACATACAATGGAGTCTGGGGAATACTTGCAGGGAGAGCAATACTAAAAATCTAATCTTATTTCTTAGAAAAATGTGCACAGTTGGTCATGTTTAAGAAACAAAAAATAAAGAATCTATTTAAATTAAATTAGTGTGGTCCACAATGAGGAAACAAAGTGAGGAAATCCATCAGGATAATCTACCAGCAAAGAAAAAAAAAGAAAGAAAAACACAACAGTATACTAAATATACATACTGAATGGGGGAGGCTGACATACCATGACAACAGACATCAAAAAAAGAAACAAATAGTCTAACAAAAACTGGAGGCACTAGGCTCAATACAAAAGTTTAACAGTGCAATTTAAATTAAAACATAAATGAAAAAGAATAAAACTGTACAATCTTCATTTAAATTCACTTTTGAAAAAAGAAAAAAACATACTTCATTCAAAACACATTATATATATATCTATATACACATATGTAAAAAAGATAAAGAAATATATTTAAAAAAACATGCAAAACTGCCTCTACAACATCATCTAGCACTTCCTACCGCCTTCCTTGGAGAAGATGAGTCTTATAAAAGAGCTGCTTTGTGTTTTATTTAGAGTTCATCACTTAACCCTAACACTTTTTCCATAGGTCACTGAAATCATTCACCTGCAGCATTCTAGTGCAGACAGTGACTCTGCCACGTTCAAGAAAAAAAGCACTTCCTTAGGCTTCAGTTCCCGACATGAGGCTATGTTACTCATTGCCAAGTCCACTAAGCTCATTTCTGTGGCCAACATTGTGCATGTTACCTAAAAATCCTCCTAGTTGCCATCTGCAGTAAACCATAAAACCACAGTCCCAGTAGTGTTCTGTTCTGGAGTGTCAAACCCCAAAGGGAAGCGATAAGTAATCCCAACAGGACTTCAGGGCTCTATGTCCAATATCCAAGTAACCAGAAGGGCCAAGAATTTGGGGCATACAAGCCATTGAAAAACAGAGGGAAGGATATCAGCGATTTTTTTTTTCCCTAAGCAAACAGTGCTAATCCATTCATCAGTTATCCTCATGCCTGCTCCTCCTTCTTTTTCAAAGAGATACGCTTCTTCCTTGCTGCCAGCATTTCATAGAATGGGTCGACACTAACAGCAGACCTGTTGGCGAAAGTACAAAAGTGGCATTTTTGTTTCTGCATTGAAAAAAAATTATGAAAAAGACAGATGGACAAGCAAAGATAGATACATGAACAGATAAGTCCATTAAACAAAGATCAGTGTTGCTACTATTACATCTCAAGGTGAGACTCTTTCAGAA
This sequence comes from Erpetoichthys calabaricus, assembly GCF_900747795.2. Lineage (NCBI taxonomy): Eukaryota > Metazoa > Chordata > Cladistia > Polypteriformes > Polypteridae > Erpetoichthys > Erpetoichthys calabaricus. The sequence goes on along the minus strand of NC_041409.2, from coordinate 4,567,312 downwards.
TAAAACTCAAACCACTAAATGTTATAAAGCTTAGTAACACTTCACAAGATCAGCCAATACTGGTACATTTCAATGAATATTCAAATAACCATTACTTCAAATAACTAAACAACACATGAACATGGGGTAAATCTGCATCAAAATAATTCTGGTTTTGGAGGTTGAAGTCATGTTATGGATGCAAAAACAGCACTACTTTATATAATTTACCATAATTCTTACACCTATAGATAAATTATACCAGTGCAACATACATCTAAAATAATTATTGGAATGCATCCATAATGGTTTATCTGTGGATAAGGTTGCATTTTTCATTATTTAAACACCTATTATTTATTTAAGTCAATTGGTGAGAAATAAGAGAATGGGGGCCACAAACTAGATCACGTAGTCTCTGAAGCTAGACTGTGCATACTAGATATATATACAGTGCATCCAGAAAGTATTCACAGCGCATCACTTTTTCCACATTTTGTTATGTTACAGCCTTATTCCAAAATGGATTAAATTCATTTTTTCCTCAGAATTCTACACACAACACCCCATTAATGACAACGGGAAAAAAGTTTACTTGAGATTTTTGCAAATTTATTAAAAATAAAAAAACTGAGAAATCACATGTACATAAGTATTCAGAGCCTTTGCCAAGAAGCTCAAAATTGAGCTCAGGTGCATCCTGTTTCCCCTGATCATCCTTGAGATGTTTCTGCAGCTTCATTGGAGTCCACTTGTGGTAAATTCAGTTGATTGGACAGGATTTGGAAAGGCACACACCTGTCTATATAAGGTCCCACAGTTGACAGTTCATGTCAGAGCACAAACCACGCATGAAGTCAAAGGAATTGTCTGTAGACCTCCGAGACAGGATTGTCTCGAGGCACAAATCTGGGGAAGGTTACAGAAAAATTTCTGCTGCTTTGAAGGTCCCAATGAGCACAGTGGCCTCCATCATCCGTAAGTGGATGAAGTTCGAAACCACCAGGACTCTTCCTAGAGCTGGCCGGCCACCTAAACTGAACGATCGGGGGAGAAGGGTCTCAGTCAGGGAGGTGACCAAGAACCTGATGGTCACTCTGTCAGAGCTCCAGAGGTCCACTGTAGAGAGAGGAGAAACTTCCAGAAGGACAACCATCTCTGCAGCAATCCACCAATCAGGCCTGTATGGTAGAGTAGCTAGACGGAAGCCACTCCTTAGTAAAAGGCACATGGCAGCCCGCCTGGAGTTTGCCAAAAGGCACCTGAAAGACTCTCAGACCATGAGAAAGAAAATTCTCTGGTCTGATGAGACAAAGATTGAACTCTTTGGTGTGAATGCCAGGAGTCACATTTGGAGGAAACCAGGCACCGCTCATCACCAGGCCAATACCATCCCTACAGTAAAGCACGGTGGTGGCAGCATTCATGCTATGGGGATGTTTTTCAGTGGCAGGGACTGGGAGAATAGTCAGGATAAAGGGAAAGATGACTGCAGCAATGTACAGAGACATCCTGGATGAAAACCTGCTCCAGAGCGCTCTTGACCTCAGACTGGGGCGACGGTTCATCTTTCAGCAGGACAACGACCCTAAGCACACAGCCAAGATATCAAAGGAGTGGCTTCAGGACAACTCTGTGAATGTCCTTGAGTGGCCCAGCCAGAGCCCAGACTTGAATCCGATTCAACATCTCTGGAGAGATCTTAAAATGGCTGTGCACCAACGCTTCCCATCCAACCTGATGGAGCTTGAGAGGTGCTGCAAAGAGGAATGGGCGAAACTGGCCAAGGATAGGTATGCCAAGCTTGTGGCATCATATTCAAAAAGACTTGAGGCTGTAATTGCTACCAAAAGTGCATCGACAAAGTATTGAGCAAAGGCTGTGAATACTTATGTACATGTGATTTCTCTTTTTTTATTTTTAATAAATTTGCAAAAACCTCAAGTAAACTTTTTTCACGTTGTCATTATGGGGTGTTGTGTGTAGAATTCTGAGGGAAAAAAATGAATTTAATCCATTTTGGAATAAGGCTATAACATAACAAAATGTGGAAAAAGTGATGCGCTGTGAATACTTTCCGGATGCACTGTATTTATATATTTTTTTTTATAAAAGTCAAAAATTGCGTACATTTAGGGAGCAGGTAAAGCTTTCTGTGTGTGGAAGAGCAGAGAAAAATGTAAAAATACTGATAAAACAGTGGGCTGATCAGGAGTCAAAGTGGAGTGGAGTCAAAGTCAATACATTTTTACCAACTCAGACCATATGTAAATTGTAACATAATTTTTAAAATTTCTAATTTCATATATACTAATTCAAATAAATGATTTGTCTTCTAGTTTTCTGATAAAAATATAACCTTTATCTTTTGTTTAATCTTACTCAATGTTTGTAACTTCTTTAATAAATAATAAATTATACTAGTGTGTATAATAGCTATTAACACTTGAAATGACTGAGTTTTAATTTATTTTTCACATTAGGCTGCAAAGCCCCATTTTTAGCAGTGATTATTTCAATACACCAATGGTAAATTCAATTTTTCCTTCCTTAACTAGTCATGTGTTAGAACTAACTGATTATTAGAGAAACATTTCTAATTGCATTAACAATGCCGAAACCTATTATCCTGCTCAGTTGTGTTGCAAGGCACTGGTATTCTTAAATTTCAGTTTCTGGGTTCAAAAATGACCAAAATGACACAGCTAGCATGTTCTAATTAAAGACATAAACTACAAAATGGCTGTTGCCTTTAAGTGAAATGCCAAACGGTAACTGTTGCATCTTTTACCACTACACTTGTAAAATCATTAACACACTGCTAGCTTCAACTGTGCACTCAAACAAATAATTGAGCAACTGCAACAGGTAATCTCTGTGTAATGAAGACTACAATGTAATCAAGACACATTAGTTTTGAGATGTATATTATAGTTTGTTTTTTTTAATATTAAATAAACAGTATTTTTCACTTGGCACTTTAGTGAATTGGACAATTGCAATTACTGTGTGATAACTGTCTTTATAAATAATGCACAGCAACACCATTAGCAACTCATACCACAAATATCCAATGTTGTATGTGCATAGATTGTAGGGGTCTACGTGTATTTCGGGGTTTGTTTTCCAACATTTTTTGTTCTTCAATTTTGTATGTACACACTATTGTCCCATTAATGATTCAAGATGAACATAAATGCAGTTTGCTAAATGTGTTGCCCTAAAGCTTGTCCACATCATGGCAATACCCCTGTCTATTTCTCCCCTAGAATGAATGAATATATCTGTAGTTGTAAGTCTGTTTACATAAAAAAGCAACACAATAGGCTTGACAGCATTTTGTAACTTCACCTTCTTCTTCTTGCTCTTCATCGTTTCCCACTTCTATGTGGGGTCGATGTACTTGATCAACCTTCTCCAAACAACTCTATCATGCACCCCCTCGCCAGTCAATCCCTTTTCCTACACATTGTCTTTTACTTTATCCAACCACCTCCACTTTGGCCTCCCCTGTACTTCCATTCCCATCATTATTCTGCCCACATGTTCATTGTCTTTCCTCATCACATGTCCATACCTCTTCAATCTATTTTCCTGTACTTTCTTAGGTATCTCTCCCACTTTTCTTATACCTCCGAATTTCTCATTTCTTATTATTTTTTTTTTTTTTTAACTCCTCACATCCATCTCAACATTCTCATTCTTCTCTTTTCTGACACATCTAACTTCTTCTCTTGTGCTCCCTTAACTGCCCATGTCTCCGCTCAGAACATCATTTTTGGTCTTACCATTGTCTTAAAAACCTTACATTTACTTTGATTGAGGCACTGGGGTGCAAACCAGACCAACTTGGTGCTGGTCCCAAGCCAGGACAAACAGAGAGGGTTAGTGTCCGGAAGGGCATCTGGCTGTAACACTTTAGCTAAAACCCTAATGATGGAACCAATTCAATCAGTTTCAGGAAATTTTGTTCACAGGTGAGGTTAGATATAACTGCATGACAAACCAATGAATCCGAGGCAGCTATGGAAGTTTCAGAAACATTGTAGAATTATGATGTTAAAGTTGCAGTGAAGTCCTCAGAAAAAGCTTTCAATTTACGGGTCAACCTACATTTTCATCCATCCTTATAGCGAGGAGTTCTTGGTAGTGATCTCATTCTTTCATTTATAAATACAGCGTCCCACTTTCTAGGTTGCTACTTTGTAAAGGTGGTGTACCAAGCATAGCTCACTGGAAGACCACCTCACGGCAAATCCAGAACAGGCTGGATGGATTATCCCCCTCAGCTGTACTGAAGTACATGGTAATTCCCCCAGAAGAACCGTCAAAATGCTGTTAGGGAAAATGTAGTCTAGTCTGTCAAACCACTTGTGTTTGTGCTACTAATATAGCCCTCACCAAGTCACAGAAAATGAGGTAGCACAGCTTATTACTGTAGGGGTGGCGTGTGTGGAATTATTAATAGAAAATAGATAGTAGTGACCACTCTAAACAAGAGAAACAAATTAGCACGGCAAAGCTCATCTTCCAGTGTCACTGATGTTAACTGGGAATGGAGACTGGTGGAAAGGTGGGAAAACTTTAAGAGTGGGAAAAGACAGATGAGACTTTTGAGATGAACAAACACAGAAAAACTGTTCAGCAAGATAAACATTCATTGTCAAAAGATTCAGAGGACAAAAAAAATCTGGTTTAGACAAATAATTTTATAAAATTTACTTAATTTTGAACACAGGTATTATGTGAGTAAATAATTTAACTGACTACATAAACCAGCCTTGAAAGACAAAAACACAGTAAGATGAGATGTCATCATATGAAAAAAAAAACCAAAACTAGAAATAAAAACTTACTTTATACTCTTGATCCATTCATCCTTTTCCTCTGGGGTGGGAGCAGAAATTCGATACACCATGTGATTGCCCTCCACTACTCGCCCATCTGCCTCTGTCTTGCAGGCTTTAATCAACTGACCTCGGTTATTGGGGATGTACAACTCAAAGCAGTTCTAAAATAAAAAAGCAGCATGTAAAAACTTTTGGTAAGGAAAGGAACTTTGCAGCAAATGAGATGGGCAAGTGCAACCGGTTCCAGTTCTATTAATCATCATAATCTGATTACAAGAATATTCAAGATGACTACAATTTGGTTTTTGTGCCTAGACAATCATTTACTCTTACAACTTTGTCTCCCTTTCAGATTAAAAAGACAGGTGGACATATAGGAATGAACAGAACAATATTTGAACATTAAGATATATCTGTGTAAATTATTCTTGTTGCTGTCTCACCACTGAAAAAGGAATAAATATTAACTGAAGGCAAGCCAGAAGAAAGATAGGGGGGGGTAAGTCTCTGGATGGGGCATAACTTGACTCATGTAGCTGCATATCAATATAAATAAGGTTCTTCATTATGTACTTTATTAATAATGTTTTACTTGATGCCACTTAATAACTACTAATAAATAAAAGTTAATTTTGTACTATTTATAAATCTGATGAATTTTGTGGCAGCCTACAAGAATGAACGTTCTTTAATTTCTTGTTAAAGCTAGCTGCTATGTATTTCTTAAACATGCAGCATGTACTACTTAGTGGGTCACCATTACATCCACATAAAAACTGAGGTTTAAGTAAGACAAAAGATTATTAATTCTTACTGGCTTTCTAGGATCTTCTACTTCCCGTATGCTTAGATTTTCCAATGGAATAATTCCTCTTGGCTCTTTGTCCTGTAATTCAAAATAAAATAAAAAATAAAAAGGTCCATCAATACATCCACATATGCCTAATAATAACAACCACAAACATAATCTGACGCTGACAGCTCAGTGCATCCTGTTACAATATGGCCTTAAAACTCTCTGGTTTATTATTGAAGCAAACCATGGTAAATACTTGTAACATGATAAACACTTATACCATCAAAGTTATATCATGTCAAAGGCACGATCTTTTAGATTTATGTTCTCCTTATTTAATAATATTCAAAAATGCATGAACGACGAGAAAAATGCTGTTAATTGTATGTACATACAATTACTTTCACCATAGGCTTAAATCGAGTAAAATGCACTCTTAAAACTTAGATTTTAAATTCTTTCAGAATTACTTTGTAAATAAAGAGGAACGATGACTTATAAAAATTAATTACTCCGTTCAAGGAAAAGTATTTACTGTCAAATAGATCATTATAACAAAAACCCATCAGTATTTGACTTTACTCGTTTGATCAACACTGTGAAAATGTTTAAAGCTTTTACTTGGAAAGGCTCATCAGACAGCAAATTAAACAATGAAGGATTATTAAATTATCTATAATTGCATTTATTAAATTCCAGTTACTATATCTGTCATTCTATTTAAGACAACTGTAAATACTATTTTTTTCCCAATTATATTTGCAGAGCACATACACGGAAATTAAACTGTAAAACAGTAAAATCCATCCATTCATCCATCTATTTTCTTAACCCATTTATCCAGAGCAGGGTTGTGATGAAACTGAAGCCTATCCCAACAAACATCAAGCGCAAGGCAGGAACAATCCCTGGATAGGGTGCCAAGACCATTGCAGGGTGCACACATACACTTGCATGCACACACAAGGGCCAATTTAACAACACTGACCGACCTAACCTGCACGTCTTCAGAATGTGAGGAGAAACCAGAGCGAAAAAAAAAACCCAACTCACACAGACATGAGGAGAACATGTAAACTCCATACAGGAAGCACCAAGAGGTAAACCTTGGTCTCCTTGTTGCAAGGCACTAGTGCTACCACTGTTACATTAGCAATATCCATCCATCCATCCATTTTCCAACGCTGAATCCGAACACAGGGTCACGGGGGTCTGCTGGAGCCAATCCCAGCCAACACAGGGCACAAGGCAGGAACCAATCCCGGGCAGGGTGCCAACTCACTGCAGGACACACACTAACACATCCACACACCAAGCACACACTAGGGCAATTTAGAATCACCAATCCACCTAACCTGCATGTTTTTGGACTGTGGGAGGAAACCGGAGCGCCCGGAGGAAACCCACGCAGACACGGGGAGAACATGCAAACTCCACGCAGGGAGGACCCGGGAATCGAACCTGGGTCTCCTAACTGCGAGGCAGCAGCACTACCACTGCGCCACCGTGCTGCCCCATTAGTAATATGAAAATACTAAATTGTGCAATATTTAGACACATAAGCATTCATTCATACATACATACTGCAATAAAATAATTAAAACCAAAGTCCACTTCAGCAGCTTTCATAGGAGGACACAAAGAGGAAATTGAGGATGAGAAATGCTTAATGGCCAACAACTCAACTGAAACAGTAGAGAGCATACATTTTTACTGCACAAACATCCACATTAGCTGCTTTTCAAAGGTATGCTAAAGTAACAGTTCTTCAAACTGGATAGAAACAGTGTATATGATTGGGCATATCCTACAGTACACAAGAAACCAGACCATTCCAATTGCTGCTAAACCAAAGTATTTTCCTTAAACTTAACAAAGAACTGTTTTATATTTAAAAGGCATTTATCTCGTCTTATAAGCTATTAAAAGAAACTAAACTGTACCAAGAAAATGCACTGTATACCACAACACAACCACTAGAACGGTTCATGGTTATGGTTTTAAAGCAAGATTTGAACCTGCAGATGTATTTTGACATGTACCACACACATAACTCTTCTATTTGCCAAGGACAAGGTAAAGGTTGATTTATTTGAACAAATGACATTTTAGAACAACTTGGTAGACCACCAGTTGTGTTCTGTGTAGCACTTTACACCTAAAATGCATTTAATTATGTGCTTTGATTATCACTCATACAACTCATTTACTTGGGCACTTCTTTTGGTCAGTTGTCTATATGTAAATTTCCATGAATATACTCTTTTTTTCTCTTGTCGTTGCTTTTTTTGATGCTTTATCGTACAGAGCGTTATAATTTTACTGAATGCTATGGTAGTGTGCAGTGAGTATAATAATCATTATGTCTCTGTGATTGTGCTGTATTTATATATTTACACATAGATTGTAGCTTGCATTCATACACAGAGTGTTTTAGCTTGTACTCGGAAAGTAGATGTTATATAAATTGTAAGACAAAGCCCTTTAGAAATATAAAAACCTACAGACGCACTTTAAAATGGTACAGAGCAAAATTTTTTATATAATTGTTAACTTGCCAGACAATTCTAGTTACAGAGAAAGCAAAAGAAGAAAGTGCATCAGGGATATTAACAAAACATTAATAGGAGTATTTGATTTGCAAACAAACATGCCCATAACTAAGGAGAAAGCAGTGTCTAAGCCTTGCCCAGAAATTAAACACGATCAATAAACAAAATGCTCTTTACAGAGAGAGAGAGGGCAGGAGGGAGAGATGGGGGGGGGGGGGGAGCTAAGAGATGAAGACCGTGAAAAGATGAACTATAATAAAAAATTGCCCTATTGCTCATATCAAATTGATACCTACCTAGCACACTTAATATATCTTCTTGAAAAAACAGAAAACTGGTTTTAAACTCTCCGATTACATAAGCTGCTACATTTGAGCCCATGTCCTACTCATGGATTTTGCCTGACAGTAACATCAAATAAAATAATGAAGGACTTTGGAATGATGAACAATTTATTAATTACCATAATGAGTCACTTTTGATTGTATTTTGTATGAAATGTATGTTGGGTTATTTATTTTTTATAATAAAAATGTCTTGACTTAATGAGATTGAGAGTTAGCAAAGAATTATATTGGTTCTGCAACATACAGAAATAGAACAATTACACTAAAAGCAAAAAAATTTAATATGGCTCAATTAAACAGTTTCCTAGCACAGAATAATGTTTTAGCATTCATTTCCCATTCTTATGCTCTGATTGTAAATAATATCTCATGACCATTACAGGTATATTAAGTTTTCCAGGTATGCTGGCAAAACAGAGGAAAAGGATTTAAAAACAAATACATTTTTATTTCTAAACCGGAGGTTGGGGGTGGAGACAACAACATTAAATGAAACATGTTATTCAAACAAGTTGCATATGTTTTACACATTCACATACTGGTACAAATAATAGCAATTTTTGGCATGAAAATTTGAGTGGGTCTGCACAGACCAGGCAGAGAGACAGAGAGAGATAATGTCAGAAGGGACAGCTCCATTCTGAGAAGCTGTATGGAGGGTATGTATGTATGTGAGAGAGAGGGAGAGATTGTCAAGCGCTAAACTTACAAGAGCGGCTCTTCTGCTTAAGCTCATTGGCTTTGGAATGTGAACACCTGCGATCTCTGAGTGATCTCAGATTAGATTGGCTCGAGCCCAATTTATGTTAAATGGGGAAACAGCTAAATTGTATTATACATAAGTAACCAACATGATTCATGATAATTATGACAGCTACTACATAAGAGTACAAGTTCTCACCTTAATAATTAAAATCACAAAAAAACTATAATAAGTACTTAAAAGGGCTGTATCCTTTACAAAAGGCACAAACCTATTGAGTTGATAGAACAGTGGCTAATTTAACAAATGGAATTAAGAACTACACTGCAGAGACATTAGCAGTACAAACTTCATTAACTTCTCTATTGAGAAAATCAAAAATAAAAGACCCTAGATCTCAGCATCACAATGGAAATGTCATACTATCTTGGTAAAACCTGTCTCACCTTGCATTTAACACTTAAGAAATTTTAATCCTGTAACAGAACAGGAAGTCTCAACTTTTAATTTCTAAAACAAAACCTACTACTTGTTCCCTAGATCCGGTGCCAACAAAACTGTAAAAAGCACAATGGATGTTCTTGTAGCACCTATTCTTAGTATTATCAAAAGCTCACTATTGCATGGCACAGTACCTGATGCACTAAAACTATCAGTCATTCAACCATTACTTGAGAAGTCAGACCTAGCATGCTATAAACGACATTCTGATATCCTCTGATGAAGGAAATTCCACTGTAATTATGTTCTTAGACTTCATTGCACTGTTTGACATCATTGACCATTCTATTTTACTACACAGGCTGAAAATGATATTGGGCATACAAACAATGCTCTTGTCTAATTTAGTTCTTATTTATCAAATTGATTCCAGTATGTACAGAAATGTGCTGACAGTACTCCATCATTATACACAGAAGTGAGATATGGTGTTCCACAGGACTCAGAACTTGGACCTGTACTGTTTTCACTTTACATGCTTCCACTGGGATTTATTATTGAAAACTCGTACACAGATGACACCCAGTCATGCCTTTCCTTTAGGCCAAATTACATTTCTCTAACGTTATCCTTAATTAGATGTACTGCTGTAAGTATTTTTGCAAGAACAAGAAAATACAAACACATAACGCCAGTTGTTAAATTCTTACACTGGCTCTCTGTTAGTTATTTTAAAATCCTCCTTTTAACATATAAATTCTGAAATGGCCAAGATCCTGCCTACTTATCTGAACTTATCATTACTTACAAAACAGAGTGCACATTAAGATCTCAAGATGCTGGTCTGCTTATGATTGCAAGGATTAATAAAATAAGAGTGCTCTCCCACCCACTCTAGACCCTTACCAATACACATATAGACCCAACAGGTCAACAGATGACGTCATTTCCACTGTCCTCCACACTGTACTGCTTCACCTATAACAGCGTGGAACATATGCACAACTGCTGTTTGTGGATTACAGTTCTTCTTTACTATCATAACCAGCAGACTGTTTTCCGAGATGTCCAACCTAAGCCTCCAACGTAACATCTGCCTGTGGATACAGGACTTTTTAACAAACATTGTCACTTCTCATAGGAACACCACAAGGCTGTGTGTTGAGCCCTTTCCTTTACTCTCTGTATACATATGACTGCATACTAGCCCACAACACCAATGCCATTATTAAATTTGTAGATGATACAATAATAGTGCAGCTGATCAGTGATGGACACGAGACTGCCTACAGGGAGGAAGTATGACTGACAGACTGAATAACTTGATACTTAACACGAAAAAAAACTACAAAACTGATCATCGTTTTCAAGAAGAAGCAGGATGATCATCAGCCCCTGAATGTAAACAGTGACAAAATGGAGAGAGTCTCTAGTTTTAGGATCTTGGGTACCTACATCTTAGAAGATCTCACAAGGACAATAAAAAGTGACTTTACTTTCTAAGAAACTTCAACTTCAGGAAAGTTGATCTGGCACAAAAGATTCTGGTGCATTTTTATCTTTGTTCCATGGAGAGTGTCCTAACTCATGGGATACTCGTGTGGTATGCAAACAGCTTAACAGATGAAAAAAAGGCTCTACAGAGAATCATAACAGCAGAGAAAATTACCAACACACCTTTGCCTACCTTGAAAGACATCTAAACCTCTTGATGTCTACAGAAGACATCCAGCATCATAAACTTGTATCACCCAGCACATGAACTGTCTGAACTTCTTCCTCAGGGAAGAGATATAGGTCTATTACAGCACACACCACAAGACTGATGATCAGTTTCTAACCCAAAGTGATTACTATATTAAATTCTGTACTGAAATCGCACAGCTTATAGACGGAATTGTGAAATATCATATGCATCGTTATTATTTATTATCTTAATTTGGGCAATTATTAAAAATACTTTTTTGTCATATGCTGACAATTGTGTAATGTGTGAGTTGTATACGTTAGAATATTAGATGTGTGGTTTTTAACAGTATAGTTTTAAGCATTTCAAGTAGTGTAGCTGAATCTCACTGTATGTGTTATGCAATGACAATAAAGGAATCTTAAACCTTAAGAGGTGCCCCCTTCAGTCTCAGCTTTTAAATCCCGGCGGAAGACTCACTACTTCAGTTTAGCATATCCAGACTAGAGCTGCTGATTAACTGTGCATACTACATCTCTGCTGTTAGTCATTTGTACTAGAACATAAGTAATACAGTCATATGAAAAAGTTTGGGAACCCATCTCAGCCTGCATAATAATTAACTCTACTTTCAACAAAAAAGATAACAGTGGTGTTAAATTAACTGCTCAATGCTGATTACTTGCAACACCAAATTGGTTGGATTAGCTTGTTAAGCCTTGAACTTCATAGACAGGTGTGTCCAATCATGAGAAAAGGTATTTAAGGTAGTCAATTGCAAGTTGTGCTTCCCTTTGACTCTCCTCTGAAGAGTGACAGCATGGGATCCTCAAAGCAACTCTCAAAAGATCTAAAAACAAAGATTGTTCAGTCTCATGGTTTACGGGAAGGCTACAAAAAGCCATCTCAGAGGTTTAAACTGTCAGTTTCAACTGTAAGGAATGGAATCAGGAAATGGAAGACCACAGGCACAGTTGCTGTTAAACCCAGCAGGTCTGGCAGGCCAAGAAAAATCCAGGAGCAGCATATGCACAGGATTGTGAAAATGGTTATAGACAACCCACAGATCACCTCCAAAGACCTGGAAGAATATCTTGCTGCAGATGGTGTATCTGTACATTGTTCTACAATTCAGCGCAATTTGCACAAAGAACATCTGAATGGCAGGGTGATGAGAAAGAAGCTCTTTCTGCACTCACACCACAGACAGAGTCGCTTGTTGTATGCAAATGCTCATTTAGACAAGCCAGATTAATTTTGGAACAAAGCGCTTTGGACTGATGAGACAAAAATGGAGTTATTTGGTCATAACAAAAAGCGATTTGCATGGCAGAAGACCAACACTGCATTCCAAGAAAAACACCTGCTACCTACTGTCAAATTTGGTAGAGGTTCCATCATGCTGTGTGGCTGTGTAGCTAGTTCAGGGACTGGAACCTTGTTAAAGTCGAGGGTCAGATGAATTCAACCCAATATTAACAAATTCTTCAGGATAATGTTCAAGCATCACTCACAAAGTTGAAGTTATGCAGTGGTTGGATATTCCAACAAGACAATGACCCAAAATACAGTTCGAAATCTACAAAGGCATTCATGCAGAGGGAGAAGAACAATGTTCTGGTACGGCCATCACAGTCCCCTGACTTGAATATCATCGAATATCTATGGGATGAATTGAAGCAGGCTGTCCATGCTCAGCAGCCATCAAATTTAACTGAACTGGAGAGATTCTGTATGGAAGAATGGTCAGAAATACCTCCATCCAGACTCCAGGCACTCGTCAAAGGCTATAAGAGGCATCTAGAGGTTGTTTCATTTACAAAAGAAGGCTCAACTAAGTATTGATGTAATATCTCTGTTGGGGTGCCCAAATTTATGCATCTAATTTTGTTATGATGCATAGTGCATATTTTCTGTTAATCCAATAATCTTAATGTCACTGCTGAAATACTACTGTTTCCATAAGGCATGTCATATATTAAAAGGAAGTTGCTACTTTGAAAGCTCAGCCAATAATAAACAAAAATCCAAAGAATTAAGAGGGGTTCCCAAACTTTTTCATATGGCTGTATATTAAAAGGAAGTTGCTACTTTGAAAGCATGCCAATGATAAACAAAAATCCAAACAATTAAGAGGGGTTCCCAAACTTTTTCATATGACTGTATATTTATAATTTGTTGCTAACACTCACCTACTCTGTTTCTCTTCTATGTACTCACAAGTGGCACTTAGTGCCACTGCTCTAATGCCAAGTTGTTTGTCTGCCTATGGAAAAATCTTCTCTGATAAAGGAGCACTGGAGTAATTGGATACAAAGGTCCTTTCATCAAAATGGTCGGTCCAGCACTGACTCCGTTGTGAAATGGCCAGCAGGAGGGAAGCAGCTTGTTGACTGAGGTCTCTAGGACTCTAAACAACTTTGAATCCTCTTATGTGATATAATCAATTCTTGAATTTTGCTCTATACCTGTACTATTACTGTTGTACTACTGTTTTGTATTCCTGAAGAGGCAATGATATATTGACTTTCTAGATCTGTGAATACGATTACTTGTGTTCTGTTCTGTGCATTGTATTTACCGGATTTTTTGACACCTACTGTACGCCCAACCTACCTAGAAACAAGTCTCTCTGAATTGCCTTTCCTAAGGTTTCCACCAAAGAATTGGTTTCCCCTACAATTGTTTTTTTTTGTCTTCCTAAGGACGCAACGTAGGGGGTCTTTGAAAAAACAAGGCCTGTTAAAGCCCACTGCATAAGTCCTTGTGTGATTTTGGGCTATACAAAAAAAAAAAAAAAACTGAGCTGAAAATTCAAGGCTGCACATGTGCATATATGATCCAAGATATTTTGAGAATACCATAGGGTCCAAGGGCCTAGCTAAAAATTTCACATACTCCAAAAAGAAATATTTTCTAGGTAAGAAACTAAGAACAAATCACGGAAAACTTTAAAATATGACAACTAAGCTGAGTTTGCTAAAAAATTAGACTGTACACAGCAAGACTGAAAAGGAAAATGGTTTTTAAGTAAATCAATCTGAATTAAACTGATTAATTATGTATAGCTGCTTACATTCTTGTACAAATGGATTGTCATCAAGTTGCGCATACAACTAAACAGAAAAAAATAACACTGAAGCAAACACATAGTTGTGTTATGAAAACCCAAATCACTGTTATTGAATGTTACTATGTGTACTAAAATGTCAAAATAAACACAATAGAAAAGGTAAGTCTAGTGTTCACTGCTGCACTGATGCAGATTTACTACACATTCTTTGTGTGAAATGTTTTGAAACAGTCACTAATGTACAGCCCAGTGTTGCAATTGAGACTGTACAAACAGTTTTCTTTGTGCACTTTTCTTATATTTTTTTCTGTAGATTGCCATATGGGAGGGTAGAATATCATTGCCGGACCAGCATGATCAACGCACACCTTATGCTAAAGCAGGCTACCACAGCACGTGGCTTAATGATTTTAACATTTCTCCTCACACCAACCTTGACAGTTGCTGCACTGTGAACAGTGCTTGGGGGGTTCGGGGGATTTTCAACATCTTGCTTTTCTCCTTGCACTTGATCATATTTTGCCAGTTTGTTACACTTCACACAACCAATTCCGATCAGTGCCGTGTCATGCATGACACCCTCCATGTCAACAACTGAGGACCAATTCACATCATCATAACTATTGCTCAATTCAAACAATGGTTCAGTTTCAGTTCACTCTAGAACGGTCTTAATGGCTTCTGCTTTGCAATTGCATTTTCCATTGGAAGCTCCGCCCCACTCATTAATATTGATGAGAGACCTTAGAGTTATCATAAAGTGGAAATATTTATGTTTATTTTTTTTTTTGTAGCATGATGTTATATCATTCATTAGATGGCAGTAAAATACTATCCAGAGCGTTACCATTACACGTCACCCCAAGCCTAGACTCATGGAGTCAACCATGAGTGAATTTTCCTTAAAACTGAGTGGGAACAATTAGACAGCTCATTGAATGTCATATTTCTAAACCAATCCAACTCCTCATGAAAGCTACGCTCAAAGTAGTGCTGGTAATTTTAAAATGCAAAGAGCAGTGGTGCTTTTGTTAACCTGGTCTGACAGAGAGCAAGGTTCGGATTACAATAAACCGATACAGTCGAAAAGTCTCCTAAAGAACACTATTAGACATAAATTTGTGTTGGTTGTGCAGAGAGCACATTGCACATTTTAAAAATAAACATAACCAGTTGTGAGGGAAAAACTTTTCCGGAGCATCAGGTTATACATTGGCATTTGATGACATAAATGGACAATTGGTAAATGCGAATGATACATTGTCACAGGAATGATACATTGTCACAGGTACTGTGTGCGCTCTCTGATGGTCAGTTACAATGATAAATGTTTGAAAGAATTGGCAGGTACAGTATATTCATGAAAAATGAACAGCAAAATATGTATTTGAAGTAAACAATGTGTCACACCCCATCAAAAGGGATGCCGTTAAGAAAGCTGATAATGAAGGGCCACAGGAAATGCAGAGTTCAGTACTCAAAATACCCAATTCAATAAATCTGCCTAACTATACCAGTAAAGTATGGACAAGACACTACAGCACCCACCTTTTGACTGTACACATTAAGGAGTACCTAAAGTAAGTTAATATGTCGGTTTAATTGGAAATGCAAACATACCATGCCAGAATATAATCATGGCATTTTAACACAAGGCATTTTAGACCACAATGCTTATCTAAACTAGATTTCCTCTATTATGCCATATAATAATGCAATAGTCCAAATTACAGAAAGATATTGTAGCAGACAGAAGTATGGTGCAGTAATCTCAGTGTGTGTGTCTGACTAATCTCCTTTGTTGCAGCGCTCGTTACAATGTAAAAATGAATTATTAAGCTTCAGTTACCTTGTGTTATTGAGCTCTTCCCTAAGCCTGACTTGGGTTTAACCATAATTGCATAGAATTCCAAGCCCGAGTCATGCTCTGGATTAGAGCCAAGGAGGTTTACAATCAGTCAGACCTTTCATTTCAAAAGGCACATTTTAAATGCGGCAGTTCTAAGTAATTGGTTTGTCCTCAATGGCCTGTTAACCTAGTCCTACATTTGTCATGGCACAGCTAAAATGTGTCCCTAGTACACATCTTCTTTTGTAAACCTCTATTATATAAACCACAGATCATTTAGAATGGTTATATTTATAATTGGAAAAAAAACACATTTTCAGTACAATTAAAACCTCTACTTGGTGTTATTGCATATTTTTTGAGAAACACAAAAAAATACACATTACCAAAATAGTACAAATTAAAACCACACATTTAGTAGTCTGCTTTACAATGATTTCAAGTTAAATCAGATTTATGTTTCTTGAGAAGAGATTAATAAAAAGAATCTTTTCTGGTATAATTTTGTAATGACATCTAGTATCAGTAACCAAGAAAAAATGTAATTCATCTGTTCCCTCAACATAATGTAAGAATTGAAAAGTGTCAGATGGCTTACATTAGTGTGGACAGGCATACCATTCAGGATAAGATCCTAAAATGGAAATGTAAGTGGACAAATAAAATATAAAAGTATCATTCTCAAACCTGCTAAAACCAATTTAAGATCATAAGGAGTTTGGGGGTGAGTTGCCAGAGTTTATTCCAGCAGCTTTGACGATTAGACAAGGAAACAGCCCTGAACAGGGTGCCAGTTCACAAATGGGTCCACTCACATACACACACTCATAAAGAGAACATGTGTCTAACTGAACTGGTAGAAATAAAATCCAAAATAGATAGATAGATAGATAGATAGATAGATAGATAGATAGATAGATAGATAGATAGATAGATAGATAGATAGATAGATAGATAGATAGATAGATAGATAGATAGATAGATAGATAGATAGATAGATAGATAGATAGATAGATAGATAGATAGATAGATAGATAGATAGATAGATAGATAGATAGATAGATATAATTAGTTAAAAGCAGAGCACATAAATGACAGGACACATCAGACTCACTGTGGTATATTCAAAGTAGTACAAGCAGTTATCAGTCAAGATAAACCAACGGCGTTTCCACGTCTTCACTCGACCCCCTGTTAATGATATGGGGAAAAAGTGTATTTTAGCACCCACATAATGGATGAGTTAGATGTGACACATAATATAACATCCTAGACTCAAAGCATTTAATCACTTTTTTTGCTTTTAATTTAATTTAGGAAATAGGGAGAAAGTCTGTGATCCCATCCCAGTCTATGGCCTATAACTGCATTACTGAAGTGAGATCAGTACATACCTCCTGTCAAGAAGAAGAAGCAGGCAGTTGAATAAAGCAGGAGGATGGTTGGAGCAGAAGTTAGAAAGAAGAATGAGAAAGAGAGAAACAGAAATTAGTTAATCTAGTCAAGAACATGCAAAATCTGCCCCGCCTTTTCCCTCAACCAGAATATGAACCACAGACCCAGAGTATGCATACTGCAATTTGTGCCTGTATAACTGATTGAAGTTAGTGTGGATATGAAAGACACAAAACCTCAGAACACTTGAATTTACTCTGAATAGTTTCTGGTGAAAGGTTAAATGTTTATCCAACTAATACCTGATGCAGACTGAAAAATTGCAATCAAAACAAAGAAAGGGAACAACCTGCTTGCCCAGTACTGTGGTTTTTAAAAATCATTAATTCCAGAAAAGACCTTTGAAGTGAATGCTGCATATTATTCATTACAGACACTTTTCAAAGACTCTTCATTGATTTTTTTCTTTACACATTGTAAACAGTGCCTCAAACTCATCCTCACCTAGCTTGAGCAACCAGCCCTCACGATCAGGGTTGAAGAATGTGTGGGTAAGGTCATTTCCATCATCTTCTGGGATTTTAAACGGTTCACTCTTGATACTGTCGTACAGGTTCTGAAGGATATTAAGTCACAATATGGTAAATATTCAGCAATATTAGATCTATAAATTTGACAGTAATGCACATGTTTAAATTCACTCGTAAAGCAGGACAATCTATAAGCCACAACTAATTACAGATTCTAGAACAATGAAAGCCACTTTTCTCTTACCCTCAAAAGTTCTTCTGGCAGGTCACCACCTTCATTGATTCCCCTGTTCATGGAGATGAAGCGTTCAACACCGGGCTTGTCCCTCACATTGGGATTATGAAGACTTGTATTTAGCATGATGATGGCAAATGATAGAACATAACAGGTATCTGAAAAAATAAAAAAGAGAAGCTGAGTAATGCTTTATTTTCTGAATCTAAAAAGACACAGTTTCACACAAAAAACAAGTGCGGGATGGGCACCCTTAATCCAAAATTCCAAAATCCAAAATGTTCCCAAGTCTAAAACGTTTTAAGTACTAAGAGGTTTCCACAAGTGGAAAATTCCACACCTGAACTCCCTTGCCCATGTGGAACTCTGAGCAATGTTCCCTTTTATTTTTTGTAGTGATGAGCAGATGTTATTACCACACAAGCAGGTAATTACTGTTTATGACCAATTTATTTAGTGCTCCCATTTGGTACCAACACACCAACAATGAGCAGGGTTGAGGCAACCCCAGCACCCAAAGTACAGAGGATTACGAAGCACCAAGAAATGAACAGCAAAAGGAGGGGTTTCAGGAACCGCTGGCGTGCAGAAGGGTAAGTGGAAACCCTGAAATCTATTTAATGAAAGCACAGCATCATAGGTGGAAACTGAACGCCTACTGTTGTTTAACAGCTGATACATTTATTCTGCGGATGCTACAGAGCCTAAACTGTTACATGCACAAAATTATTTATAAAACTACCTTCTGGCTATGTGTACAAGGTATATATGAAACATAAATTTGGCATTTAGACTTGGGTCCCATCCCCAAATTATCTCATTATATATATGCAAGTATTCCAAAATACTTCCAGTCCTAAGGATTTCAAATTAGGGAGGCTCTTCCTGTACTTATAAAGCAAGATATTTTGTTACATCATAAATGTACTCAAAACAAAAAAGCCAGAACCTAACCAATAAGATATGAAAGATAATATGCAAACTTTTTCCTTTTTTTTATTTCTATTTGTAAATATTTTTTTTTCCTGTATCTGTATAATATCAGAGCTGTCAACCTTAACACAGTAATAAATGCAATTAATTCTGAAGGTATAACATGTTATTTTTCCCTAATCACATTAATCAGAACCCTTTTAATCTAAGTCAATGTTTTTAAAATTAACATTATTAAAAAATCTATTACAATTTTAAAAATTGTCTTTAAACTGCCTAGTTTTTAAATAAACCGACAAGTGACTGAAAATGTTGTTCAACTGTTACATAAAAGTACTTGTATATCATTGTATAAACACACAAAGGGCAAAAAGTGGGATGTAAAAGGACCACTAGTCACCCAGAGACCGAACACAAATCTCTATGCTTAGGTGTGGTTCAATTCTACTTCTCAGTCTCACAGTGCTCCTGCTATGACACTCTACTTCTGTCTTTTCAAATCGAAGTCTTTCAATGCTCATTATCAACCCAGAGAAAAATCGCTCCCCTCGTTTCTGCACTTTGTACCAAGACCAAAAGATTTCTGTGAAAGTTAATGTTCCTTCTAAAGCAACCTCCAACATGAGCGTGTACACAGCATGTCTGTCTCAGTCTCTCTCTCTATCTCAGGTCTGGTTCACAAATATTAAAAATTATTTTTGGTGAACTTGTTTTCTGTGCCATCACTTTTTAAACAGTTTTAGAAATTGTTAGACTAAGGAAAAATAATATACAATGAATATGAATTTTAACAATGCTTAATAATAAAATACATGTAATCGAACATTTTATGTTAGTGTTATTGATATTAATTAACAGACAAAAGCTATTGTTTCCGACAGAACTGCCAATGTTTGGTAAATTTCATCCTTGTTCTAAAAGTAAATAAAGGTATAGACTGAACCTAGAAGCATAACTATGGTTAAAGTTACCAAAACTGGAATCTGCCATTGATAATGATGAGCCTACAAAACATAAAGACACTCAACTTTCACAATTATCACAACTTTCACAAGTAGATAGATAGACAGATCGATAGATAGGCAGATAAACAGACAGACAGACATCTAATTGACTTTTGAGTTATTTTCCTCTTTTTTTTGACTTGAAGTCATATGTAACTTGATCTGAGGTCATATGCCTTATGCAAAAATTTTTTCTCTTATTATATAACACATAATATCCCAAAATGAAAAAGTAAAAACAGGATTTTGGAAATTTTTGCAAATTTATCAGATAAAAAAAAAACTGGAAATCTGGCTCAGATTCATCTCATTCTATTAATCATTGTAAAGATGTTTCTACACCTTGTTTGGATTCCAGCTGTAGTCAATTCAAACGATTGCATACGAGTAGGAAAAGCTTAAACCTGTCTATTCAGTTTAGCATATCCTGACTAGAGCTGCTGATTAACTGTACATACTGCATCTCTGTTGTTAGTCATTAGCACTAAAACATAAGTAACATGATAGTTATAATTGGATTCTAACCTTCACCTATTCTGTTTCTCTTCTCAGTACTCAAATGTGGCACTTGGTGCCACGGCCCACCTGCCAAGTTGTTTTGCCTGCCTAAGGTAAAGTCATCCCTGATGTAGGATCACAGGAATCGTGGGAAAGAAGGGTCCTTTCATCGGATTGGCTGTCACAGCACTGTTTCAGCCATGGAATGGCCAAATGGGGGCGGCAGCTTGATGGATGAGGTCTCCAGGACTCTAAACATACCCAAATCTTATTATGTGATATCATCTACTGTTAAATTGTGCTCCGTACTTCTAAAATTTTTATTTTTATACTGTATTGAGGATTTGTTCTGTTCTGTGTATTATATTGTATTGTATTGACCCCCTTCTTTTGACATCCACTGCACGCCCAACCTACCTGGAAAGGGGTCTCCCTTTGAACTGCCTTTCCCAAGGTTTCTTCCATTTTTTCCCTACAAGGTTTTTATTTGGGCGTTTTTCCTTGTCTTCATAGAGAGTCAAGTCTGGGGGGCTGTCAAGAGGCAGGGCCTGTTAAAGCCCATTGCGGCACTTCCTGTGTGATTTTGGGCTAAACAAAAATAAATTGTATTGTATTGTATTGTATTATTCAAGGTCCTCCAGCTGACAATGTGCATCAGAGAAAAAACTACCTGCTGAACAACTCCCTGATGTCTGTCGCCACCCAATCCCACGGCACGCACCGAGGACCACAATTAGACTGTGGGTGTCACCAAAAGGGTTATATTTTAATAATAGCAGATTAACACATCCTTGAGAGTGGAATCTGCAGATAGCAAGGATTTACTGTAATATAAATTGCTGTGTGAATCTTTGGAAAGCATTTACTAAATAAAAGAACATATAGATATAAAACATTCATAAACTATACATTAAGTAATATTACATAACTAATTAATTAATGTTTGTATTTTAGTTTTAAGACAGATAATACATGTCACATGATTTATATTCTGACTCAAAACTTTGTACTTTCATCATAGAAGTTTTTTTTTTAATTTGGCTTTTTGTAGCTACATTTTAGTTGTACTCCTAGTGCACTATACATGAATAGAATTATTATATTCTTCAGGGCTTGAAATCTTTAATCTCTACTTTTTTTCGGGTTTCTTTTCTCAAATGAAGACAAGTGTCCTTGCTGTCCACAAGAATGACTGCTTTGAACCTTCTGGGACAAAGCCAGAAACCAATGAGGAACAAATCAAGAACATTTACGTTATGTGGAATGCAAATTGGGGTCTGGGTTGTCTTTTAGCCTTGGAATTTCTGTAGATTTACCCTTTTTTCTGTCCTCCCAGCCATATGACCTTATCAGATTCATCTTTAGAGACTTGCAATATGATATTATATATAAGGACACTTTTCTTCTAATTTTATATCTGTGTTATGGAAGTTCATATTGATTTATTTTTAGCACTTATTATTCTTACATAATTTTCTACTTTTTCTTTTCATGTGACTATTTCTTTAGAATCTTGTAAAGCACTTTGAGCTACATCCTGCATGAAAATGTACTATATAGAAATAAATGTTGTTTTTTACTTATACACATTTAAAAATAGCATTAAGTTGTGCGTTCTTTTTTCTGAACATATACAGTGCGAAGCAACTGTGTGTGACATTGTTATTGTTACACAAAAGTAGTCAAAACATTAGTGAAACCAGAGTTCCATCAATGACAATATAAAAAATTATAAAAATTGTGCTTAGGACAGGTTTTATTTTTTAATGGGCAATACAAAAAAAGCCACCTAGCTTGCGGTTTCCCTTGTTTAGTTGAAATCAAAACTGAACATGTCCTGTCAATTCCGTTTTTAAACGCAATGCAATTAAAAATAATGCATTCAATGTCTCATTAATGCATGACTTATTTCTCCCATTTGCAAATGAAAATATTGCCTAACCTCCCCTCCTTTATCCACATCAGTATATGTCAAAACTGCATTGGCTCTCTTAATTAACCCCCCTTTAAATAACCTGCCTGCTAAAGTTTAATGGGAAAATGATGATACACATTATTAAAATTGTTTTTAAAAAAGTTTAGTTTGTTTAATTAGCTTTAAGTCAACTTTGTAGTATATGACAGCCTTTGTCAATACCATTAACAAATTTTATTTTTTAAAGTAATCCCAAACTTCACCACATGAATCTGTGCAAGCTGTCTAGTTATTGTGGCATCTCTGACTGCTTAATTTGCTTAGCTTTCTTTTATTCTTTTTTTGTTTGTTTTTTGAAACCTATAGCCACTAATTTCTCTCTCTCTTCAGATTCTTACTGTTTTATACTTGCAAGTTACTATATTATCTTCTTCTTCTTTCGGCTGCTCCCATTAGGGGTTGCCACAGCGGATCATCTTTTTCCATATCTTTCTGTCCTCTGCATCTTGTTCTGTTACACCCATCACCTGCATGTCCTCTCTCACCACATCCATAAACCTTCTCTTAGGCCTTCCTCTTGCTTGGCAGCTCTACCCTTAGCATCCTTCTCCCAATATACTACGCAAGTAACTATAATATATATATATATATATAAATATATATATATATATATATATATATATATATATAAATATATATATATATATAATATATTTATATAATATTATATTTATATAGTTACTTGCAACTAGATAAGTGAATATTGTAAGTCCATGAAATTACTGGGTCATCCAGACATGCATCAAACAGCAAATGTCAGTTAATTGCTAGTATAATTAACTAGGACGCTTTCTGGGCACTGGGTATGAGAGATATGCTATCCACGTTTTTTCCTGTTTCTGTGGGGTTCTCAGCAAGATGCTTTAATCACATAGGCGAGTGGAAACACAAGTCTATATGATTCATGCAACTCTAATGATTTGCATATACTGTAACTGTAATTGGTTCAAAATATATTGCATATTTATTAAGCAGAAAATGAAAATACAGCAGTTCAATCACCATCCTTTTGAAGTGTTTATCTCCAAGTACAGCTTATAATCAATACTGAAAACAAAACAACTACCTTTTAATATAGAAAATCACTTTCAAACACTCAGAGTAGGACAATGGATTTAAGGTAATGGAAAAGCAGAAACCACTAACTAAACGGTACCATAACATTTACAGCAATAACATCTGAGGATGTAATGTCCTGCAAAATTACCAGTCAACATGAACACAAACAGATAACTCTTTCCCAGAGTATAGCATTTTCAAATAAAAAGAAAATTTCTTCAGTTACACCTCCAAGATCAAGACAGAGTAATGCAAATGACTTGAGATGAAAACCATTCTTACTTCAAGGTCAATCTGACATGTCACCAATTATTATTGGTTTGGTAACACAATTTTTAAATACAAACTACCTAGTCTTAGTTGACGTCAACTTACATATCTACTGCTGACCGTTAATGGCTTATTTTAAAACTAATGACTCATTAAAAGCATCAGATTTAATATAAAGTACTGGAATTATACAAAGTACCTGTACTTTGGAACACCCCTGGATTACAGTGGCAGTATCGCTGTGCAAAGGCTTCCATCATGCGATCAATTTTCTGAGCCTCACCAGGCAATCGGAAACTCCACAGGAACTGCCTAAATATAAAAAAAAAAAAAAGGCTCAGAGTTATTAACAAGCTGGAACATAAGTTGAGCATAACTGGATATGGGGGCAAATGGGAAGTATGACAAGACCCCTTTCATTCTCGTTAGCAAAGTCATTCAAATATAATATAATCAAAAGAAAAAGGAACAAAAACAGAGAAACTAAACTATAGCTTACCTAAGTGCCTGAACAAGATTGAGGTCTGTGAATTCATGCAGATTGACAAATGCATGTAGAACCTTAATGTTCAGTTCATCCCTGTGTGGAAAGCAAAGTACAATATAAATACGGCAACCATAATGAATTGAAGACAACTACCAGTCATTGGGTAAGCAGGGAGATGTACAATTACAGTTATAGCACTTTGTATTGTTATTGAGATAAAGTTTAGTACTCATGAACTGGCATCTTGTTCCACTTAAATGGAAGTTTGATGATGGGGTTAAAATCTGCTATTGAGTTAAGTTCAGACTCTGATTCTACGATGTTCAAAAAGATGACAAAAGTTGATATTAGCATGGCGTCTCTATGTATGCTATGTCCAATGAGAACAGTTTAACAGGGATATTTCCAGTCTGTGTCGTTTAGTCATGGAATAAGGCCTACTGATTTGCAAATTTTTGCATGATAGTTATTGATGTATGCACACATACTCACACACTAAAAGAAATTTATAAATGAACTTGAAGATCGTCGACAGCTCATTTGCTCTACCAAAACACATTCTAGATGATGAAGAGACCGAAATGAATACACATATTTAGATCTGAGTGGCATTAAGCCACTCCTGTAGCAATCTATCTTAAAAACTTATTTACTTCATTTGACCCAATGTGTTTAGTTTAAAATTAAATATTAATCAAGTTGTTCACTCCATTCAATTTTCTGTTCATTTTACGCTATATTTATATCTGTACACAATGCTTATACATTAATGTACTTAATTGTTTATTACTATACAGTACAATTGATTGTATTACATTGTAAAATCTTCTGCCAAGGGATTTTCTGTGGTCTAAATCAGAAAATGTTGGGATGCCATGGAAAATGCAAAAAAAAAAAAAAAAAAAAAAAAAAAAAAACTGCAGTGATTCTTACAGTATAAAACCAAGACATTTCAATATTTTGTCTGGTCAACTTGATTTCAAAATATACATCCATTCCTGCATTTCAAGCCTGAAACACATTCCAAAAAGAAAGAGTTGGGATGATAAACCATTCACCACTTAGTAATGTTGCTATTCTTTCTTACAACACTTTAAAATACATTTTGGCACTAAGGATACCAAGTTATGAAGCATTTCAAGTGTTATTTTGACCCATTCTTCCTGAACACGTTTTAAGGTGGGCAACAGTATGGGGTTGTTGATGTCGCATTTTTGTTTCAAAATTTTCCACACATTCTCTACTGGTGACAGGTAAGAACTGCAGATAGGCCAGTCCAATACCCGTTCCCTGTTCTTCCACAGTTATGCCTTTGTAACGTGTGTAGAATGTGGTTTTGCATTGTCTTGTTGAAAAATAAATGGACATCCCTGGAAAAGATGTCGTTGTAAAGGCAGTATATGTTGCTCTAAAATATCAATGTACTTTTCTGCATTAATGCGGCCATCATAGAAGTATGAATTACCTTTACCAAGGGCACTGACTCAATTCTATACCATGGCAGACCCTGGCTTTTGGACTTGTTGCTGGTAACAGTGTGGATGGTCCTTTTTGTCTTTGGTCCAGAGAACATGGCATGTATTTCTTCCAAAAAAGACCCGGAATACTGATTCGCCTGACCACAATACACATTTCCATTGTGTGATGCCTCTGAGCCCAGAGAAGTCGATGACGCTTCTGGACATGGTTAACATTCCTTTTTCTTTTGGCACAGTAGAAGATTTAAGTGGCATTTGTGAATGTAACTCCATATTGTGGCGCTTGACAAAGGTTTCCCAAAGTAATCCCTTACCAATACGGTTCCATCAGCTACTGACGAATGACAGTTCTTGATGCAGTGCCGTCTGAGGGATCAGCACCCTTTATTAAATTAATTAATAATTTTGCCTCATTACTGGCCCTAATTTGCCCACATACCAACTTTTTTTGGAATGTGTTACAGGCCTGAAATATAGGAACGGAAGTATATTAACAAAAGAAATGAAGTTGACCAGACAAAAATGGCACTGTCTGTAATGAAATAAAAGTCCATTTAAGAATCACTGCATTTAGTATACTGTCCCAACCTTTTCTGATTTGGGGTTGTACATGGAAGTACTGTATGGATGATTTCATATGAAGTTTGTGGCTGGCCAAATTGTTTAATGAACATTCAACCTGGCTGATAGGACACATTAAAGTGCTCCACAAACATTACTTTTGCCCACCTCTGATCTAGTACATTGCATTAAATAGCACAGATACACCCAGTCTGGAGTCACTGCACTGTTGGATGACACATGCCTTTACATCCTTCATCTTAAATTAATATGGCACAGATTTTATTATAATGCCAGACAGGTTTCTTCTCTTTGAAACATACTAAAACAAAGTTAGTAGTACTAGTGCAATGGATTTAACCTTTATTGACATTTCTTTTTTCAAGGAAATACAGGGTGAGCCAAAAAGAAGTACCATATTTCAAACATTTATTCTACAAAAATACTACAAGACAAAATAAAATTTCATTACAACACAAGAAAGGGTGTACAAAATAGATTCCCCCCCGGTGTTTTAAAAATGAGGTCTTCATGGTGGTGGCCATCATTAGCAATATATTGAGACGATTTTTGAATGCTCACATGACTTGTTTGGCCATTTCAAGGGGAACAGCAGCAATTTTGTGGCTAATAACATCCTTGAGGGCTTCAAGGTTTTAAGGTTTTGAGATAGCCCAGCCCAGTAGCGAAAGTTTTGCTTATTTGCACAACCATTCAAATGGAAATGTGCCTCATCGCTGCACATGATGATGGCATCTCGATGAACGGCTTGCAGCATGTTTGAACACAACTCTCTACGGCCTTCCCAGTTTCTCTCAGTGATTTTGCACGCTGAACGTCTGGGACAGTGTTTAACCTTTTTACACAAGCAGACCAGCGAAAGAAGAAGAAATATTTTGCGGAACTGCTGAAGCTAAGACATAAATAAAAACTAAAGTAGATGGAATTTTATTTATTAAATCTAATGTTATAAAATTAAAATTTTTAGTTAGTGTGACATCTGCTGCTGCTTCTTTGTTAGAAAATTTGATATACGTGGCTGCAGCGTCGTTTCTGAGAGACAAAGCTCTGCATTAACATCTATTTGATTTCTCCGTTTGGTTTTTATTACTGACCAGGCTGAAAAAGTCTTCACATACAAATAAGAAGTTGAAAAAACGACCAACAATTTGATAGCTTTAAAACTCAAGAGATGGATATTCTTCTTCAGGTGATATTCAAAATTGAGACAATGATTGTATTTTATGTCTGGACACCAGAGTGACATCAGAAGACCACTCGATCAGCTTTTCTTTTTCACGAGGATCAAGTGCACATGATTTTATATCTTCCAAGAAGGGATTATTAATCCGGAGGTTACCTTTATGAGGATCCTCATTTTCAGTGGAATAATTATTAATGTTTTCAGGTAATGTCCTTAAATGTTAACTTATTATGTTGAATATGACTTTCTGGTTGACATCAGCTGCAATCAAAAATTCTCCCAAAAGTGGAACATTTCTGTATCTTCCTTTTGTATCCTACTATCCCAAAGAGCCAGTTTCATTTTGAACACATCCATTTTATTTCTCAATTATGTCATTTGACAGAATTTCGGAACATACTACACACAAAGGCCGTGGTGATAGATCACTGCCAGGGGCTACAATGAAAATCAAGCTTTAAATACTCCTTATCATAATGCCTAACAAAATTTACTTTTCTCTTTTTGGTTTGTATTGCACATTCCAAAGTATCAGCATATTTCTTTTTCTTTGTTTCTTCTAAACTTAAAGCATTAGTACTTGGTATACTTTCGGTATCATCACTACTTTTCTCCTGAATATTTTCCTTGCCTCTAGTAAAGAAGGTTAAAAGGTTTTGCTTTTTGCTTTTTTTTGTCTCCATTTTGTAGAGTTTCAAATTTTACTAAATAAGTAACTTGTTTTCCAAAATACAATTCAAGTCAAGTGAAGTCAAGTCAAGTTGGGGAGCATGCACTGGCACAAAGCGTTGCCGCACCCACCACACGACGAAACAGCTCGGGATTCCGGTTGGCAACCCCCCCAGGCAGACACGCGGTCCAGTCCCACCCTCCGGAAATGACTCTCTATCTGTTGCAGCCAGGTGTTAGGTGGACGACACTGGTCCATCCACTCGGGTCCCCAACAATGAAGATCCTATGAGCTGGATCACCTTCAGGGAAATGCACCACATGGCCATAGTGCCTTAACTGATGCTCCCTCACAATGTAGGCACTGTGCCTCATTCGGGACTCCATGAGCAACTGCTCATTTGACACAAAGTCAAACCAATGGTACCCAAGAATTTTCCGGAGAGACACAGTACCAAAGGAGTCCAGTCTTTGTCTCGGGTCACTGGATAGCACCCATGTCTCGCAACCATACAGCAAGACAGGAAGCACCAGGACTCTAAAAAGACTTGGACCTTCGTCCTTTTGCATAGATATCGGAAGCACCACACACCCCTTTTCAAAATACCACAACACAATATTAGAAAATAATACGATGAGCACGATAAAATAAGATTTTTGCGACATGTTGTCAACATGCGAGCTGAATCAATACTGGCATTCAGCAGCTGCCCATTTCGCCTATACTCATAGTTGCATGCAATGTCCCGCTCGCCCGGCAACAATGTAGTGCCTTAATCCTGTAACCGTTACATGGTTCAGGCAAAATATTTCACGGGCCAGCAGGAAATCCCAGTTAAAGAACACGGGTCTAGGAGATGCAAAACTGATGCCCTTACAGCTGGGATATTTTCAGGTGTTCGTACAGTCCGATGACGGCCTGGAGATTTTATGTTCAATGTTGTACCTGTCTGTCTAAATTTAGCCACCCACTGAAGAATTGTTTTCCATTTTGGGACATCACCATTAGGAGGAATGCTGAAGTGCGATCGGAAGGCATTGGGGTAGTGATGATGATTTAATCGTTTTTGAAGAATGCTTTGACAGCAAAAGTACGGTGTGCACCAGAGCAAGGCATGCTGCTGACTGAAAACTACAAGGGACTATCAAAGGACTCCCCACCCCAATCCACTCAGCTGCCTCTACCTCACACAATGACCTTGAGAAATGTGGTACTTCATTTTTACTCACCCTGTATGACATTTTTTTGAAGAAAGTGTACTTTAAATTAGTGCTGGACAGTATACCGGTTCATACCGAAAACCGTTTTTTATTTTTGTTATGATATGGATTTTTCTTATACCGCAACACCAGTTTAAATTGCCTAAACAACATTTGGAATGTGGCGCTGCGGGAAACTGTTTAAGGGGGACCTTTTTCCACTGCTACATCGGTGTTGCGCAGGGGCTCTTTTTCACTGCTACACCGCTAAACAGGCGTGCAATGGAGTACATGCGGTAGTGGAGGTATTGTGCAGTTAAAATGGACAGAGAACATTCTGAAACTAAAGGTGTAGCAGACGATAAAGTTGAAAATGATGGAACAGAAGAACTTTTGCTGGAAAGAAGTCATGTCTGTTGTCTGGAGATACTTTGGATTTAAAAGGTTGGATGTGGACCATTATGTTCAAATGCGTGAATACTGTTTCTATACTACTGGATAATACTGCAAGCCAAGTTGTACTTGTTTTATTTTTTTCAATACTGTGTAATGTACCTGGGTACTGTGTAATAGTGTGACGGCTTGTTGACTTTATTCTCGACATTTACACTTCAATCTTGACGCTTATGACGAGAATAAAGTTGACATGTTGACTTTATTCTCGTAATTTGTTATTAAAGTAGAGAATCGTAAACTAAACTTCATCTTAAAATTAATATTTAGTTTACTAGATTTTCTCAAAACCCATCATAAGTTATGTAGCACATTTAAATGCTTTGTGTTAAGTGTCCCACGACCCAGTTGTTAATCACTACGCTTCTTAAACTGACTTCCTCTGCACTAAATGTTCAGAGAGCAGGAATATCATGGAGTGAATGTATTCTGTGCAGCGATCGCTGCGGGTACCACCTCAGTACAAGAGGAACACAAAGCATTTAATGTGCTACATAACTTATGACGGGGTTTAACTTATACGGGGGGGATGAAGTTTAGTTTACAATGTTCTACTTTAATGACAAATTATGAGAATAAAGTCAACATATCGACTTTAATCTTGACATAAACGGCGAGAATAAAGTAGAAATGTCGAGAATAAAAAGTCAACATGTCGACTTTATTCTCGTCATAAACTTCGAGATTAAAGTGGAAATGTCGAGAATAAAGTCAACATGGCGTCACATTATTACGCAATACCCAGGTACATTATACTGTATTGGAAAAGAAATAAAACAAGTACAACTTGGCTTGCAGTATTATCCAGTAGTATAGAAACAGTATTTACAAATTTGAACATAATGGTCCACATCCAATCTTTTAAAACCAAAGTATCTTCAGGCAACGGCCGTGACTCCTTTTTTTCGGCAAAAGTTCTTCTGTGTCATCATGTTCAACTTTATCGTCAGCTACAGCTTCAGTTTCGGAATGTTCTCTGTCCATTTTCACCATGCAATAACTACACTACCACTACCTATTTAGCAGTGTAGCAGTGAAAAAGAGCCACTGCGCAACACCTCTGTGATCAGCGGTGTAGCAATGAAAAAGGTCCCCACTTGAACAGTTTCCTGCTGCGCCATGTTTCAAATGTCGTTTAGGCAATTTAAATCAGTGTTGTGGTATAAGAAAAATCCATATCATAACAAAAATAAAAAACGGTTTTCGGTATGAACCGGTATACCACCCAGCACTAGTTCATACTGATGAATGCATGCATGTACAGGAATTCGAGTATATGCACAGGTTATACTCAACCTGTACTATGTTATTTTCAAACAAAAATATACAATTTCAGGAGTCTCATCATGGTTGAATTTGGTAAGCCCTTGTCAAGAATAAATGAAAGTTCAACAGATTACTTAACTTTACATGTATAAATATCATGCAGGTGGAATATATTTATGGTATACTGATGGACTGCTCACCTTTCACCCAGATAATCTCCAATTGCAGTCTTATTGAGGCCTTCTCCCTTATATAAGAACTGTGCAATGTCATCAGCCGTGTTTTGTAGTAATTCATTTTCCACAAGGAACTGTATACCCTACAGATAGTTTAACCAAAGAATAAAGTAAAAATACAAAAAGTTAAATTCAAGGGTTCAAGTTTAATTGTTTAATGCCAATATATAAAAAAAGAACTTTATCATTCTGAAATGCTACTG
The DNA here is from genome assembly GCF_900747795.2 of Erpetoichthys calabaricus. Lineage (NCBI taxonomy): Eukaryota > Metazoa > Chordata > Cladistia > Polypteriformes > Polypteridae > Erpetoichthys > Erpetoichthys calabaricus. Next base: position 4,535,379 of record NC_041409.2, on the reverse strand, counting down.
CACTCTTGTAAATAGCAAAATAAAAATGAAAAATATTCATATTTAATTTGAAAATGTTGCATATTTGTTGATTTTATTGGTATTTTTTTCTGTTAGATCATTAAGTTTGATGCATTGATGTTATAGCACGTACTTTACTGTATTTTTTTATATTTCTATAACAGTAGACTAACAACAAACGTCTCTCAATTTACTAGGACAAATTAATTTCAACTGAAAAATGAACTTTGTTAGATAAAGTGCAAGAATGAACATTAGAACAATAGAACAAAAAATGAAGCTGTTTTAGTGGGAATAAATACAGAAAAATTATAAGGCAATTCTGAACACAAGTAAAGGCTTTACTGGTTTTAACAAGTGCCATATCCATCTTAATCTGTACTATTCTCTCAATGTATTATGATGTAATAATGCCTGTGCTGCCTCTCTGGACTTAATAGTATTATGAGGGTTAGGTGAAGGGTGCCTTTAAGAGACAGGCTAGTAAACAAATACACAATTACAGCAAGGGTTAAAGAAACCTACACTTTTAAACAGATTGATTATGGAAGAGGTCTGAGGTTTGCATATATTGCAGTCGGGCATGAGCAGATGGAGAGTGAGTTATTCTGGTTTGATGTCAGACATTTGGAGGAATCCATTGCCTTCTCCAGTAGCTGGCAAGTTGATCATGGAGTGTATAATTAAATCAAAACTATTCAAATCATTTTTGGGAGGAATTCATATTCCAAACACTTTGAAAGAGACCTTGCAACAGGTTTGTCTTTAGTCATCATTAGGTAGGATTATATTTAACTGGTCTCCTGGGAAACACTTTTGTTCATTTATTAGAATATAGACTTTAACTCTTTGAGGGCTGAATATTTTTTCCAAAAAACATAGTTTTCTGAAAAGCAATGGCGTCACACAGACATCAACATAAAACATCTGTTGTTGCATGCTGTGGCTGCCAGTTTGCCAAGAATGTGCATCAGACTTGCTGCCAGGCAGTCTTTTCATGGCTAGTGCAGCAGCAGCGGTCACTGTCACAGTGCATTGCAATCTGGTTTCTACCTCTTATCATTGTTAAGTGGTAGTCCTCCCAGGTAAACAGTGCCATAGGCGTATCAACTACTTGAACCTGTTCAACACCACGAATAGCTGGGGACCAATCAGCTGAAGCCAGAACCTCACAATCATCTTCGATCACTTGTATCAAAATCAGAGTCTGACAAGTCATTGTCCAGTTCAGGGAGAACAGGCAACACGTCGTCCCCGGAGTATTCTGCTTTACACATCCACTTGGATTTCTCGCCAGGTATCAGGGCCATTTTTACTACTCATGGGATTGCAGGAAATCTCGGTCAAAACCAAAAACGCTAACTTTCTGTCTAGCAACAAGACTCCAACTAAAACATAATAGTTGGTTTTGTCACAGTTGGCAGTTGATTGCTATTGTCAACTCCTCCTTTTGACAAAAGTTGACATCAGCCCTGAAAGAGTTAAGCACTGAAAATGTTTGTTTGATGGGACAGTGTCTGGAAGAAAACTGTAAGACTTTATTAATTATGTTTTGAATTTTTTTACTAGTTTGTATTGCATAAACTGTTTTACAGTAATCCCTCCTCCATCGCGGGGGTTGCGTTCCAGAGCCACCCGCGAAATAGGAAAATCCGCGAAGTAGAAACCATATGTTTATATGGTTATTTTTATATTGTCATGCTTGGGTCACAGATTTGCGCAGAAACACAGGAGGTTGTAGAGAGACAGGAACGTTATTCAAACACTGCAAACAAACATTTGTCTCTTTTTCAAAAAGTTTAAACTGTGCTCCTTGACAAGACAGAGATGACAGTTCTGTCTCACAATTAAAAGAATGCAAACATATCTTCCTTTTCAAAGGAGTGCAAAGCAAGCAGTCAAAAAAAAAATCAATAGGGCTTTTTGGCTTTTAAGTATGCGAAGCACCGCCGGTACAAAGCTGTTGAAGGCGGCAGCTCACACCCCCTCTGTCAGGAGCAGGAAGAGAGAGAGAGAGAGAGCCACAGAAAATCAATACGTGCCCTTTGAGCTTTTAAGTATGCGAAGCTCCGTGCAGCCTGTCCTTCAGGAAGCAGCTGCACACAGCCCCCCTGCTCACACCCCCCTACGTCAGCGCAAGAGAGAGAGAGAGAGAGAGGAAGAGAGAAAGTAAGCTGGATAGCTTCTCAGCCATCTGCCAATGAAATCAACTGGGCAAACCAACTGAGGAAGCATGTACCAGAAATTAAAAGACCTATTGTCCGCAGAAACCCGCGAAGCAGCGAAAAATCCGCGATATATATTTAAATATGCTTACATATAAAATCCGCGATGGAGTGAAGCCGCGAAAGGCAAAGCGCGATATAGCGAGGGATCACTGTATTTGCGTACTTTCTGTACTTTCAGTCTCTGTGTATCTGTACACATAATACACATTTTCAACAAAATTTTAAAAAGAGCAGTACTTATTCTTTGCTTTTGAATGGATTTTTGTTTCCTATAGTGCGTAAAGTTGGTCTAACTAGCGCAGAAATATTTTCTTTAGCAACCTACGTGGCTTGCTGCATGAAGGCAATGACTTGTGAAAAATTCTGATGCTGGGTGTAAAATCTAAATATTTTAACTGGTAATTTGAGTAACTCATTATGCATTCATATGATATAAAATTAATTTTCACAGCTTAAAGACACTGTAAAAATATGCAATGCTCTAGTATTATGTTAATCAACAATATCAGCTAAGTATTTGCACTGAAGCTCCGATTCACTTCATTTTTTATTCACAATGTCCTGATTCAATTCAATATCAATTTTATCTGATAGAATTAGCACGCACTGATATATTTGAAGTGCTGAGTTTTTTTTTTTTAGAGATTACTTAATCATACACAGAGAACATTAATATAGTGCGACAAATTTTAGTAGCACTTTATTTGAAGGATGTTTTCATAGTGACTTCATAACATATGCATAAGCATGGAATGACATTTAAGAAGTAATACTTGATTACTAATGAACAGTTATCACCAATATTTGTAAGATGTGTAACAAAATATCATTGCTCGTTAAAAAAAAAAAAACGGCCTTTTTCACAACACTGCACTCGTTCAAAATTCACCAAAATTCAACTATGTATTGCCAAATCAGAGTCCACAAATATTATGGGGGACTACTTGTTTTAATACAATGCAATGGCATATACTTTATAAAACATTTATATCATCTTGTGAATAATATTATAAAATAATCAAATGTTACTTCTTAAATAATAATTATATTATTCAGTAACATATTTTAATCTGTTAATGAATCTCCTTGTAGACACTTTTCAACTAAACTGTTTGCCACATTTACTCCTCCATTGGACACTTAAAATAATCTTTAATTAGTCAAAATGAAAGTTACAGCGGGAAGACTTGTGTCTTTGTATAATTGTTACACATATCTAAAGTTGCTCACGTGTAGCAGTCACGTCAATTCGTCTCGAAAATTTGTCCTCACATTTCCTCCTCAGACAAAAAGGAAGTATTTTTAAAACAAGGATTTAGAGGTGATGCTTGTTGACCATTGTGTCGGATTAATGGAACATAATAGACACAGAACCAGCCATTGTGACTGACAATGACACTGTACAGCTTATGGAAATATACACCTTAAATTTGGTATTGCAGGCTGCTATGAAACTTTCAGCTTCTGCCCACTTGCTTATCTGGGTGACGCATGCTGAAAACTTTTTCCACTGTAGCAGTACAGCTAGCCATGTGCTTAAATAGAAAGCAACATTTATTGGACTTGCTAATACACAAACTTGACATTGATGCAGTTACATGATAAAAAAGCACATTGGAGATGTTAGAAAGGTTTTTGGAACAACAGGCAGCCATCTCAGAAACTCTGCATATGGGCAGCAAGGTTTCTCCAGGTATGGCTGGCGTGCAGCACTCTTACTTGGAACACATTCGCCACAGGTGCCCAGTTGCTTTTAACGTAGTGATGTGATTGTCATGTAGGAATGTGCTGCCCTAGATGTCCTACTGTTGCAAATTAAGACTGCTCTCTCTACTGACCTTAGAGATATGGCAATCCTTTGCTTAATAACTTCATAAAGCCGAGGTTCAATAACTTCACTCATTTGCTTTCTGGTTGGTACTGCATACCACAGTTCCAAAATCCATATCATTTGTTGAAAGACCTTGTTTTCAACAACAGTATAGGGGATCTTATATTTACAGATAAAAACTGCTACAAATTCTGTTATTTTTTTGGGCACAGGGCGAAATAAATGGAAGTTTAGTGCTAAACGCAGTCTAGGCTCTACTCATTTGGATGTTGAAAAAGACTGTTTATAGGTGACATCAGGATAAATGTTTTCTCAAATTTGTTGTGTTACAACAATACTTAACTTCTGAGCTGCACAGCTTACATATGGCTTTGCTTTTATCCAGTTGTTCTTTACAGATACACTGTTTGAATCTGCAATAAGTACACACATCTGATTTCAGCTAAGGAGGACACAATTTTATGAGAAGTAGTAAAGTGCTTTTTCTGTTGAAAATTTTAAAAGGCGCTTTAGCGAAATCTATTGGTCACCAAAAACGAAGATTAGCAAAAATCTACATATGGTAATTGAATTAGAAAGAGATTCACAAGATCAATCTTGAAACTTTAAGAATCGATCTAAAATTGTTTAAATGAAAAACATCTATTAATTAGAGAATATTTTTTACTAAGGCCTAACTGACAACACAGGTTACTATTCTCCATTAATTCAAAGCTGCAGCAAAGATTATCTGACAACATAACTGTCTCTTAAATCACAATAGTGCCATCCAGTTAAGTTATCAAGATATTTTAAAATCTTCTTTTGACAATCAATGATGTAAACAGGTTAAACCTACTTAATACCTACATTTCTGATTGTGAGGCATGTTCACAGGGTTAATACTGTCACGTGTGAAGAGTATAGTGAATTTCCCAGTTGCTTGTGCTCTGGGCCTACTTAAAACTTCAAGAATAAATAAAACTACTTAAGGAGGCAAAGTCTGTTCCTATAGGTCCCCCAAACCCTGAAATGCATACATACACACACACACACACACACAGTAGAATTTTTTCAAGTATTCTATGTTCACAAACAATGTACCGTTTAGTGGATGTGTCAACATAAATGATGCACTGTGAGACTTTTGTAGCCATCCTGATGTTATCATATTAGCTTATGCTGTGGTCTGATTCATGGTATGGCTGGATTAGGACAATTAAAAGCCAGAACTATAATACTTTACAAATTTTAAGAAATCTAATTTTATTATACATATGGATATAATAACATTATAATTCTGCATTGTATTTTAATTACCATAGCATACTAAGAAATACACATTCTGGGAATAATCCATATAATAAAATGCTAATGTGTGTGTGTGTGTGTGTGTGTGCGTGTGTGTGTGTGTGCGTGTGTGTGCGTGTGTGTGTGTGTGTGCGATCCCTCCAACAAATTTGATCAGTCAGTTTGGCTTTTGTTCAATTGGTTAGTTTTGTTGTGGTTGCTCAGTCAAACATGATCAAGATAGATGGCACCAGGCAAAGGAGGTTGACAAACACAAAAATACAGAGAAAAGGCACAGGAACGATCAGATTTACCTTCAAACAATGGAAGTATTTTCAAGAATATGAATGATGTTTTCACAGCGGGTAATGGGTCCCTGTCTACTATTGGTAAAATACAAAAAGCAGACAGATGGCAAGTAATACGCAATAAAATGACAGGAGTCAGAGAAGAAGGAATGTGATTGAGAGAGGAGGCACTGGTCAAGACAGGATGAGACACACGAGGACACAGAGGAAAGGTGTAGTGCGAACACTAAGGGTGAATGTAAGACAAGAGATATCAAATTTTTTTTTTATGTATTACCAGTGTTTGGTAAGCAACATAGCTTGTCTGAAATAAAGTTAAAAATTGAAACATGATATTTAAAAGCCATATGGCATGAAGAAATCTACTGTATTTCAAATATTACACTTTACAGTTTTATGTTAAAAATATAAAGGGTTATACCTTTTTGGGGTCCATGTTGAACTTCTTGCGGCCCATTGCTACATGGCGACTTTTTTGTAAAGTTTTACTAAAAAAAAAAAGAAAATGACTATTAGGTTTTATTATTTTAAAGACTAAAATGTCAAAAAGCCTACTTTTACCAATTTTTACAAACACATCAGCTTTTAAAAGCAAAATGAAATAAACGGTCACCATGGTGTATGGTGCTATGCTGATGACACAGAACTGTATTTATCAATAGTGCCCGACTCTCTTGATTCACTGACACAATGTCTCACTTGTGTTTCTGAATGGATGAGTAGTAATTTTTTTTAAACTAAATAAGGAGAATACAGAGATTTTACTGATTGGCAAAAATGGATATAATGAGGATATTAGAAATAAACTTGATCCATTAGGATTAAAAGTCAAGACAGAGGTAAAGAACTTAGGGGTAACTATTGACTCTGACCTGAATTTTAAATCACATATTAATCAGATTACTAGGACAGTATTTTTTCACTTAAGAAATATAGCAAAAGTTAGACCTCTTGTAACATTGAAAAATGCTAAAAAATTAGTTTACGGTTTTGTTTTCAGTCGGCTAGATTACTGTAATGCACTCCTCTCAGGACCACCCAAAAAACACATCTCATAGCTTCATTTTAGCTTAATCCTGATACTCTGTATATGCATTTAATTATCATTATCATTCATGATGGCTCCAAAATCCATACTAACCCCTACTTTCTCTGCTGTTCTTTTTCCAGTTTTCTGTGGTGGCAATCTGTGCCACCACCACCCGATCAAAGCACCGTGATGTCCCTACATTGATGGATTAAAGGCCAGAAGTCCACATGACCATCATCATCAAGTTCTTCCATGTGATCCCTGAATACCATGAGGACTGATTGAGATCATTTATATTAGGTAGAATGCCTAGAGGGGGCTGGGCAGTCTAGTGGCCGCAGATTTTTTTGTTTTTGTTTTTTCTGTCCTCCCTGGCCATCGGACCTTACTTTTATTCTATGTTAATTAATATTGCCTAATTTTATCTTTTTTCTCTTTCTTCATCCTTTAAAGCATTTTGAGCTACATCATTTGAATGAAAATGTGCTTTATAAATAAATGTATGATTTTACTTAATCAAATTTTATATCGCTTTAGCAGGGGATGCATTACAAAGTGATTAAGCGGGTGCATGCAGCACAGTTTAAAGTTGTATTTTCCCCATCTAAACTATAAAACACACTCTTACCATTCCTTGTCTGCTTTAGAAAATCTGATGGACCCAAGATGAACCACTTTATGAATCATGAACTATTGAAGATGATGCTTTAGGACTAGGATCTCTTAGCTAACAATGATAATGTCAGCTTTTGTGAGCTAGACATTGAGTTTCTTAGAACCACTTCCTCTGGCCTAGCACAGGTTCTTTGGGATTGGCTCAGCTTGACATGCAGTAATTGTCTGGGAGTCTAGCATTCTAGATTCAGTAGCCTAGCCAGACGAGTTGGTTGTAGAGTATCATGGCTTCAAGCCAATCATTAGTAAGAAAACTGGCCTTGGCACAAATGACCCTTTCAGCAGAAACAGACAGACTTCCAAAGGCAGTGCTAATGGAAACTAAGGAGATCCCTGAAGATATTAGTAAGTAGCATCAGTCTAGATGTAGACATCAGGTCTCCAATGAACCCAACTCCACTGCCAGACCTTCAAGGCATTCTGATGTAATAATCATGTTGTCTGCACAGTAAACATGGGTGCTACACTCTCTGTTTGCACCAAAGAAGAGCAACATGCAATGATCCGCTTTTATTGGATGAAGGTGTACCGGGACTAAAATCCGCACTGGTTTATCAGAACATGGTAAAACACTGTCTCCATATTGTGCAGAAAACCATCTGTGGATATCAGCACTTAGTACACCTTCACCCCTTTAAAAGTGAATCACTGCTCCTTCTTTTTGCCAATTGAGAGCAGAGAGGCCATGTGTGGGGGGAAAGCTATACAGCCAACCCAAACAAAAAGTGAGCTTTCTTGTAATGCAGACATCTAAAACATCCTCATTTACTGCTGTAGATGAAGCCTTGCTCACCTGCCCTCTGTGTTGTTTTCCAGGCCTTCAACTTCCATCATAGCCTCTCTCAACTCATCTCGGAGTCTCTGGATCTCCAGAAGCAGGACTCCCTTTCTCCTACGAATTTCCTCCAATTCCAGTCTCTCCTCTGGACTAAGATCACCAGGAACTGAAATGCACAAAAAAAAGACACACTAAACCTATGCTCTATATATTGTTAAAAAAATCTATTCACAACAGAAAAATGCTAAAGAGGTATTATATATATATATATATATATATATATATATATATATGTGCCCGGCCAGGCACATATAATTGTTGAGTGTCTTTTAATACTGTGTAAACATACATATTAACAGATGTGCAATTAAACGTCTGCATTTACGGGGTGATTTCTCAGGCTTACAGCTCGAAGTGATCACTCGAGTGAAGGCAGCTTCACAGAAAAACTGATCCTTAACAAACTGTTATTGGTATATTTTACCTCAATTTTAAAAGGTTTTCTTTTCTTAATAGAAATTTAAAAGCAGAACTTCGCAGCTGCAAAGCGCGCCTGACTTTATTGAAAAGAAACTAAACTTTCAGCGCCGCCGCTATTCTATGACACTTGCCTAACGCCTGACTTTATTGAAAAGAAACTAAACTTGCAGCGCCGCCGCTATTCTATGACACTTGCCTAACGCCTGACTTTATTGAAAAGAAACTAAACTTGCAGCGCCGAGAGCCGCCGCTATTCTATGACACTTTCCTAACGCCTGACGCCGCTATTCAATGACACTTGCCTAACGCCTGACTTTATTGAAAAGAAACTAAACTTGCAGTGCCGCTATTCAATGACGTGCCGCTATTCAATTACACTTGCCTTATGCCTGATGAGCCAAGAATTAGGGCGAAACACGTGTCGCGTACTCTTTGCATTATTTGACAGTAAACTATTTTCAACCATTCTATGATATGCTTCTCACAACTGAAGGCACCGTGGCTGATGTTAGCGGACTTGCTGGCCAACCATAAGCGTTACCTCATAGGTAACCACCCATACAATCAGATTGTGATTCACACTACGAATGCAGTGAATGTAATTACCCCAATCTACATGCTAGAGAAAACCTAAATGAAGAAGAAACAGTGTGTAAGCATACATAATAACACATGTGCAATTAAACTTGTGCATTTACGGGATGATTTCTCAGGCTTAAAAGCTCGCCTTTTATTAAAAAGTTAAAAGAAACTGTTTTTATTCTGAAGGGCACAAACCACGTTGGATTTCAGCCGTTAAACACGCAAAAATGTCGGTACACCAGATAAATATGCACAACATATTATCAGTTGTATTGTATGCTTACAATACATATACAAATGTGTTAATCGTTGACTAATAGTACGGGATGGTGTTTTTCGACTCGCACCTTGATTTAAATGATTCCATATCTTGGTGGGTTTGCGTAGCTTATTGTCAATATCTATACACCTGTTTTTAAGACTTATTGACTGAAACGGGCTTGCACGAAAAAAGTTAGGGCTTTGCTACAGGATACACCCTCCAAAAGTTAAAGAAGTAAAAATAAAGGTACATATTTCTGTTTTATTTAAACCTTTTAAGTTCATATGCATAGCCCCATTTAGCTGTTTTAGTTTTTTTTTCTTTCTTCAGTAATATTTAATCTCCTTAAAGAAAAACAACATATGCATTTTACTTTTTTTGTATCTCTTTAGTAATGTTTTAGTGTAAAAGGATAACCAGTATTTAAACCTTTTATGTTACTTTATAAAGTTATTTTACACAATGTTGAAAAATTAATAAGAAAGCTACATATTTTGGCAGCTGCTGCTTTAATTTTCAATGAAATGAAAAAAGCTCTCCAAGAGAAAACGTCAATGAAGAAGAAACAGTTTGCACTATCTAAAAAGGAGAAACCCTCATTTATAAAGGTTTGCTGCAGATGACTTAACTGAAAATAAATGAATAGCTCCTATGTGTATAATACATATTTATCTATTTGACTTATGCCTTTATTTCAGCAACTTGCAACATCTGAGGTACAATTTGTAACATTACTTTTGTTTTTTGCAGCACAGGCAGGTGAAGTGACTTCCTCAGGGTCACACAGTGGTGTCAGTACCAGGATTTGAACTGACAAGCTCCGGGTTTGCTGAAATATTACTGAAGAAAGAAAAAAAACGAAAACGGGCAAATGGGGCTATGCATACAAATGTCCATCCATCCATTATCCAACCCGCTATATCCTAAATACAGGAGCCAATCCCTGCCAACACAGGGCACAAGGCAGGAAACAAACCCCGGGCAAGGTGCCAGCCCACCGCAGGGCGCACAAACCCACACACACCAGGGACAATTTAGAATCGCCGATGCACCTAACCTGCATGTCTTTGGACTGTGGGAGGAAACCGGAGTACCCGGAGGAAACCCAGACAGACACGGGGAGAACATTCAAACTCCACGCAGGGAAGCAAACCCGGGTCTCCTAACTAGCACCTTTCACTGCGCCACCATACCGCCCGCATACAAACTTAAAAGGTTTAAATAAAACAGAAATATATACCTTTATTTTTACTTCCTTAACTTGTGGAGGGTGTATCCTGTAGCAAAGCCCTAACTTTTTTCATGAAAGCCCCTTTCAGTCAATAAGCCTTAAAAACAGGTGTAAAGCTAAACTTGCAGCACCGCTATTCAATTACACTCGCCTAACGCCTCTCCTAAGGGGACATACTGTGGGATCTGGGCATCAGTCAAAGCAGCAATCACAGGCCCGATTAGAAAGCGGGAAGCTATGATTTGTCGTCTCCCTCCCATGTAACAATCACAGCCCGTGTTACAACGCACTATGTATGTATGTATATGTAGATATATGTATATATGTATATATATATATATATATGTTTACATAACCTCCTTAACACACTACTTCTCCGCTGCGAAGTGCGGGTATTTTGCTAGTATATTATATATATATATATATATATATATAAAAAGTCTCATCCCGCTTTAATTTTCTAAATATATTACTGAAACGTTTTCACTTATCCTTGTATGTTTATACTTATCATCTTGTACTGAAAATGATGTACCTTCTGCCCAAGCACATTAACAAATTTTAAACATGGCACAATTTTTTTCTCCAGTAAATAACCAAATATGATTTACAAACTGCCACTGAATACTTAAGATTTAATTCATTTTTTTTAATATGAAATCAATCTCTTATGTTTTATTTCTGCCACTCCACAGTAGCCACTTAAGCTGCGAGAGATCTTGCCAGCAGAACAGCAATATTTCAAAGTTGTTTGTGTACACTGCAGTAAACCCACAAAATCAATCAAAAGCAATAATGGTATTTGTACATACCCAAGGGTGTCTTCTTTCAAATAAAGAATAATAATGTCTATTTCATTATTAAAATATACGATTTGCACACATATATCCCAAAGTGAGCAGTGCATCAAAACTGAGTTAATCTGCTTTTATCCAAGATCTCACCTACTTCAAGCCACATTCAATTAAAGGTTCATTACTATTGGATAGCTGAGTTTCATGCCATTCTAATGATATTAATGACATTCTAATGACTGGTCATTTATGTTACCTGACACGGCTATGCGTAAAAGATAGGAAATTAATCTACATTGTTAGCAGAAAGCCCGAGTACTAAGCATCATGGATTCAATTACCATACCCAGTCTGTCTGCTGCGCATTCTCCTTATGTTCAGTTTACTGAGCAGTAATCTTTTAATTTCAACTTGGAGTACAGGCAGTGTTTCTTAGCATACCTGCAAGTACTGTTAAGCATTACTTATGCCTCTCGACATTTGATGTGAAGACCACCAATATGATTGAATGTCACTGTATCACACCGCTAAAGTCACTGTATCATGATCACAAGAGTGAGGAAAAAAAAAAAAAAAGGTATTTTATCTATTGACATGTTCGTGGCATAAACAAAACACACACAATTCTTTCCCCATCCACAAAGGGATCGATAGAGCCCTGCAATATTTTGTATCCTTCTTTTTATACAATATTTTTATCCAATTTCTGAACTACAGTTGTAGCACTTGTTTAGTGCTGAAGACAATGGGGTACCCCTTACAAACAAAAAAAAAATGAGCAAAAGCAGTAAAGGGATATGGCACATATTTGAGGAGAATGGAAGTGATTGAGACTGCAGTTCTTGATGGAGTTAAGGCCGTAACTGTTCTAGAACTAACTCTGGGTGGGTTAACAGACAGGTAATAGCCAGCACACAATCTATTACACAAGATAACTGGAAAACAAAAAGCAACAAAGACTGTTCTTACAAGCTGTATGTGAAAAAAAGGCAGCAGAGACCATTATGCAGTGAAAGTTATTAATCAGTTACATTTCCTGAAGGTGCAAATGTAAATAAATTCCACAGCTGTAAATGTTGGACAACTGACAAAGATTTGTAGGAAAACTTGATTTTATAAGTTTTGTTACAAAATCAATTGAGTGTCATTGTAAATGAAAGTATCTTGATTTATGTGCTTACCGATTCAAGCAGAACTACTTATAAGGCTTCTGAAGGTCTAAGGCAGCATCAATATCAATTACACCCTCTACAAATAATATCATCAGTACTACTGTTAATTTTTTCATACTTGGGTTCCTAGAAGGGCTTCTCATTATATTCTGGACACACTCAAGCTAAAATCTCTCTTGGTATACATCAGGAATTGCAGAAACTAGTTATGTTAAATCTCAAAGTATTCCAACAGATTCCACTGAATATACCACTGGTCACTGGTATCACTTTGTGTCTTAATGTCTGCCCAAGTCATTTATTTCACACACAAACAAAAAAAGTGAAAAAGTTCAAATACAGTTAGGTCCATAAATATTTGGACAGAGACACATTACCACAATGAATTTTAAATGAAACAACTCAGATGCAGTTGAAGTGCAGACTTTCAGCTTTAATTCAGTGAGGTGAACAAAATGATTGCATAAAAATGTGAGGCAGCTAAATCATTTAAAAAAAAAAAAACAAAAAACACAATCCCTTCATTTCAGGGCTCAAAAGTAATTGGACAAATTAAATAACATGGAAATAAAATGCTAATTTCTAATACTTGGTTGAAAATCCTTTGCTGGCAATGACAGCCTGAAGTCTTGAACTCATGGACATCACCAGATGCTGGGTTTCCTCCTTTTTAATGCTCTGCCAGGCCTTTACTGCAGCGGCTTTTAGTTGCTGTTTGTTTGTGGGCCTTTCTGTCTGAAGTTTAGTCTTCAACAAGTGAAATGCATGCTCAATTGGGTTAAGATCAGGTGACTGACTTGGCTATTCAAGAATTTTCCACTTCTTTGCTTTAATAAACTCCTGGGTTGCTTTGGCTGTATGTTTTGGGTCATTGTCCATCTGTATCATGAAACGCCACCCAATCAATTTGACTGCATTTAGCTGGATTTGAGCAGACAGTATGTCTCTGAACACCTCAGAATTCATTCGGCTGCTTCTGTCCTGTGTCACATCATCAATAAACACTAGCCATGCACGCCCAAGCCATCACACTGCCTCCACCGTGTTTTACAGAGGACGTGGTATGCTTTGAATAATGAGCTGTTCCACACCTTCTCCATACTTTTTTCTTGCCATCATTCTGGTAGAGGTTGATCTTGGTTTCATCTGTCCAAAGAATATTTTTCCAGAACTGTGCTGGCTTTTTTAGATGTTCTTTAGCAAAGTCTAATCTAGCCTTTCTATTCTTGAGGCTTATGAGTGGCTTGCACCTTGCAGTGCACCCTCTGTATTTACTTTCATGCAGTCTTCTCTTTATGGTAGACTTGGATATCGATACGTCTACCCCCTGGAGAGTGTTGTTCACTTGGTTTGCTGTTGTGAAGAGGTTTCTCTTCACCATGGAAATGATTCTGCGATCATCCACCACTGTTGTCTTCCGTGGATGTCCAAGTCTTTTTGCACTGCTGAGTTCACCAGTGCTTGCTTTCTTTCTCAGGATGTAGCAAACTGTAGATTTTGCCACTCGTAATATTGTAGCAATTTCTCGGATGGGATTTTTCTGTTTTTGCAGCTTAAGGATGGCTTCTTTCACCTGCATGGAGAGCTTCTTTGACCGCATGTTGTCTGTTCACAGCAAAATCTTCCACATGCAAGCACCACACCTCAAATCAACTCCAGGCCTTTTATCTGCTTAATTGATAATGACATAACGACAGACTTGCCTACACCTGCCTATGAAATAGCCTCTGAGTCAATTGTCCAATTACTTTTGAGCCCCTGAAATGAAGGGATTGCGTTAAAAAATGCTTTAGTTGCCTCACATTTTTATGCAATCGTTTTGTTCACCCCACTGAATTAAAGCTGAAAGTCTGCACTTCAACTGCATCTGAGTTGTTTCATTTAAAATTCATTGTGGTAATGCACAGAACCAAAATATAGAAAAAAGTTGTCTCTGTTCAAATATTTATGGACCTAACTGTACCCTGACATGACTAACTTCTTTATGTAGACAAGTGCCTGCAACATGCCATTATTATTATCACTTTCAGCACTGTGAAACATTTTCCAGGTATTCCAGAAAATATATATAATGCAATTTCATTTACTCATCCATTTTACAAAAAGTGTTTATTCCAAAAAAGAGAAATGGGGCAACTTTAGTGTATCCTGAGAGCATTAGGCTCAAGGCAGTAACTAACCATTCAAGAGACACTTGGGTTGACAGAATACACTAAAGTACCTTCACACACATAATTTACAGTCCTAATTACAGTTTGATATGTTTCAAGTCTAGTTACCTCTCCACAATCTTGGTATACATTAATTGATCACATGAAACTATGCTCAGATGAAGTTTTTTTTTCTTTCAATAACTTATAAAAGCACTTTGTTCTTGTATTTTACAATAAGGCTCAGCCTTGAAATTCAGCTTGGGATTGCAGGTATCCCACACAAACTACGTAACAGCTACAAATGATCGTTTTTAGGCACATATTTCCCACACACATTTATTTGTTAAGCCAATCTTTCTAAGTTGTTGCAGGACTCTAACATCCATCCATTTTCCAACCCGCTGAATCCGAACACAGGGTCACGGGGGTCTGCTGGAGCCAATCCCAGCCAACACAGGGCGCAAGGCAGGGAACCCATTCCGGGCAGGGTGCCAACCCACCGCAGGACAGGACTCTAACATCTTTTTAAAATTCCTATGTTATGATTTGCCCAATTTATCAATTATGAATTAATACATTTTTTCATTGTGTGCGTTTTGCTTAATATATATGATGTTAGCTACATGGTGCAGTTGCTCTTGACTAGAGTGTGGAGCTGAGGAATTAATCTGTTCAGTGGAGCTGTGCAACTGTGCGGCAAGAGCCAATGATAGAAAGCAATGCCCGTTGTTTAAACTGCACTTTAGAAGAAACTTAATTAAATGTTTTTAAATTGAAGGCTACAAATAGGTTGAAGTACTGTATATTCTTCTGCTAAAATCTAAAGAAAAAATCCAGAAATTGCCAGTTTATTAGAGGTTTGACAAAAGATTTTACAAACTGGCAAAATCTAAGCCTGCTGTGTTTGTATTTTTAATTAATTATATTAAATAAATTTAAAAGTGGCCGTTGCTGCAGTGGGGCAAGGCGTAGAAACTAATTTCTCATGCATGTACTCTAGTCTTTGTATACGGCAGCATCCCTTACCAAAAATCTGTTCCCAGAGCCATGCTCAAGGATAACTTTCAAAAAAAATTGGCAGTAGATATACCCACTGCTAAGGCAGCCACCCAACTCTAAATAGAAAGACATTCCAACAGAAAGGCACATACGATAGGGAAAGGCATCCAAAAATGTAACACAATGCACTTTTGTTTTCTCTTATGGTATTTCAACCATTCATAGCAATCTCAAAAACAAATGTGTTATGTCCACCGGCAAAAATAGTCCTAGTCATTCTCAAACCCGCTTAGTCCAATTCAGAGGAGCAGGGAACAAGAGCCTACTCTGGCAGCACTAGGCACAAAGTAGGAAAAGGACGTGGACAGGGTACCAGTTTATCACAGGGTGCACACATGCATATACTCACACCTGCATTGGGACCATTTAACCAAACCTGCACAGCTTGGAGAATGTAGGATGATAACTGGAGTACCCAGAAAAACAGCACAGAGGCACTAGGAGAACCTGCAGACTCCATGCAGAATATTAGGTACTGGAAATTAACCTAGCATGCTGGATCTGTAATGTGGCAATGCAAATCACTGTGCACCACAGTGCCCCCTAGGCTGTGAATATGTTAACTCTATACTAATATCTTAAATTAACTACATTCACATTTACTACCGTATTACTGCTCAACTGTCTTGAAGCTGCACAAAAATCATACTCGGACAGGAAAAACAATACAGTATTGAAGAAAAAAAATTCAAAAAAATATATACAGCCCCCTCCAAAAGTATTGAAACAGTAAGGCCAATTAATTTGTTTTTGCTGTGCACTGAAGACATTTGTGTGTGAGATCAAAAGATTAATATGAGAAGAGAGATCAGAGTTTCAGCTTTTATTTCCTGGTATTTACATCTAGATATGTTAAACAACATAAAAACAGCACATTTTGTATTAAACCATCCAGTTTTTTTTTTTCAAGTAACCAAAAGTATTGGAACATCATGAGCTGACAGGTGTTTCTTGTTGCCCAGGTATGTTATACATGATTGATTGTTCATTCACAAAGTATCCCGGAAAATCAACTCTCAGTTGGCTTTCACCTGTTAAGACTGCATTTGTACTTAAAACGTCATGTTGGTCTACCGTTCTTATGTCTAAGGCAAAAAAGCATGTCATTCTGAAACTGAGTAAAGGAGGAAAGTCCATCAGAGGTATTTCAAAAACATTGGGCATAGCCAGTACCATAATTTGGAATGTCCTGAAAAAAAAGGAAACCACTGGTGCACTGAGCAAGAGGCGTCAAACCGGTTATCCAAAGAAAACAATAAGAACTGATGACAGACAACTGGTGAGAACAGTAAAGCAAAACCCTAAAACAACAGTCACAAACATTATGAACAAGCTCTAAAAAGCAGGAGTGGAAATATCACAGTACACTGTTTGAAGAAGACTTGGAGAACAACAATATAAAAGGTCATACTGCAAGACGCAAACCACTTAGCAGTAAAAATCGAAAAACCAGATTGGAATTTGCAAAAATGTACAGTTTTGGAACAAAGTTTTAAGGACTGATGAAACAGAGATTAACCTCTTACAAAGTGATGGAATTCAAAAGTATGAGAAAGGATCTGTTCGTGATTCTAAACATTCAAGATCATCTGTGAAGCATGGTTGCGTCATGGCTTAGGCTTGCATGGCATCTTCTGAAACAGACATGGTCATTTTTATTGATGACTAGCCATGTGCGCCCAACTACGTCACGCGTGTTAAAGTTGTCTGTGAAGGGCTCCCTGTTTAAATGCGGCTGCCAGTCGTGAACTGGGCCCTTCGTTGCACAGCATTATGATTTTTTATAAGGGAAACAAAATTACAAAAAAAAAAACCCTTGGACATTGATTCGATAGGAACGGCCTACTCGGAATCACTGTCCGAATAGTAATTATGTGGTGGTGTAGGAGCATTTCTGCTTCTCTCCGTTCACAGTCCGTCTCGTTTTCACGACACTGTCGTTTCCTCTCATGATCTCTTCTTAACCTTTCTCCAATCTCGCAGGTTGCTTTATGGCAATCCAAAGAGTAAGGCAATATACACGGAGCAATGGTTATAAAAGGGGGACACATAGGTATCCAGGCTCTTTAAAGCATAAATAGGGATCACTTCACTGAGATGTGATCAAGCCACGGTACAACTGTGAGACGCACAGGACTCGTCGGCTACAACGTAACAATAATAATTTCCGGAACGTGCTGTTACGTTGTCATTCATTTTACCCACTGTCTTTCTTTCATTCATATGTTACGTAGGCACGTACCTTTTATCTTTGGCAATCTCATTCTCTAACCAGGCCTCAGGAGCTAACCAGCGTAACACTGTCCACCACCCCTTTTGTTATTCCGGCACATTGTTGACATCCGTGAGTAACAACAACGTACTAAACTGGAAGGTGGTCTACGCATGCGTGGAATTCGCGGACAAACAAAGATCAAGATCCAAATGAAGATTATATATAAAGATTAGTTAATTTAAAGCACAACAATTTGTTTAGTTTGAATGTCTGTGTTTTGAGGTGTGACTGGAGTACTACAGTCTTCAGTAGTATAAGCCTGGAGGAGATTCTTAATGCAATGCCTATGTTTTAGCTGTCTCTCTACTGCCATCTAGTGCTGCTTCTTCTAATTCATTCGCGGACAAAGATCAAGATCCAAATGAAGATTATATATAGAGATGTAACTCATGATGGTAGTAGCAGAATGCACTCAGTCTACAGAAACATACTGTCTGTCCATCTATGGAGAAATGCATCCAAATTGATTTGGAGTAACTTTATTATGCAGAAATAATCCAAACAACACTGCCACTTCAACAAAGGACTTCATTCGGGGAAGAAAATGGAAGGTTTTGGACTAGTCAAGTCGATCACTACTGCTTAACCCAATTGAACATGCATTTCACATCCTGAACAGAAGGCTAAAGGAAGAAACCCTGTAGTAAAAGCCTGGAAAGGCATAACCAATGAAGAAACAAGAAATCTGGTGGAGTCTATGTGTCGTAGGCTTGACGCAGTTATTGTATTTTTGACTTTAATTTAGTCGAAAACATTCCGTTGCAATACTTTTTTTTGCGTAGTTTAAAAAACGGGTGATGTGATGTAAAATGTGCTATGTTCTATGTTTAAAATACGTATCTAGATGTACAGTGGTGTGAAAAACTATTTGCCCCCTTCCTGATTTCTTATTCTTTTGCATGTTTGATGATCAGAAACATTTTGTGTGACAAACACATTTAACCATTAGTCAAATATAACACAAGTAAACACAAAATGCAGTTTTTAAATGATGGTGTTTATTATTTAGGGAGAAAAAAAATCCAAACCTACATGGCCCTGTGTGAAAAAGTAATTGCCCCCTTGTTAAAAAATAACCTAACTGTGGTGTATCACACCTGAGTTCAATTTCCGTAGCCACCCCCAGGCCTGATTACTGCCACACCTGTTTCAATCAAGAAATCACTTAAATAGGAGCTGCCTGACACAGAGAAGTAGACCAAAAGCACCTCAAAAGCTAGACATCATGCCAAGATCCAAAGAAATTCAGGAACAAATGAGAACAGAAGTAATTGAGATCTATCAGTCTGGTAAAGGTTATAAAGCCATTTCTAAAGCTTTGGGACTCCAGCGAACCACAGTGAGAGCCATTATCCACAAATGGCAAAAACATGGAACAGTGGTGAACCTTCCCAGGAGTGGCCGGCCGACCAAAATTACCCCAAGAGCGCAGAGACGACTCATCCGAGAGGTCACAAAAGACCCCAGGACAACGTCTAAAGAACTGCAGGCCTCACTTGCCTCAATTAAGGTCAGTGTTCACGACTCCACCATAAGAAAGAGACTGGGCAAAAACGGCCTGCATGGCAGATTTCCAAGACGCAAACCACTGTTAAGCAAAAAGAACATTAGGGCTCGTCTCAATTTTGCTAAGAAACATCTCAATGATTGCCAAGACTTTTGGGAAAATACCTTGTGGACTGATGAGTCAAAAGTTGAACTTTTTGGAAGGCAAATGTCCCGTTACATCTGGCGTAAAAGGAACACAGCATTTCAGAAAAAGAACATCATACCAACAGTAAAATATGGTGGTGGTAGTGTGATGGTCTGGGGTTGTTTTGCTGCTTCAGGACCTGGAAGGCTTGCTGTGATAGATGGAACCATGAATTCTACTGTCTACCAAAAAATCCTGAAGGAGAATGTCCGGCCATCTGTTCGTCAACTCAAGCTGAAGCGATCTTGGGTGCTGCAACAGAACAATGACCCAAAACACACCAGCAAATCCACCTCTGAATGGCTGAAGAAAAACAAAATGAAGACTTTGGAGTGGCCTAGTCAAAGTCCTGACCTGAATCCAATTGAGATGCTATGGCATGACCTTAAAAAGGCGGTTCATGCTAGAAAACCCTCAAATAAAGCTGCATTACAACAATTTTGCAAAGATGAGTGGGCCAAAATTCCTCCAGAGCGCTGTAAAAGACTCATTGCAAGTTATCGCAAACGCTTGATTGCAGTTATTGCTGCTAAGGGTGGCCCAACCAGTTATTAGGTTCAGGGGGCAATTGCTTTTTCACACAGGGCCATGTAGGTTTGGATTTTTTTTTCTCCCTAAATAATAAAAACCACCATTTACAAACTGCATTTTGTGTTTACTTGTGTTATATTTGACTAATGGTTAAATGTGTTTGATGATCAGAAACATTTTGTGTGACAAACATGCAAAAGAATAAGAAATCAGGAAGGGGGCAAATAGTTTTTCACACCACTGTAAATATCAGGCAATACATTTCCCCTATGGGATTAATTCAGTGATCCAAAAAAAAAAAAAAAAAAAAAAGCTAAAACTCTTGTTCTCTTGTATTCATTGTTTGATCTCACACACACAAATGTCTACAGTGCACAGCAAAAAACAAACTAATTGATCTTGCTGTTCCAATACTTTGGAGGAGACTGTTTTGCTTAGCATATTTTAGTTTACATTCTGAAGATTATTTTGTTTTACTCTACAGATGGAATTTTTCCAAGGTAAGTCTTGATTTTTGGCTAAATATGTGAGGAAATCTCTACATGCAAAATGAAACAAGTATTTAAAGTTAAAATAGCAGAAGTAAATTATCTGAAAAACTGGATAATAACTACTCAAAATTTTACAAAAAACTACTGTAAACACTAGAAAGAATAAGTTATGACATTTGAAAAGTGCCTAAATTATAAATATTAAAGTGCTTTCTAAACTGTGAGTTCTTGACACCTACTCTGTGAGAGAATAACTTGGAGGTAACAGCATTTTGGTTTGCAGTGCACAATGAAATATTTCATTTGTTTTAGAAATGTCATGAAGAAACTGCTAAAATGGTCAAGTAAACAAGAATGTTCCACGTGGATGGTTCAAGAAACTGGGAGGTGTAATGTTCTTTCATGCACCTAGTAAGATTTGCTACTGGGCACTTCTAAAGTTTTCTTAACAGAATAAGAGCTGAATTCAAGACGTATTGAAGAATCCTCTTTAATAAAATCCCTGTCAGCGTCCACGTGTCCGTGTGTGTGTCTTCTGGTGAAGTGCGCATGCGCGGGGCACGGTGCGATGCTTCAAAGGCCGCCTGACACGTCACACAAGACAGAGAGGGCGGGACTTATAAAAAATCGCGCGGCCGATCCAATCGGATTTCGGTAAATGAGGTAAGACCTAAAACATAACGCACGAAAAATTCAATCGGCTACTGAGACCAGCTTCCCCAAAGAGGTGGTATTAGTGTTTGTTGTTGTGTAAGTGTTCACTCTGAGGATATCAGATTTGCGATTAACAAACTTGGCCCGGTAAAGTGTTTTCCTAAATATCCGAATTTTCATGATATTACAATAGGATGACTTTTAAAAGTAGATTTATTTTCGCGCACATAAAATCCGCTGCTGGGGAGACGCCATACATACAATAATCAGCTGCACGCCAGCACAGATTAAAATACTTGCTGGAGAGACGTATTACTGTGAGAGAAAATTAAAGGCACACAATACAGTGATGCATATTACAGCTACATACAAGCCAGTATTACTGTAACAGAAAATAGACGGTCCTTTGCCATTTAATAGAGACTGTTCTTACTAATGTTTATGCACTACTGTTCTAGCGCCTGTTATTGTAACGGGCTAAATGACTAGTAACGATATAATGGAAAAAGACTTATTTTAGGCTGGTTGTGCTCTGTGCTAAAGCACCTCATGTCTTTTAACCAAACAGAGTAGGATATGCAAGCATTAATACAGTACTGTTATGCATATTCAGTTGTTTATAAAACTGACCTCTGCCCTTACTTTTTTGATCATTCTGTAACAGACAACTGTGATGAATGCTCCCTTTTCGGCATTTGCTGAACAGATAAAGACGCATTGAAGAGATTTCTTCCTGCATGATTACTGGCTCAAAGGGGTTTTATCAAACCTGTCCTAGTAGAGGATAAGTTTCTTTCTTTAATTAATGCTTGATTTCTTCTACAACCACTCCCCCAAAGTCTGAAATCCACCCCTTGTTTTTAAATTTAATAGGGATTCCCCCCAATTTTAAAAACGGCTCTGTGGAATCCTGTGTCCATATGTGATAGAAAAAACCTTAAAACTTACCAAATATGTCAATTTTTTCAAGCCAACAATGTGATTAGGTATTGATCTCCACCTTGACATTAGACATGTATAAACGAAAGGTGTGTGTGTGTGTGTGTGTGTATGGAGCAGTCTGCTCTGCTTACGCTCAACCACAGCCACTAGATAGCATATGCATGTACCCAATACGAAAGACTTGTGTACAGCAAACGCTGCCATGCAACAACAACATCATGCTAATGACATGGATCAAAAACAACGTTGAAAGGAAGTAAATGCTGAAGCTCAACAACGTGCAAGTGAAACACCTCAGCAATGAAGGTCAAGGCTTGAAGCCTTCAATAAAAACATGGTTTATCTAGAGGTATTTTCTCAAGACAAAGATTAATAGGACTCATATGCCAGCAATACAGCCATGATATGGAATCCCCAGTATCTTCTTATGAAAGCCAGTAGGGAAGCAAACACAAGGTGGGTCCACGGCTTCTGTGCTGGGTAATTCTTAACAGTTTAGCCGACATCTCTCCAAGTTCACAAACATAGTAAAACTGCTAGGGAGTCCTCAGGTTGTTACTGTCCCGAAGACCACACAGCTAGTTGTACATATATTGCAAAACAGTATACAGTAATCCCTCACCACTTCGCGGTTCACTTTTCGCGGATTCACGACTTCGCGGATTTTATATGTAAGCATATCTAAATATATAACGCAGATTTTTCGCTTCTTCGCGGGTTTCTGCGGACAATTAGTCTTTTTACTTCTGATAGTTGCTTCCTCAGTTGGTTTGCCCAGTTGATTTCATACAAGAGATGCTATTGGCGGATGGCTGAGAAGCTACCCAATCAGAGCACGCAGTTAAGTTCCTGTGTGCTGCTGATTGGCTCAGCGACGCAGTGCTGCATTAACCAGGAAGTCTCATCTCATCTCACTCATTCAATATTAACGTGCTCTTTATAATGCATTCAGGGGATCATCACTTTCATCGTCATCATTTTTACTGCGCAGCATATTCATCACGTCATATATAGCTACGTGTACTTCACTATACAGTAAGTGTAAACTTATCTACCGATTTCATATTGCTTAGCAGTTGTCCCTGTTATTAATAGAGTAAAGGGTGGGTTGTAAACAATACAGGGAGGGTTTAAAAACGTCCAAATAAACGTGAAATAATTAAATAAATATGGTGTCCCTACTTCGCGGAAATTCAGTTATCGCGGTCAGCCTTGGAACCTATCTCCCGCGATAAGTGAGGGATTACTGTATACATGTTATTTTAAGAATGTAAAAAACAAAAAGCAAACCATTGTTGTGAGATTCAGAAATTTAAAAGGAGACTGGCTATGTGCCTCACATCTTCACCAACTTCCCTGTTCATCTTTCTCTCTCTACTCTGTAAACATCGAGACAATAATGGGGAAAGAAAAAAAAAAATACACACACACACATGCTTATGATCACATATATTCTTTACTATAGGAAAAATACTGCCTGCTCCAGTTGAATTGATAAAACATACAAGACCTTTAGTGAGAGAGAACTCATACAGAAGGGAATGAAGTGACAACAGCCATTATAGGCATACATCCAGTGCCTGATGAGGAGAAAGTCAATACAAGGTATCGGTGCATACTGCCCCACTTCAAGCCCTAACCCACTTATCCAGGGCTAGGTTGCAGTCTAACTTGAGTCTTTCCAAGCAAGCATCAAACCCAAGGCTGAAATAATCCCTAGATGAGGTGTCAGTCCATCGCAGGGCAAGCACACACAGTTATATTGTAAGGGTCAATTAATCAATGATTATTTTAAAGTTTTAGTTTAAACAGGATGAAATTTAGTAAGTACAGATGTTTTGACATACACATAGTGGGCTGACATTACTTCCCCCACATGCATCATGTCCTACACAGAGTCTGCATGAGTTTACAGATTGCCTGAAATAAGGATCAATGAATTTACTCCCTCAAAAACATTAGGCTCAGTTTTTTTATTACATATCAGCAGCAAGATAAACCCTAAATGTAAGAAAAAATTGCAATTTCTTTAGAGTGCTTCAATCTGCTCTACACTCACTCATACACTGCCTTTTTTAGAGGGTTTTTTATTTGGATCAGGCATGCGCAAGACACAACACAGCAAAAGTGGCTTGGCTCTTTAAAAAGACTCTAAGGCTTTTATTAAAAGTATAATGCAGTGTAATCCAGTTCAGTTCACATTTATTGTTATGTATACAAAATACAATGAAACTCACAGGCGCTGTTTTCACTACACTACCTTGCATCTCACTTTGTATGTTTGTAAAAATAACACAGAATGTAATGGGACAGAGATTGGGGCATTGCGTTGTCATAACTCCACAACTACTGGAAGCACACAAACAAACAAACAAACAAACAAAGTAACATATCCTTACCTGAAGAATACACGATCAAGAATCTGTGATAAAATAATTATTTCTTTTTGTAGTTATGCCTCAAACACGGAAAGGAACATTTTCTTAAATATAATCCTTTGCCATGTCAAAGTGCACATTTTGGTAAATTTTAAGAATTTTTCTATTACGTATGAATGTGGGGTTTCATACAGCTCCATTGGAGGATGCAAGAACAAAGAAAGTACTTTTAAAATTTATAAACAACAATTAAATTTAGAACAGAATTTTATGTGGCAAATTAATATGTACCATGATTGTGAAGAAAACCCTGACTTAAAAAAAAAATACCAAACTTATCCTTTAACTTTATGTGCATGTATATGTGCAATATCCGGAGAAATGTTAGGCTGCAATACTCATTGCAATTCAAAGAGGGGTACATAGGCTTCCTTTCCTAGCACTGATTAAGCCGGAACAGAACTTTAAAAAAACACACACACACACAAACAAACTAACATATTATATATATATATATATATATATATATATATATATATATATATACACACACACACAAACGTTTATTTCATAATATCTCCGTTAAACTTTACATTAGCAATACCCAAGTTCCTGACAGCTAAACAAATCTAAAACACATGCACAGTCTATGATAAAGTCCATAAGCAATATCAGTTTCACCTATCCCAAAATGAAACATTTTTACCCTCAGACAAATTTATTTTACTGTCATCTTAGTGAAAACCTGTAGTTACCAAGACAATAAAGTTATACAATGACCTGGGGAAATAAGACTATTGATTTACCGTGTGCAAACGTTAAAGACGCATACAGCGCCACCCCGCTGCCTGCGCTTGGGAAAGCAGATCATAACCTGGTTCTGCTTCAGCCTCACTACAAACCAAGAGTGAGGGTCCTACCTACAACCACACACTCATTCAGAAAGTGGTCCCCTGAGGCAGAGAAGGCTCAGAGAGAATGCTTTGGAACTACAGACTGGGATATCCTGCAGGGATCACATAGTGAGAACATTGAGGAAGTTGTTGACTGCACTACTGACTACATCAACTTCTGTATGGACATTGTAGTTCCAGTAAGAACTGTACGCTGCTATGCTAACAACAAGCCATGGATTACAAGTGACATCAAGGGCCTTTTGAACCAGAAGAAAAGGGCTTTTAAAAGCGGTGATCAGCATGAGCTCAAGCGCATGCAGAAGGAACTCCGAGTCCAGCTCAGGGTGGCGAAGGAGCAGTACAGGAGAAAGCTGGAGCAGAAGTTGCAGAATAACAGCATGAAGGAAATGTGGGATGGGATGAAGATCATCACTGGCTGCAGCTCGAAGCGGGGTGCCACCATCGAGAGAGACGTGAAGAGAGCAAACCAAATGAACAACTTCTGTAACAGGTTTGACCACCCTAACCCACTCTCACTCTCACCTCGGAGTACTGCACCCTCCACACATCCTTCTGCTGATACCAGCATAGGAAAGACATCCCCACCCACAATTACAACAGCGCAGGTGAGCAGAGAGCTGAGGAGACTTCATACCAGCAAAGCAGCGGGTCCAGATGGAGTATTGCCACGACTGCTGAAGGTCTGTTCATCGGAGCTGGGGGGTCCTCTACAGCGCATCTTCAACCTGAGCCTGAAACAGGGGAGAGTCCCGAGGCTTTGGAAAACATCTTGCATCACCCCAGTCCCAAAGGTATCACGTCCTAGTGAGCTGAATGACTTCCGGCCTGTTGCTCTGACATCACATGTGATGAAGACCATGGAGAGGCTGCTGCTTCACCACCTTAGGCCACAGGTTCAACACACCCTCTGCAGTTTGCATATCAGGAGAAGGTGGGAGCGGAGGATGCCATCATCTACATGCTACATCAATCCCTCTCCCACTTGGACAGAGGCAGTGGTGCTGTAAGAATTATGTTTCTGGACTTCTCTAGCGCCTTCAACACAATCCAACCTCTGCTCCTTAGGGACAAGCTGACAGAGATGGGAGTTGATTCATACCTGGTGGCATGGATCGTGGACTATCTTAAAGACAGACCTCAGTATGTGCGTCTTGGGAACTGCACGTCTGACATTGTGGTCAGCAACACAGGAGCGCCACAGGAGACTGTACTTTCTCCGGTCCTGTTCAGCCTATATACATCGGACTTCCAATACAACTCGGAGTCCTGCCACGTGCAAAAGTTTGCTGATGACACTGCTATCCTGGGCTGCATCAGGAGTGGGCAGGAGGAGGAGTATGGGACCTAATCAATGACTTTGTTAAATGGTGCGACTCAAACCACCTACGCCTGAACACCAGCAAAACCAAGGAGCTGGTGGTGGATTTTAGAAGGCCCAGACCCCTCATGGACCCTGTGATCATCAAAGGTGACTGTGTGCAGATAGTGCAGACCTATAAATACCTGGGAGTGCAGCTGGATGATAAATTAGACTGGACTGCCAATACTGATGCTCTGTGTAAGAAAGGACAGAGCCGACTATACTTCCTTAGAAGGCTGGCGTCCTTCAACATCTGCAATAAGATGCTGCAGATGTTCTATCAGACGGTTGTGGCGAGCGCCCTCTTCTACGCGGTGGTGTGCTGGGTAGGCAGCATTAAGAAGAAAGACGCCTCACGCCTGGACAAACTGGTGAGGAAGGCAGGCTCTATTGTTGGCATAGAGCTGGACAGTTTAACATCTGTGGCAGAGCGACGGGTGCTCAGCAGGCTCCTATCAATTATGGAGAATCCACTGCATCCACTGAATAGTATCATCTCCAGACAGAGGAGCAGCTTCAGCGACAGACTGCTGTCACTGTCCTGCTCCACTGACAGATTGAGGAGATCGCTCCTCCCCCAAACTATGCGACTCTTCAATTCCACCCGGGTGGGGGGTAAACGTTAACATTTAACATTATACAAAGTACAGCCGTTGAATGTTTAGGATGGCTGTTAAAGGCTGTTAGCAGAAATGGACTGAACTATGTATCAGAAATGAGTTGGAATCTCGCTGTAGATGTACTGAGCAGGGCTTAAAATTCACTTTTGAAATGGGGGGGGGAAGGGTTCTCCCCTTAAATGTAACACAAAGTGAAAGTGTGTGGTTTGGGTGAAAAGTCCTACTGCTTATAAAAAAAAAAAAAATTGACTTTCATATTTTGAACTTCATACTTTAATGTGACAACTTATTCTTTCTGATATTTACAGTAGATAGATAGATAGATAGATAGATAGATAGATAGATAGATAGATAGATAGAGATACTTTATTAATCACAAGGGGAAATTCACATACTCCAGCAGCAGCATACTGATAAAAAACAATATTAAAGAGTGATAAAAATGCAGGTATAACAGACAATAACTTATAATTTTATATAATTTTGTATAATGTTAACGTTTAACGCTGAAGCTGTTCCTCTGTCTGGAGATGACACTGTTTAGTGGATGTAGTGGATTCTCCATGATTGACAGGAGACTGCTGAGCGCCTGTCGTTCTGCCACGGATGTCCAGCTCCGTGTCTACAATACAGCCTGCCTTCCTCACCAATTTGTCCAGGCGTGAGGCATCCCTCTTCTTTATGCTGCCTCCCCAGCACACCACTGCGTAGTAAAGGGCGCTCGCCACAACCGTCTGATAGAACATCTACAGCATCTTACTGCAGATGTTGAAAGATGCCAGCCTTCTAAGGAAATATACTCGGCTGTGTCCTCTCTTGCACAGAGCATCAGTATTGGCAGTCCAGTCCAATTTTCATCCAGCTGCACTCCCAGGTATTTATAGGTCTGCACCCTCTGCACACAGTCACCTCTGATGATCATGGGGTCCATGAGGGGCCTGGTCCTCCTAAAATCCACCACCAGCTCCTTGGTTTTGCTGGTGTTCAGTTGTAGGTGGTTTGAGTCGCACCATTTAACAAAGTCCTTGATTAGGTTCCTATACTCGTCCTCCTGCCCACCCCTGATGCAGCCCATGATAGCAGTGTTGTCAGCCATCTTTTGCACATGGCAGGACTCCGAGTTGTACTGGAAGTCCGATGTATATAGGCTGAACAGGAGCGGAGAAAGCACAGTCCCCTGCGGCGCTCCTGTTGCTGACCACAATGTCAGACGTGCAGTTCCCGAGATGCACATACTGAGGTCTGTCTGTAAGATAGTCCACAATCCATGCCACCATGTATGAATCTACTCCCATCTCTGTCAGTTTGTCCCTAAGGAGCAGAGGTTGGATGGTGTTGAAGGCGCTAGAGAAGTCCAGAAACATAATTCTTACAGCACCACTGACTCTGTCCAAGTGGGATAGGGATCGGTGTAGCATATAGATGATGGCATCCTCTGCTCCAACCTTCTCCTGGTATGCGAACTGCAGAGGGTCGAGGGCGTGGCAGACCTGTGGCCTCAGGTGGTGAAGCAGCAGCTGGTCCATGGTCTTCATCACATGTGACGTCAGAGCGACAGGCCGGAAGTCATTCAGCTCACTAGGACGTGATACCTTTGGGACTGGGGTGATGCAAGATGTTTTCCAAAGCCTCGGGACTCTCCCCTGTTCCAGGCTCAGGTTGAAGATGCGCTGTAGAGGACCCCCCAGCTCTGATGAACAGACCTTCAGCAGTCATGGCAATACTCCATCTGGACCCACTGCTCTGCTGGCACAAAGTCTCCTCAGCTCTCTGCTTACCTGGGCTGCTGTAATTGTGGGTGGGAGGAAACTCTCTCCTATGCTGCTATCAGCAGAAGGATGGGTGGAGAGTGCAGTACTCCAAGGTGAGAGTGGGTTAGGGTGGTCAAACCTGGTAAAGAAGTTGTTCATCTGGTTTGCTCTCTTCACATCTCTCTCTATGGTGGCACCCCGCTTTGAGCTGCAGCCAGTGATGATCTTCATCCCATCCCACACTTCCTTCATGCTGTTATTCTGCAATTTCTGCTCCAGCTTTCTCCTGTACTGCTCATTAGCCGCCCTGAGCTAGACTCGGAGTTCCTTCTGCACACGCTTGAGCTCATGCTGATCACCATCTTTAAAAGCCCTTTTCTTCTGGTTCAAAAGGCCCTTAATGTCACTTGTAATCCTTGGCTGCTTGTTAGCATAGCAGCATACTGTTCTTACTGGAACTACAATGTCCATACAGAAGTTGATGTAGTCAGTAGTGCAGTCAACAACCTCCTCAATGTTCTCACTATGTGATCCCTGCAGGATATCCCAGTCCGTAATTTCAAAGCAGTCTCTCAGAGCCTGCTCTGCCTCAGGGGACCACTTCCTGAATGAGCGTGTGGTTGTAGGTAGGTCAGTAGTTTATAAAATAGGTAATAAAGCAGAGTAGATAAAGTTTTCAACCAGCCATTCAAGTAACTTGTTATATCTTGTTATATCTCTTGTTATTTCTGCCATTTTAACTTTAAATAATTCTTTGCTTCTGCATGTAGAGATTTACATTCATGCTATGGCTTAAAAACATAGACTTATTCAGGAAACATTGCATTGGTACAATGATTAAAAAAATCTAGAGTATAAAATATGCTGAGAAAAATAAGTTTTTTTATTTGTTAATCCATACCCTACTGTTTTTCCTGTTAAATGTCTAATTTTTTACGGCTCTAAGAGAGTTGAGCAATCAAAAAAAGGCTATAAGTATGAAAGTGGTTAAGAAATTTGAGATATTTAGTTAAAATACAATTAACACATTTGTAGTCTAAGCAGCACAGTAGTGCAAACTCACTATCACTGCCGTTTTACTGCTCCAGCATAATAGATTCAAATCCAGCACTTGATTATCTATGTGGAGTTTGAATGTTCTCCTTTTTTCTGTATTAGAGTAAGCGGGTTTAAGAATGATAATAGCTATTAGTAGTTTGCCAGTAAACATGTTTGCTTTGAAATCACCATTAACTGTTGCCAAAACCAAACATTTTGGAAGTCCAGAAGAGAAGGTAAAACAGAATTGTGGCATCATAGAATAAGGAGTCCTACAAGATCCTGATTTTTCTGTTGGATTGTCCTTCTTGTCCGTGTTACAGAGAAACGTTCTACAGACAATTTTCATAATGTTCAAGTTATCTTTAAACATTGTTTGTAATCTGTTTATGTGTGTCACCGATTTTTATTTTTCAGGTACAGGTTTAAAAGCAATCAGCCCACAATAAACATTTTAAAGAGTTGATGATTGCACATTTCTTTAAATTTTTCAACACAGACACTAACTGGTAGTTGTCGGTATGTCAAATAAAAACCTGAATGTGACTTCACTATCCCTTAATTTGTGTCCTAATTTAAGTCCTGTCTGAGTCGTTGGTGGGAGTTGTTAAGGTGGTCTGAACTAAAAGAAATTCCTGTGCAGAGTACCAGGTATGACACTACCCCATTTCAAGCACTGACGTTATACCACCTCCAGGTATAAAACTAATCCCATTGGATGGTCCAAGGTATATAGGGAAGTTTACAACCCTATGTCCTCGACTTCTGACACACACTTGTAAAACGCCACCAAACAGCCAAATGCTGTATTCCACAGCTATATGTTCCAATCAAGAGCAACTGCAACAGGAAGGTGACAACCTATGCATACAACCATAAACCATTAAAAAAATAAATCTATTCCAAAGTAATAAATTTGCCAAAACTATAAAATAGCGATTTAAAAATAGATATAGACTGACTATTATTGCAACAAGTAAGAAAGCATTATAAATTTAGAACTTGTGGGAATTACATTTACAAACCTTGCTGATTCATGAATATTTGGAGCAACAATCATATTGCTTCATTAAATCAATACATTTCTGGTATGTGTGATCAAGTGTTCATTTGGGCCATTTTTAATCTGTAGCATAACACTATACATTAACATCCAAATGAAAATTGTGGCTTTGGAAACTGCTGCACAGGATTCCAGAATGCACTGAACATAAACATTTGTCATGGTGACCTGTTATATCTGGTCAATGCAGATCATTCTTCTTGTATGAAGGATTTGTTTCTGTCTCAGAGAGATGCAGTAGTGGACAGCAATGTTGTTTATATATATAAAAAAAAAAAAAAAGGTTTTTCTCATGGATCTGAGAACAGAAACACAATTACCTGAAACAGTACAAATACAAAAGATTTGTATGCTAGTAGCCTTAAAGCTGCATTTGGTCAGAATGCCCATGACAAGTACAGTACAACACACATTTTAGACAAGCCATGCTTATTAACACAGAAAATTGTATCCAACACTAGACCGCATAATGCAATTTTAATTATGTCTTTGCAACCATTTGGATTTAAAAACTTACTAATGAAATCTCTCCAGCCTAAGCAAAATGCAGAAGGACTTCTCTGAAAATGTGTCTAGGAGGTCTTACACTATAGAAAACCAGCATTCAAAAAAATCAAACACATTGCCCTTGTTTGATTATAGATTTAGTTGTACGTTGCTTATTCAACTAAAAACATTTACATTATAGTGGTTTGATCAAATGTGATAACATGTTTTTATTTTCTTAAACTCTCAAAATGTTGTTAGATATAGCGGGTTGGATAATGACTGACTAATATAAAGCAAAACTTATCACTTACATAATAACAATTTAAACTTGATATGACTGAAAAATTTTATTCGCCAAGCTAGTTGTTTCAAACGGTCAGTCTGAATAACTTCTAGCAATGTATACAACTCTGACAGGCAAAAAAATGCATTATACTTCTCTCCCAAGCTTCAGCCTAACACAGTCACAAAATGACCAGCACACAGGCAGGGTCACATTGATTAGTAAACACTGGTGTGCGTCAAACCGTCTAAAACATTAACCCTTTGCGGTCGTTAGGCCAGAAAACTGGCCTTAGTAAAAAGTGCGCTATAGGTCGTCAGGCCACCGCTGGTGGCCCTGCAAGTTTCTGACCGATTTGCACAGTCGCCTGGTCGAGAAAAGTGGCCTGTGTTATTCCTACGTGCTTGAAAAAAATAACTGCTGTAATTATTGCCGTTTTTTCAATAATTAATTACGACTAATGTAGCGTGACGTTGAACATTAAATACGACTGCAAAGGGTTAATATTGATGTAGCATAAAATAAACTGTGCATTTGTTTTATATTTGCAGAAATGTTTATTAATACACAATTGTGTTGCAAATAATTTTAGAATTATGAGGTGATTTAATTGTAAACAAATTATAAAATGTCTACTTAAATCTTTTTTATGCAGTGCCAGTCTTATCCAACTTTTTTCAGCCACATATTTTTTAAATGTACGATAACTTTACATTTAAAACAATATTTTTAAAAAAATACAATAAACAGAGGCTTCTAACCTGCTGAAATTATTCAAGTAGTCAAGGTACTGATTTCCAACCAAACCAATTTAACTTGCTAAAATGCTAAAATATATACTGTGTGAATTTAATAGTAAAAGATGTTTGGACTATATTATTCAGTAACATAAAACTAAAAAAAAAAAAACCCAAAACATTCATTTATCCAAATTCAGAAGGAAAGTGAAATTGTTGGTATACGCAAATTCACACAACTACTGCACATTAGTTGGTGAGTAAGCTCTACTCATTGAGGCTTTACTGTATAGTTTATAAATGCTGTTTGTTGTACTTCAAGTGCATCAAGGAGGATAGGAACATTATTTTATTAGCTTCAATTAAACAATGTTATACAGCACCTTTCATAACAAGTACCTTCACAATAAATGAACATTTACAAGTCAACACAACAGTAGCAAGACACAATTTCACCACAACTGTATACACGTGCCAAGTATAGGGCTGCCACACACCTTTCAATGGGGTTATGTTAGCAGGCAGGGCTGACACGCAAATCCAGAACTCTGAAACTAACCACTGCACCACACTACCTCCGTATGATTCGATTTTACACTGCCGTTGAAAACACATCTACAGTATACCATTTAACCTACACCACGATGTATAATTTCCTTTAAAATCTTATGAAAACTATTATTGAAGAACATGCATAAACGACTCACTTTGAGTTTATTTCACTTTCCTATCTCTATTAATATATGCTAAGACCTGACATACAGTATTATCATAACTACTGTAATCCGTAATGTCTAACTGATACGTGTCTGAGTTACCGGTGAAAACACACTATGTATCCAAATTGTATTCAAGTCGGCATGACAAATTGATTACTTGTTTTGATTAACATTAGAAGTTTTAGAGAAAACTGTCGCAGATAATAACATAAATATGAGATGTGTCGTTTTGTTTCCTTATATTCCTCGAGTACCGTGCCGGAATAATGTCCGTTCTCATCACTTATTAACAATGATGCGCTCTCACATATCACGACCTGCGTAAATATAAAAGTGGTATGTTCGTCGCGTAATTATCCAAATGAAAATAATACACAGCAAACACTTTATGAAACTGTGCACTTTTGACAATTTAATAAACAATATAGGATTTTACTGCAATAGTTTTAACAACAAAAAAAGACACAGTACCAATAATCAATACCCGGAACGAAAAGGCACACCAATGGTGCCGAAAACCCGAATGCTCTCCTCTAATGAGTCTCACGCTCACTAACATGATCAACGCCAGAGGACTAAATATTTTATTTTTAGTAATAAAAACGAGGCAAAATTTGCATTGATGATTAAGATAATGGCAAGCATCGCTGGAACCATTTCTCATCACCGGTGATCTCTCAGCGTCGCATTCTACACAAATGTTTCACCAAACTGAACAGCCAAATACCTCTTTTGTTTCCTTAAGGATACTGTCACTTAATTGGGTGTAGAGTAATAATAATAGTAAAACAGTACTTACTATAATCTAAATCCTCCATTGCTGTTTCCTATTCGGGAGTCACTGCGGATTCAACAGCCACACAACTTTATTCGCCGTTTGACGGCGGACACGGACAAAACAAAGAGCTGCGGGAATCCGACACCGCCCATCCCTTTGGAAATGGGAGGTGCCGCCATCTTTGTAAAGGGAAGACGCATGCGCGCGTGTGTGCAGTCCCTGCGCTGCCAGTTGAAGCTCAAAGGAAGACATCTTGGTAAAGGGAATTCTTTTGGGATGAACTCATCGGTCGAAGGAACTGTCAAATTGCATCCGGCTAAGGCCAGACAGTGTTACCCAGCTCTGATGCAAAAGTTTCGGCAGTACGTGGCCAAATGAACATTAGCGGTTGAGATGGAAAGTTAAAGGCGTCTGGAACAGGAAGTTTAGGAATTCGTCTTGGAATGTGTGTATTCCGCCATCTTGGCAATACTAGTCGGCTGATGAGGTTTTGTGTTAAAAGCAGAATACTGCGGGATTAGAAATTGACAGCTTTTAAATGCGGGTCATAAATACCATCCATACACATAAGAAGACGTAGAATAAATAAAACTTTAGGTACCAGGGGCACCATATTAACGGCTATCTCTGTGATCTGGTTTACAGATCATATTTAAATTCTAATCTGTATTGTGTTAAGTAACTACCGCGAAATAATAGTAGTGCAATCACAATGTTAAATTTACTGAGACAAAAGTTAGTTCTGTTTTACAAACGTTTATAGTCCACATGCAGAATACAGTAAGATTTGCCACTACAGTTCCCATCAACATAAATTATAGGATGAGGTCAACATTACTCGTAAATGTGTATTTCTCACAGAAACATTCGCTTCCCGGGTCCTCCCTGCGTGGAGTTTGCATGTTCTCCCCGTGTCTGCGTGGGTTTCCTCCGGGTGCTCCAGTTTCCTCCCACAGTCCAAAGACATGCAGGTTAGGTAGATTGGTGATTCTAAATTGGCCCTAGTGTGTGCTTGGTGTGTGGGTGTGTTTGTGTGTGTCCTGCGGTGGGTTGGCACCCTGCCCAGGATTGGTGCCCTGCCTTGTGCCCTGTGTTGGCTGGGATTGGCTCCAGCAGACCCCCGTGACCCTGTGTTCGGATTCAGCAGGTTGGAAAATGGATGGATGGACATTTTAAGAGAGTTTCATCCTACCCTGCAAATTCTGGTTAGGGAAGCATGAAATGCAAAGTAAGAGCCTTACCATTTACTGAACAAGTCTTCAGAATTTTTAAAAGACATTGGCAAAGCTGATCCACCGGAAGGTTTACAGTTAAATACTGAATTACATTCTGGAGTACACCAGTGGAAACCAAAGGAAAATTCATTCAACACATCAGATAGAAAGCAAATCTTAACATAAAAAGGTTAGAGAGTCTGGAACAAAGTACTGAATTATGTAGTGACACCAAAAAAAGTTAACGGCTTTGAAAACTGTATATGGATGAGTTCTTAGCCATTAGCTAACCCATCAAGCTTGATGGCCAGTATGGTCTTTTCTTGTTTGCTGAAGTTTGTATTACTTTGTAAGATGACAGAAAACATAAACAGCATTTTCCAAGTCTGTTACTTTTGTGGCAACATGACTCTTTTGAAAGTATTTATAAATTAAACTGGCCTTTCTGTTTTAATGGTGTATGCTATTACTGACATACGCACATGATGTAGAAGTAAAGTGTTTGAGGGGTTAGAAACTCCTTTTAATAGGTTATTGGCACTTGTGTCTACACTGCTCCTTACTAAGTGTCAGTATTTGGATAAACGTAGGAAAGCAAACTTCACAGAGACAGGTGAATTAAGAAGAATATGGCAAAAGAAAGCTAAGCATTTAATGCTATGGCAAAACACACATATTTTTGAAATCTTTTATTTGTATATTATTATACTAGAATATTTTAATGAATGCAGAATAAGTGAAGAAAAAAGTCTGCGAATCAAACAGCTGGATAAAGTAGCACTAATAGTAGTAGTAATAATGACATACTGATATGTGAAACTGGCTGGAAAAAAAATTGACAACCACAGGTACTCCAGAACTGAACTTGAAAACCACTTGTGTACACTGTACCTCCTGTTTACAGTGCCATCTTTTAGATAACCTGTTTACCAGAAATCTGCCCACGTTTACTTTCACCAAAAGCTTCTGTCGAAATGGTAACCTGTTTACAGTATATAGGATGATTACAGTATGTGTGGTATTTCACCAATGGGTTGCTTTGTCCCTACACAGATTTTGAACCCCTTTTCATTTTTAACCTTTTGTCACCACTTTGGGACCCAGATTTTCTTCATGTTTTTTTTCACGGTCCTTTGATACACTGTATGGCAAATCTGAACTGGCTTATTGTGGTCTGTGTGCCCATGAAGGTCAGGGTTGTTTCTTGCCTTGTATCCCTCTTCTTTTGCATTTGAATACGACTTTCCTACACAGCCTAGGAAACAGAAAATGGATGGCTGCATTTATTTATAGTCAGTTTTTAGAGCTATTGGGTCTTTGCACAAGGCTCTGCAACATATTTTCTGTAAACATTAACAAATAATTGCAACAGCATAAGCTGTAATGGAAGAGTGTTGTACTGTGTTAGCCATTATGGAAGTAATGAGAAGTCAAGCAAAATGACACCTTTTATTGGCTAACTGAACACATTACAATATGCAAGCTTTCGAGGCAATTCGGACCCCTTCTTCAGGCAAGTTGTGCCTGGCCCAACCCCAGCAGCCCATTAGGAAAGCCTCCACAGAGTGTTCAAAGTATTAGCTTCTCATCACCTCATACTGAATTGCGATAAATGTACCCACCCCAGCACCAGACTGTTCAGGCTGCTCAAGTCAGGCAAGCGGCTGTGCAGCCTAATGGCAAAGACTGAGAGGCTCAAGAGGGGCTTTTACCCTCACACCATCAGGATCCTGAACTCTGACATGCCAACAAACATTTGAACCTGAAACTCACTTTAACTTACTGCACTGTCATTTTATACTTTTTACTGTTCACATTTCAGATTTTAACTTAACTGCATTCTAGTTTCAAGTAGTCTAATTTAATGAATTTTATTTATTTTAATTGATTGTATTATCTTTTTCTTAATTTTATGATTTATTCTATTGTGTGTTTGCTTTTGTTTTTTACAATCTTGGAGTAGGCTAGCTTTTTTATTTCACTGCATTATATACCAGTATGACTGAGGGACAAATAAAACTTTTGAATCTCTTTACTCACTCTCTCCGATTGAGTTTGTTTTGTCTGACTGCCAGAGGCCTCTCCCCACTCCAGTATCATGTGCATCCTTGAGCCCAGACGGTTTCATTTCCTGGAATGACTGCATACTATCTTTAATTTCTGCCACAGTACTCTACCACCGCAGCCCAACTACATCACCTACTGAGGAAAGACGTTCCTTTATCCTGAACTCCCACCTGCTCAGAGGCTGGCTGTCTCCTGAAGGTACAGCTCACAGCTCCACCTGTCCAACCTTATTTTGATGTTTCTTGCCCAACCTTTATTATGTATGATGCTTCCGATGTAGCACTAGGAGCTGTGTCCCAGCTGCAGAATGGTACTGAATAACCCATTGCCTTTGCCGCCCAGGCTCTAAATCATGCTGAACTAAAGTACTCTGTGGGTGAACGTGAAGCTCTAGCTTGTGTCTGGGCTTGTTTACATGTTTCTTTATGGGTGGGCATTCATGTTATGCACTCACCATCAGACACTCACAGTTCTACTGTCAACATCAGGTACTAGGCACAAGCCCCTTAGAATTTACCACTGGTTGAAGTTACTGCAACAGTATAATTTCACAGCATAGTTCACCTCTGGCCAAGAACATGTGGTGGCAGATCTGCTATGCTTCCCTCTGCTCTACCAC
The DNA here is from genome assembly GCF_900747795.2 of Erpetoichthys calabaricus. NCBI lineage: Eukaryota > Metazoa > Chordata > Cladistia > Polypteriformes > Polypteridae > Erpetoichthys > Erpetoichthys calabaricus. The sequence goes on along the minus strand of NC_041409.2, from coordinate 4,496,908 downwards.
AGACCCAGGACCTGACATCAGCGAACCAGAACTTATTCAAATGCTCCACTCATCACTGCAAGCCATTAGCTCATTACATCAGCTCCAGCGTGCCTCTAAACATGACCCACTGCCAGCTGGTCACGTCAGCCCCCCGAGATCTTGGAGCGAAGCTTCTTCCATACTACAGAATGCAGATTGAGGTATCTTGTTGGAATAATTTTGTGTAGCCCGTGGGACTCTTACAAGTTATTGCTATAGGTTCCTTTGATCAGGCATCCTGACTGTGGCTCATGAAAGGCATTTGGCCATTGTGGGAGTTAAACAGTGCTGCTGGGATTTGGTTTGGTGGCCTGAGATAGACAGTGTCTAAGAAGAGACAAGTGAGCCACAAAAAGAGTTGGGACAGCCAGCCATATGTTGTTTCCTGGCTGCAAAAGAGTGAACTGTTGTGTACCTTTGAGTCCAGAACAGAACTATCTTAATGAGGCAAAGATGGCGGTTTTAAAGGAGAAGACAAGAAGTGAAGTCATTAGGGCTGGAACCGGACGTGATGTTGTTAGAGCCTGAACCGGAAAGTGGTGTCCTCAGAGCCAGGCAGAATTTCCCGTAATTGGTCTGCAGTGGAAAGAGAAAGGGTCAGTACACTCTACCAGCCCCTGGTCTGGCATGGAATCACCCTCATTTAGGCCCTTTAACTGCCTCCCATGCACACATGTATGACAATAGGTATACTGAACAACTTGTTTACAAGTGTACTGCATGTTCTGAGTTGGAAGACTGGTTCCCATTTTACACCCTCTATACAGCCTATGGTGTGGCCATATTGGCCTTGGAAGCAAAGTGGATAATAGTGGGACGTTCACTGGAGCTTTGTACCCCCAACGTTTTCTGATTGTGATATATGATCTGTACTCCATGTGGCTGTCTACAGGATCTGTTACAACAGGTACAGTAACAGAGTTCTTGGATTTTCTGTTTGCATGCTGGGGTCTGCCTTCTGCTATCAACACTGACAACAAGCCCAAGTTCATGTCAGCAGAGGTGTCTTCTTTCATAGCCACCAGGGGTATTCGTCATTCAGACAGCTCTGTATCATCTATCTCCAGGGAAATGAGGGAGTAGGAAGGCTGAACCATTACAAAATGGCATTGGGGCTCAAACTGCACTTCTCTATATTCTTTTCCATTCCAGACTAGTACATCACTCCAGTACATCCAGCTCTCCCGCATGTCTTATGTTAGTCCATTAATCATTTACAGCCCCCAGGCTGTTCACATTTCCTCAGTGCCTCACCGAAAAGATGAAGTCACACTTTGATAAGAAGCATAGGATGAGTATTCCAAAATCAGTGACTATGTGACCACAAAGTTTCTGACCACAAGCCGCAGTGGCATGCAAGTCTCCTTCGCAAAGTGTCCCCACCAGTCAATGCTGAAATTGAAAGCAAATTAGACCTGAACTGCTTTGTCTACGGAAGTCTACTTTGCCCCCTTCAGCTCTGCCAGACCCCCAGCCAGAGCCACCACTTGCATCTTTCCTCGACCTCTTAGAACTCGATCTTGTCCTGACTATGCAAGGGACTTTGTCACTGACTTTTAACTTTTCATAATTAAGAATAATCCCTTTTAGTAAAAACAATAAAAAAACAAAAAAGAACAAACTGTTCTAGTTCTCTTGTTCCTGTTTTGAATTTTAAGATTATTTCTTGTTGGGGAGAAAATTTTTATTAGGGAAGAGGATGATTGTGACATCTGCAGAGCCTTGTGACAGTTTTTTGTCTTTTGTGTGCTTTTTTTCAAAACAGGAATACTGTGTCAATAAAGAGGTGTTGCATGCACACTTACCCATGTACAGTGCTGTCTTCATTTTGTCATATAACATACAACATTTATTTATATGGCACATTTTCATACAAATGATGGAGCTCAAAGTGCTTTACAAGATGAAGAAAGAGAAAAAAGACAAAATATATAAAAAAAATAAAATCAGGCAACGCTAATTAACATAGAGTAAAAGTAAGGTCTGATGGTCAGGGAGGACAGAAAAAACAAAAAAGCTCCAGACAGCTGGAGAAAAAAATAATAAAATCAGCAGGGGTTCAGAGGCCACAAGACCACCCAGCCCCCTCTAGGCATTCTACCTAACATCAATGATCTCAATCAGTCTTCATGGTATTCAGGGTTCACATGGAAGAACTTGATGTGGACTTCTGGCCTTTAATCCATCAATGCAGGGACATCACGGTGCTTTGATCAGGTGGTGGTGGCGCAGATCTCCACCACAGAAAACCTGAAAAAGAACAGAACAGAAAGTAGAAGTTAATATGGATTTTGGAGTCACCATGAATGATAACAATAATTGAATGCATATACAAAGTATCAGGATTAAAGTAAAATGAAGCTATGAGAAAGCCATGTTAAAATAATGTGTTTTTAGCAGTTTTTTAAAGTGCTGCACCATAATTAGCCTGGCGAATTTCTATTGGTAAGCTATTCCAGATTTTAGGTGCATAACAGCAGAAGGCCGCCTCACCACTTCTTTAGATCTTGGAATTCTAAGCAGACACTCATTTGAAGATCTAAGGTTACGATTAGGAGTGTAAGGTGTAAGACATTCTGAAATATAGGATGGAGCGAGATTATTTTAGGCTTTGTAAACCATAAGCAGTATTTTAAAGTCAATTCTAAATGGCACAGGTAACCAGTGTAGTAATTTCAGAACTGAAAACATGTGCTCAGATTTTCTTTTCCGAGTTAAGATTCTGCCAGCTGTATTCTGCACTTGTTGCGATCAATTGATGTCTTTTTTGGGCGGTCGTGAGAGTAGTGCGTTACAGTAAACTAGTCGACTGAAAACAAAAGCGGGAACTAATTTTTGTTCATCTTGCAATGTTATAAGGGGTCTAACTTTTGCTACATTTCTTAAGTGAAAAAATGCTGTCGTAGTGATCTGATTAATATGTGATTTAAAATTTAGGTTGGAGTCAATTAATTACCCCTAAATTCTTTACCTCTGTCTTGACTTTTAAACCTAATGCATCAAGTTTATTTCTAATACCCTCATTATATTCATTTTTGCCAATCACTAAGATTTCTGTTTTCTCCTTATTTAGTTTGAGAAAATTAGTACTCATCCATTCAGAAACACAAGTAAGACATTGTGTCAGTGAATCAAGAGAGTCGGGGTCGTCAGGTGCTATTGATAAATACAGTTGTGTGTCAGCAGCATAGCTGTGGTAGCTCACAATATGCCCCGAGATAATCTGACCTAACGGAAGCATGTAAATCAAAAAGAGCAGCGGACCCAGGATAGAGCCTTGTAGAAGTATAATTACCACAACTTACAAAGAATTTTCTACTTGCCAGGTAGGACTCAAACCAATTTAAGACCCTGCCAGAGAGGCCCACCCATTGACTAAGGCGATTTCTAAGAATATTGTGATCAATGGCATCGAATTTGGCACTCAGATCTAAGAGGATGAGAACATAAACGGCCTCTGTCTGCATTTACCCGCAAGTCATTTACTACTTTAACGAGTGCAGTTTCTGTACTGTGATTTGTTCTGAAACCCGACTTGTCAAGAATAGCATGTTTATTGAGGTTGTCATTTAGCTGCATAATGACTGCCTTTTCTAGGGTTTTACTTAAGAAAGGCAGGTTAGAAATAGGTCTAAATTTTTAAAAAACAGAGGAGTCAAGATTATTTTTCTTGAACAGGGGTTTAACTACAGCAGTCTTAAGACAGTCTGGGAAGACCCCCATATCTAATGACGAGTTTACTATGTCAAGAAAACTATCAATTAGCACGCCGGGCACTTCTTTGAAAGAACTTTTTGGTATTGGGTCAAGGACGCAGGTGGAGGGTCTCAGTTGAGAAATTATTTTATATAAATCAGGTAAATCTATCCTGGTGAAAGAATTTAATTTGTTTAAAATGGAGTATCGGGGTTTAAGAGGATCAGTATTGGGGAGATGTACTATATTATTTCTAATATCATTAATTTTGTGATTAAAAAATGCACAAAAAAATAAAAAAAGAACAAAAACAAAACAAAAAGGGCAGCATCATGATGGCGGTATGGTATCACCTACAAGTCGCCAGTTGAACTAAATTTTTTTTCAGATGCCATAAAACACCCTTTGGACTGTTGGTAAAATAACACCCAGGGAGTCAAAGGTAAAAAAACAGATGTGCCAAGAATGCAAAACAAGATGAGGTGTTATTTTAATTTAAACACAATATCAGCTTAATTAAAGACTAGTTGATTATAATTGAACAATTTTTTTATTCTTCATTGTATCTCTAAGGCTTCCATTGTTATTGTTGTGCAGAAGCGCCGAGTGCAGACCTCCACCAGAACTTGAAAAAGAGCCCTAAAAGCAGGGCTGCCTTAACGTATGGTAACAATGGGCAATGGCTGGGGGCCCCAGGAGTATAGGGGCCCTTGGTGTTTCTGATGCCTATGTATGTTTCTGTTCTGCTATCAAAACAAGGGCCTCAGCGTGCTACTTTGCCCAGGGGCCTGTGATGCTGTTAAGGCGGCCCTGGCTAAAACTGGAAAGGCAAAAACTGAACCTTGACAGCCAACTGAACTAAACTAAAATGTCCTGATTGTTCAGCCACTGGCTGGCAATTTAAGACGATACTTATATATTTCATAACATGTTTTGCGTAATTAAAATACTGTTCTTTGCACTCTGTTGTATATAGCTTCCACTGACAAGTCTGCACAGTTCATTTGAATCCAGTTCACATTAGCACTGAGAAGATTTCTTTTTGATAGGATTGTTGCTTGACTGCCATAAACATGCTCACTTCAGAGAATGTGACATCCGATAGTAGCCATTGCTATTTCCCCAATGTGGGGTTGCAAAAAGCAAGCCTTTATAGTAAACTTGAGTCAGTCTGCTTGACAATGAGGGCTTTTAAAGTCCAAGAAGCCATCCATTCACTGAAACATTTCAGAACATGCTCAGTCACGAGTTATTATCCATCCATCCATCCATCCATTATCCAACCCGCTGAATCCGAACACAGGGTCACGGGGGTCTGCTGGAGCCAATCCCAGCCAACACAGGGCACAAGGCAGGGAACCAATCCTGGGCAGGGAGCCAACCCACCGCAGGACACACACAAACACACCCACACAACAAGCACACACTAGGGCCAATTTAGAATCGCCAATCCACCTAACCTGCATGTCTTTGGACTGTGGGAGGAAACCGGAGCGCCCGGAGGAAACCCATGCAGACACGGGGAGAACATGCAAACTCCACGCAGGGAGGACCCGGGAAGCGAACCCGGGTCCCCAGGTCTCCCAACTACGAGGCAGCAGCGCTACCCACTGCGCCACCGTGCCGCCCACGAGTTATTATGCACAACTATACTTAATATTCTAAGATGAGTAATTTGTATATTTCTTTACTATAAGTGCATATTCCCCTAGTGTTTCAGTATTCAAAAGCATAAATGCTATTCTTTACAGGTGACTCTAGAAATGCTGTGGGTTATGCGAATGATCAGGCCCACTGAGTGGAGCTCTGTTTTGCATGTGTTGTTGCTGGCTTAGGGAGATAAAATGCAGTAGGTAGGCTGATTTTTTTCCTTTTTGTAGTTTAAAAAAAAACACTTACTTAAAAGCAAGGCAAAGTATACGAGTCTCATGGAGTAAGCAGAACATGTAATAATGGTGTGATGCAACAAAACCATTGCATACAGTATTTGTTGTGTAAATTTTCAAAAGAATGCAGAGTGAGGCAGAACTCTGGCTAAATATACAAGGCTGTATCAGCAGGTTTACAGTACAAAATCAATCAAGGAGGGATCAATTTCTGAAGGAAGTATTTCCGGTCAGTATTACTTTGTATATTAAGGATTCTCTTTGAAAGAGAGAACATGTCATTATTTTTCCATTTGATTCTGTTATGTTTTATATTGACCCATTTCTTCCAGTACAAGGTGGAAGGAGCCAGAACTAAAATAATTCTTTTTGCTCTAAAAACCCAAAGTTGGCAACACCTAGAAAATACACCTACAAAACAAAAAGATATTATTATTTTAATTTTTTTATGTTATTGAGATTTGTTAATACATATAGTATAAATACAATCATTTGACATTGTACTTCAGGGTTCTAGATCTTGATGCTGTAATAATTTCTTATTGACAGTCCAATGCCCAAAATATAATGGTGATCAGTTTCAGTGACTTTGTGAATATTTTACCACAACACTTACCTATAATTTAATTTCACTGTGATGTTAACTCTAGCTGTGAAGGTCCAACTGTTTTGTTGTGTTTGTGAATATTATAATAGACTTGAAGGAACAGCCACATTTGCAGTTACATTGAAAACATAGAAATAAAAGTAGGTGCCAATTTGTATCCTGGATTAAAATGTAACAAATCCCTTGAAGTGTCCTTCTTCCTTTTTGAGCTACTGCCCAGCAACTGTCGGTACACCTCAATGAATAAGGCGGTAGAATGTTATAATTAGAATTTGTTCATATATAGTACAATGCCACTGCATACCACAAGGTGGCAGAAAGGCCAAAGAAATCAACCATTGTGAACTGAAATATTGAGGCATCTCATATGAAAGACCTTCGATACTAACAGCCTGCTAACATAGCCTGTACACAAAGATCAGCTTTGATATTGGATGGACAAACGGATTCATGAAAGAGTTGTTGGATTGAAAACAACTTTAGGCAAAATGTTTTTCTTTCATTCTATAATAGACAAATAGGAAAATCATCCATCCATTTTCCAACCCGCTGAATCCGAACACAGGGGTCTGCTGGAGCCAATCCCAGCATACAAGGCAGGAACCAATCCCAGGCAGGGCACCAGCCCACCACAGGACACACACACCAGGGCCAATTTAGGATCGCCAAGCCACCTAACCTGCATGTCTTTGGACTGTGGGAGGAAACCGGAGCATCCGGAGGAAACCCACGCAGACACGGGGAGAACATGAAAACTCCATGCAGGGAGATCCTGGGAAGCGAACCCGGGTCTCCTTACTGCGAGGCAGCAGCGCTATCACTGCGCCACCGTATAGGAAAATCACTTTATTATAAATAGAAAGCTGCTGTGTTAGAGATGTGAAGGGTACTATGTTTGATACAGTAGATAAGAGAACCACCACATAATAGGATGATGCTATATTAGATAGATAAGAAGGTGCTGTGAGAATAATGACCTATAACCTATAGCAGATCAAAATGTAGATTGATAAATAGGAAAAGCCGTATATGATATGTAGACAGATACACGCATTATTAGAGAAAATGCATCTAACGTACAAAAAAATGACAGAGAATACATTCAAAATGAATATGCATAAATAATACATTAGTTGATTTATACATAAATCAATTAATTACTCAGTTTATTCACTGAATTAATGTCCCCTTAATACAGTATAAATATCAAAATTGCATTCTAACTCAACGATATGTAGTGACTGTGCCCCTCTGGTTGTCCAGGATGACGGAGAGGGTTTGAGGCATTTTCCATGATAGCCAGCAGCTCTGCCAACCAGTGCTGTGGAGTCACTCAGTACACAAACCTTTCACTCCTACTCCAACTGTGACTCCACAATTTATGGTACCACCCCATCTCTGACTTTGGTATTTATAATACAGTACTGTTCAAAAGTTTGGAGTCACCCAGAAATGTTCATGTTTTAGATATAAATTGATGCTTTTTATCAAGTTAACCATTAAACTGATTTAAAATCACAGCCAAGGCCTTACTAGAGTGTGTAATGGCTATTCCAGCTTGAAATGGCTGATTTTTTAATTTATTAAACAACGTATAACAGCAAAGCCCCATTTCCAGCAGCAATTCTTTCAGTGTACTATTGGTAAACACCCTTGGCTTCTCCTCAATTAGTCATGTGTTAAAGCTAATTGCTTATTAGAGAAACCTTTGTACTTGAATTAGCACTGATCTGTTATCCTCTTCACTTGTGTTGCAAGGTCCTGTCATTCCTAAAGTTTAGTTCTGCCTTAAAAATTACCCAAAATGAACTAACATTTCTCAAACAATTTATCAAGTCTACTGTTTTTTTTTTTGCAGAATGAAGGTTATTCCATGTGACTGCCAAGAAACTGACAAGTACTTTACTAAACACACTAGTAATGCTTTGGCTTTATGTTTAAGTCAGTTTAATGGTATCTAGGTAAAAAATTTGGAGTGTGCTCCCCTCAACTTTCTCGTATACTGAGAAAAAGGAAAAGGTCATCAAAACAACTTCCAGTTGTGCAATATTTCTGAAATTTCATATCTCATTGTTTCTCATCATAACTAATTGATAATATCAAAACACAATCATTTATCTCTATTTATAATCAAACTTTATATTAAAATGATATTTTCGCACTTAGGGAGGTCAAAAACAGTGGTGGAATTTTTTTATGATTACATATGCATTGCCCAGATTACGTGCAAAATGAAAAGAGTTTTAGTCACCTAAAAACATAGAAAAAGTTAGTATTGTATAATATTTGTTGCAATAAATTGCTATAGTTAAAACTGCATTTAGCTACATTTAATTATTATAATGATGGGGAAAATAAAAAAACAAATATCATGAAATTAAGCGTATTACCAAGAACACAACGGGGACACAGCAGCTTATTGTTCCCATTACATCTTTATATATACATGGCATGTTCAATGTTTACACGTTATTGTTAAACTGATGATCTATAAATTAAAATAAAATTAATAATAGTTATTGAAAGAATTGTATTGAATACAGTTTTCAATATCGTGTACACATTTATATTTCCTTGATACAAAAAATTTGCATGGTTATTTAAATACAATACTACTTCCGTTTGAGTACTTTTTCTCAAATTTCATATCTGTTTGATTTTTATCATTATAAATATCTATACAAAATTGGACTCATCTATCTGTAATTATAACCTTAGTTTACTTGAAAATTCACGAAAGTATTGTCACACACGTGCGAATAGGCGGAAGCTGAGTGGACCGAAAGAAGGTAACTCCACGCCAGGCTAAGGGGTGGTGGGTTGCACTAAACTATCCTCTGTTTCCTCTGCAGACCAGGTACGGGAAAACCTGCCTGATTTCTCTGCAAAAACATCACTTCCTGCACCCCAAAAGATGCCACTTCCGGCACCCCGAAAGACGTCAATTCCGGCTCCGACACCCCAAAAGACACCACCATGAAACATCACTTCCGGTCCCGGCATCCAAGATGAGATCATTTCCGGGACCTGGTCTATAAAGATGCCATTTTAACTCAATGAATCAGTTCAACTTGAGAACTCGACTTGTGCATTTCAGTGCTTATTTAAAACCTTTGCAGCCAGGTATAATATATGGGTGGCTGCCTCAAACCTTTCTGTGTGTCTGAGACTAATTTATTTCACAGCATTCAGTTAAAGTAGCACTTCCGGTTGCCGGAAGTGGCCCAAAAGTTGATAGGATTCCTTATTTTTGATATAAAGCAGGTGTACAAAATCTCATTGACCGAGGTCAAAACGTTTTCGAATTAATGTGTTTACATACAGACAGACAGACACACAGACAGACATAATTTCAAAAATGGTATTTTCAGACTCAGGAAAGTCTAAAACGTCAAGATTCATCAAAATCTCCAGGTCAAATTTTTTCACAATTCCTATACTTTCTCTATACTGTGTACACAAAAAAGTAAAAACCGTTTGAATTACTATAAAAAATATAAACATTTCTAGGTGAGGTAGTGTATTTACTATGTTGACTGAAAGCACAGAGCATACAAGATACAAAACATTTTTATCACTGTGTAATAAGAATGACATCATAAAGGTTTGGGGCAGACACCCGTATATTATTTCCCATGTGCAAAAGTTTTTGAAATATTTGAACAGAGATGTTCACAAGACTGAGTACAAAACAGAACTGATCATTTACAGGTAAGATGGCGGTTTTAAGGGCTGGGGAAGGAAATGATGTCATCTAGTTTGGAACTGGAAGTGACGTCATCAGAGGTGCTGGAACCTGATGAGATTTCCTGGGAATGGTCTGCAAGAAACTGAGAGAGACATTCAGCACAGTCTGCCACCCCCTGGTCTGGTGTAGTATTACAGTTCCCCAGGCCCTTTAGCTGTCTCCTAAACGCACGTCTCTGACAACTGCCAACATGAATTGTCAGGCTACTTTTTAGCAGCTTAACCTGTTAAAGTTTGTGTTTAAAGACTGTAGCAATGCTGTTGTGGCTTTTTATTTTATTTATTTAAACACTGAATAACATTAAATGACAATACTAATACTTACAAAATTAAAAGAAGAGGATATGTTTTTATCAAAAGACTAGAAAAAACAGTTTATTTGAATGAGTATAGGTGAAACTAGAAATTTTAACACATATTACAATTTAATTTTATTTGGTATATTTTTACCAACTCTGACTCCACAGATCAGCAGTCAAATTACTTTTGTGTGCTACTCTTTTCAGGCTGGTGCCCAGAACAAGCCAGCCTTCTCTAATTAACTTATTAAATCTGTTGACATATTCTATCCTTATGTCATGCCACACCACGCTTAGTGGTCCTAACATACCACTGAGCACACTCTGCCCTCTTCTAATGATAAACCTTTAACATTTGAATTAGTATAGGTGAAGACACTAAAAACATGTTTATAACCAATCCTGAACATTTTTCTGCAAAAAAAAAGACTTCCATAAAATGATCCTTGAGAACATCATCAGCCTACCCAGCTCTACTCTTTCCTTGGCAGTGTAACATTTAGGGTGTTGGGGGAAAAAAAAACTCCAAATTAAGCCCAGGATTTTGAAAATCTCCCTGGGTAAAAGCTTGTTTTAACTTTCTCTATATGCCCACCCTCACGCAGTCTTCTGAGTCAATATGAAAATACACAATGCACGTTTTCTAATTCTTCTTTAATCTTCTTGTTTCAGTAAATCCAGATTTCAGAAAAGATTATCGCATTCTGTCTCAGTGCAAGCTGGAGGAAATTGACTTGAGAAGGATGGTGCAGTAGATACAAAGGAAGGCTTGGTGTCTGGTATTTTCCAGTTTATACACAAATCTTACAGATAAAATTAATTCTTGCTTTATTTTATTTATTCACTTTGCTCTTTATACTGATTCAGCATACAAGTGCATTCACCATTATGTTCAATGCACCCTTCTTTTGTGAAGTTCCTTTCAGGCACAGTGTGGTGTAGTGGTTAAGGCTTTGGGCTTCAAACCCTGAGGTTGTGGGTTCAAATCCTGCTGCTGACAGTGTGTGACCCTGAGCGAGTCACTTGACCTGCCTGTACTCCAATTGGAAAACCAAAAGAAATGGAGCCAATTGCATCATAAATGTTGTAAGTTGCCTTTGATAAAGGTATAGGCCACATTAGAAAATGTAACTGGCCTCCCTTTAGCTTTCAGCGTATCAATTTATCACTTCAATTTAGTCTTATGAAAAGTGATTAGCACTTCTGCCCCATGGCTTCAGCACTCTGGGTTAAAACCTCATGGCCTCTGTAAGCGTCAATGTGTGTCTGTGTGTGAGTGGGCCCTGTGATAGACTGTCACTTTATCCTAGGTTGGTTCCAGCCTTTTGCAGCCATAAATTGAGAATAAATGAACAAAAAGTGAATATTCTCCTATGCACACAGAAGTAAAGGTCAGTAAACCTCTTAACAAGGTCGACACTCTCTCTGCAGACGGACACATTAATGATTGCTGTGCGCAAGAGGTCATTAAAGGCCTGGATCTTGGTTTTTTATCCAGGAGACTCACAAGCCCAGACACTCAGACTCCTCGCTCAGTCTCTTGAGAGTCCCAGTCAGAGCCTCCATTGACTCCATTTACTTACCTCAGCAGTGACGTTCATGTCTCTGGTAACTTTTCCTATGAAGTCAGTAGACGGATTGGAAGAGCATGGGGGGGGGGGGGGAAGTCATGAGGTCACTGGAAAAGGGTGTGTGCTGCTGCCAATATCTATGCAATAGGACGAAGGTCCAAGTCTTTAAAGTCCTGGTGCTTCCTCTTTTGCTATTTGGTTGCGAGACATGGACCTATCCAGTGACCTCAAACTAAGACTGGGCTCCTTTGGTACTGGGTTTCTCCGGAAAATCCTTGGGTACTGCTGGTTTGACTTTGTGTTGAATGAGCGATTGCTCATGGAGTCCCGAATGAGGCACATTACCTACATTGTGAGGGAGCCTCAGTTACAACACCACGGCCATTTGGCGCGATTCCCCGAGGGTGATCCGGCTTGCAGGATCTTCATTGCTGAGGACCGGAGTAGCTGGGCCAAGCCAAGGGGAGGCCCACGTAACATTTGGCTGTGACAGATAGATGGTCATTTCCAGGAGGTGGGACTGGACCGTGTGTCTGCCTGGGGGGTTGCAGCCAGGATCCCAAGCTGTTTCATTGTATGATGGGTGCGGCAACACTCTGTATCAGTACAAGCTCTCCAACCTGACCTGATCTGACATGACACCGAAATGCATCTCCACTTCTAGGTTCATAACCCAATACAATAATTTCAAATGCGTGCTGCAGTCTAATCTTATTTACTGGAAAGAGCACAATATACTGTATGTTCATCAGAACTGACTGTGCCATTAGGGTGAAGCAAGTGCAGCATCTGTGTAACTTTAGGAGTTGGTGGCAGTGGCGGTCAGTTGCTTGGTACCTTTCTTTGGCTTTTAAGACCAAGTAGTAACTTTAAATAGACAACACAATGCTATGAGTGTCACTTGTAGTATGTTAGAGCATCTTGAACCATTTATACAGAATTCAGTTAAAGCTGTCATCTTTTAGCATGTAATTATTGTGCTTTGGTTTAATTCTTTTCTAGCCTGGATCCTTATTTCCTCATTTGAACCTTCTGCCAGATACAACTAGGACAGTGGGACCCAAAAACGCAAAAACAGGATTAGATGGGTTTGATAACAGGTGAAGAAATGATATGCTCATTTTGGGACAGACTACATCCAAGATATGAAATGTGAGGTGTCCCTGAGTCTGGGACCACCCTAATTAATTCCTGAAGCCTGAAAGTCATATTTGACAGGGCACACTGGAAGACACATTTTAAAGCCAATTTGAGGCGTTATAAATCACACTGTGCCCCTTTACTGTAGCAGCCAAGTGTTGTAATATTACATCCTACTCATCCAAACAATTTGCTTTCAATGTCAAGTCTCTCAATTTCTGCACATATGTGACACTATAGAACACACAATGACACAAATGCATGGCAAAACTTGACTTTATGAAAATAAAACGTTTTTTCTATTTTTTATATATCAAATATAAAACCTCCCATTCTGACAAAAAAGACTTTTGTTATAGTAAATGTGACACTTTCCCAAGTAGTATGACCTGATAAAATAGGGACAATTTGTGAGAGCACTAACAGGATAAGCAGGTCTGTGCATTTTAAATAGGCTCGGCAGAATTGCTTGATTGAGTAGCTGGAGACTCTCTGGCAGGAGAGGGAAGCACATCCTTTGACAAGCCTCACAAGAATGTGGGCGTTCAGACAAAACAAAAGATTAAAACTCTTTAGTGCATGACATGATCTTCATGATAGTGAAGAGTGTGACAATGGGTAGCAGAATGTGACAGAGATTTCTAATACCGACTGCATTCATATTGCAGGAGAACCCCACATTCCACTTAAGATGACTTACATCTGCCTTCTGTGCTCCAAACTAACTGGAGCTCCAACACAGGTTTGTTGCAGGGTGGTGAACTGGTTCACAGTACACCCTTACGTTAATCAAGTTGGTGAATTGAATTGGCCATTTAAGCATTACACATAAAGCAACTATATCTATATTTTATATTTACTAGGAGGGCGGCACGGTGGTGCAGCAGTAGCTGCTTCGCAGTTAGGGGACGCAGGTTCGCCGCCCGGGTCCTCCCTGCGTGGAGTTTGCATGTTCTCCCCGAGTCTGCGTGGGTTTCCTCCGGGTGTTCCGGTTTCCTCCCACAGTCCAAAGAAATGCAGGTTAGGTGCATTGGAGATCCTAAATTGTCCCTGGTGTGTGCTTGGTGTGTGTGTGCGCCCTGCGGTGGGCTGGCACCCTGCCCGGGGTTTTTTTCCTGCCTTGCGCCCTGTGTTGGCTGGGATTGGCTCCAGCAGACCCCCGTGACCCTGTAGTTAGGATATAGCGTGTTGGATAATGGATGGATAGATGGATGGATGGATGGATGGATGGATGGATGGATGGATGGATGGATGGATGGATATTTACTAGGGGGCTTCACCCCCTGTTCGCTTCGCTTGCCAAACCCCGTGTTTGGTTTTCCGGATACACACTTTTAAGATTTTTTTCTCTTTGAATTGTTGCTATTTCATTAGTTTCATTTTAATTTCAGAACTTCTGTAAAAACAATATTAGGAATGTTTGGAGTCCCAATAAGCTGAATCTTTTTAAAGAGGTCAGTGAGACATGTGTTTAATGACTTTGTACCATAATTCAGGATAGGTTTCTCCGTTTGGAATTTTAGCACAGACAAAATGATCTAATCATCAGCAGTTAATAATTTTTTTTGCAAAGTGACCAATAAATGCATGTGAGGTAAACCCTGTTTTCGAAATTCTCTGACTTAAACTTCAAAGCCTTACAATATTTATATACTTCTGACATATCACCTATGTCCATATATTCAATCCCTATTCGCCTGTTCATTATTTCTCCGAGAAATAATTTCTCTTTTTGCGCTAATGTGATGTTTACTGTCTTTGTTTTGACGCTGTCATTTTTTTCTGCTTTCATATTCTGTATTTTGCTCTGCATGTGTTTCGCTCCTACGTTTTTTTTTGAGTCTTTTGAATTCCAGTTTTCATTATCTCTAACCTGCTCTGCATGTGTTTGGCCTTCTTGTTTTTTAACCTCTTTATGACGTTTTGCTTTGTTTTCTACTCTGTTTTTTATTTCTGACCTCGCTTTGTCCTGCTTTTTTTCAGTGACACCTGGTCCGTGGTGACTATTTTCCTTTTTTCGAGTAATAATTGCTGTTTGTTTGCGCTACTGCAATCTTTACTTTTTTTGTTTATACTTTCTAATTTTCCTACTTTCATATTCTTTAACTTTCTCCACATGGGTATAGCGCCAATGTTTTTTTTTTTTGAGCCTTTCGAATTCCACTGCTTTCATAATCTCTAACCTGCTCTGCATGTGTATAGTGCCAACGTTTGTTAAAGTCTTTATGAAGTTCTGCTTTCTCTTTTTCTCTGTCTTTTAATTCTGAGCCCAATTGGCTGTGCTTTTTTCAGTTCCACTTGTTCCGGGCTGATAATTACTTTCCTTATTTTCTGAATTTGCACCTAGGTTATTCTTTTTCTTTTTTGCTCTTTTTTCTCTCCAACGCTTTTGAGTCTCTTTTATCCACACTGCTTTCTTCTTCTCTTAGTCGTCGATGTTTCATTTATAATGTATTGTCCTTGTACGCTTTATATTCGCTGACACCCTTGATCTGTAACACCTGCGTCCTTGACCCAATACCAAAAAGTTCTTTCAAAGAAGTGCCCAGTGTGATAATTGATAGTATTCTTGACATAGTAAACTTGTCATTATATATGGAGGTCTCCCCAGATTGTCTTAAGACTGCTGTAGTTAAACCCCTACTCAAGAAAAATAATCTCGACTCCTCTGCTTTTGAAAATTTTAGACCCATTTCTAGCCTGCCTTTCTTAAGTAAAATTCTAGAGAAGGAAGTCATTATGCAGATAAATGACCACCTCAATAAACATGCTATTCTTGATAAGTTTCAGTCGGGTTTTAGAACAAATCACAGCACAGAAACTGCACTCATTAAAGTAGTAAATGACTAAATGCAGTAAATGGGTAAATGCAGACAGAGGCCATTTATCTGTTCTCATCCTCTTAGATCTGAGTGCCGCATTTGATACCATTGATCACAATATTCTTAGAAATTGCCTTAGTCAGTGGGTGGGCCTCTCTGGCAGGGTCTTAAGTTGGTTTGAATCCTACCTGACAGGTAGAAAATTCTTTGTTAGTTGTGTTAATTATACTTCAAAGACACATGATATTCTATATGGTGTTCCACAAGGCTCTGTCCTGGGTCCGCTGCTCTTTTCGATCTACATGCTTCCGTTAGGTCAGATTATCTCGAGGCATAACATGAGATACTACAGCTATGCTGATGACACGCAGCTGTATTTATCAATAGCACCTGATGACCCCGACTCTGTTGTTTCACTAACACAATGAGTGGATGAATAGTAATTTTCTCAAGCTAAATAAAGAGAAAACTGAAATTTTAGTGATAGGCAGTAATGGATATAATGAGGTTATTAGAAATAAACTTGATGCATTAGGATTAAAAGTCAAGATGGAGGTAAAGAATTTAAGGGTAACTGTTGACTGTGACCTGAATTTTAAATCGCATATTAATCAGATCACTAGGACAGCATTTTTTCACATAAGAGATATAGCAAAAGTTAAACCTCTTATATCATTGCAAGATGCTGAAAAATTAGTTCACGCATTTGTTTTCAGTCGACTAGATTACTGTAACGCACTCCTCTCAGGACTACCCAAAAAAGACATCAATCGATTGCAACAAGTACAGAATGCAGTTGCTAGAATCCTAACTAGGAAAAGAAAATCCGAGCACATTTTTCCAGTTTTGATGTCACTACACTGGTTACCTGTGTCATTCAGAATTGACTTTAAAATACTTCTTATGGTTTATAAAGCCTTAAATAATCTCACTCCATCTTATATATCGGAATGTCTGACATCTTATATTCCAAATCGTAACCTTAGATCTTTAAATGGGTGTCTACTTAGAATTCCAAGAGCTAAACTGAAAAGAAGTGGTGAGGCAGCCTTCTGCTGTTATGCTCCTAAAATCTGGAATAGCTTGCCAATAGGAATTCGCCAGGCTGATACAGTGGAGCACTTTAAAAAACTGCTAAAAACACATTTCTTTAACATGGCCTTCTCATAACTTCATTTTAATTTAATCCTGATGCTCTGCATATTCAATTAATTATCATTACTATTCATGGTGGCTCCAAAATCTGTACTAACCCCAACTTTCTCTTTTGTACTTTTTCTGGTTTTCTGTGGTGGCAACCTGTGCCCCCACCACCTAATCAAAGCACCATGATGTCCCTACATTGATGGATTAAAGGCCAGAAGTCCACAAGACCTTATGATGATGACCTCATCATCAGGTCCTTCCATGAAAACCCTGAATACAATGAGGACTGATTGATGTCATTTATGTTAGGTAGAATGCCTAGAGGGGGCTGGGTGGTCTCGTGGCCTTGGACCCCCTGCAGATTTTATTTTATTCTCCAGCCATCTGGAGTTTTTTTTTTTTTCCTCCCTGGCCATTGGACCTGACTTTTATTCTATGTTAATTAGTGTTCTCTTATTTTAATTCTTACTTTGTCTTTTTTCTCTTTCTTCATCATGTAAAGCACTTGGAGCTACATTATTTGTATGAAAATATGCTATATAAATAAATGTTGTTGTTGTTGACTTGAGCATTACTAGTTTTCATACTCTTTCTCTGTACTTTTACCATTCATTTGCTCAGAGGTTGATGCGCTTGCGGCTTCCTGAGCAGCTGTTCTGTTCTCCATCCTAGCTACCTGCTTCTTCTCTTCTTTCGTCGGCATCTTTTCACATTAAAACTGATGAAGTCCATGTTTGTGTTGCAGTTACTTAGTACGTTTTCTTTAAATTTTCACTTAAGCTGGCACTTAAGTCTTCAATCTGCCTCAAGAATGATTTAAGATATGAAGAGGTAGGGGGAGTGATGGCGAAGGTGGTAGGGATGAGAAAAGCACCTGCACATGCGCCACATGGCCTCCCTGCTGGCTGCTGCTGAGAGTTGATTCTACAATAAAATACAATAAAAATAAAAAGAGGAATTACCTTGGAGGTCAATCATCACCCCGAAAATGGATAGTAGACATCATGTAGTATATATGTACCAAATTTCAGGTCAATAATTCAAACAGTTTGCAAGCTATCTGTGATTTTAAATCCTGAACAGGCAAATAAACAGCCTCCGTAGCGTATTACTGTATATATAAAGATAATTCAACACTTTAAAAAGTCTCACTCAGTAACTAAGTATTATATAAGCATGCCATATACATCAAATTGCAAAGTTACTCTTAATGTTTTTCCAAATTTTGGTGCTTAAGGAAGAGAAGCTGCAAATCAATGCCACAGTGTCAACCATCAACAATAAAACGTTACAAAGGGTGTTTAAAAACGTAAACAGTTGTCACACTACCATAAAATAACACCAAAGCATCTCTGCATAGATTTTCTAAATCTGATTAATGCAAGTTTCATGTTGCAGGGAGCTAGAGCTCATCCTAGCAACAACAGATGCAAGGCAGGAACCAAACCCCTCCATTCACACTGAGTCGATTTAAATTTGACAAAAGATCCAACGTATGCATTTTTGGAATAGAGGAAGACCACTCAGAGCTGTAGACACAGCAAAGACATGAAAAATCTAGAAAGGCAGTAGCTGGACTGGAATTCAAGTCCAGTCCCCTGGAGATATCAGGTACAACTGGAAATTACTGAACCTCAAGGGCAGCAAAACATTTTGTATTATTTCACTTTAAAAGCAGCACTGCATTACCCTTGATAGTTCTTTACACTTGCTCACTCTTTT
The DNA here is from genome assembly GCF_900747795.2 of Erpetoichthys calabaricus. NCBI lineage: Eukaryota > Metazoa > Chordata > Cladistia > Polypteriformes > Polypteridae > Erpetoichthys > Erpetoichthys calabaricus. Next base: position 4,478,251 of record NC_041409.2, on the reverse strand, counting down.
TATGAAGCATTAAAATGCATGCGGTTTTAAGTCTTTTTCTGTTTCTTTCCTAAAATCTATTTAGGATCCAGATTTCTAATGGTTAATAGTTCATTAATAGTACATTATGGTTAACAGTTAATTTAAAAATAACAGTTAATAATTATATGGTGTTGCAATGAATAGCACTTAATCCTCACGGATCCAGCATCTTGAGTTTGAATTTCACACCTGCTCATTGTCCGTGTGGAGTTTTCACATTTTCCCCCGTGTCTGCATTCCAGTTTTCCTCCTATATCCACAGAGACGTGCAAGTTAGGTTCATTGATGACTCCAGAAGAGTCCTATGTGAGTGTCAGTGTTGAAATTTACACTCAATGGCCACTTTATTAGATAAATCTTGATAGTACAGATTTGGACCCCCTTTTGCCTTCAGAACTGCTGTAATTCTTCATAGCACAGATTCAACAAGGTGCTGGAAACATTCCTCAGGGATCTTGGTCCGTATTGACAGTTGCTGCAGATTTGTAAGCTGCACGTCCATGATGCGAATCTCCCATTCTACAGCATCCCAAAGGTGCTCTATTGGATTGAGATCTGGTGACTGTGGAGGCCATTTGAGTCTAGTGAACTCATTGACATGTTCAAGAAACCAGATAAGATGATTTGAGCTTTGTGACATGGCACGTTATTCTGCTGGAAGTAGCCATCAGAAGATGAGTACACTGTGGCTATAAAGAGATGGACATGGTCAGCAACAATACTCAGGTAGGCTGTGGCATTTAGATGATGTTCAGTTGGTACTAAGGAGCCCAAAGTGTGTCAAGTATATATCCTCCACACCATTACACAACCTCCACCAGCCTGAACCATTGATACAAAGCAGGATGGATCCATGCTTTCATGTTGTTCATGCCAAATTCTGACCTACCATCCAAATGTTGCAGTAGAAATCGAGACTCATCAGACCAGGCAACGTTTTTCCAATCTTCTGTTGTCTAATTTTGGTGAATTGTAGCCTCAGTCGCCTGTTTTCAGCTGGCAGGACTGGCACCTGGTGTGGTCTCCTGCTGCTGTAGCACAACTGCTTCATGGTTTGATGTGTTGTGCATTTAGAGATGCTCTTCTGCATACCTCGGTTGTAACAAGTGGTTATTTGAGTTACTGTTGCCTTTCTATCAACAAGAACCAGTCTGGCCATTCTCCTCTGACCTCTGGCATTAATAAGGCTTTTTCGCCAAACAAGTGACGCTCACTGGATATTTTCCCTTTTTCAGACCATTCTCTATTAACCCTAGAGATGGTTGTGCATGAAAGTCCCAGTAGATCAGCACTTTCTGAAATACTCAGACCAGCCCATCTGGCACCAACAACCCTGCCCCGTTCAAACTCACTTCAATCACCTTTCTTCCCCATTCTGATGGCTGGTTTGAAATTCAGCAGGTCGTCCTGACAATGTGTACTTGCCGAAAGGCATTCAATTGCTGCCATGTGATTGGGTGATTAGATATTTACGTTAACATTCAGTTGAAGAGGTGTACCTAATACGGTGGCCGGTGACTTTATATCCGTTGTGATGGACTGGCACTGTGTCAAGAGTTGTTCCTGACTCATTGCCAGTACTGCTGAGACAGTGTTTGGACTCCCACAATCCTGAAATTGATTAAATAGGTTTGAGAGTGTTATGTTGTATAATAATAATAATAATAATAATAATAATAATAATAATAATAGGTGGCGCAGTGGGTAGCGCTGCTGCCTCGCAGTTGGGAGACCTGGGGACCTGGGTTCGCTTCCCGTGTCCTCCCTGCGTGGAGTTTGCATGTTCTCTCCATGTCTGCGTGGGTTTCCCCCGGGCGCTCCGGTTTCCTCCCATAGTCCAAAGACATGCAGGTTAGGTGGATTGGCGATTCTAAACTGGCCCTAGTGTGTGCTTGGTGTGTGGGTGTGTTTGTGTGTGTCCTGCGGTGGGTTGGCACCCTGCCTGGAATTGGTTCCTGCCTTGTGCCCTGTGTTGGCTGGGATTGGCTCCAGCAGACCCCCGTGACCCTGTGTTCGGATTCAGCGGGTTGGAAAATGGATGGATGAATAATAATAATAATAATTGTTCAGGATTGTAATTCATTGGTGGATCTTTATATATGTTTACGTGGTTTATAAAATATTAAGTTGCATGTGGTTTTAGGTCTTTTTCCTCTGTTTTATTTCAGCACATTTCCAAAAGTTGATTTTCTTTATTAGGCTCTACCATAAGGATGATTCAAGAAGAAGGATAATTCATAATCATTTAAGCTTCAGCTATTTACAGTAGGTCTGGAGAAATTCTGCTTCCATTCACTGCCATTGCATGTGATTCTCTCTCTAGGCCCTCCTCTACTTCTATGGCGTTGACTTTCATCTACTCCTTCAGTATTCATTGTCCTTTTAACTGATATTTACTACTAAACTAGTATTTGAAAATTTAACACTCATGACTTTTTAAACCAGTTAGAAAGATGCCATAAAATTTAAATTAGTATTTAACCAAGACATACTGTAAAGACTTTTATATAGCAGATACTCATTTTGAACGATTATATTAAATCACAAATGACTTAATTTAATGGTCAACCCAACCCTGTGCCAGGCATTCTAGACTCCCAGGAGGGCCAATGCAAAGCACTTCTAGGAAGAGCAATGCAGCTGCAGTGTTATCAGCCCAGAGGAGGCTCATGAGCTTTGAACTGGAACCACAGGCTATTTCCAGCCCCTCCAATTCTAAAGGCAGCCTGAGTCCAACAAGCTCAAAAGATCATTAACAAGGGAAACATTCAGGATTTGGCAGCTTCTTCTCTTTCTTTATTCAAAATGCTCTAATTGGTTCTCAGAGGAATTGGCACAGCGGCCAGGTACATTTGGCTTTGGGGACTTTGCTTGTTGAAGCTTAGTCATTAACTAAGAACAATTTCTACAGAACTGGCTTCTACAGAAGGAAATTTGTTTTTTCATACACATGGGAAGATAATGCTAAAATTGAAAAAAATACATTCTTCTATTTCCATTTGTGATCTGCTGTATTACTTTACTTTCTTTACTATTAGAGCAGAATTATTTCCTGTAGTTGATGTATCAACTGAAAAAGTCAATATTTGAATTGCGCTGCCATTTGAGTAGGTTCATCTGCACATCCAATATAATTGACTGCCCGTTGCATGGCCGCACTCGGGTCCTAGTCTGGGATCCTGAGGTGGTTTGTCATGTGGGGGGTGTGGCAATGCACTGTATCAGTGCGTGCCCCTGACCTCCTGACCCTCAGTTTGTGAAAGCATAAATGCAGACTATAATGTGTAAAACAAGTGGACTGTGGGAATGTATGCACTTTTGATGGAGAATGAGTTCTAAGCTATTTACAATATTTTATGGAGGTGCTAGCATGGATATTTTAGGAACAGCAGCCCTGTGCAGCAGTGTCATTGACATACTGAGAATGGTCCACTATCCAAAAAGCATCCAAGCAATGTGGATTTTTTAAAGAATAGTTTATTAAAGGAACTGACCAGACTTGTGCAGGCTAAGAGACGAGTTACAGAGGAAACAGATGAGTTACAACAATGACACTGAAAGAGGCATATCAGAATTCACAACTTGTGTTTTGTCACTAATAGGGTATGGCAACCTAAGTCTCGCAGAAGTCTTCTCCTGTTAGAGAAAAATAAGAAGGTGTGGTCGCACTTGGCTAAGGGATGCTGGAGGGCTGAAAAAACATCACCCACTTTTTCACATATGAATGAGAAGACTTCAGTATGATCCAAACACCCTGCTGAGATGGAGACATCCTGATAGGTGTCGACAGAGTAGGCTGGTAAGTGGTTGGTGTAGTGTTGACAAATATGGTTGATAGCACACACCCAGTCCCTTGACATGAGCTGACCAAAGGATGAGCACCACAGGCCATCTGAATATCACTGGCAATCAAGTGCATTTGTTAATGATAACTGGGTACGCTTCTACAATGGACTATTTCATCAGGATAATGTGCCATACCACATCGCTAGGAAAGTCCTAGAGTGATTCAAGGACATGACAGTGAGTTACAGTATTAACGCAGATCTCTTTCAATCATCCATCCAACTGAGCTTGAATGGGATAAGAAAGAACAAGCAATTCAGAGTATAGATCCACCACAAGTTAATTTTTAAAGCTTTAAGCCCATGCCCCAGCGAAAGTCAAATGGGGGAATCAAATTATTGTTTGGTAGGCCTGATTATTCAGTGGGTACTTTTGGATTTAAGATCTTCTTCTTCTTCTTCTTCTTCTTCTTCTTCTTCTTCTTCTTCTTCTTCTTCTTCTTCTTCTTCTTCTTACCCTTCCTGAAATGCTATACGCAATTGAGTTTCACTGATTGTAAATAAAGATAGCACCCAAATGAGCTACCTGATAAATCATTATGTTTATTTAGACACCCTTTACAGTGTTCTCCATTAAATGTCACACTTTATATTTTATTGTGTAATCACTTCTTATATTTTCCAAAATGTAATGACACCAGCAAAACTTTTTTCTTTTACATACTTAACCAGAGTAAAATGTAAATTAGTAACTTTCTCTATGTAGCAGTTTCCTTAACTTTTGATGGTATTTTGAGTTCTGATAAAAAACAGTCTGTATTTGTATTCCGCTAGATCTGTGGAGATATAAGACAAAAAGAAAAACGGTGCGTTCATCATTGCTTACTTCCTGAGATGTCTTTTAAGTGATGTGTTATTATCAGTGGCCTCGACTGAAAATGAACTATATATATATATACAGTATGTAGATTAATTGAGGGGCTAAATGATTTATAGTGTATATTTTAAACAGAAGTGAATGCATTTTTGGATTATGTTCATTAGCAATTCTACAAAATCATTTTATTTACTTACATTATATATGTAATGGATCCCATGACCTGCACATTTGGCATCAGTTCAAATGCAGCAGAAACATTTAATTCTAGAAATTATGACATTTTAAAATAATTGGACAATCAGTGCTGGTTTATAGTTTTAAAATAGTCCAGGCAGAGTTTGCTTAACAGCCTCCTAAAGTACACCTTAGCTGGTGAAATTCCCAGACAACCTCATTTTCATAGCAAAATGGGGCGCATGCCGTGAGGATGTACTTCTGTTCAGCCAGGTCCTTGGCGCTGCAGCTCGGTGTGCTGGGAATCTCATATGTGTGATGGAACTCCACCAGCATTCATTCACATATTTCCTAGTGAGAGTCATGGTGGCAGGACAGACCAATCTACAATCTATTCTCAGGTCCTCTTTGGGAATTTCAAGTAAGACTCAGACCATTTGAGAGATATGATCCCTCCATTGTGTCCTGTGTCCTTTTGTAGGTCTTCTACCAGTGGTCTTTGCCTAGCATGTCTTGGGTATCTGCACAAACCAGCTCAACTTGATCCAGAGGTATCTACTCCTAAGTCCTCTCATATTGCTCGTCTCATTACTTTGTCATGGAGAGAGGACCCAGCAACCTTGTGTAAGAGCCTCATTTTGGCTTCAGGTGCTTTCAATCATCACTCAGAGTTTGGGGTAATAGGGGAGGATAGGGGTGTTTAAGTCAATGGACGTACCTACCACTGTACCACCATAGTCTCTCATGACATCTGCAGAACTGCAACAATCCCATCAATCTCACAATCCTCTTTCATGAACAAGGCCATCAATGTAGCTGCAGTCCCACACTTGTGCCAATGTTCTGTCTGCAAGTTCAAATAAACAGGCCTCAAAGTAAAACAAGTTCCTTTATGGGGCTGGAGGTTAATGGTCCCAAATTGTAAAAATACCATGTTTTTGTAACCCTAGGAGAACATTTAATCTATAGTTCCAAAAGCATTACATTTATATTGCTCATGTTTCAACAGCCACTAGCAAAAGGTACTCTTGCCATAGATAGACTTTTGGCAACCCATTAGCTTGCCCATTAGAAAAGATGCAACAGTTGTTAATGAGATGTGGTATTTGTCTAGATGATGTCAACAAACCCATCATGTTTGAAAATGTAAAAACTAAACGTTGCATAAATATAAAATGCCCCATTTAATTAATGGCCCTTTTTAGCTCTGATCTCTCCAAAGAAGACCACAGAATTCCTAATTTCCGAAAAGACTGAAAAACATAAATGATCTGCATGCTTTTAATGTAATGACGATGCAGTCTGAACGTCTGGTAGGATTTCTGTCTGGCAGTCTCACTGCAGCGATTGTAGAATGGCTGACTTCTTATGCTGCTCTGGAGATTTCACTGGAATTAATTAAGGAGGTGCTCAGTGCATTGCTTGCCTAAGGTCTCAGCTATTCTAAAGCCAATGAGCATCCTTCACACAAGTATGAGTAATTATTTTATAGTGTCTTACACATGCAAGACCAGAATACAGTGACTTTTTAAATGGAAACATAGAAGCTTCTACTTTTTAAATACTATTTATGATCTTTGAACTGGCAGAATTTGATGATGATGATAATATTTTTATGCTATAGTTTCAAAGTGTTTGCCTTAAAATTTGGCAAGAGCATTCCTTGATAAGCAAAGTTTATGAACTATGTTTTATTAAAATGGGACGTGTTGTGGCTAACGTGTTATTGCAGATTCTGAAATTGTCCAGTTTACACATTTTTACAGCATATGCAATAGCAACAGACAGTCAGGAGCTCTACTTTAAGTAAAAAGAAACAAACAGGATTACTGCTATTACTATCAGCTGCACAATATGAGCGACAGAAATCATGGCTTAGTTTAAAAACATGGGCAGGGAGTGCTTTGAGACGGTACGCTTTACTTTAGAAGTGAATGAGATCGCTGTCTGAGACCACTGCAAACAGCTGGTTAGAAAATGTGATCAATGAAAGCAACAGCTTCTCTGAATTGCCTATAGAGACAACCCAGCGAGAGACTGACAGTGTACAGGTTCAGAATCAGGTTGCCTCTGTTCAACGGCTCTTGATGGCTCGGGGATCGAGTTCTGGTGAAGCCTCAGCTGTTGAAGTTTCGCTGTGGTGTTTCCCCATTACAGCATTTTGGGCCACACTTGGCAGGTCAAGGTCGCTGTGGCTCATCAAGGCAACATCATTTTCATAGCAAAACGAGGTACGTGCAGTCAGGATGTACTTCTGTTCAGCCAGGTCCTTGGCGCTGCAGGTAGGTGTGCTGGGAATCTCATATGTGCGATGGAAGTAGGAATAATCCACCTAGAAAAAGAGCAGCTTCTGTGATTAGTGACTTCAACTGACTGTTATGCTAGAATACATGAAAACGTCCTTTAAAGCAGCCTTTTCTACTATAGCAAGTATATGTAAAACATAAATTAAAAAAACGTGATCACCTGATAATAGTTTTTCTTTTCAAACAAAACAGGCTCAAATCGGTGTCCCCAGAGGATCTCATGGCTGAGATACGAGCTCCTGCACTGCGTGGTCATAGCTGTGGCTTCCACCATTCCCTCAAGAATGACTACGATTTCAAAATCGGACTCTTGCTCCAACTCCCGCCGACTCATCTCGTATAAGGGGCTGTCCTCATTGATTTCGTGGACAATGGTCACAGGAGACACCAGGAATATACGGTCTGTACCATTATCAAAACCCACATTGATATCCACATGGTCCAGAGGTAAATATTCTCCTTCTGGGGTCACTCGTGGCTGAGATTGAGAAGAGAAAGATGTCATTTATTGTTATTAAAGGCTGAACACATTGTAACATTTGAGTATATGTCTACTTAAGATGGTAGACTTACAGTAAGAAGCAATTATTCCACACTAAATAAAATAGTTTATAGAAATATATTTATTGTATAATTAGTGGAATTTGTCAGTGTTATTACATAATATACATAATTATATAGTTAATTGTTTCAATTACTTCAATTATGCAGTAATTCAATTGTTGTAGAATGTCGAATGATTGAGATCATTGATGTTAGGTAGAATGCCCAGTGGTGGCTGGGTGGTCTCGTGGCCTCAGAACCCCTGCAGATTTTGGTTTATTTTTCTCTAGCCCTCCGGAGTTTTTTTGTTTTTGTTTTTTCTGTCCTCCCTGGCCAATGGACCTTATTTTATTCTTTGTTAATTATTATTGCCTACTTTTTATATATTTTTAATTTTTTTTTCTTTCTTCATCTTGTAAATCACTTTGAGCTACATCATTTGTATGAAAACGTGCTATACAATAAATGCTGTTGTTGTTGTAACTGCCAGTGTATTTCGTTTACTGTGTCGAACACAGTAATTAAAAGACATGGAATTTAATATAAATTAAGTGAGGCTCTAACTAGAATTAATTAATTAATTTTTAAATATATCTTCTATCCAGTGATTTATTCACACCCTGTAAACGTGTTGAAATATTGCTTGTCTACAATGTACAAGCTAATCTGCTTTCAATCTGTATTCTTATTTCAAACTTGCATACTAATAAATATTAAATAATAAATTAGTTAATTGTCAAGAGAGATCTTAAAGTCAGAAAATATGCTGCATGCAGAAGTTTTCAATCCCCCTCGTTAATTTATATTTGGTTGATTCATGGCTTTAGGTCTTGTAGTGTTGGTGTCTACCAGCTTCACTCACTAGGTTGGAGTGACATTTGTCCATTTCTCTTTTCAGATCTGCTTCTGCGCATTTGAGTTTATTGGACAGGATGATTTATTGTGATTCAAGTTAGAAGTTTGACTGGCCTACTCAAGAACATTTATTTATTTGTTTATTTATTTATTTACTAGGGGGCTCTGCCCCCTGCTCGCTTCGCTTGCCAACCGTTAGCGCTACGTGCTAGCCACTTCGCAGATCTGCCACTCACGTGTGGGGAAGCGGATGTACAATTTAAACAGCTTGTTATTTTCATGGGAATTGTTACATATGCATAATAGAACTAACTATTTTACATTACAGCGAGAAATTAAACATAGTTAAAAATAGTAAAACGTAATAAATTCAAAGAAAATTATGTTTCATGTTGCGTTAGAGGTATTTGTTGCGTTATACGTTTTCGTTCTGTTTGGCTTTGAAATTAACCCGCAAATACTTTTTAAACTTATACTTTTACTGTAAAACTTCAGTAAAAACAATTTTTTGAATTAAGTTTTCATCAATATAGTCTTGAATTTTGATTAAGTGTTTGGACTTACATCGTGACAACGCAATGTATAACTGCCCATGAGTGAGTATCCTTTCTTTCTCTCTAATAAATAAACCGACTTTTTCGAATGTTTGACCCTGTGATTTGTTAATTGTCATAGCAAAAGCTATTCTAATGTGAAACTGTAAACGTTTTAATACGAATGGCATATCAAGATCTCCTGTGGTGTGAAGATGTACTACATTACCTTTCTTGTCGCCTGTTAAAATTTTGCATGTCAGAAATGTTTGACAAATTTTGAATACAACTAATCTTGTCCTATTGTATAGCCCATCACTCAGACATAAATTACACAATAACATTACGATACATCCTTCTTTCAACAGTAATTAGGGTAAAGTGGAAGACCGGATGGTGTTAACGATTGTAGATATTCTATGTGATATTGTAAGTTGATGTTTTCATCTTCCACACCATCACCACCAACTGTTTCAGTAAAGTCTATTGATAAGCATTTAACCAATTTGCCATGTAACCGATAACTATGTTCGCGTTAATTCATTTGACTTCATTGTTTCTCTGTGATAGGATTGCCTGTGTACACATTTCTTCTGTTGATAACCCTTCAGGATGAAATTCTTCAATAAGATTTGGACATAATAAGTCTTCTTTTATTGGGAACTTAAAGTGAGGAAAACGTAAAAATTTATAAGAACTGATAGCACAGGAACTGTGTCTGACAAAAGCATTCACACGAATGAGAGGTGAGAGGACCGTGGGCATAGACCGTTACCTGGAAATGGTTGAGAGGAGGGCGGGACTTGACAAAATCTCTTGGCAAAAGTCTCGTCTTGAGGGACTTGAAAAAATCTCTTAGCAATAGTCTCGTCTCAAGATTTTCTTTTATTATATAGATATTTATTTATTTACCACCAGGATTTGTGTCGTAACTGGTCCTCTCTTGTATTTTATGATGAACTTAAGATCATTCTTTATGAGTAGCATATCCTTTTATACTAGTAGTCCATTCAGGACTGATTCTTACCTTGTGCCTAATGCTGCTGAGATAGGCTATGGCATCTGTGGCACTGAACTCGATTTAGTGGACATGAAGATGAATGGATGGTCACTTTTGTGTTATCCTTCCAGCCAAACCTCTTATTCACATTTACTGATGACTCTTTACTTCACACTCAGCCACTAAGCTCTGTAATGGTGACGGATGACTCTTACAAGACTGTCAGCATGGCGTCTCAGTGTTAGAATAACGTTTCTATTGTTTCATTATTGAGCCAACAGTGCTTTGATGTCATTTTGTACAGATTGTACTACATTTGCTCACTTGATCTTTGACACAGGATGCTCTTTAGTGTTTATTCTTCAATGATTCCTAAGCAGACTGGAATTTGATCCCAGAAATACGACAGCACCTTCAAGGTTCCACAGGCATATGCCAGTGGGATGGGAATTGTATTCTTATTTAAACACATTAAGGAAAACTAGAACCCAGTCTTGAACACTTAGGCATGCAGCAGGCTTACAGTTACATTTAATTACATTTACTTATTTGGCTGACGCCTTTATCCAAGGTGACTTTCAACATTTATGAAACAGCTGATTACATTTCTTTTGGTTTTCCAATTGGAGCACAGGCAGGTCAAGTGACTTGCTTAGGGTCACACAACGTCAGTAATGGGATTTGAACCCACAACCTCAGGGTTTGGGCATTATATAAGGAATCTGTTGAAGAAAATGGTAATTCATCTTGATTTTATTTTTTGTGAAAATCAACATTGGAACAACATGTACTATGTAGCTATAATTTATAACTCAGCAGCATTTCCCAACTTTTAAAGGATTCCCCAAATTTTGGAAGGCTATTTATAAGATATTTGAAATGTGTAATCAAATAAGGATATGTTTTGTTGTTGAGTAGGGGATACCTGGCTACACCTGTTGGCCAGTTACTGCTCTGTAATAAGACTTTGACAAAGGCTTTGTTTGATCCTAATAAGGCTTACAAAGAACCAACAACATACAGAACAGGCTGTCCATGATGTATCTTTTAGTCACCTACTGCTGTGAAACAAAAAATCTGCAAACACTGTATTTGTATTTGATATTAGTAAGTAATTAATAGATGCTCTATAGGTTGCCCTTCAAGTCTGTGCTCTAAAGTGTTCTTTTCTAGAGCCAAATATCTTAGCATATAAACTATTTATAAGGGTTTTATTACAGTACTAGCAGTCTGTTCAGCAGAACATGAATTGAATTACTGTATTTTTCTTTTACATGGATGAAATCTCATTGCTGTTTATTGATTTAATGCCATCATTTTCACATATCATTGTCACTCTCCTGTGATTTTAGAGCTGATTCTTTTCTGATGAATCTTTCCTCCCTGTTTATTTTCATTTTTCAGTTTGGTGTTTTTTATCTGCATCTCACAAAGCTGAACACAAATTAATCCCCAATAAGTGTAAAGCATTTCAAAGCACAGAGGAGTGACTGATTAAAGATGATCTTTGTTGAGTGCGATTTGAGCAGATGTCCATAAGAAATCTTCCATTTCGCTCAGACACATGTTGGCGCCCACAATCTCTGGGTGGATTAATTCTACCTTACAAGCTTACCTAATGTTGTGTCTTTCTAGGTCACGATACAAGCCAAAGAATAAAAGTATAGCTATTATTACTTAGATAGATGGTGGGATACTTTGGATCAATTTTCCATTACTTTAAAAGGGAAACTGTGTTTAATCACAACTGTCAATCTTGATTTTTGCTATTTTTGCTGTCATTAAGCAATAGAAACTCTCTTGGTAGGGAGGCTTCTAACTGAGCTGAGCTGGTCTCCTGTGGGGCACATCTACTGATAATGGACAGACAGACAGGTAGGCAGACTGAAACAGAGAGAAAGAGAAAGAGAAAGAGAGGGAGACACGTTACCTTGAGCAGCTGGGCTCGGACATGGGCCTCCACCAAGTGGCTCTTGCGTAGGTTGCCAACACGCCACATCATGCACAGTTTTCCATCCCGAAGTGCCACTACAGCATTCTCTGAGAATACCAGTGTCTCATTCCGTTTCTTCGGCTTGGCAATTTTTGCCATTACTGCTCCAATGATGAAGGCATCAATGATGCAACCAACAATGCACTGAAGAACAACGGCAAGCACTGCCAAGGGGCAGGCTTCTGTCACACTTCGAAATCCATAACCTATAGACGTCTGAGTCTCCAGTGAGAAGAGAAAGGCCGCCATAAAGCTGTTGACCTGGAGAAAGCATGGCTCAGGTGCTCCAATAGCAGGGGGAGCAAGATCACCATGTGTAGATGCTATAAGCCAGAACGTAAATCCAAATAAAAGCCAGGAGAGCAAGAAGGACAATGAGAAGACCACAAACATCCACCGCCAACGAATGTCCACACAGGTTGTGAACAGATCGGTCAGGTAACGCTGGCTCCGTTCACTCATGTTGACAAAGGTGACATTGCAGCGCCCATCCTTCCCCACGAAGCGGTTCCTCCGGCGCTGGCGCTTCTGTTCCCCGCCCGAACTGCTTTGGCTACTGCTTGTGCTGTGTAGCCCCCCATTTTCTTGTGAAATGGCTTTCCCATTGTGAGGGGGCGGGCTGCTTGGTGTGCTAGTCCCTCCCCCAGCTTCTGCTGCACTCTGTGCCAGCTTCATCACCTCCTCTTCATCAAGCGGAGTGTCCACTACTGCACTGAAACGTCTTTTGACTCTGGCAGCACCCATGGCTGGGAGACTTCCGAAAATGTGATATTATGTCAGGATGGGTCACTTACTGTTATGCACACGACCTTTATTTTTGTTATACTTAGCTTCTTTATTGCCTTTGTTGTGTCTTTATTCTTGTCACATGAAAATTTATTTTTTTCAGTTACCAGTCTCCACTTCCTGACTCTTTTCCATTTTGTTTATTTGTATTCTGCCAACCTCCAGCGACCACAAAAAATTCAAAAAGTGGGACCACTGACTGAAACATGGATTATGGTTTTGCTCAAAGTAGCCTGGCTCTGTCTTTTCCATTACATGGAATCTGTGAAAGGCGCCACATGAAATTCTGAGAGAGGATTCTGTAGAGTTTAGAAAAGAAAGACGACAAATTGATGACAATGTGCAAGTTTAGCTTACGTATTTTTGCTTCTGCTTCAGTCTTCTTTCCGCAGAAAGTGTTTCAATGGCAGCTTTGAGACACCTTTTATTACTAATGTCTTTTTACCATACCAACAAAGCACTGAAGATATTTTGGTTTATTCTCACAAGGTATTTTTCAATACATAAAATCCTCATCTTGTTTCAAACTCAAAAACAAACCAGCGAGAAGTAAAAGTGCATTGTAGTTCAAAAATGATAAAAAAAAAACAGTCGAGGAAGAACATCCTCCTTTCTGAAAATTAAAATTGAGTGAAGTTACTGATTCTCTGTAAATGACATTCTTCCATGAGGATACAGTCTATCCAGATGAATGATTTTATTTCATTCAAAAGTTAGACATGGCAGGCCTTTTGTTTTTGTTTTTTTGTTTTTTTGCTTCGGCGAATGATTTCCTTTTGTTCAGATAGATGTGGATTGTTCTCTCTTTCTCTTTCTGTCTCTTTATATCTAATATATGTATTTGTGTATGTGTGTGTTTTTTAGTTCTTACTTATAACATGCATCATTTATGCATCGCTCATATTTTCAACTGATACAAATTCTGAAGTGAAAGCAGAGCTTTTTTCCCATATAGCGTATCACATTATTGCTCCATCTTCACCCTTCTTATCAGATGGTGACATTTTTTTACTTTCACATTGCTTTTGTGAGCTTCAAATCACTGAAGTGTGCTCTGCTCCACCACTTTCTGCTTTTAGGGAGTTTTATAATCCAGCGGCCACCTCATCCTAGGAGAAAATAAAAAAGAAAGACAGCCGGAGTCAGCAAGTAAAAGTAACGAAAGCAAGGACAAAAATACTGGACTTTTTCTGTTTGTCTGAGGGGTAAGGGAATGGTTAATTTTCACACCCCAACTATTTTTCTGATGTCAGATATATTTTTCCAATTTTATTTTTATTTTTTTGGTTTGCATCAGGCGGGAATGTGGAATACTTGCATAGGTAGAAAGGGATCCCATGTCCTTCAGCGGGCGTGAGTTTTGCACATGTATACACAAAATGCATTGCTGTGTAGTTTTCATGTGCGTATTTCTGTTTGAGAATTCACCTTTCGTTTTGTGTCTTGTCATTTGTAGCACTTGCCCAATCAAGGAGGATGGAGTCCACATGAATATAAAAATTTGGTGTTGCATGGACAGATCTCTGTATTAGTGCAATCAACCAGAAAAACATCAAAATGAGTGCAGATCATGGAAAGTGTGAATTGACATATCTGTCTTGTTCAGCCTTTGATACTGTGGGTTTATTAACTTATAATGGAAATGTAAAAATGGAATTTTAACCATAGATGAATAATTCCTTCCGAGTTCCTAAAGAACTCTGTCTTCCATGACTAATGACCTACAATACATCACAGGTTTGCCATCTTTTCTCCATTTCATTTTCTCCATTTCCTCCATGTTTTCATGTAGTCAATGCTTTCAATTAAACTTATTCCAGATTTTCTTTCATATTGCTACTGTGGTCCTGACCAGGAAGAGTGGAAAGTAAATGATGAAGTGTCTTTTTCCATTAGATTTAGTCTTTGTTAACGTCTTTACTAGTGGCATTTTCCAGAAAGAGATGAGAGATACATGAAGGCTCTACAGGTGAACTCCACTTAAATCATCCCAAGACGTTAAAAGACAATTGGGGGTTCACATCCCATGTGTTGTCAGTTTCTGTGTGGAGTTTGCAACTTCTACCTGTGATTTTCTGAAGATACACCAGTTTCCCTTTCACATCCCAGTGACATGCAGGTAAGGCTGACTGTCGATTCCTAATGTAAGTGTGGATTTGAGTGGACCTTATGATGAAGTGGTACCCTCTCCAAGATGCCATGATGCTGCTCTGTCATAGGATGCAGTCCTTGTCACCTTCAGTTGGATTAAGCAGGTTGGAGAATGTTGTGCTAAATTATACATAAACAATTGCTGCACCAGAGCCTGTTTAGATGTGCAGTCCTCTAGAATTTATCATTGTCAATATGTCACATTTTATTTTCACTTTGATGTGTTTCTTATTGACAAATGATAAGCAAAACGATTGCCTTAAGATTCTATTTAGTACCCCTATATATACAAAAAAGCATTATTGATGGGCATACTTTTTGTAAGCTGAGTATGCCTGTTTTCTAATAAGGTGTCTTTATACATGGAATCTTGACTTATCACTCATATGTTTGAGCACCGTTTACCTTGAATGTTTTTAAACATTTATTTCCAGACAAAACCTCAAGTTAATTTGTTTTACTTCAGTACTATATACGGAGGGAGAGAGGGGTTGGGAGCACCACACGACAAACCTCCTGGAATGGTGACCTGAACTGCCCCTCAGTGACACCTCATCACCACACTGGGACAATGTGAGGTTTTTTTTTATGGTGGCTGGGGTGCCAACCCTGCCACCAACCCTCAAGTTGTTCCTGTAAATTAGAGGACCTGCTTGCAGAGCTGGATGCAGATTAACGTCATACCCAGGACAAAGCAATTGCGGTTTAAGGGCCTTGCTCAAGGGCCCAATGGAGTAGAGTCACTTCTGGTGTTCACGGGATTCAAACCAGCAACTTTCCGATTGCCGCCGCAGATCCCTAGCCTATGTGCTTGGCCGAGGAGCCAATGGTGCAAAGCTACCATCTGTGGGATTATGACTGAACACCTCTAAGTCAGAATCCCTCCTTAACGTGACGATAGTTGTCATAATAGCAATCCTGCTCAGTACGAGAGGAACCACAGGTTCAGACATTTGGTGTATACATGGAGACAAAGCAGATTTCTTAAGTAATTTGTAATACATTTTTAAATATTAAACTGGAAAACACATGGATCTCCATTTTCCCAAGATGAAAGCTTAAGCAGCAGTAGTGCCCAAGTAAAAGCAGATCACTCCGCCGCATGTGCTTGACGTGCAGAAGATTCCAGAGCTGTTTTTCTTCCTCTTCCTAGCATGTAACCACCTTCTGCAATTTGCTTCATGCTCTGCAGCTATGTCTTCTTCTCAATCAGTTTGCAATCAGAAAGATGCAGACCCTGATAACTTCATGGAGGTTGGAGCTATCATTCCTATCACGTATCAGATTCTGCAGTTGGCCTCACCTCAACAGATGTAGCTGCTGCTCTTTTTCTTTTTGCCACATCACACTGGTTGCCATAAGACAGACAGAGATATCTTTGTGGAGAAGACATCACTTTGGGATAACTGCAACAAATTGCCGTACTACTACATTCAGAACCTGATAGAAAATCTGAAATGATGACAAGGCAAAGGTTTCTAGCTGTTGTAGTTATCTGCAGCAATAAGCCATCCCCAGAACAGGGAATATTCTAAGAAGTGGATGAAGCAGGTTTGACATTGGTATGTTATGGTGTGATATTGTAATTGCTTCTTTAGTCTGTGTTCCAAGGCCACTGCAGAACAATTGTGTACTGTATATATAGAAAATATCATTTCTGATTTTAAAGCAGACGGTATTATTATATTCATCAATCTTCAAAACCAGTCATTCCAGTTTGTGGTTGATGATGGCCAAAGCCTAGGATAAATTGTAATACAACACCACATTCTCAAATCTGCTTCAGTGTTGCTGGATAAACGTCTATCTTATCAACACCGTACACAAATCAGGAATCAGCTCTGGACAAGGCACCCATAAACTCATCGGGCCCACTCATCCACCCAGCCACACAGTATAATTTTTGGAATCCCCAGTTAACCTAACCAGTACATCTTTGATCGGGTTAAACTTCTTGCAGTCACTGAAAACACTGCAGACACCACACAGAAAACATGCAGGATTTTGAACCCAGGACCCTGGAACTGTGAAGCAGCTGTTGTAAACACTGCATAACAAAAGCTAAATAATAGCAAAGTATTTAAAAAATTATAAGGGGTTCATTCAGCAGACGTCACTTATAAAATGACTGTATCTTTGACTCACTGGCTAAAGATGCCAGAAAATGAATGTGATAAGAGTAAAAAGCAGTATATCTGTACTGTTAGCTGCGTGAATGTTCCGAGGGTCTTCTGAGTGATGTAAGTCTTTGACCAGAAGTGGAGACGCCGTTACAGTAGGTGAGCTTTACAAGTTTAAGACATCAGGAATCTTGTTTCAGCTCTCAGAAGTGTTCTGGCTCAGTCAGAAATAGAATGGAATTTAATTTTTTTCATGATATCAAAAGTGCACCCAAACCTGGGGCTGGAATCTATCAGAGTCATTCGTTGGTACCACCAGGCCATGAGACAAATTCCATATGAGGGCTCTTTATGAAACAATATGACCGAGGGCCTCTAAAAGAGCTTATTAAAAATGGAGTGCATGCTGGGCACAGAGAGGTTTATTTTATAATATCTTTTGTGCTTCACAACACGCTAAGGTTCTGATTCTTTCTTATTCTGAATTATATTCATAGACTTATTCCATGCTGGTTGAAATACACATACATATCTGTCTTTTGGTCATTATGCATGTTTATGTATATTTGTCCATAAGTATTTAATATTTTTGCTATTATTTTTAAAATAACATAACATTCTCAAACTCATTTAATGCAATGCAGGGTCGTAGTCTATCCTGGCAGCACTAGACACCCTGGACAGTCCATTGTAGGTTATTTAACTATATTATATTTCTAAATAGGTAGTGTGCTCTGGAACATACATTTTATCCTGTAGTTAATTATTGTGGTGGAGCGAGTGTTATACAGGATATTCAGTTCAGTTTATTTTTATATAGTGCTCTTCATCAAGTATAGCCTTAGAACAATTACATCTTATATGATTAATATTTTAAACAATCATTGTACAGTATATATAATATAAGCTATTACATGACATGTGTTTGCTTGCTTTAAAGAGGAAAAAATAAACATGTAAAAATTACTTTCTTCTTGTAGCATAAGGCAAATAAAAAATCATAACTAAGGCAACATCCATAATATTATGTTTTCATGTAAAAATAGCAATCTCCATCCATACTATACATTTTCATCCATACTGAAACAACCTAAAACATTTATGACGTAATTATGACGTAGCAGAGCTGTCTTAGATTAGGCCTACACAGTGTGATTGTGCCACAATTTTAAGTAATTTGTGAATTTCCCCTTGGGATTAATAAAGTATCTATCTATCTATCTATCTATCTATCTATCTATCTATCTATCTATCTATCTATCTATCTATCTATCTATCTATCTATCTATCTATCTATCTATCTATCTATCTATCTACTGATTCTCTGGGTCACGGTTAATTTCAGCTTCATCGGCTGTTGTTTCATGTGCAGTATAAGAGGGGTTGGAATGCCCGATTGCCTGTCACGATTGGGCTGTCACATGATCAGATGAATTTCTGTTCTGTCAGAAGTTTCAGCTGGCTATCTTGTAGTGTGAGCAGTCTCATGAGACGATTCTCTGATGTTGGCATCAAATTTCCCAAAATGAATCGTGCAGCGACTGCATTGAGTGTTCATCATACACGTATAGTCTGAGCACCCATATTGTGGCCTGTCAATCGGACCGAACATATAAAACTGGCAAATCGATCATGCAGTGTGAGTAGTCGCTTGATCACAATTTCTAAATATCGCACAAGCGCAATTTAGATGCATACATGTAAGCAACACAAGCTCCATAGAAAGCAACTCTTCCGTGCCCACCATGCTGGAATATGCTTTCCTTTCCTAAAATATGACTAGTCAGGGAATGAGATGTTGTAATGAGCAGGATCCAATCAGGGAAGAGCCACATAGTAAGCACAAACTAACCAGAGTGTGATGGAGTCTGTATTTTCAGAAATTTTTGTTTTCTCCACATATCCACATTGAAATGCCTTGCAGATGATTTCAAAAGTCTTCATCTCAGGACAGAAGTTTTGTTTTCATTAGTTGAAAACACCAGGTAGTGTGGACAAAAGATGAAAATAGAAAAAATATCCACACTTCTAAATGAAAATGTACTACAGTGGACAGGGCCTAACTCAGAGTACAATAATAAAGCAGCTAACCCAAATAAACTGAATTCTTCTAACCCACTATCCACATTGTGATTAATCAACTGAAACTCCATCTTGGGCCTCTCTATTTACCTGCTTTTTTCTGCAGACCCCAACTTTCTGGGTGTGTTCTCTGCCAACGTTTATTCGGCATCATTCACATGATCAGGGGGTTCTGGGCAGTAAAATGGCAGTCTGGCTTAGTGGCTTAGCTCAAGCATTTGTATTTTTCCATTTGCTGCAGCTACTTCCTAGTCTTCCTCTTGGTCTAGTGATTTGGTATTCTTGGCCCATGGTCTGATTTTGGACTTTGAGTTGAGTTAAGTTTTATCTAGCAATTAGGCCGGTGTTTAAATATATATATTTTTTTACTTTGATGGCTGTATATAGATTCTGCTTTTTGCCGTGATATTGTCAGAACTGTTTGACTGCATCTTTTGCCACTTCTTGTTAAGATTCACTTTGCAAGGAAGGTGAGATACTATAGTCAAGTGTCTAAGAAGAGAAAATATCTACAAGGTGGAAAGAGACTAAAAACAGCAAGGAGCTCAGAAAGAATGAAATTGAAGGCTGAAATGTTGTCAAATAATGGACTGAGGTCAGTAATTAGCAATATGAAGCCAAAACAAAACCAAGTAAACTAGAAAATGTAGGTATGGTGCAACATTCAGGTGCGCTCATGAACTATGTTAACTTATGTGAAAGTTGGAGCTTTCAAGATGCTTGTATTTACTTCATCAAAGAGTAAGTTATCAAATTTTCATTTATTAATTACTTTTGCATCAATGATCATGCATTTGTAGACTACATTAAATATGTGCCTTTTAGCGGTAGTTTACAATATCATGTAGCTAATAATGTAAGCCAAATAGGATTCTTGTGGCTCAGTAGATGTTCAAATGCCATTGATTAATGTCCTATTGTTAATAGCTGGTTGTGGGAGGTCTGAGACTAGTTGTACAGTACTTCAAATCTCTTAGCCACAACTTTTTGTAAGGTTTTCTCAATAGAATGATAAAATCTCTGTTGAAGTTCAAGCTAAGATTGTTGGCTGCTCAGATCAGTTCTGGAGACATACAGAGAAAGAAAAGCGTCAGAAAATATTGAATTATTATAATCTGCAGATAATGCAGCTGTGAATTTGTGTTAGTGTAACATATTATTTCATTCAATGCTGACAGAGCAACACTTACGTAATTCCCTTTCTTGTATATTAATTTCTAGATAAGTGTTTTTTTGTTTGTTTTGGACTAAGGAAGAAGCCGAATGCGTATGCAAACACCTCTCCCGACATTTGACTAACTTGTACCGGAGATCTGTTTGGCCATCAGGATTGGCTGTCAGAGGAGTGAAAGAGGAAAATACACAAGTTGAAGAGACCTGCCTCAAGGTACACTTGAAACAGTGAACTACTCCTGATTGAAGTTGCACAGAATGTCCTCTGTTTAAAGAAAGTTAAGTTCTCATATTCGTCAATGTTTTTCCATGAGACATTTTGAAATATCAGAAACCAGTAACGGCGTACTGCACGATAACGTGCAGTGAATACGCTTGACTTACAGTTTTCTCTTTCTCTGTACGTTTAGCATTCATTTGCTCAGAGGTAGATGCCCTTGCTGCTTCCTGAGCAGCTCTTCTTTTCTCTACCCTAGCGGCCCGCTTCTTCTCTTTTTCTGCTGAGAGTTGAGTCTACAATAAAATAAAATAATAAAAAGAGGAATAAAAATCATCATCCCGAAAGTGGATATTAGACATCACTTAGTATATGTGTACCGAATTTCAGGTCAAATAGTTTGCGAGCTACCAGCGATTTAAAATCCTGCACAGACAAACAGACAGTCATGGTTCCATATTATATAAGAAGATATGTATAGCACTCTGTATTTGAGTTAACTCATTAAATCTTTTCTGACAACTTTCCTTAAAGAATAAGTGTACCAAATTACACTATGAGCTAAGGTGCGGACAGATAGATATGAGAATAATAGAGGAGTTTACTGCATTATACGTGAATGTGCCTAAAAAAGATAATCAAATGTTGCCAATACTCAAAAACCTTTCATGTTCTGTTACACCTGAGGTAGATGAGTGGACAGATCTTAATAAATGGAGGTTAGGTTTAATGCCAGGTTCAGTTTCAAAAGGTGACATCTCCAGACGCAGTAGGCATCAAAATTTATCTTGAGAATTTTGCTCAAGGGCACAAGATTCTTCCAAATACTATAACACCCTAAATAATTTCCTAAATTTAGGGTCGCCCTTTCTGTTTAAACATGACTTAGGAGGTGGTAGAGTGAAGAAGGATTTGGTAGAACCCTAACCTAATCGTCATGTGGTGGTTGCGGAAACACGTTGGATCAGTTCATGCTCCCAACTCCTCTCTCTCTCTCTCTCTAACCTTATTACAAAAATATCTCCAAAGCTGAGACACAAATTGTAGATCATAATCAGATATAACGGATATGGAGATTCCATGTCATCTGAAACAATACTTCATAAACATTTTGACCAATTCTTGTGCAGAAGAAACTCCTTTTTTTAAATAAAGTGAGTTGCTTTAGAAAAGTAGTCAACTATGACTAAAATTGTAGTGCAACCATGCAAAGATTATACATCAGTAATGAAAACAGTTATTTCTTCTAGTTTAGAAGGTGTAGGAATTTGATGTAACAAACCAGAAGAATTCCCAGTAACATTCTGGGCCCTGCTGCAAACTTCACAAGCAAGAACAGCGTTCTTTATGCTCTCACATACAGTATATAGATGGACACCATAAAAAATATTCTGATAAGTTTATAGGTTTTTAAAGTGCATGAATGACCAGCCAATGCCAAGCTGTAACCCCAAAGTAGGACTTTAGATCTTACGGATTCTGGAGTGAACTCAGAGTGCCTTGAGAGTCCCTAATCTCTTGACGTTCATACAAACAAACAGAATACAAAATGGCATTGCCAGAATAACATTAAAAGTACAGAGCTACTGTAAATGTGAAATATATCTGTACAGAAATGAATCAAAACGGAATCTTCAGCTAAGAAAAACCACGGAACACATCACATTTCTGTGTTTCACCTCTGGGCTGTATTTTGGATTTTTTCTTTTTGGATTACTGACTTGTTTAAATAAAACATTTTACTTTTAAGCATGTCCGCCTCACAGTTGGATTTGTGGGATCTGCATTTGTGCTGCCGGTTGTGTTGTGTGAAGTGATGCACCATGGTCCAGCCCCCCCAGCTCGAGTTTTCCTCCAGGAGGGTCAGTGATGTGAGGCTGTGCTACAAGCGCTGCATTTTCTGTCTGCCTGCACTATTAGTGTTTACCTGACAAAAACATTCAATGTCTTAATTTTGATAAAGCTAGCTCTTGCTAAGCTAATAATCTGAAACCAGTAATGGGGCACTGAACGATAACTTGCAGTGAATACACTTGACTTGAGCATTCCTAGTTTTCATCCTATTTCTCTGTATGTTTAGCACTCATTTGCTCAGAGGTTTATGCGCTTGCTGCTTCCTGAACAGCTCTTCTATTCTCCACCCTAGCGGTCCGCTTCTTCTCTTCTTTCGTCGGCATCTTTTCGCGTTAAAACTGATTAAGTCAGTGTTTGTGTTGCAATTACTTAGTACATTTTCCTTAATTTTTCACTTCAGCTGGCACTTAAGTGTTCAATCTACCTCAAGAATGATTTAAGATATGAATTGGTAGGGGAAGTGACAGCGAAGGTGGTGGGGATGAGAACGGCACCCATACATACGCGCCGCATGGCTGCCCTGCTGCCCACTGCCAAGAGTTGATTCTACAATAAAATAAAATAAAAATAAAAAGAGGAATAACCTTGGAGGTCAATCATCACCCCGAAAGTGGATAGTAGAGGTCACGTAGTATACGTATACCAAATTTCAGGTCAAACAGTTTGCGAGCTATGGGTGATTTAAAATCCTGGACAGACAAATGGACAGCCATGGTAGCGTATTACAGTATATATAAAGATATTAAACTCTACTGAACTTAATTATTCATAATGTTTTCTTTCAAAATGGATCTGTAGTGTGAAATACTGAAAATGTGCTCCATTTTGCTTTGACCATTGTATTTCTCTGAATAAATATCTTATTGATAGAGATCTGCATGCTCAGCTTCCTCCATTACATAGCTGCACCATGACAGTGTAGAGGCAGCTCATCAGAGTTCTTTCAACAGAGGACTTCTCTTTATCAGCCAGTCTTAGAGACTTGTTATCATTCTAAGAATGAAAGCACTCAAATGCAGTTCATGTTTAGTAAGTTTCTTATAAAAGCAAAACCCTAATTGATGGAGTCTTCTCAGAGAGGATGGAATCCGATAAATAATTTAATCATGGAGAAGAACGAAAAGAAGGATTTTTTTTTAATGCAACGTACTTAATGTTTGCAGCATCTCCTGCCATCCAGGTCTAACTCTTCCTACATCCTAAAACTTCAAGAGTAGAAAGAAGGAAGGATGTCATATAATAATCTAAAAAATGAAAAGAAAAATTTGTGGACGTCAGTAGGCTTTTGCACCCCAGGAACCAAGTTACCCAAACTATTCTATAACAATTCAGCAATTGTTTACCACTCTGATGTTGATCTCCCTGATCATAAAATAGGTCATTACGATAGCAATGGACAAGAAGAATTCCTAATTAATTGCAGAATTACGGTATTTGAGAGTGCCTCTTTCTCTTGCATGACTTGGTTCAAAAATTAATCAGCCCATCGTCATCTCATAACAAGCTTACGTTTCAAGTTTGGTATTTTTTCAGTTCATCCGTTTTACCTCTAGATAGTCCTCAAGAAACTGTGACACACAGACAGACACACATCCATCAACAAGTTTTCAATGTTTTTGGTATCTGGGGACCCTAAAAAGTTGAGATCCATTGAAGAACCGGAGATTTAAATTTTTTACAAATCTGTAGTTTTCACTCCTCCACAATAGATGATAGTTTAGGTTGGTGTAGGGCGCAAAGCAAAAAACACACAGACAGAAAAATAACAGAAGCCTTTTATAATTGCCCTTCACCATTCCATCATCCAAATTGTATTAAATCAAAGTTTCCCCATTCCCTCATTTGAAGGTTTCCTTAGAGTGTTAATTAAATGTTTATTGAGACAAAAAACTTGTTCTTAGGTGATCAATAATTCACAAGTGTTGTGGAGCTGATTTCTTGGTTTTTTATGTTTCTATTTCAAAGCCATTCAGTTCTGATTCGTTAAGACTTGGGTAAGGAGTGAAAATGCAGCTCTCTGATGGCATCAAGGCTCAGCTCAGTCATTGCCAGAAAAGTAGAAAATGAAGCAGTTAGAGATGGGAGGCAGCAGAATGTTTCTTAAGCTAACGTGACTTGCTCACCAAGCAGCAGCGTTAAAGTAAGATACAGGAAATCCAGCGCATGTTTTGGATGCATTAGGGATAGGAGGCCGGTTTATCTAGAGATTACAGATGACATTGAGATCATATTTACCTCCACAAATCCTTAATCCATTCTTATAACATCTTAATATCCCAAGCCCATCATGTGAAATCGGTAGGCCCAGGTTAAAGGGAACAATTCAATGAGTAGAAATAGAATTGGAAGGAAAAGCAAAACATGCAAGAAGAGCGGGTGGGTGGAAAGGGCTTATGTAACGACTGCACACAGGCAGAAAATGGGACGGGCAGAAGGAGGGAGGGCTGACTCTGAAATTAAAAAGTGTCCTCGTTGTTCTAGTCCATGTGGAAGGATTATGACTCTAGTGCACAGCTGTCATTTGACTCCAGGACACAACAGCAGTCTTTGGTCTGTGCCAGCACGGACTTTGCTGATGAGCTCCTGGCAAGGTTAGGCCTGTACTGAATCATGGGCTAGCTACCACTTTGAACCATCAAATATCCTTGCCTCTTATTGAGGGCAGTTTGTTAGAAATACTGTCCTCGGTTTATTAGTTTGTTCTGAGTAAGGATACGACTGGCAAATTTGTAACGTTCAGCATTATACCACAATATATAACTGATATTTATCAGTTTTGATTCATTTTCTGAATTGGCTTATTTTAATTCAGGGCTGTGGTGAGTAGGGGTTCTTTCCAGCTGTACCAAGCAGAACTGCAATCAAACCCAGACAGGATGCAAGTTCATCCCATGGTATACTCCATCACTTTGCCAGAAGTCTGTATGACCATTCACCATCAAGTGACTCCATGAGAACCCTAACTACAAAGAGGACTATTTCATTTATGTTAGGTAGAATGCCCAGAGGGGACTGGGCGGTCTCGTGGCCTGGAACCCCTACAGATTTTATTTTTTTCTCCAGCCGTCTGGAGTTTTTTTTTGTTTTTTCTGTCCACTCTGGCCATCGGACCTTACTCCTTTCTATGTTAACTAATGTTGTCTTATTTTAATTTTGTATTTTGTCTTTTATTTTTCTTTTCTTCATTATGTAAAGCACTTTGAGCTACTTTTTGTATGAAAATGTGCTATATAAATAAATGTTGTTGTTGTTGTTTGGAATAAAGTACATCTTTGGACCTGGAGAAACCCATCAGGAACATAGGGAAATCTTGCAGAGTCCGTGCTAACAGTCTGGGATATGATTT
The DNA here is from genome assembly GCF_900747795.2 of Erpetoichthys calabaricus. Lineage (NCBI taxonomy): Eukaryota > Metazoa > Chordata > Cladistia > Polypteriformes > Polypteridae > Erpetoichthys > Erpetoichthys calabaricus. Next base: position 4,452,432 of record NC_041409.2, on the reverse strand, counting down.
AATTCTCTGGAGTTACAGCACTACCATTGTGCCAACATGCTTCCCAGGTCAATTGATCATTCCGAAATTTGAGCAGGCTTTATCCAGACCTGTGATGCTCGAAAGCAAGTGGCCATAATCCCCCTCCTTCAGCCCAAACCTCCCTCAGCTATCATATGATGGCTATAGAGTCATCACATATAAACAGATACGCTCTCCGCACGCAACAGTAACCGATCAATTCCACCATTGATCCTAGCACTGAGGCTGGCCTGTCTCCCAGGCCCTGGGTTTGTAACTCTGTTTTTTTTTTCCATTCATATTTGCTTGTTTAAATGAGGTGTGTATGAGCCGTCACCCCTCAACACTTCCATCCTAATCTAACCTCAGTTCAAGAGCTTGTTAATTATAACTCACAATCTATTGGCACCTTTCACTCCCTCCTCTAAAACTCTGTGTAAATGGGGGAGGGTGGACACAGAGGTGTTTTTATGCTTCTGTCTCTAAATGTGTTCACAAGTCAGGCCTCTTGAGGTGATGTGAGGTTAGAGTGGGAATTGTCTGACAAGACACAAATGGACAACAGAGGTGGCCAAATGGGCTTAGGTAGACACCATTGAATCTGCAGTCTGAAACTGTGCCAGCCACTCACTTATGCCGTGATTCATTTAAAATGTGCATGTTCTTTAACTTTTACTGAATTCGGTGAGTTCATGCAAACGAGCCAGGAGGAAGGTCAGTTTGGCTTGATGACGCACCGAATATGCTATTTCTTTGTTTAAAACTAACAAGCACAAACATCACTCCTTGAAGAACAGTGATTCTCGGACATCTTATTTTTTTCTCAACTGTCCACATTAAAATGTCCTTTTGTCAGCCCCGCAGTACACTGGAGTTCTGATAGTCACATGTCTTTTTCACGTACTGCTGTTAAGTGTAGGTATCATGTAAGAAATGCCTATGAGTTAAGCAAGGCATTCGAGACCAAACAGCTTGTGAATATTCTGTTTTCACCAAATACCTCCAATAATTGAAATCATGGATCTAGTGTCCACGGTTCAAGTTTGAATATTCTTCCCATGTCTGCATGGGTTTTTCACCGGATGCTACAGTTTTCACCTCATATCCCCAAGATGTGTTTTAGGTTAATTGACCATTCTAAATTGTGAGTGTGAGTGGACACCTTATTCAGGGTTGGTTTCGGCACTGCATCCACTTTTGCCATTGTCAGGAGTCCACCTCCTATCTGAATTATTCTAGTAGCCCCTCTTGTCAGGGCCAGTTCCTATACAATGTTAATCATGCTGAAGTCGTGTGATGGGTACACTGGTAAAGGTATCAAAAACATTAAATAAAAACATAAACCAAACCAAATCACTTAAACATACAAAAATATCCAAAGAAGCTAAACTAAAGAGTTTCGCAAAGTCACTACGAGTACAACACCAATACAAAGTCCTCCAGGTACCCCCCCACTTTTATTTATAGCACCCTCCCATCACGTGATTGAAGCATGATTGACATTACATAGCAAAAGATACAAAGAGGAGGCCCCAGGGACAAGTGTGGACAAAAGGGAGAGTTGAAGGCTCAGACGAAGCCCACCCCTGACAGCGTGGATATTCTCTGGACCCCCATGACCCAGAATTTGGTTTCAGAATGTTTTGTTACATGCTGTACAGCACCTCTCATACAATGAAAGAAATTCCGGACTTTTAACAAGGAGATTATGAGGGAGTAGGGGATCCCGTCACCTACAAGTGCCCAAACACTGCACCAAGGATATGGTAGGAAGATAAAGGCTTTTAAGGCTTCCTTCTTGACAGTCAAGCCAAGACAAGGATACAAAGATTAAACTTTTCCCAGACTCAAAGGGACACACATTATAATTGCCATTTTCCTATGAAACGCTAAGGAACAGCCAAACTCAATGTATCACAAAGCAGCCACAACCTTTTTAAGACTTCACCATTGATTGGTTCCCTCGCTCCATTTGCATTTTATGATTGCATTCAAATGTTGAGTTACAGTGGAACCCCATCCCTCACTAAACATGCCCTCTGCTTGCATTGCCCGTGGAGTGTTGTCTTTGTTTTGTGGTTCTGGTTAGAGTAGTTGCACTTGGTAATCAGTTTGATAGGCTTATTTTACCTACGTCAGGATCGTTGCTCTTGTTAATATGTTTAAATAATCCTGGTAAGGATATACATCGCATATTGCCTATGTTTGCAGATGATACTAAACATGGTGGAATTGCAGATAATGAAGGATCAACTGAATTATTATAAGGTGACATGGAGACAGGCTTGGGCAGACTAAATTTATTACAAATAAATGTAAGGTATTACAGCTAGGAAGAAGAAATATTACTTTTGAACACACAATGGCAGGTTTCAAACTTGAAAGTATCTCTAATGAGAATGACCCAGGAGTAGGCTGAGTAGATTTTCATAGTCCCAAATCCAGCCGGAACTCATTAATCCAATGAGTATAGTAGACATAGATTATTTCCGTGGGGGATGGATGTTTCCCACACATTACAAAAATTTTTATTAAAATCAAAGAGCTGTGGATGAAGTATCCCCTTTGAGTTTCGTGTGCAGTTATTACATGACAAGCCAGTGAAAAATGGCACATTTTATTCAATTCTGGGATATGATGTATGAAAACGTGACATCTGGTTACGCTCCCTAGGAGTCATACTGGGTTTGTCACTATCTACACAACATCCAGACAGTGAGCAGAGTGACCCTGTAGGAAAGCTAGCAGAGGTTAGGTTATATGGCACAGTGTGCAGAGTACAACTCAAGGGAGGTTAAGCCATGCCAATTTAAGTGAACAGAGAATAAGAATTGATGTGACTGAAATGTTTAAAATTATGAAGGGAATTACAACAATGGATCCGAGCTGTTACTAACACAGTTGGCACACAATTGGACACTTGTTAATGGTAGATTTCACACAAATGTTAAAAAGTTTTTCATCACACAGAGAACCATAGACACTTGGAATTTAGTGGGGTGAAGAGTAAGATTTATTTTAGGGACCTTCAGAATTGGACTAATTAGATAAATAGACTTTGTTGGACTGAATTGCCTGATTTTGTTATGTTTATTTCATTTTCCTGTGTTTTTTGGAGCCTCATTTGAAAGATATTGTCACCAAAAGCAGTGTTTTTGACTGCAGTGCAAATGAGGCTTGGGGTTTCTAGGCCTTTCCATTCCAAAACAGTGCTTAGTTAAAGATGAAAGAAATAAATAGCAATTGTTTAGAAGGAAAAGTACGCCTGCAATCTTTGTGAAGCCTGGGTTTACGTTCCATAGCAGAAATAAGTGCCCCGAGCCTTGCAAATCTCTCTTCCATACGTTGCGACCCTTCTCATTCAATTTAACAATCAGGTGACAAATTCCTTTTGCATTAAGGCATATGTCTTACCATAAAATGGCACATCACCTAACATCCAATTAGCCATGTTAATTCAATGTAAGCTATTTAATGCGTCATAAAATGACTTGGTAGTGAGAGTGCTCTAATTTTCCAGCCAGTCATCTGTTTTGAAGGGTTAATACTCTTCCCTTCTTATATATTTGATTGCGTTCATTTTGTTTTTGATGTTTGATGAATGACACTACACTACCAATCTAAAGATTTCATGGTGATGTCTTGTGTATTACATGTGTAGTGGTGTTTAATGTTATTCTCCTACCTTACTTTGTGGTTTTGTCTCATTGTTGTACCGTGTACAGACATGAGAGCTCAAAGTGTACAACGTGTACTGTATAAAAAGATGAACTGATTTGTCTGAACTAGCGTGATGTTACATTATAGATTACTGGCACCCTGTCTGGCCTTGTGTCCAACGTTGCGGCGATAAACTTCAACCTTCTTCCGCTCTGAACTGGTTTAAGCAGGTTAAGTGATGGATAGAAGCTTATTCACCCTCCTGTCGCTACCTTAATTCTTTACCAACTTGAATGGTACAGTGGCTCACAGGGACTGTCATATATTTTATGCCATCCTGATATTTTTATGCAGAGATGGCAAAACCTGGCAATGCTCCTAAGCGCCTGCATTTCCTTCTTGTTAACCTTATTGATGTTAACAGTCTTTCAGCTGTAAAATTACATAAGGCTTCCTGTTGCAATGCTAATTGGAGGTGAATATTATTAATAGGTGAGCAGTAGCTTTTCTAATTAATTGTCCTTTTTTAGTATTATAAAACACAAACAAATCTGAAGATACTGAGTTTTTTTTAATCTTGTTAATTTCATATAAAAAATAATTTAAGTGAGCTTGAACTTGAGGTTATATGGTATATGCCAATATCTGCCTCAAATTAATACCCAAAGTGCCTTTTTGTTCAGCCACTTATAAAGTACAATTTATATATTTAGAATATGACTTATACAATATACAAGGACAAGCTAACATTAATATTAATAAAAGCCAACGGTGGTAAAAAAAAATAGCACAGAACCAGCCAGAAATAACCAAATTACCATTCAAACATTTTATATTCCACTTTTCTAATTTAAAAATCTAGGGATCCATAGCCTGTCCGAGCATCAACAAGTACAAGTGGGGACGGGACACTAGTCCACTTCTGAGCACTCGCACACAGAACCACACAAAGGTGGGCACAACGGCGACATTTGAATTCAAGTTTGCACACTGGATGAGAACACTGAAGAAGCACAGAAAAAGGCATAAAAGCTCCCACAAATACTGTAAGAGGGGCAACACTGCTCCTCCTGGCTGCCCTCAAAGATTCCAGTAATTAAAAAAGTCTTCCTGTCTGACAGACAACAACCACAACTGGATTGAAAAATCCCAAAAAAGTCAAAGCTCCAGTGAGCTGAAAGAGCAACTCCCCAGTATTCCCTTTACGCACCTTTGTATTTCTTTAATCCACGTATTCATACTACAATAAAGCCATTTACCAGAAATAGAAAAATAAATAAGGTCTCTATCAGTAAGCAAGTTCACAGAACAATTAGGGATATGATTGGGAAGTTTGTCACTTTAAGTGATAATATCAGCGTCCCGATAGAAGTGGACGGCTTACCTTTCTCTTTGAGGCGATCAGTCAGTCCCGGTGACCTATGTGTGTGTGTGTGTGTGTAGGAGTGTGTGTGTGTGTGTGTGTGTGTGTGTCTGTCTGCTTCTCTCCCTTCCTCTCTCTCTCTCTCTCTCTCTCTCACTATCTCATGCACTCCCTCCTCACTCCTCATTCTAAATGTTTATTAACTGATTTTTCCATCCAATGTCTCCTAATCTTATTTCTTATGTAGTCACTTGGCTGTTATTTTAATTTACAGTTTTCTTCTATTTTAATCAAACTGTGGTTATATGGCACCGTGTGTAGAGTACAACTCAATGGAGGTTAAACCATATCAATTTAAGTGAACAGATGATTGAAATGTTTAAAATTATGAAGGGAATTACAACAATTGATCCAGGCTGTTGGTACTATGTAGAGATAATCTCTCTAGTTCCTCTCTCTCTCTCTCCCTGTCTCTTTCTCATAAATCTAATCTGATCACTTACTCTACCTTGCCCCCCCGCCCTGTACGCACACGTGTTCATTTGACAGAATAAACGGCAGGTGATGATTCACCCAAATCTGACCAATCTGTGCCCAGTCAGCATGCTGGTATGTAAATGAACACGTTATCTCCCTTCACTCCTTTAATTTCTTCTTTTCAATACTCTTGTAATTCATAAAACATGAATGCCCTGGTAAACACACCTTATGTACTCTTCAGTGGTCCCTTACAACTGGACATAGTACAAATCAAATGACTATGAGAGGAAGGCATCACCCCTTCTGTTCATCCCATCCCCGTCCTAATTCCTTTGGAGGTGGACTAGTCTTACCTTTTTCAGTCACCTTTAATTTCTTCTTCTTCTTCTTCTGCATAGCCTCATGGGTCAACTGTGTCCACGTACTTCTTCGCTATTGTTTTTCATTTTGTTGAGTTTCACTTCCCATTCATTTTTTTCTTTTCAGTAGCCCTCCTCCCTTTTCGCCTTCAGGAAATATTCCACTAATCGATGGATCTGGCAGTTTGGTCCAGTTATAACAACCAGCTTTTCTGACATATAGTATGATGCAGCTAATATATTATTTAAAACCTCTGTGGAATTTAAATAATAAATGGTCTAGATTTTTATGGCTACACTGAATCCAAAGTGTAAATGAGTAAAGAGTAGACAGGAGATTCCCAGTGACCATGAACTCTCAGCTTGAGCTTTCTGCCTACCAACTAGACAAACATTGATGGCTGCTGCCATCTACTGGTGATTAAAGGAACATAGACAGAAGAATGTTACAGTTAAGCCACCCAGTTCTTTCTAGAAATCCAATTATTTCCCAAACTTGATCAGTCCACGTTTTAGATTGTGAGTATCTACCCTGGCAGCATCAGAATTCAAGACACAAACCATCCCTGGGCAAAGTGCTAGTCAGCGTGCAATACATGATAGCAGAACACAGAGATCTTTTTCTTTTACTGAGGAATATTCGATTACAAAGTTTGTATAGAATGCTATCAGCTAGGATATGAATACCTTAATTGGACATATCGCGTCATACATACATACACAATCTTCAAAGGAAGTAATAAAAAAGACACATATACACTCAGGAAAAAATATAGTCTCTACTGGAACTATAACAGAGAAATAAGGGTTGTCACACACGTGCGATTGGGAGGAAGCTAAAGGACCTGAATAATGGTAGTTCCATGTCAGACCAGGGGGTGGCGAACTGCACTGACATTCTCTCTCAATCCTCTACAGACCATCCATGGGAAATCCTGCACGGTTCCAGCCCCATAGATGGCGTCACTTCCGGTTCCGGCCCCATGGATGATGTCGTCCCTTTTGGTTCCGGCTCCATGGATGACGTCACTTCCGGCTCTGGCCCCGATGACATCACTTCCTGTAACGGCCTTTAAAGCTGCCATATTTACAGCCTTTAAGTCAGTTCTGTTTTGCACTAAGACCTGTAAACATCTAAATACTAATTACCCTTTTGCAGCCAGGGCACAATATACGGGTGGCTGCCCCAAACCTTTTTCGATGTCTTTGGACTATTCATGTGACAGGGTCTAAACTGGTTTACAAGACTTTGCACATGAATCATTACCTCCATTTTGCGATGTTTGTAGGCTTGATAAGTCTGGAAGTGTGACAATTAAAAGCCAGATCGGTGGTAAAGGGTGGCACTATTTTGTAGTGGTACGCATTGCTGCTCCATGGATCTGGCATCGTGGGATCAAACTCTATGCCCAATCATGCTCTGTGGGGTGTTTGCATGTTCTGCATGCTTTTATATGGGCGGCTCTCTGGGCAGTCTGGTAAAATTGATTTGTATCTTGCATATTCACTCTATGTCTCTGTGCGTTTTCCTCAATATAGCGTGAGATGGATGACCATCTCATCAACACTCCATCCACCAGGCATTTATGTTAGAGCAGCTAGATGAAAGACTTGAATAAAAGGCATGTGACATTTTAGAGGACTCTGAGAACATGAGGATAAAGATTCTCTGGTCTGAGGAGGCAAAAACTGAACTCTTCAGTCAGACCTCCAAGCACTCTATCTTTTGATGACTAGGCATTGCTTATCACCTGCCTAATACCATCTTTCAAGTGAAGCCTGGTGGTGGCACCATCAGCTCTGGGGATTCTTCTCAGTGGCAAGGGCAGGAAGACTGGTAAGAATTAAGAGAAGGATGAATGCAGCAAATTACAGAGAGGTTGTTGCAGAAATCTTGCTCCAGAGTGCACATGACCTCTGACTGGGGTGATGGTTCACCTTTCATAAGGACAGTAGCCTAAAGCTGGTCAACCAGTTAAGACTTGCTAGAGCTATTAACATGTCATTGGTCCTGATCCTGCTAGATCTCTCCACTGCCTTTGACACAGTCAATCATGACATTCCTCTTGCCACCCTCTCTGACTCTGGCATCATTGGGACTACTCTCAGATGGTCTGAGTCCTACATCTCAGGCAGATCCTACAGTGTTTAGTGGCAAGGATAGTTATCAAAGGCACACCAGACATGAACAGGTGTACCACAAGGATCAGTGCTGGGTCTTCTACTTTTGTCTCTCTCTATACACCACCTTCCTTGGCTCCGTCATCCAATCCCATGGTTTCTCTTATCAGTGCCATGTGGATGGTACATAGCTGTACCTGTTATTCCCTCCAAAGGACAATATGGTATCAGCTAGAGTCTCTGTTTGTCCTACTGATATCTCAACCTGGATGAAGGACCACCATCTACAGCTCAACCTGGCAAAAACTGACTTTCTTGTGATCCTGGCCAGCCAGTTTGTTCAGCTTCCAGTCTCTGTACAGGTTGGCTCACTGTCGCTTACACTTGCCAAGTCAGTACACCACCTTAGGGTGGTGAATGATTATCTTTTTCTGACGACATTTGTACTGTTTCTCGTTCATGCATTTTCACACTGTGCAAAATCTGCAAGATTGGACCTTACCTGACAGAATGTGCAGCACAACTTCTGGTCCAGACTTTGGATCTTGTCATGTCTGGACTACTGCAACTTTCTTCTGGCAGGATACCCACATGTCCTATCAAGCCACTGCAGATGATCCAGAATGTGACAGCCCATCTTGTATTTAATCAGGCACATGTCACTCCTCTCTTCAGGTTGCTACATTGCCCCCCTTTAACAGCATGCATTAAGTTCAAATTCCTGATGATTGTCCACAGAGTAGTCAGTGGGTCAGCATCTGAGTATATGGAGACACTGGCGAAGGCCTATACTCCTTCTTGCCCACTCAGGTCTGCATCTCCGTGGTATCAAGTCTCAATCCAGGCTCTTCTTCTGTGTAGTTCCTAGTTGGTGGAACGAGCCACCTGTCTCCATCTGAACTGCAGACTACCTCAGTGTATTAAAGAAGCGATTGAAAACCCATCTCTTCTGTGAATTGGTAGGAAAAAAAAAATTTGTTCTGTGATATTTTATATTGTTGGTTAATTTGTTACTTGACTATGTTTAATTGCTTTCTTGATTGTAATCCATGGTTGTATATTTATTAGCTATTACATTTTTCACTTGTGGCAATCACTTTTTGCTACCTGCCCTACTACTCTTTCTGAACAAAGAGGCCCTAGCCTAATGTTACTTGATTGTGTACCTCATTTGTAAGTCGCTTTGGATAAAAAGCATCTGCCAAGAAAATAAATGTAAAGCATAGAGCCAAGACAATGCTGGAGTGGCTTTAGCACAAGTCTCCGACTGTCCTTGAGGGGCTGAGCCGAAGTCCAGTCTTCAATCTCATACAACACACATGGTGTAGCTGCTAGTAGGAATAGCAGGATCAAGCACGGGTGAAACAAGGGCCAAAAGAAATCTCTCAGTCCAAAAGATTTAGTGAAAATTCAAAGCAAACTTTCAACACAAGAGTAAAGAAAAAAAGTTGTTACACGCATAGAATAAAAGGCAAAAAAAAAGCTTTAAAAAATGTCTCTTCTGTAAACTTTTCTTGTCAAACTTCAGTTGTTTCTTTACTTAAAGCTGCTTTACTTCGTCTTCAGTACGCTCTAAACGTATGGCACTACACATTCAATATAACGCGGTTTAAAACCGTGTCCATGCCTTCATACTTACAGAAAGGCAGGTCACTAACTGAACCTAATCTGTAGTCAGACAGACAAGAGGTTAGAATATACCAATTCAATTCAGCTTGTGGGGGATATAAGACCCTCTCTTAGACTATGCCCCCTTTTTTATAGGCAAATGTTTAACATACCCTAGCAAACACTTCTATCTACTTGACATAACCTAAATAACTAGCAAATGGCTCTTGCACATGGGGACACCTGAAGATGGCAGTTTACAGACACTTCCATCCATTCTAACAGACCTGGAGAGGATCTTCCAGGAAGAATGGAATAAACTCTCCATTTCCAGGTGTGTAAAGCTTGTGGAGATTTACTCATGAAGACTCAAAGCTGTATTTATTGCCAAATAATCTTCTACAAATTATTTATGTTGGGTCTGAATACGTATTTGAATTAAAGACTTTTAGTTTCTGATTTTTAATAAATTTGAAAACCTTTCTAAAAACAATGGGAAAATGGCAAATTTATCAATTTAGAACACAAGAAACTGTGAAGAAAATGAAGGACTCTGAGCTCTTTCTGAATCCACACCACTACTGTACATCAGTATAATAAGTTTAGCTGCCAACATAAACTCTTCCAGGGCATCTTACGGCTTGGCTTCTGTCCTGAAAAGTGCAAAATAACCTGCCATCCCAGTCCTTCTGAGTCCTGAGTCAGGTTACCCAGTTATCTAGAACCTGTCAATTCTCCAAAATGTTCTACCAAGTCCAAGTGCTTTCACACCACGCTTGGCCCTTATTTAATTTGGGACAACTGTAGCATCTTTCTCTTGAACATGAGCACAAATGTGTAGGGGTAAGTTAATTTCTGAAATCCTATAAATATGACAGCATGAAACTATTATACTATACATATTTAACTTTCATAAATTTGGTCAATGAGAACTTTCCATCAGTCTTACTTTTATCAGTCTTGCAGGTGGTTGTGTTGTCTTTCTGCATACATGATACCATAATGAGAGCCAACTCATCCACCATTGACTCTGACAAGAACACAGCTTGCTTTCACACACTTAAAATTAAATTTTAAGGGTCAAAATAGTGTAAATGTTTGCGAGGCAATAAAGAAAACACCACAAAGGAATCTTTTGGCCTACATAATCCATGTGCTGAAGCAGAAAAAAAGAAAAGCAAGACAAAAAAGGTTCTGCGGTGGGCTGGCGCCCTGCCCGGTGTTTGTTTCCTACCTTGCGCCCTGTGTTGGCTGGGATTGGCTCCAGCAGACCCCGTGACCCTGTAGTTAGGATATAGAGGGTTGGATAATGGATGGATGGATGGACAAAACTTTTATGAGGAAAAAGAGTTCTGTGTCTCTGAAGTGAAGGGCAGCAACCCAACAGTATTAGAGCTGAACTCATCTTCTTTGTGTCTTTGTTTTATAAAGCACCTTTTAGTCTGAACACCATCAACATGTGCATTGTAAAGCAATATTGGGCTTGCAGGTGGTGTGGTGGAGCAGTGGTTAGCACTGCTGTCTCATGGATTCAGAATCTTGGCTTTGAATTATGTATGCATTCTCCTGCTGTGTAGAGTGTGCGTGTTCTCCCTGAGTCTGTTTCCGTTTTCCTCTGTGCACACATCACACACCCTACAATGTCCGAAATGAGAATAAATTGCCTCTTTACACAGGCAGCCCAGTTTGAGTGAGTAGACCGTGCAATCAGTTGGTGATCTGATGGCAGCCACGGTAAGCTCCAGACCTACTTGACTATGAATTAGATTATGTGGGTTTGATAATGGATTGATGGATGTAGTGTTTGCTGTTTTTCTTTACCACATACTTACTTTTTCCTTCCTGTTTTGTTTCGTCTGCTCTCATTGCCATTCTTTCTGTAGTTTATTTAATGCTGTTGATGTATCACAGACATTGTGTGATGAAACTGGTGAGTTCCAAAGCACAGTTACCAAAATGCTTTCCAAAGTTGCCCACTAGAGGGGGAAAACACCCTCAAAAACCCTGACTAGAAACCAAAAAAGGCCTTGCAAAATCTTAAAATAAAAGGTTTATTCTCCAAATGGCTCTGTAATATACCAAGCTCCATAGAGCACAAGGAATTGCCTGAAAAGTGAAGAAAGATCAGTCAGTCATCGTCCAACCCGCCATATCCTAACACGGGATCACAGGGGTCTGCTGGAGACAATACCAGCCAGCACAGGGCGCAATGCAGGAAACAAACCCCAGGCAGGGCGTCAGCCCACCAGAGGACACACACGACAATTTAGAATTGCCAAAGCACCTAACCTGCATGTCTTTGGACTGTGGGAGGAAACCCACGCACACAACATTCAAACAGGGAGGATCCAGGGAGCGAACCCCGGTCTACTAACTGTGAGGCAGCAGCGCTACCACTGCACCACCATGGCGCCCAGTGAAGAAAGATCCAATATAGAATCCAAAATTGTGGTCAAAAACTGATCAAAGGTTCAGAATATCAGTCAACACAGTTCAAAAACAGAATCCAAAATCAAAGTCGAATCGCAGAGCACAGGGTCGAAATGCCAGAAAATGAAGAAGCGAAAAACACAAAAGAATCATAATCTCAAGTAACATTCCACTCCCTAGCATGTTTGAAATGAACCGCCAGGAATTGTGGGATGCCCTTCCTTAAATAGGGTGGAGGGCCGTTCCTGGCGGTGATTGGCAAGTGGCCCCGCCCCTTGGGGAGCCACCCCCAAAACACAAGGGACATAAGCAAGGCCACGTTCATTTAAAAATGAACACAAAGAAAAATGTACATAGTAAACAGAAGAAATACAAATAAATGACATGAAATTAGAAATTACAAGGAAAAAAATATATAATTGTGAACCCCAGCCAGGGGGAAAATGCTGGCTGAGCCATGACACATTGGCTGAAGTCAAAGAGTTCCGGAGGCCCCTGAATGTGCTCCACAGGTTCTTTATGATAGCTTGTCTCTGTGAAATACTGGTGGTTATGTGTTAGTTTCCCTATTTTTCATCTTGTATTGTTTTTCTGGTAATCTTGCCACACCCCAGGGATCCAAGATGATTGTGACAGAGGTCAAAACTTCTTCTTCTTTTGGCTGCTCTCGTTAGGGGTTGCCACAGCGGATCATCTTCTTCCAGATCTTTCTGTCCTCTGCATCTTGTTCTGTCACACCCATCACCTGCATGTCCACTCTCACCACATCCATAAACCTTCGCTTAGATCTTCCTCTTTTCCTCTTCCCTGGAAGCTCTATCCTTAACATCCTTTTTCCCAATATACCCAGCATCCTCTGCACATGTCCAAAACAGCTCAATCTCGCCTCTCTGACTTTGTCTCCCAACCGTCCAACCTGAGCTGACCCTCTAATGTCCTCATTTCTAATCCTGTCCATCCTCGTCACACCCAATGCAAGTCTTAGCATCTTTAACTCTGCCACCTCCAGCCCTGCTTTCTGGTCAGTGCCACCGTCTCCAACCCATATAACATAGCTGGTCTCACTACCGTCCTGTAGACCTTCCCTTTCACTCTTGCTGATATCCGTCTGTCACAAATTATGACGGAGGTCAAAATATTAAGTTTAATTCAAGAAGAAATTTCTAAAGAAAGTAATTCTAAAATATCACACATGCACTTAAGACAGACTACTGGCAACTTGAACCATCCAAGCAACTGACATCCAATGACTTCATCAACGTGCAATGCAAGAATATTACAAAATAACAAATCAAAATTCAGGGTTACATTTTCTGACTAAATCATGATGGGTGTTATATATAAATCTTTGTTTTTTTTACCACTAATTTGTTTTTAGCATTTTTTTAATAATAATAATTATTATTATTAGAATTATTATTAACATTTTTTTAACATTTTGTTTTCTTTGTTTTCTTTGATGTTAATATTTTATGTTGTTTTTTTGTGACATCATCACTGCTCCATTTTGTGCTATGTTTTGATTGCTTTCACTGCCATTTTGACTTTTCCTGCATTACGCAGGGTCTTTTGTTGTTATCCTGTTGCTGTTACAAGACTGTTGAATATTTGATGCGTGATGTCATCTCCACTCCGCTATTTAAGATGTCGTTGCAGTACTCTCCATGTCCAAGTTTCTGCGTAACAAGAAAGAAAAATAAAAACTTTTTGGTGCATTTATGTGTTCCATTTTATGTTTTTCTTGGACACCTGTTGCAAGGCAGCACTTGAGTCCCAATCTGGGTGGTGTGTCCTGTGTTGGGTGCAGCAATGCGGTGTAATCACCACATGCTTCCAACCTCCTCCTCTTCCTCCTTTAACAATAATTTTTGGTTAATGTTTTCAGCTTGGTGTTGTAACCATTAGGGGGCACCACTGAGCCCCAAACCACAGACACAGCAATACCCAACACCATTCCAGGTTCAAATAAAAACGTTTATTTGACAAATCCCCTTATTTCCCATAACACCATCAGAAATACACCATTCACAATTCTTCATCCTCCAAAAGTGCATTGCCCATTGCCTCCCTGCCTCAGGTGGATCTTCGGGAGTGCATTTTTGCTTGGTATCAATCCTGTTTTCTGAACTTTTTGACTCTGATTGTTGCCTCAGGTCTCGGCTTTGGTTGCCTGTGATTACCATCTCCCAGCATTTGATTTTTTACTCTGTTTTGACCTCATCTTATTTTCTGATCTCTCTCATAAAATCTGCCTCTGCTATTTTAAGACAGATGAGTTTGTTTTGTCCCTTTTGTGGTTTTGCTCAGTGCTCGTGTCCTGTTTATGTTGTGCCCAGCATGTTATGATTGTCGTTTTTACTGCACTGTATTCTTTGCACTCATTAGAATTTTGTTAATATTAACAGGAGATCCCAGGAGTCAAAGTAAGAGACTGAGGTGACCTTTTGCGGGCTCCATGTTGGGCTACTGCTTTAAGGTTACTGATACCATCTGTCAGAGGTTTGAACACCATGTTGTTTTCTTTCTTCCTCTCTCTTCCACTTCTGGTTTGTTTTGTGACTTGGCAGCGTGTTTCAGACATGACAATATTTTTATTTTTATGTGCCTACTTGCTGTGAGGTGAGGGACATCCATTTTTAGGTATGCGTCACCTCTGGTCTCCTCCATTTATAGCAGACGAGTGCTTATTGCACTCCTGCTGAAGTCATGCGAGATTTCTGTCGTACTAACCCATCTGTGTGTGAGGCCGCTGGTACTGGGATTCTTACCTGTACAAAGAGCTTGATGCTGGCACTTTGTGGTGCCCACTGGCTTTATCTCTGCTTGTATTCCTGAGTGAGGTCATTAAACTTGTGGCTTATCACAGTTTCACAGATAATTATAAATGGAATTGTTGCCCTTTCTGTCACGTGCTTTAGAGTCCTGTAAGTAATGGCATGCAAATTGTGTGCAAACCTTTTATTTTAAGAAAGTAAAGAATCTTTTTAATTAAATGGGATTGCACTGTGAAAATTCAGTGAAGTTCAAAATAAACTCTAAAAGTTTCTAGGAACAAAAATATTTCAGTTTATACTTACTTTACCTCTGTAAAGTATGACGCATGAGGACGAGAGCTGATAGCATAGCACTGCGCACAGATGCTTCTTAATGTCTGCGGGTTCTCGTATTTATTGAAAACAGCAACTCATTAAATTCATACTAAATGTTGTAACTCTCAGCCTGTTGAGGGCAACTAGATTTTATTATTAGGAGGCAGTGTACAGAATGCTGGATTCTATTTGCAGAGATTTTATTCTATTCTAGTTTTTATTTCTTTCTATTAATTAGACTAGCAAAATACCCGCGCTTCACAGCGGAGAAGTAGTGTGTTAAAGAGGTTATGTAAACATATATATACATATCTACATATATACTCATATAATATAATATGTGAATGTATGTATGTATATATGTATGTCTATATATATATATATATATATATATATGCAGTTGGAGATCCACAAAGGGAGAAAAAAACGAATCACGTATCATAAAATAGTTTTATTCCTGAGCTTTCAACCCCTATCAGGGGTCTTCATCAGAGGATAATGCTTAGAGTTACAAGAATCAAAGGCAATATATAGCAACACATTCAGTGGGTTGGAGGTGACTAAGTCAGTATGATCAAGGGGGGGGGGGGGGGGGGGGGGTTATATAGTTTATTTATTATGTACATGTCCTTCTTAAGTTGGCATATGCTGGGTTTATGTCCAAGTGTCTGTTGATGGCGTTTTCATCTGATAGCCAAGACTCGGCTAACTCTCTGGCACTTTTAGTACTGGCCTTAAACTTTACTTTCACGTTGTCCCAGTTGAATGTGTGTCCTGTCGATTTAGTATGTGCATATA